>NC_031987.2:34453754-35053754 GCF_001858045.2 Oreochromis niloticus | reverse complement strand
TCACCTGAAAATATCTTAAAAGTTTATTTTGTGACTCAGAAAAAGTAATATTTAAAAGTTTTTTAGCCGTGCTCCTCCGCCATTGCCGTGTTTACAAGTACACACAAGTACACACAGGATCCGACAACCGCGGCCGACAAATGCGATCCTCCTTTTCCCCAGATTACCCTTTCTGAGTCACAAAATAACCTTTTAAGATATTTTCAGGGGAGAATGTAGCTGTGTAATGCTCAAATATCTACTTAATTTATCAAAATATCACATATTTGCAAAAGTGCTTCCACATTTTCGGAAAGCTCTGTTATCCACCAGAGCGATAGCTGACCGGGAGGTCAAGACTCGATAGAGCCGGCAAGCACAGCTAACTCTTGGCGTATCGTTTTCAACCCCCCTGCGGTCTTTTGCTACTCAGGTTAAACATTATATATATAGTTAGTTAGTTAGGGCTATGGATTGAAAATACCCCCCACACCCCACCCCTAACGGCTGCACCTCCCGAAAAATTTTGTCTGGGCTCTTATCTCACTTTTTTATTTCAAACAATCAACAAAAAATTTCAAAGACATATTTTTATAGAAGGTTTTTAAGGTTGTGGTGTTAATTTTAAGTAACATTTTTGCATAAAATGTACTGGTAACGTATTTAAATTGAGTTCTAATAACAAATTAATAAAAACTGAGTTCAGCCTACTTAATATTTTTAATTAAACACAATATTAGATTTTACAGTGTACCTGACAATATAAAGTGGCTTGACATCACTGCTGTTGTGATTTGGCGCTGTATTAATAAAATTGAATTAAACTGAATTGAATATGTGTTTATAAATCTCAACAGCACGCGAATCATTTCCTGAGTCAGCAGCCAGGAAAATGAGAAAAAGCCTCACAGTACAGGCAAAAGTGCTGGACAGTTTGTGTAGTGTGCAACAGTGTTGTATTAATATTTATATTTTCAGGTCTTTAGTAAGACTGGAAATATATACATGAATAAAGTCCATTTCAAATAATGAAGTAAGGCTGGCAACAGTATTTATTTTATAATTTAATACATTTATCAATGTAACCATTCCATTATTTAAAAACAGAATATCTGATTATAATTGCAATTGCATATTTGTCCATTGGTTAATTTGGTTAAAGTATTCCTTAAGTGTATTCTGATGATATTTAAGACAATGACAGCCTTATTATTGTAGCTGCAACCCTGGCAATCTCAGACAAAGTACATAACAAATATAAAAACAGAGCACAAGAGTGTTGTTGTAGCTGACTTGGTTAAGCAGGTGACCCATATCCTTAAATACTACAGGGGCCTTGGTTTGACTCTGTTCTGGACCTTTTTCCTGTGTGTCTTTATTCCTTCTTCTCTTTGTACTATCCTGGCTGACATAAAAATTCAAACCAGTAAGTAGGCTGCTGTTGGAGTCAAATTGTTAAATGTTGCCATTATTGTACTTAAATTTGTAAGTCTTGGTTCAAACTGTATGATCAAAGACATTCCTTTGTATCTGACCCCCAGCCTGTTGAATGGTAAATGGACTGATTCTTATATAGCACTTTTCTACTCTCCCGAAGTACTCAAAGCGCTCTATACAACATGCCACATTCACACCCACTCATACAAGCACTTCTAAAGTCAAGTGCAACTAATAAACATTCACACTCCGATGAACGCATCGGAAGGCAATTTGGGGTTAGTATCTTGCCCAAGGATATTTCTGTACTTACTGTCTGTGTTGCTTTTCGTTCACGGGAAGAGTCTCTGGATCCCGTCAATCGCCATCCAACCCGAATATTTGGCCAGGAATCTAGGAATCGAACCACCAACCTTCCGATTAGTAGCTGATCTGCTCTACGACCTGAGCCACAGCCACCCCATAAACCATGGTGGGGGAGGCTATAGTGTTTTATTATAGGGACACATCCTATGTGAGGGTTCTGTTTTCTTGTTTAGTAAGCTTCCTGCCTTTATGACCCTGTGGGCAGGAGGTCACATAAACGCACCCCCAAACACAAACACACACACACTCACATGCACCTACATACACACACACATTCTCACACTTGCATACACACACACACACATACAGATGCTCGCACATGCATGCACACACACACGCAGTGTTTTAACCTTTTGTGACCATGGGGGGGGAGGGGTTATAATGCTGCAAGGAAAGCTGTTTATTTGAAGTTGGCTAGGAGGCAGGTGAGGAGCGTTCAGCTCCAAGAGCCTGGTTCCAACCAGCCTCCCTTGCTAGCAAGTAAAATCCGGTTAAAGCTGTTCGTCTTGCTTCCTTGCTTCGTTAATGGGAATAAGTTTCTAAATCAGCGGGGCCTGTGGAAGCACAGACCCAACAGCTGCCTGTTTAAAAAAAATTTAAATAAAGTAAAGTACAAATCTCAGGTTGTTTCAGCTAGACTCCTTTATAAAGGCATGTAGAACAATATAGAAATATACAGAACAATAATTTTTTAAAAATTTATTATTATTTCTTTGTAGATGACAAGAATAAAAGTGGCTAATTAAGTTACTTTTACAAAATTCCTATTGATGCTTGTCTCTACTTACAAATGAGAGGCCTCCAGGATGAAACAGCTATACTAGCATTACCAAGGTGATGTCCCCCAACAATAAGTAAATGACCTTCATAACCCTGGGATTAAACCTAAAATTTCTCCATTAAGCTTCTAAGATGTCTGCGTTGCAGTACAGGCTTCTGTCAAGACCCAGCCTAAATCACACCCTCTTTATCAGAATCAGAATACTTTTTTAATCCCTAAGGGATTTATGCCGTTACAGTTTCTCCAAGAAAGGTAAGTCCTAACAGCAACACACTGAACAAAATTACATAACACAATATATTAAAAAGTTAAAAAAAAATATAAGAAATACCTTAAATATATACAAATCGCTCAATTATAAATATCCAGAATATTACAGAGATTACATATAAGCAATTGACATTTCACTCAAAACAGTAAACTGTAAAACTTTGTCATTTGCTATTTTCACTATAGACCATGTGAAAAATGGTCTATAGTGAGATTTTCACTCTATACTATGCATTAAATGGAGGGGTTGTACAGAGAGACAGCCACAGGTAGGAATGATGATTTCCTGTGTCGTTCAGTGGTGCATTATGGGTAATCTCAGTCTCACTGAACGTGCTCCTGTGACTTGCTGGCATACCATGGAGTGGATGGGAGGTGTTATCCAGCATTATCTTTATTTTGGAAAACATCTGCCTCTCAGACACCACCGTAAAGGAGTCCAGATCCATTTCCACAACAACTGGCATTGCAGATCAGTTTATTGAGTCTGTTAGCATCTGTGACCCTCAACCTGCTGCCCCAGCATGCAACAGCATAGAGGATAGTATTGGCCACAACAGACTCATAGAAAATCCTGAGCATTGTCCGACAGATGTTTAAAAGACATTAGGTGCCTCAGAAAATAGAGACGACTCTGGCCCTTCCTGTAGAGTGCAGTGGTGTTTTTAATCCAGTCCAGTTTATTATACAGGGAGTGCAGAATTATTAGGCAAGTTGTATTTTTGAGGAATAATTTTATTATTGAACAACAACCATGTTCTCAATGAACCCAAAAAACTCATTAATATCAAAGCTGAATGTTTTTGGAAGTAGTTTTTAGTTTGTTTTTAGTTTTAGCTATTTTAGGGGGATATCTGTGTGTGCAGGTGACTATTACTGTGCATAATTATTAGGCAACTTAACAAAAAACAAATATATACCCATTTCAATTATTTATTTTTACCAGTGAAACCAATATAACATCTCCACATTCACAAATATACATTTCTGACATTCAAAAACAAAACAAAAACAAATCAGCGACCAATATAGCCACCTTTCTTTGCAAGGACACTCAAAAGCCTGCCATCCATGGATCCTGTCAGTGTTTTAATCTGTTCACCATCAACATTGCGTGCAGCAGCAACCACAGCCTCCCAGACACTGTTCAGAGAGGTGTACTGTTTTCCCTCCTTGTAAATCTCACATTTGATGATGGACCACAGGTTCTCAATGGGGTTCAGATCAGGTAAACAAGGAGGCCATGTCATTAGTTTTTCTTCTTTTATACCCTTTCTTGCCAGCCATGCTGTGGAGTACTTGGACGCGTGTGATGGAGCATTGTCCTGCATGAAAATCATGTTTTTCTTGAAGGATGCAGACTTCTTCCTGTACCACTGCTTGAAGGTGTCTTCCAGAAACTGGCAGTAGGACTGGGAGTTGAGCTTGACTCCATCCTCAACCCGAAAAGGCCCCACAAGCTCATCTTTGATGATACCAGCCCAACCCAGTACTCCACCTCCACCTTGCTGGTGTCTGAGTAGGACTGGAGCTCTCTGCCCTTTACCAATCCAGCCACGGGCCCATCCATCTGGCCCATCAAGACTCACTCTCATTTCATCAGTCCATAAAACCTTAGAAAAATCAGTCTTGAGATATTTCTTGGCCCAGTCTTGACGTTTCAGCTTGTGTGTCTTGTTCAGTGGTGGTCGTCTTTCAGCCTTTCTTACCTTGGCCATGTCTCTGAGTATTGCACACCTTGTGCTTTTGGGCACTCCAGTGATGCTGCAGCTCTGAAATATGGCCAAACTGGTGGCAAGTGGCATCTTGGCAGCTGCACGCTTGACTTTTCTCAGTTCATGGGCAGTTATTTTGCGCCTTGGTTTTTCCACACGCTTCTTGCGACCCTGTTGACTATTTTGAATGAAACGCTTGATTGTTCGATGATCACGCTTCAGAAGCTTTGCAATTTTAAGACTGCTGCATCCCTCTGCAAGATATCTCACTATTTTTGACTTTTCTGAGCCTGTCAAGTCCTTCTTTTGACCCATTTTGCCAAAGGAAAGGAAGTTGCCTAATAATTATGCACACCTGATATAGGGTGTTGATGTCATTAGACCACACCCCTTCTCATTACAGAGATGCACATCACCTAATATGCTTAATTGGTAGTAGGCTTTCGAGCCTATACAGCTTGGAGTAAGACAACATGCATGAAGAGGATGATGTGGACAAAATACTCATTTGCCTAATAATTCTGCACTCCCTGTATATATGTATTCTAAGGTATTTATAGTTCTCCACAATGGTCACACCATGGATTGAAACAGTGGTCACACGTTTCCTGGTCCTCCTAAAGTCCACAGTTAGTTCTTTGGTCTTTGTCAGCTTGAGCTGCAGATGATTCTGCTCGCACCATGTGACAAAGGAGTCAACCACAGCCCGGTACTCTGTCTCATCACCCTCACTGATGCATCCAACCACCACAGTCATCAGTCATCAGAGTATCAACTTCTGAAGATGGCAGGTCTCTGTGCAGTGGCTGAAGTCTGTGGTCTAGAGCGTGAAGAAGAAAGGGGAGAGGACAACAATGCAGGACACAAGAAAAGCATTCACCTGCATCGCTATCAGCTTATAACCCAGGAGGGTCAGCCTGATGATATTGAATGCACTGGAAAAGTCTAAAAACATGACCCTCACAGTGCTTGCCGGCTGGTCCAGATGGTCATAGTCATGATTGAGCAGGTAGATAATGGCGACCTTACCTCTGAGGTCAGGTTGGTAAGTGAACTGAAGGGCATCCTGATGCAGCTTGACCATACTAGTCAAGGATGAGTCTTTCCAGGGTCTTCATGATATGGGAAGTCAGTGCCACAGGTCCATAATCCTGGGGCCTCACCGCCCCCAACTCCTCTGCTGTGGATGGCCTGAATCCAGTGATGGTCTTCATGCCGCTCCACAGCTTTCTCATGCTATTCTGCTAGAATTTCGACTCCAGGTTTCTCCTGTAATTGTCCTTAGCCTCTATGATCTTGCCCATCAGTAATGCCTGAAGCATTCTCAGCTGCTCTCTATTGCCTACTCTGAAGGCACTCTTCTTGTCATTTGGGTAACAAGCAAAGGGAGAAACATAAAGAGCGACCAAGATTACATGGGTTAATTCCCTAGACAATTTCCTAGAGCTTGTTACTAGTAACGCGTTACTGTAATCCGATTACTTTTTTCAAGTAACGAGTAAAGTAAGGGATTACTATTGCAAAAAAGGTAATTGGATTACTGGTACTTTCCCGTAAGCACGCTGCGTTACTGCATTACTAAACCGTGAATTTATTTGCGATTGTCTCATGACAATGACGTAAGTGAGTGCGACGTAAGTGGTAACAGCTGTGTCCAGATCAACAATGGATAATATGGAGTGATGGAGAGAGTACGGCCGTGCAGCGTTTAAAGCGTGGAAGTACTGACCTTACTTTGAGTTTGATTCCGTAAAAAGTGACAAAAACATTAGCATCCGCTGTTCACTGCATAGGAAGAACACTTCTTTTTACAGCAAAAATCACCCTAAACTTCCGAGCAAGCACCAAGTACGCTGCCATGGTAATGTGAAATTCACAAAGAAACTCCCGGATCCTTCCACTGACATGACCGCTGCGGCACACCTGCACCACGGCAAACCTCCGCCTGCACCATTCCTGCTAAACAGGTGAAAATAGAGCAACAGGACTGCTGAGGCTTTGATTTTATTTATTTTCTGCTGTGTTTTACTTGCATCTATTTGAAAGAGTGAGTGTTAACACAAAAAACTACTTTTTGTAGTTTTTTTCATTTTATATGCTGGAATATGCAGAAAATAGGTTTAAATGTTAAACAAATTTCTTCCAGTCAGAGAATGTTGCATATAATTTAATTTTAACTTGATGCATCAAGTTAAAGATTAAACTAATAAAACTAGTTTTAAAAAGAGACTTTTTTTATTTGATTACATTTTATATGATGGGTTATGCAGAAAAAGTAGAATTGGGCTGAAAGATCTATCGCTTTATTACCTATTTAGGTTGTAAATCATGTTTTTAAAAAGTAACTAAGTAACTACGTAACTAGTTATTTTTGAAAATAAGTAATCAGTAAAGTAATGGGATTACTTTTTTGGGGAAGTAATCAGTAATTAGTTAGTGATTACTTTTTTCAAGTAACTTAACCAAAACTGGTTGCAAATAATATGCAAGTTATAGACAATTGCAGCAATCGATCATAAACGTTTTACAGCATAACAGATGTCAAGCTAAAGAGTGAATTCATGAGTTTAAGGGTTTGTAAAGATGAATTGCCATCAGGTGTTGCTAAAATCGTGGACCCATAGTCCGTGGCGATCATGGTAATGAACCAGAGAATTGTTTCATGTCTTTGTGGGTTAAAAGTACTGGTGGGCGGATCAATCCAAATATCGATAGTATCAATACCAAGTCGTTTGGCTCTCGGCAAAGGCGGTCGCACTTTTCTCCTCTCCTCTCCCTTATCTTCCCTGCTTAGCCTCTTATGTCCTTGTCTAGTCTCGTGTTTTTTATATTACTTTTCCCTGGAACACTCTCTCACAGTCTGTTCTCTAAAACCTAAAAGAGGAATTATGGATTTGATCAACTGGTCCCTGAATGCAATTGACACCCCTTTCTCAACGAGAAGTCTGGGCTCGGGTGAGCCTGAGTGCTGAAGATATCTACCTATTCGGAACCATGATAACAGGGTTCTTGCTGATCGGAGCTGGCTTGGCCCTGGCTTATCGAAGAATTAAGGAAGCGGAACCGGCTGTTCAGACCCCCACCAGGCTGCCCGCTGGGATTGAAATGATGGGACGAGGCGTGAGTTTCTCAAAATGGGCTCATTGAGTGGAGCACGGATAAGATCTTGGAGAAGCTTACGGCTGCTGTTAATACTCAGAACAAGACCTCTGAGTGCAAACTGGATTACATCTTGGAGGGGCTCGCTCGGAATAACACCTTTGAGCGCAAACTGGATCACATCTTGGAGAAGCGCATTGCGGTCGTGAGTTCTCAGAATCGGCTCTTTGAGCACAAGAATGACAACATCACAGAGCGTAAGTTTGATAACATCATGGAGAAGCTCACGCCTCTCCAACGGGAGATTGAGAAACCAGTGTTGGACTGTTAGAACAGCTTTTTTTTTTTTTTTTTTTTTTTTAAATTTGTTCATTTAAAAAAAAAAAAAAAAAAAAAAAAAAAAAAAAAAAGGTGAATATCACCATCAGTCCCTCTTGATGCTTCAGTGAGAAAATTGTGACTTTAAACTGAACGGCGCACCCTGGCGGCAACGCGGTTCACCATGAACAATGAAATGCCTTTTGAGGGGCTTGGAAAGTTTAAAAAGTCTTGAAATTTGGCACACACCTCCAATTTGATGAAGGCTTTCTGGTTATGTGATCACTTTCATTGAATAGCGCAAAATGGCTTGTTAAGGGTTCAGAAATTGAGGAGGAAGACCAAAAATAATGACCACTGATCCTGCCGGGTGCAATTAGACGACATTTTAATGAATACACATGTGGAGTCCAACACTGTGCAGATTCAGTGTTGAACTGTCTTACAATAGTCAAAACCAAGGCTTTATAGGGTTGGGGTGATACTGCTCCCCCCCCCTTCTGTTGCCAGGCAGACTCAATACAGCATACGTCAATCCAAAACCACAACTGTTCAGTTAACTTTTAACACAGTTTAAAGAACATCGTCTTCGGCTCGAACCCAGGTGCTTCCTGTCACCATCCTGCCCAGGCTTATCTGTCTGGAACATCAGGTCCACGTTCTGCACAAACTGTCACTCATGCAGGCACAATTTTGTAGTTGCAAGCAAAACATGATTAAACTCTTACCTATATAAATGAGTCTACAAATGCAGCGCGTGCGTGCTGTGTACTGCGTACGTGTCATGACCTCTCCTGCACCCCGGCTCACCTCACACCTCTCGTCATCGCCAGACACAAGGCCTGCGCACGTACACAACTGAAACTATGTGTGTGTATGTGTGTCTCGTCCTTAAATGCTCTCTCATCTCACCCTTTGCACTTCTGACCTTTCACCAGAACAGAGGCTCATCCTTACATGTAATACCCCAATTGGAACTATATATGTAATATGTTGAGTAAATGTTTTAATCAAGAGCCTCTACTAAAAGCTTAATCCAAAGATATAAATGCATAATAAAATAACCTGCTCTTAGCTTGCACTCAGACTCTGCTTTCAGTTTCACTTTTGCAAAGCATGGCATTTCCTGTCTCCTTTTGCACAGAGTATATTTCCTGTCCCTGCAGTCTGCACAGAAACATTTAAGATTATAGGAGCATTGAAAAGCATTTAGAATTATAGATTCAACTCAACAGTTTAAAGTGGTTCTTCTTGGACCTGTAATAAAGACTAATATGATACCAATATATTTGAACATCTGAATGCATCTGAATGCAACATCACTCTTAATAATGAAATGGTAATGATGATTATAAAAATAGCAGCAAATAATAGCGGTAAAATATTTCTACTCTTCACAGGCTCCACGGCGCCCCCTACAAAATTTCAAAACAACAGCCCCTGCTCTGTGTTTTATATATGAGTCTGAAACCTGGTGAGCTTATAGGAGATGTCAAGATGTTCAAAAAAGTCTCTTGGAGCAATATCCCAAATCCAACAGGAAGTCAGCTATTTTAAAATTAATGTGTAATTTTGGCGAGATTTTCCCCTTTTCAGGCAGCGTACTTTGACGAACTCCTCCAAGGGATTTCGTCAGATTGACGCAATCTTCAGGGTGTGGAATCTAAAGACCTTTGTGATGTTAAATTGCGAAGCTTTTTACGTTCAGGGAAACGGGGTGGTCATGGCGGCACGTGGAGTTTCAATCACTCGCCAAAAAGCAGTAATCTGCTGTCACTCACAAATACAATGTCCAATGTCTCCCAAAGGTCGCAGGCATGATTAGACTCGAGCTCGGAAATGTTTGTTATGCCATTTGTCAGTAATGGTTAGAGCGCCACCTAGTGGGACGACTATAATCATGATTGAATGAGATGAAATGTTAGCTGGTGGTTAAATGCATGAATTCCATCAACGTGACATCAGATCGGACGTGCTGGTTTTAGGTGGTGGGCGTGGCTCGACGTGCCAGGGGTGCGAGGGCCCTCATAACGCTGCTTGCAGCTTTAATTATGATTATGATTATTATTATTACTGAGAGATGCACATGACGCCAGTGAAAGCATGAGGTTATGGCGTAAACCTTTGCTGAACAGAGTCAGTGTGTCATGTCATGAGATGCTTGTGTAAATGGAAATGCTAAACTAAATGTAGAGTCAGGCTAAGCTACCTGCGCTAATCCAGTTATTAGTCTGTAATGTCTGTACAGGTATTTTTGGGTTAAAGCCGCACTATATATTTCCTGGAATTAGAGGAAGTGTAAATTGCTTGTTCATTTTAGTAAGAGCGAATACAATAGAAATATATTAAAAAGCATTTATTTGAAATGAATCTGGTTTGATAAGTACCGTTCATAAGACAGATTGATAAATAGAATAAAACAGCAGTTAAAAACAGAGTTAATTATGGTATTCGTCCATACAGTAAAATACATTTTTGTGATTTATTCGGTTCATGAAAGTGATCTATGTGGATATAACACTGTATAAATACAGACAAGGTAATGTCTTTGGTTATAATAGGAACCATTTCAGCACTACTGTGGTACTGTTTACAGTGCAGTGAGTATGTGATGAGGTAGTGTACAGAGCGTGCACCGAGTAGCTCCTGGTAACCTGCCATTTCTCTGTTTTTGCAGTTTCTATAAAAATAAATGTGTTGCGCGGGAGATGAGTCGGCCCATCATTTTCTACAGTGTACAGTTTCCAAATGTTTTGGAACTACTTAACTTAATTATATAATGTTTTCCAAATATTTTTAAGAACTGTAACTAGCCTTGGTTATTATTAGAGATATATTTTAGTTTTATGGAAGTACAATTGCTGCAAATCTCAAAAGAGTCAACATCTCACAAAATAAAATGGGATAAAAGCTTTAATAAGATGTTCATGATAAATCTTCCTCCCCCTGTCAATTATTCTGACTGAACTCAGTCACTTTCACCGGTGCTGCTTCCCTGAAATTTAATTTCATGCAGCTCTCACCATGCACTATCCTTTGGTTACGCTACTGCCATTTGATTTACATTGTTACAGCTTCAATTTGAAATGATTCAAATCTAATAACTCAACTCACATCCTTATAATATTAATGTGACGGGCCTTTCGGGCTTGATCGCATACCACTGCACAGCACAAATTAGACATTGTCTTGACAGACAGCATGCATGTATCATCTTTAGACAGAATGTGAGGTAAATTTTAGAGGTGGGGTGATTCACACAGGCAGACTCCCACACAGAGCAGATTTAGAACTAGCTCACGCCTGTAGAGCTTGGACAGACACTGAACAGTCATCAGACTGAATTTTTCACAGTGTGTTTTATATGTTGGATTGAGAGAATCAGTAATAACTGAGTAGGAGGCTGACAATGCTGTAACTACATGCAAATATGAACACATACCACCTCCTAATCCTGGATGAATTGAACAGGCTCCCATTTGCACATTGCAAATTGTATTAAGATCGTACCCGGATATAAAAACACACAGTGGAACACTATCAGTCATGGACTGGACTCCCTAGAATCCAGACCCCAACATTAATGGAACAGTGCCTTTTATTTCTTTATTTTGGCAGATAAAAAAAGGCAGTCAACATCCAAAAAAGAGCTTTGAAATGTCCTTCAAGAAGCTTGTAGAAAAATTCATGAAGACTACTTGAAGACATAACAAGTGTGCTACAGACATGACATTTCTTTAACCTTTGCTTTGACATCTAAGGTCACGAAGATCAACTTAAAAAAATCATGTTGGTGTTACATCAGTGTCCATTATCCCTACAGGCACACTGTGTTTAATCATTAGTCCTTCCTATTTAACAAAGGGCGAGCATATAGTGTATGCAGTCGGTGAGTCTGATAAAAAGAAGCCAAAAACTTTAAGCACCATGTCTGAAATAGCTGGTGTTGAGATGCATCATGATGTGTTCCACCTCGCTGATCAATGACAAACCTGTAATGACCTACCAAAGAGAGTGGAACAGTATCTCTGCTGTATCAAGCTTCCACCGCCTGAGTCTCCTGAGGAGTCCGAAGTAGTCGAAGATGGTGCCATCAAGAATGCCACAGGGGAACTTAACTCTGTCATCCAATTCCAGGAAACATATGTGACGACTCTCAGGGGACGGGTTTTATTAGCTCTCGCAGTAGATTCACAGCCAGGGTAGAAGCAGCCATTAAACTCAAAACTAGTCTGCTGTTTGTTTCTCCAATGACAACAAACCCATCCAGAAAATATGGACCCATTTGCTGCTCCGCAGAACTGAAAGGATATCAAATAAAGATGTTTTAGTTCTGAGGTATCCATTCTAGCCACTGAATGGGTGTGTTTGAATATGGTTTTTGTTGACATCTATAGTTGTTGGTACAAAATATTGCTAGTCTTTTGGGCTGGATAAAATTGTTAGAAACATGCTCATGTAGGTGCAAAGTTGATGGCAAAGCAAAGTAGATTGCAGTCTTTTTTTTACAAGAGAGATAACCTTTTTTTCTTCCTATAAATGAACTGTGTAGGGCTTTTTCTAACTTACGTTTTACACGACTTACGTGTCTCTACACTTGAGCACACACTGGACGACAAATTCCAGCTCAGTGTCTTCTATGAGTCATAACTAGACTGCACTAACTGTTCCACTGAGCACTAAAAATACAAGGAGCATATTATCATTGTCATATTGCAATGTGTCGGTGACGTGATTCTGCAAATTCTCACCACTTATTTTTACCTGTAGTATGTCACTGTGTCTAGCCTGTTATTTGACAAGCACACATTTAACATGTCTATTATGCTAACTGTTATTAATAGCAACTAAAACCAGCTGGTGATAATAAATGGTGCAGGAGTAATACTTTTTAAGAATCTGTCTTGAAGAACAAGACACTTTGATATATTTAACATTCTGATTTTCTGGGGTTACATTACAATACAACGGGCAAATTGCTTTTCTCTGCAAAATGTGCTTGGAAAAACAAATTATTATGACATACTGTAACAAGTAGTCTCTAGGACACGAAGTTATTAGGATGTTGATGAAAATATATATGTACAAATGTTAAATGGTCACATTTGAAAGAACTGTTTTGATCTTTAAATTAAAAGTAATTTATAAAGCATGCTACATGGCCAGTAGTGTTGGCTAGTTACAAAAAGTAACATTACTCATTGCTTTTCTTAAAAGCAGCACGTCTCTGCCAGGGCATTCTCTCTGTCATTGTCACGTTGTATCCTCACCAAGCTGTGTGTTCTGCCTGCCTCTCTAATTTATTTTTGTATTCCCCAGTTTAGTTAGTTTTCCCCGGGTCCAGCAATAAAGCTGTTTTTTGAGTTCACCTTCCGCCTCCTGGAGTCTGCATTTGGGTCCTCCATTCCTGCCTGCCGCACACAGCACGTGAGAATTGAATAACAAATTCATTGTTGATCAAAGAGACCAGCACGGCATACCTACAACATATTTCTTAGAAACAGAGTGTGAGGTGAGTTGATAAAAAACACTAACTACATTATACTGATCTGAAATGAAAAAACTATATATAATGTAGGGATGTTTAGCTTATTTTAGAGTTTAGACATGTAGGAATGTTTAGTTTGCTTTAGAGTTTAGAAATGTGTTAAGATAGAATGTAGAATTATTGTAGAGACACTGACACTGCCCTCAATATAATAAAGGCCTGATTGTGTCGTGAGCTTAGAAGTAGATTTGTAACTGGATAACTGTGGTCTGGAGGGGAGATGGTATTTATGGCCCCTAGGAAGAGACATACCCACAGTGCTTAACTGATATACTCCCACACCTATATGCACACTCACTCACGTGCACGCATATATCAGGTATGCACACACCGTCACTCACGAGCACTCACATAGACACGCGGGAACGCGCACATGTAGGCATTCACGTGCTCGCACACACACACAAGTAAAAGTAGGTAAACATAGCACTTAGTTTATGGCACCTCGTAGAGGGATTAGAAGGGGGGTCACTTATACAAAACTGCATGTAACGGACAAAGGGGTTGAGATCTGCAGAGAAGGTCCGGGGTTCTGTACATCTCCCTTCTAGAAGGTATAATCAATAAGTGTGTATGAATAAAGGTATGGTTAATTGACTACTGAGTCCCGGTGTTCTTTCTGGAAGTCTGACGAATATATGAACCGGGGTGAAACTGCTTTTCGTAACAATAAAAACAGGTTTTTCACAAGCAGATGCTCAAAGGGTGACGAGGTGACGAATCCACCTTTAGAGTGCTGTTCAGCATTTACTGATCTTTTCCACTTCAAATGCTTTCAAGAAGTCAAACCTAAAAGAAGACATGCTGCTCAGCTATTCGTGACCCAGCCAACTACAGAGCACACCTCCTCTAAAGATGCTTTGACTGAAAGAAAACAAACAAACAAAAAACTTGTATCCTGCAGCAGTAGATGTAAATCTAATCTTGCTGCACACCTTCGTAGGAAAGCTCACCAGCACTAGGTTGAGCCATTCTCAAACAGCTTCAGGCGTTGGTGTTTGGGGCTGCCTCTGTTGACATTACTGCATCACATGGGTCCTGTTGTTTGTTTACCTATAATCTTTATGAGCAGTAAAACATTTTCAAAATTCTTCTGAAGTGGTATGAAATGTATGGAATGCCAGTGCTGGCAAAATGAATGAATGAATGAGTTAAATACACCATTAAATAATTAATTAAATGTGTCAATAATTAATTAAATACATATTTATGACATATTTAATTAATTAATTATTGACACCAAGAGTTGGAGGTTATTCATTATTTAATGGTGTATTTAATTAATTCATTTTGGCTTTCCTGGCATTCCATAGGAATGCCACTTTTGTGTATCCCCAACGCAAAAATTATAACGTTCTTAGACTACCCACCCCTTTGGGGCGTATTTTTATTTAGCTTCCACTCGAGCTGCATCGGCATAGCTCTGCTTTTTCATCTGTGCTATGTGTAACATAACAGCATTACAGTGCATGGACAGCAATTTCCAGAAAAAATAGAATCTATTTCATGGTTATCATCTCTCCAGAGTCCTTGCCTCAATAGGACTCTGAAGAGACGATAACCTCCGACTCTTGGTGGCGCTGTCACTTGGTGTTCGCTCTCTCTGCGGTAGAGTATCACTTCCTGTTCCTGCTCAAACACAGTGGTGTTTTTGAGTAGCGTATCTCCTTAACAATTTAATTAAAAACCTTCAGATAACTTCTTTTTTCATAGTATAATCTTCACATGCTTCATCCGAAGCACACTTTCTGTGTACTCACTACCTAATTTATAGCCAAAGTATTCACTCACTGTGTCTTTACTGTTTTGCTAGCTTAGCTTAGCTCATAGCCGACTCGTTAGCACCATGGCTACTTCACCTGTCCCTCCTGCACTTTCCTGCTCATTGTGTCAGATGTTTAGCTACTCCTCGGCCTCCTGTAGCAGTTCTGATACTTGTAACAAATGTAGCATATTTGCAGCTCTGGAGGCCATACTGAATTGGAGACTCGGCTTCGCACCCTTCATTCACCCGTAGCTAGCCAGGCCCCTATAGGTGGTGCACCCGAAGATAGCGTAGGCCCCGCTAGCTGTTCCCTGGCAGACCCCAAGCAGCTGGGGAAAGAGGGTGGCTGGGTGATGGTGAGGAGGAAGCATAGTCTTAAACAGAAGCCCCAGGTACACCACCAACCTGTTCATGTGTCTAACCGTTTTTCCCCACTCGGCGACACACCCGCCGGGGGTCAAACTCTGGTAATTGGTGAATCTGTTCTGAGACATGTGAAGCTAGAGACACCGGCAACCATAGTCAATTGTCTTCCAGGGGCCAGAGCAGGCGACATTGAGGGAAATTTAAAACTGCTGGCTAAGAGTAAACGTAAATTCAGTAAAATCATAATTCACGTTACAGTGCAGTACCTGTAATACCTACAGAATGTTCTAATCATTCTAATAGAATATTATGGTCAACAGTATCGAACGCTGCACTGAGGTCTAGCAGGACAAGCACAGAGATGAGTCCACTGTCAGAGGCCATAAGAAGATCATTTGTAACCTTCACTAAAGCTGTTTCTGTGCTGTGATGAGCTCTGAAACCTGACTGAAACTCTTCAAATAAGCCATTCCTCTGCAGATGATCTGTTAGCTGTTTGACAACTACTCTTTCAAGGATTTTTGATATGAAAGGAAGGTTGGAGATTGGCCTATAATTAGCTAAGACTGCTGGGTCTAGAGATGGCTTTTTAAGTAAAGGTTTAACTACAGCCAGCTTGAAGGCCTGTGGTACATAGCTGATTATTAGAGGGTTGGTTGGCTCAACAGTGCTCTGACTTTTTGTCAGCCTGGCTACAGTGCTGAAGAGAAACCTGGGGTTGTTCTTATTTTCCTCAATCAGTGATGAATAGTAAGATGTTCTGGCTTTGCGGAGGGCTTTCTTATAGAGCAGCAAACTATTTATCCAGGATAAATGAAATCTTCTAAATTTGTGACACACCATTTCCTCTCCAGCTTACGAGTCATCTGCTTTAGGCTACATGTTTGAGAATTATACCACGGAGTCAGGTACTTCTGATTTGAGGCCTTAGTTTTCACAGGAGCTACAGTATCCAGAGTCGTACGTAGTGAGGAGGTAAAATTATTAACAAGATAATCGACCTCTGTTGGAGTAGTGTTCAGATAGCTGCTCTGCTCTATGTTGGTACAGGGCATTGAAAATGATAACAGTGGGTGGATTATATTCTTAAACTTAGTTACAGTCAGAAAGACATCTACTGTGATAAAGTCTACTCCCCACTGCTGTGTAATCAATTATTGTAAATGTAAATGTTAGGCTGTCATTTTTAGCATCTACATGGATGTTAAAATCACCCACAATAATTATTTTATCTGAGCTGAGCACTAAATCAGATAAACAGTCTGAGAAATCAGACAGAAACTTTGTGTAAGGCCAAGGTGAACGATAGATGATAACAAGTAA
This sequence comes from Oreochromis niloticus, assembly GCF_001858045.2. Classification (NCBI taxonomy): domain Eukaryota; kingdom Metazoa; phylum Chordata; class Actinopteri; order Cichliformes; family Cichlidae; genus Oreochromis; species Oreochromis niloticus. Next base: position 35,036,787 of record NC_031987.2, on the reverse strand, counting down.
GACTGGTTTCTGAGTTTTACAGCTGGGGTGGACAAGGATCAAACATCTTTGTCCAGGCTAAGCATCAGGCTTTTAAATGAATTAAAAGTCTGTCTTGGTCTTTGGTTGATCAATAGGCTGGTGTGGAAAATTGCTGCCACATCGCCCCTAAGCTAACATCCATCATGGACACCATCTCCCACCCCCTGCATGAGACTGTACGAGGACTGAGCCGCTCGTTCAGCAGTAGACTTTTACAACCACAGTGTAGGAAGGAGTGCTACCGCAGGTCATTCTTACCAGCAGCTGTCAGACTCTATAACACAGTTTAACATCCTTTGGTCATCTTACTCACCAGCTTGTTTGTTTACTGTACATTTATCCATGGCTCTGTAGATTTTATACATAACCGTGTACATTTTATACATATCGCTGTACAATTTTTAATTTTTTCTATACATATTCTGTACATTGTGACCTGTATGTACCTGTATATACCAACTTCGGTTGCTTATGTTTATAGGACCTTTTATATTTTATTTTCCCTTGCTGTAAGAGCTCTGTAACACCGACATTTCTCATCCGTGGGATAATAAAGGTTTATTCTATTCTATCTATCTCTGTTTGGAAATTGCAAACAGTGTAGAAATGCTGACAGTAGATCCAGCATTTACTACTTCCCATAATGTACCCATGACTGCCTGCTTCTAACTGACAACATGAGGTGTTCTGCAGTAAACTGGACTAAAGTAAATTAGGACCTGAGGTATTGGTGCACTTTTCAGAAATCACACATTTAACTTAAAAAGTTAAACGTGTGATTTTTAAGCTCATGAGTAAATCAACGCCATTAGCTAAGATGAGCACTCCGCTATTAGGGGAAAAGCTGGTATTGGATCCGTTTACATAAAAGAATTTACCCAGACTAAAAAAAATCATGCTGTTGTGCTTGAATGTTAATTAAAAGTCAATGCGTACTTCAGACATTAGCTCTGCTGCTCAGAGTGTGTTGAAGTGAAAGATGTTAAAAGCTGCAGTAGTTAGCTGAAGATGAGAAACAGAGTAAATTCTTAGGCCCTGTCCAGTCTCTAACAAACACGACATTTACTGTACTTGATCATTAGTTTTTGTGTGTGTGTTTGTATATGTGTGTGTGTGCGCGAATTTATTCATGAAGAACCGTCTAAACTAAGTTATTTTGTATTAAATAATATTTAAGGCAGCTTTTCTGCTGTGCAGAGCTGAAATGATTATTAATATAGCAGCATCTTTCTGTCTTTCTCCACTCACGTATGGACGGCAACATCAAGTTTTAAAAAGCATGCATTTTAACAATCCCTTAATAACATGGGATTTTACTCAATATTAACCTAAGATGAATTACTGAGATGCCTGAAAATGCTCTCACAGTATTTATTTATTTTGGCTGACAGACAAACACTGCCTGTAATATTTTAGTTTCTGCTGTTAGCTGATAGGACTGTGCTCTTCTGGACAGAGACCTCAGATGTTCTATCTGGAATCTGCTGGAACCCCCCAGTTTGGTGGGTCACTGCCCAGAGTGTTCTGATTAACAGTTGCCGTCACCTTCAAAATCTTCTCTAGCTTTATATATATGTATTTAGATAATAATAAAGCCCTAACTCTGTTTCAGGTGTAGCAGTGAAGTGTGGAGAACAGGATCACTCGTATGTCTCATTTTTTTCTGTGCAGGCTGTGATCAGCTGATCTATGCTGCTGATTCAATATTTACTGCTCATTGTGCTTTTAACCAAATTCAAAAAGATATGAGGATTTGTTATAGGAATTTGTTATATGAATAACATGGCTGATTTTCCAACCCTTAGATGGTATAAAGTTAATATAAAAGGTAGAATTCTGTAAGTGAATCTAACCGACATCATTATAAACTAATGCCTTGATGTAATCTACATGAAGATGTAGCCAGTCCAGCACAATGCATTAATTTATAAAAAAAAAACCCAACAACAACAAACTAAATAGCTTATCCTTCGCTAAACTGCCTGGTACATGCAACAATTCTGAACCTTTGACAATGATCCCTCCTCTTCGTCTCCGTCTTACATTATTCTTTTAATTAGCCAAAGATTCTGAAGTCACTCTCATCTGTAAAAACTACAGTTTACTGCATGCATTAGCTAGTCCTATGTAATATAAAATCAGATCAGTGAAAACAGCTGTTGCTACTGTAGCTCTTGTAGCATAATAATAATATAACAATTTCTTCAGTTATCTCTCTTTAGATAGATTTGTTATCACTGGTTGTGACAAAGTGGATGAGCAGTTGCAATGCTCTCCATTTGTCCCATATGTGTTGACCTTTTTTTGCACATTATACACATTATTCTGTTTCTATTTATTTGCTATTTGTCAAGTATCATTGCTGCACTCACTATCCCGGGTTTGTTTGTGTAAGCGTTCTGTTGCCGGCAAATCAAACATTCTGCAAATTAAGGCAAATACTCAGTTACATGTTTCTTTATATTTCATTGTGTTACAGATTGATTCATTTGTTCATACTTTGTTCTGTCTTTTCAGTCTTCATGTGGGTCAGGTGTGGAGAAACGCCCGCCTAGCATTTCCTCATTTTAAAGTCCTGATGATGTCACACATGACATCAGCAGGTCGAACCAAGTGGAGGGGTGTCTTTGTCCATAGAAATGCTTCCTTTTGTTTGTGTCAAGTACTAAAGGGATTTGTTGAATCTTTTTCTTTTCGTTAATACAGCCATTTTGTTGTGTAAATGTGCTAATTAGAAGTGTGAGAAGGTTTTGTGTCTTTTTAATTAAGTGTGTGTCTGCGTAGTCTGCTTCCCTACCACCTTCCTTGACTTTCGAGTCTGACTACCTCACACTGGCCAAATAATGCATACAAAAATAGATTAAGAAAATCAACTATTACTTACAAGGCACCAAGATTTCAGTTAACATTTGTTGTTAAATCTTTTCTCCAAAGGAAGAAGAGGTTTGTATCTTTGCAGGGACAAACAGGCTCAAGTGTTTTTGTTGAATAAGACTCAAGTGCACACGTTTCCTCCTGACCTGTGTTATTAAAAACAAATCAGAATATATCATTATGACTAACATCAGCCAAAAGCTGTCCTGTTCATCAGTTACAGCACGCCTGCAAAGTAACCCTTCACTTTGTTTAGGCTTATGTGAAATTAGTCAACTGCATTATTCAACAACTATTACAATAGAAATGCAGATCGCTCTGGCAAACCGTGCTGCTCTTGTCAGTCCTCATTTGGTGAAATTTCATTATAAATATCATGAATCTATAAATTCAATCTAGAAATGTATTATTTTAATGTTAACATATATTTTTGTCGCATTACCGGAGGCCCACACACACAGACCAGTACCTCCTCTTTGTATTCCAGAGGCTGGTGGGAGACAAACTTGGAGTAATCGGGACCCTACAGCACCGGGCAGAACATGTTCCCTCTAAGCCTGAAGATGAAAAAAAAGGAACACACACATGTAAAGGAAGCACTTAAAACATGCATTTATCCTAATTGGGCTTTCATCTAGTCAGCAAAGAGGCACCGAAAAGAAGATCAGACACTAGCTAGGGAGGATTAGAAAGACAAACGCAACAATAATGTCATCCACTATGTAGCCGGTGTATCAGAGAAACTCAGGAGCGTCTTCTCCAAGCACGACTTCCCAGTGTACTTCAGACCCAGCAACACACTCAGACACAAACTGGTTCATCCCAAAGACAAAACTTAACAATGTAGTGTAGCTGTGCAGTGTAGCGAGGAATGCTCTACATGAACCACTTCATGAACGCATGGCACAACATAGAAGAGCCACCTCCACAGGACAAGACTCGGCGGTCCATCTGCATCTAAAGGACAAAGGTCACTCTTTCGAGGACACCAATGTTCACATTTTGGACAGAGAGGACAGATGGTTTGAAAGAGGAGTGAAAGAAGCCATCTATGTCCACTGTGAACGCCTATCTTTGAACAGAGGGCAGGGCTTATGACACCAACTGTCCTCCATCTATACTCCAGTTTGAGATCCTTTCCAGACGCCTTTACGCCCACTCACATCCTCACATTCATATGTAGCTAAATAAGTAATCATTTGAGGCTCACTGTTATGTGTGGGAAGTCTCTCCTTTTTGCAACCTCAGCAGTGTTCTAACTCCTAGGAGGTAAGTGCATGGGAAAAGTCAGCCAGCTAATCCTACTTAGCTGCTCTCGTAGCTGTCTATCAACTATGTATGCTACTAATAAGCTAGTTAAGAGGGAACTTAACCGAGAGCAGTTCCAAGTGATACAAAGAAATAGGAGTTCTCAAAGGTGAGAACTCAAAACATCCATTACAAAGTTGTTCAGTTAAGATGGCAGCTAGTAGCTTCTTGGGGTGCAAATGATATGTAAATTACACAATTCATTTCTTGGCAGTCAATCATTTGCTTTCTCAAGATCCACAATGACACATCACGCTTGTTCATGAAAATTAGCACCAGTACTGCTCCAAAAGTATGTGAAAAGGTCTTGTCACAAAGTCCACTGTCCATGTATTTCATCTAGACCAGCTGCCTTTACACTCTTCATTCCCTTCATAGACCTCACTTCCTCCTCTGCACTTCCTGAATAACTGGCTTTTCTCCATCCATCCTTCTCCCCTCTTTCTTACCACACATAGTCTCAACTCCTTCCTGAACTCTGTGGAGCAGTTTTCCTTCTTCAACTTTTACTTTTTGTTTCTAAAGTCATCCTACAGACGACCAGCTACCTAGCTACATGCTTCCCTGACACCACCTGCAGTTTCCTGTTTGTTTCAGATTGTACCTTCTGTGTATGATGTAGTTGTCACAGTATGCGGCAGCACACTGTATGAATTTGCAAAGAGGAACCAAAATGCAGACACCAAGGAACAGGGAACAAAACTTGAATGGTAACAAAAAGCGAGGCGTTTAATATGGCTGATAAAAAGGTACAAAAACAAAAGGCAGATGCACACCGGAAAGAAGCTAACGGGAAGTAAACTGGGAAAATTAAATGCTGAACAAAAACACAAAGAACAAAACCTTGAACGTGGAAAAATCCTGGAAACATGGAGGCATGGAAACATGACATAGAACAACAGACGACCTGACAATAAACAAAGGATGACAGAGGACTTAAGTACACACAGAGAGATGAGGGGATGGGGAACAGGTGGGAACACAGCTAGGACAAATCAGACCTAATGAGACAGGAGAAGCAAAACTAGACACACTGCACATAGGACAATGACTTTCACAATAAAACAGGAAACAGAATGGAAAGCAGACATGACAACACAAACTTGATAACAAAAGACATGCAGACATGAAACACATAAAGGACAAGGGAGACTTAACACAGGGGTTGGAAACACAAGGGGAAACTAATAAACAAATGAACTTAGAAAACCCTATGAACTTAAACATAAACATCAAAATAAACTAAAACTTAAAACGCTGGGTCAACAGACCCAGGAACGTGACAGTAGTTCGCCTGTGTGCACCTTCTTCCTTTTTTATACTTGACCCTTTGTTCTTCCTTCTTCTTGAAGTACATGGTTTGTAAATCCACCTCCTTCTGCATTTGTCCTTCACAGTATACCTATTCAGCAGCTCCTCATCTGCGTTCCCTTCACTTACATGTTTATTGAAGTCTTCTCCAATCACCACACTCTCTACCACTTCATCCAACGTGCTCCAGAATTCCTAACAGACATCCAGCTCATGGGGGTTGTTTCCAGCTTTATGTTCATCATCCTGTCTCTTCACCTGTTTAACACTATTCACATTCTTTATGTCTGTATGTGTGGATAAATATATAGGCATGCCTCTAAATACATAAAATACACATTGCTTTTATACTCAGTGAAGGTCTAGTGAAAAATTGCAATTAAAAAAAAATGTGTAAGCTGTAAGTGAGTCAGTGTTACATTCAATTATTATATGGCTGTGATAAAATATACAGGTGTCTTTACATGAAGCACTTTCATTTGTGTTTTATGTCTCTTTACAGTGAATGATGTAAGGCCAAATCCCTCTACATAGTTTGTCTTCGTCTAGTATTATCAAAGTGTTAGATTGATTTGGGAGCAGTGGCTCCCCAAGTTCTATTATGCCTGTAACTTTGATTTTACTACAGCAGATATTACCTACAAATCACACTACACAGGACTCTCTTGACTCAGTTCCTTTTAATTCTTTTACAAAGGTTTGAGGCAAAGTGTATAAAGTGTGATTTAAAGCCTGCACTTTCCAGTGGGATTCCACATCCAACACTTCTTTTCAGCAGAAGCATGAAATGTCAGATGCAGTTTGATATTGTTCCTCCAGGTTTATGAAAAAGGAACACAGTAAAACATTTAATACTGGTTCAAATTTGAGACTAAGCTACCTTGTTGCCCTAAAAACAATAGTGAAGTCTTTTTCTTACTCAGACAGTAAAGTACAAAAAAGACTGCCTCCGAGCCATGGTGCTTCACTTGCTTGTTTGCCTGCTTATGCCTGTTTTTTGTTTTGACTGCTCTTGCATTAGATGTCTTTCTTTTGTTAAATTTGACCCATGTATCAACGTTAACAAGATTTAACACCCAAAGAAAGTTCCAACCTCCTGGTTGTCTGGGGGATTTCAGTGTGAAGTTTGCAGATTCTCTGAGTACTTTAGCTTCCTCCCACTATCCAAACAGATTATATATCTGACACACATGACAGTTTAATGTTCAGGAACATGTGTATAAGCTTCTGAGATGTCCAGAAAGAGGATCTTTGTGGAATATTTCCAAATGCTGCACCCGGAAGCAGTCAACTTGATGAGACGCTAAGATAAGATAGTTGATGAGGTCCTCCATTATTCTGAATGAAGTGGTGGAATTGATGTTATATTTCCCTGTTTCTATGATTTTTTGATACGTGGCCTGACATTCTGCATTGCCATGCTGTGCACACTGACTAAATAGTAATGGGAAGTTAGTTTGAGGGTATAAATCAGGGGTGTCCAAAGTCTGGCAGTTTGCCCGCGGTCCATTTTTAATTGGCCCTCAAGTAATTTTATAAATAGAATAGAGTATGGCCCGCACTTCAACTTTTGCCTGAGTGTATTGCACTTCTTAGTTTTAACACCAGGGGGAGCTACTGTTGATCAAGGCAGTTGCTCTACCAAAAAGGACAATCACAGAAGAAATTTACCTCCAAGTTACCAAACATGGCAGAACCAAAGAAGCGAAAGGTAGAAAGTGAGTGCAGAAAATTTCAGACACGGTGGGAGAGTGAATATTTCTTCAAAGAATTGAAGGGGAGGTGTGTCTGTTTGATCTGCACTGAAACTGTGGCAGTTATGAAAGAGTATAATGTACGACGTCATAATGAAACCAAACATCAGGCCTATGCATCCTACACTGGTGCTGAGCGAGAGCAGAAAGTAAAGCAAAGGGTAGCTATCCTGCAGGGTCAGCAACAGTATTTTTTTCGTGCTCAAATTGTCCAGGAAAAGGCTCCAATAGCAGCTATGAGGTCGCCCAACTCATCGCAAGACATGGCGAGCCTTTTTCAGATGAGACCTCATAAAACGCTGCCTCATTAAAGTCACCGAAATAATGTGCCCGAAAAAAGTGCAGGACTTCAACAACGTCAGCATGTCCAGAAATACAGTTGTGCGACGCACTGAAGACTCGTCAGCCAACATTAAACTGCAACTGTCTGATGAAGCTTATGCTTTTGATTTTTACTCCATCGCATGCGATCCGAGCACCGTTGCCACAGACGCCGCACAGCTGCTAATTTTTTTTGCGGGGAGTGGACGAGAGCACGAGCGCTTTAGGTGAGTAAAATATATATTCCACAGTACCCGTGTGTTAATAAGCATGCATGTGCAGGTACACATGCTTCAAATATCAATAATGTGCATCAATTCTGTCACTACCCTGCTTTTGCGCACCACTTTCTTACATGCGTTTTTCTTGTTAACACACAGAGTACACACCACTGTGCACAGGGCACGCACACGCAAAGTCAGCTGATCTCATGTGATGCAGATCTGCTCCTTGATCAAGTGACATTTGTCCGGATTTTTGGCACAAGTGGCGTACGATCAGCACCGCGGCTGGATGGCCCGATTTACATACCCAGCGCAGCTGATACTCACCAGAATAATTTACTAAGATTATATGGACTCATGTTATTAAGTCCAGTTCAGTCTGTTAATGTTGATAACCATTTCAAACGAACGTTAATAGTTGTGTTGCTAAGCCTAAGAACTTAAATAACAAGCTCGAAATGTACCCGTCCCATTTTCCCCTTTATTGTTTTTTTCTCTGTGCTGTAAATCTTCTGTCCAAGAAGAAATCTGCTGCTGTTCTGAGAATGAGCTACCAAAGCTTTTTCTGAATAAATCAATAAAGATCCATTTATGGAAAGCTGTGATGAAGGCAGTTTTGTCTTTAATTATATTCAACAATATAACGCATTTGACCACTTTTAAATGATTTTTCTAACTTTAATACACTGAAGTTAAGGTTACATACCTAATTTCTAGTAAGTGGCCCAGCCCCTCCTATATTTTTATGTATGTGGCCCTCAGTGAAAAAAGTTTGGACACCCCTGGTATAAATGATGCAGACATGACGGTAAGACATACTGCCATGAGCCTTGGTCTTCTGAACGATCATCATTAGTGATGGGAATTCCGGTTCTTTTTGGAGAACCGGCTCTTTCGGCTCGGCTCACTAAAAAGAGCTGACTCTTTCGGCTCCCAACCGACTCTTCAGGTTGTTTTGTTGCCTTAATTAATTTATTATCAAAACAATATAAAATTATGCACAAAAGAAATTACTAATGTAAAAAAAACTTGGTTTTACTTATTTTGTTTACATATAAATACATACGGTGGCCCCTAGAGACAAAGCACGTACAATAGTAATGATAATGGATTGGATTTATATAGCGCTTTTCAAGGCACCCAAAGCGCTTTACAATGCCATTATTCATTCATGCTCACATTCATACACTGGTGGAGGCAAGCTACGGTTGTAGCCACAGCTGCCCTGGGGCAGACTGACAGAGGCGAGGCTGCCATATCGCGCCATCGGCCCCTCTGGCCAAGACCAGTAGGCGGTAGGGTAAAGTGTCTTGCCCAAGGACACAACGACCAGGACAGAAAGGCCAGGACAGAAAGGCCGGGGATCGAACCGGCGACCTTCCGGTTAAAGGTACACTTCCCAACCTCCTGAGCCACGGTCACCCCAACAAACTACAAACTCCAAAACACATACAAACTCCAAAAAGCACGTACAAACTCCAAAACAAATTGCTAGCGTTAACTGAACTTCCAAAACAGAGCTACCTAGATCACTTAAATTAAACAATTGAAAGTATATGTGTATTGTTTGTGTATTTATACACAAGCACACCAAATCTGGTCGTTGGTACTTCTTAGCTTGTGTAGTGTGGATAGGAGGGAAATATTTTGGTGCTATTGTTTATAATTATCATCATTACCATTGCATTAATAATTAATATTGATATTGCATTCAGATGTTTAAACATACATCATACATCATATTAACTGTTATCACAGGTGCAGTGATAACCACTTTAAACTGTTGAGTTGAACTTATAATCTTGAATGCTTTCGAATGCTTTTTATAATCTTAAATGTTTATATGCAGATTACATTACTTATAAAAGAAAGGCCTAACTCTGAGTACACTCTGTGCCAAAGTAGACAGGAAGTGCAGGCTTTTGAGCGTGCTTGTGAAAGTGAATCTAAGTGTAAGTTACTTTGAGGAGCTGTTTGGATGATGCTATTTGAATAACTAGGTTATTCATTATTGTCTTCTATTCATTTATATCTTTTGATTAAGCTTTTAGTAGAGGTGCTTGATTAAAACATTTATTCAATAGATTACATATACATAGTTTCAGTTCGGTTATTACACATATGAGAGTGGCTTCTGTCTCTCTGTTTGGTAAAAGGTTATGGGCAGAGGTGCGAGGTGAGACAAAGTGCAGCTGAGGTCGTAACATACACACACACACACACACACACACACTTAGCAGATAGACTCATTTGTAGGTAAGAGGTTAGACATATTTTGCTTGCAAACTGCAAAATTGTGCCTGCAAAAGAACAGTTTGTTGCAGAATGTGCGTCTGCTGTTCCAGACATAAGCGAAAGTGGGAAGTTCGACAGGAAGCATCTGGCGTGGAGACAGAGAAAATGTTCTTTTCTAACTGTGTTAAAAGTTGTCAACAGAACATTTGTGGTTTTAACTTATGCATGTATTGTATCGGATGATGCATGAGGGGGCGTCGGTAAACATACCCTGATGATATAAAAACATTCCTGTGTAGTTATTGGGCGGAGATCTACAGCTGATGTTGCAGTGTACATCTCCCCACACTGCGTGTGTTCATTAAAATCATCGTTTGACTCATCGTCCTGGACCAGTGTTGTTATTTGGATTTTCTCCTATATCCCTCCTTAATATTTGAACCCTAGCAGTAGCCACTAGGTAACAAAAACTCAACACTGCCCATAGCATCCTGGAGCACCTCCGTTGTGTTTTGGAGTTTGTACGTTTTTTTGGAGTTTGTACGTGCTTCTGAGTTTGTACGTGCTTCTGAGTTTTTACATGTTTTGGAGTTTGTACGTGCTTTGGAGTTTGTATGCGCTTCGGACTTTGTACGTGCTTCGGAGTTTTTACGTGCTTCTGAGTTTTTACATGTTTTGGAGTTTTTACGTGTTTCGGAGTTTGTACGTTTTTTGTCTCTAAGGGCCATCGTAAATATACTTTTATTTATTCACTCCACATAAAATGTAATAAATAAATCATATCATATGTTATGTTGTGGCAGGGATTTGTCCACCAGGGGGCAACAGTTGTTTGAGAGTTTTCAGTGTGTGTGGTGCATGCCCCGGTTCTCTTAATAAAAGAAGTACTGTGAGGTAAACATGGTCTCTGTGGTTCCTTAGTCTTAGGATATCACATATGGCGACGAGGGTAAAAGTCAAGTGTTGCTGTGAAGTTACGCTGTGATAAGTGACTTATAACGTGAGGTTGGCAAGTGGTACAGCGCTGGCATCTGTTGGAAGCGGAGCGTAACCCTCGGTGGGGAATAATGGCTACCACAGTGGGCTCGGTGGCGCCGTTCGACAGCGAGCTGCAATCCTGGGAGGAATATTGTGAGATTTTGGATTACTTCTTTGTGGCGAATGATATTAAGGAGGAGGAGAAGAAGCGAGCGGTACTGTTGAGTTGCGTGGGCGCACAGACCTACGCCCTGATTAGGAACCTACTCAGTCCGGTCAAGCCGGGGGATCGTTCTTATGCTGAGTTGGTGGGATTGTTGGATAATCATTTTCACCCTAAACCGAGTGAAATTGTGCAGCGGTGGAAGTTTAACACACGGAATAGAAGGCCGGAGGAAAGTGTGGGCGATTATGTAGCGGAGCGGAGGAAGCTCGCACAGGACTGTAACTTTGGAGATTCCCTGACGGTGATGCTGCGGGATCGTTTAGTATGCGGAATAAGCGACGACAGGATACAGCGCAGATTGTTAGCAGAGGATTCACTAACATTTGAAAAGGCGCTGAAGTTTGCTCAAGCAATGGAGGCTGCTAACAGAGACATTGTGGACTTGAAGAGCATGACGGAACAGTCGCGATTCACTAAAGGATTAGGAGCAGTGAACAAGATAGAGGACGGCGGCTCGACGTCACAACAGATTGTCAGGAAGTGCTACAGATGTGGAGGGCTAAATCATGTGGCCAAGGACTGCAGGTTTGTTTCAGAAAAATGCCACAACTACAGAAAGGTGGGACACATAAAAAGGGTCTGCCGAATGAAAATGGAACAAAAAGGAGGGCGTGGCAGACAAGGTAAACAAGCACATTTCTTAGAAGAGGAGAATGTGGAGAGTGAGGAGGAAGAAGCTGAAATGCACCACATAAAGGCAAGTAGTGTGACTATGTATAATGTGCATGAGGAGATTAGCATTCCAAGGGAGGAACCCATCAGACAGAATTCCATTTTTCAGTGCACCATGGAGAGTGTGTTGCAAGGTCTGAACAATGTCGCAGTGTCTCTGGATGACATCATTCTGATGGGAAAGAATGACAAGGAACATCTTCAAACACTGGATGGAGTGCTGCAGCGCTTGGAGGAGGCGGGCCTGCGCTTAAAAAGGAGCAAATGTCAATTCATGGAGAAGGAAGTGACATTTTTAGGACATCGGGTGGATAAGACCGGTTTACATCCAGTGCCAGCAAAAGTGAAAGCAGTGCAGGAGGCGCCACCCCCAAAATCAGTGACAGAGCTCAAAGCTTATTTGGGGTTGTTGAACTTCTATAATAAGTTCTTGCCAAACTTGTCCACACTGTTGGCCCCACTGCACAAGCTTCTGAGAAAGGGTTGAACCATGGTGTTGGGGACCAGCACAGGAGAAGGTTTTCTGCAAATCAAAGGAACTGTTGCAGTCAAGCAGTGTATTGGTACACTATGATGAGCAAAAAGATTTAATTCTTTCTTGCGATGCATCCCCCTGTGGAGTGGGAGCAGTACTAGATCACCGCATGCCAGATGGTCAGGAAAAACCCATTGGGTTTGCATCGCGTACCCTGAATGCAGCAGAAAAGAACTACTCACAGCTGGATAAAGAAGCTGTGAGTAGCTTGGCTGTAATATTTGGTGTACAGTATTTTCATAAGTACCTGTACGGCAGGAAGTTCATGATTATCACAGATCATAAGCCATTGATAAGTTTGTTCCATGAGATGAAGGCCGTCCCTCAGATGGCGTCACAAAGGATCATGAGATGGGCGGTGTTATTAAGAGCCTATGAGTATGTCATTAAATACAGAGAAGGCAAGAATAACAGTAATGCTGATGGTCTGAGTCGTCTTCCTCTTCCAGAGAACCTCCCTACAGAGGTGGCAGACGAGGAACAGGTGTTGATGGTAGATCAGGACCAGGAGGGCGTGATGACATCTGAGCAGCTGCAAAGATGGACAACGAAAGATCCCATACTCTCCAGAGTGCGTGAGTATGCTTTGAGAGGATGGCCCACTATACAGCATCCTAATTTTCAGCCCTACAGACAGAGACAACAGGAGCTGAGTGTGCAGGATGGGTGTGTGCTGTGGGGGGCTAGGGTGGTGATACCAGAACGAGGTCGACGCCCCCTTTTGGAACAGCTACATCCGTCACACCCGGGAATGAGCCACATGAAGGGCCTGGCCAGAAGCTACATGTGGTGGCCGCATATGGAGACTGACATTGAAGAGAAGGTGAGGTCCTGCAGTACATGTCAAGAACATAGACACAGGCCTCAAGAGGCACCCCTGGGAGTGGCCAAAAAAGCCCTGGAGAAGGATACATATCGATTATGCTGGCCCGTTTTTGGGTAAAATGTTCTTAGTAATAGTGGACGCCCACTCCAAATGGTTAGATGTGTATCCAGTTCCATCCGCTACATCTGCTGCAACCATAGACTGCCTGAGAAACTGTTTCAGCACGCATGGCCTCCCTGAGATGGTGGTCTCAGACAATGCCCAGTGTTTCGTAAGTGCACAAACTAAAGAGTTCATGGCAAAGAACGGAATCACTCACGTCACCTCCACTCCCTATCACCCAGCACCCAATGGGTTAGCAGAAAGTGCAGTGCAAACGTTCAATGAACTCATGAAAACGAGTACTGGAGACACACTGGCAACCAAGGCTCTGTTTAGTTACTGAATCACACCACAGTCCACAACGGGGAAGTCTCCCGCTGAGTTGATGATGGGCCGGAAGTTGAGGTGTACTCTTGATCTCATACACCCTGACTTGAAACAGAAAGTGACAGCAAAACAAGACAGCCAAAGACCGTATCATGATAGACATCCCAAGGAGCGCATGTTTGTTATTGGAGACACAGTATATACCAGAAACTATGGCGGAGGACCAAAATGGATACCAGGACTTATACAGGAGATGACAGGGCCTGTTTCCTACTTGGTGATGCTGGGCAATGGGACAGGGGTGAGGCGTCACGTAGATCAGCTGTTTGCCCACCTGGAGCTGTGTCTGTCAGCGGGAATGCCTGAAGGCCACCCGGGCGAGCCCCCAAAAGCAGCACCAATCATCAGCGCTGAGACAGGAGACACTGATGAAAGACACATGGAGGTGCAAGTTACACCAGTGGTGAAGCCACACATGGAGAGTAGTGATTTACAGGAGTCGCCGGCCACTGGGTTAAGGCGATCGCAAAGACCCAAGCGACCTCCCGAGCATCTGAGAGACTTTGTGCCGTGATTGACAATAGTAAGAAGGAGATTACGGTGAACTGTTATAGGTTAACCTAAGACTGTTGGACTAAAGGTTCATTATTACGGAGTGAAATTTCAGTAAAGGCTGGGGACGGGGTTGTTGCATTTTAATAAAGGTGAAGTTTTTGTTTATGGGTATTTTATGTAGTGATTAAAACTAAAGAGTAGTTTCAGTTTAAGGGGGGAGAAATGTTATGTTGTGGCAGGGATTTGTCCACCAGGGGGCAACAGTTGTTTGAGAGTTTTCAGTGTGTGTGGCGCATGCCCCGGTTCTCTTAATAAAAGAAGTACTGTGAGGTAAACATGGTCTCCGTGGTTCCTTAGTCCTAGGATATCACATAATACAAAAAACAACTATTTACATTTCAACTTTTAACTATTTAAATTTTCAGCTTTTTCCTTTTAAGCAAATTTAAAGTGAAACAACACAAACACTGCAAACCACAACACAATTCAATATAAATTAAAATATGCAAAACAAAAATAAGATGCACATTCTCTGTCATATAGGCCTGCATGAATAAACTTTCTGAATCCTTTATTATCCACAACTGAAAATAGTTGTGGTTGATTACTATACCTTTCTAATGTGACGTTGTTGTCCCTGGCTCTCTTTCTCTCTCATTCCCTCCCGCTCTGTTCCTGTGCTACTGCGAGTGTAACTACTGCCCTCTGCCCAGTGCAAGCACAAGGCTCGTGTGCGGAGTGAAGCGGAAAAAAGTGCGAGAGAGAGAGGGTGAGAGAAAGAAAAAACAAAAAAAAACACACAGCTCCCAATAAGGAGCCGGTTCGCATCGTTCACTTCAAAGATCCGGCTCTAAGAGCCATTTCGTTCGTGACCGACACATCACTAATCATCAGAAAGAAAATTCTATTTGCCCTTCCTGTATTTTAGAGTGAGTGTAAACGAAGCCTGAAACGGCCACCTGATTCTGTCTGGGGTTATGCATGTTGGTTTTGAGTATCCATAGAAGATTACCATTCTAGCTTTGTTGCTAAAGAGTTCCTCTCAGATGGATCGCGGCACCTGCTAGAAAGAGAAAGGACTTCCTCATTGCCATGGTCTGTTTTTTAGACTAAGCCTGCCCCAAGACAGCTCACACTGGTGTCTGTATCTCCCATTGCAGATACCACATTGCCCAAGAATTTCAGAGATGAACTGAAGAGTTTGCTCTTCTTTATATTCACAGTTTGGCCAGGCTCTCTGAACTTGTCCAGTGCAGCTTGGACATCAATGAATTTGTTGTTTCCAGCAGCTGTAGAAAATAATGATGCAAAGCAGATGACGCCCCCCAGTTCCTACTGAATTCTTTCCATCAGTCTTGGAAAGTTGCTGGTGTGTTTTTCAGTCCAAAAAGCATAACATTGAACTGGAGGAGAGCCACAATGCAGACAAATGTAGTGATTTCATATACCTCAGGAACCATGTTCACTGCCAATAGCCCCTGTTCATGTTTAGAGTAGAAAGCAGCGCTTCAATTCTTTGATTTCTTGGATTTTGGGAATCTCTCACAGTATCTATGCATGAAGGCATCTTTTTTGGCAAGTCAGGCAACATTTTTTAGAAATTGTCTGACAGAACAGCTGCAGGGTGTTTAACACCTTTGCCTCCCAGCACAAGATCCTGGATTCAAATCCACCATCTTGCCACACACTTTTGCTTTGGAGTCTGCATTTCCATGGACTCTGTTCAGGTAATCAGACTTCCTCCCACAATCCAAAAATGTGCAGTTAGTGGGATTAGATTAATTTCTAAAATAAATCTAAAACCAATATAAGTGAGTCCCACTCATATTTTATATTCACAAGTGCAACTGTCTTGAAATCGATGCTCTAGCACCAACCATCACAGAAATCGCTCTTTTCATTGGTTGTGTTTCACCAAGAAAGGCCTTTATACTACACTCCAGTTCCAGTGCCAGCCTTTTTGGCATCTGTCTGGCTTCGGCATCCTGTTGCTCTGCTGAAGCTTCATGCCCATGTCGCTTCTGCACATGCTCTGTGACTCCTCTCCCGAGTGCCCTCACCTCACATCTTTTATGCAGTGTGAGTAGGTGTGTAGAACTGCTTTGATTAGGGTGTGGGTAGGCAGTATAAAGAAATTAAAAATAAAAGCATGCTAAATGCTCGGAACTTAACCAAGCTAGAGTCCACTGAGACTGTTCAGGAGGCCGACCCGGGGGCTGACAGCACAGGACTCCGAGCAGTTCAGGTGGCTAACCTGGAGGCTAGCAACAGAGACAAAACGGGTCTGGAGGCCGACCGCGCGGAAGGCAGCGGCAGCGACAAGGCAGGTCCGGAGGCCGACCGCAGGGAAGGCAGCGGCGGCGACGAAGCAGTTCAGGTGACCGACCATGCTGACGGCAGTGGCAGCGACCGAGCAGGTCTGGAGACCAACCACGTGGGAGGCAGTGGCAGCCTCGATGGCGATGACGTCCAGCTAGAGGCCTGGAAAGTGGCTGGCAGAGGTAAGGTGGTTCAGGCCGAGCTGGATTAGACAGCGGTGTAGCAACTGCGGGACCAGACGAGGCAGGACCAGACGAGGCAGGACCAGACGAGGCGGGACCAGACGGCAGCGTGGCAGCTGCGGAACCAGACGGCAGCGTGGCAGCTGCAGGTGGTGGCACTGAAGGCAGCGGAGTTGTAACAGTTGTTGGTCCGACCCTTCATCAATGACAGATGGCTGAAGAGGCTTCTCTGGCCCCTCAGCAGTGACGGCCGGTTGAAGCGGCTCCTCGGGCCACGGCTGAACAGACCCCTCGGGCCCTCCAGCGGAGACAGGCAGCTGAACGGGTCCCTCGGACCCTCCAGCGGAGACAGGCTCAGGGCCAGCAGGCATGGAGACCTCTGGTGGGTACAGAACAGAACCAGCAGGCACGGAGACCTCTGGCAAGAAACGAAAGTTGGTTGGAGCTGCGCAGGACAGTGGTTCTGTTCAGGCAATAACAGCAGGATGCAGTCCTTAGCTGGAATGAGCTTACTAGAGCTTCCAGCGTGGAACGGAGGTGGCAGAGTTAACTCCTCTGAGCTCTCAGCAGGGACCAATTGCTGAGACAGCCCTATTGAGCTCCCAGGAAAGACAGGTTGCGCTGGCTTCTTCGTGTCCAGGGGTCCAGAGTTAACTGAATGCTGATATTCAGCCTCTGGGGAGGCCCTGGAGAGAGTAAAAGTCTCTAAGTTGGCCAGGTCTTGAGGAGCAACAAAAGTCTGTGTGGGGCTATCCCCCTCCTGAAAATGAGTGGGTGGAGATGGTGGCTGAATAGACGGTGGAGCTGCAACCTGAGCTGACAACTGAACTGCAGGTTGCGCTGTTAGCTGCTGAGCAGGGGACGGAGCTAATGGCTGAGGTACAGGCCGTGCTAATGGCTGAGGTGCTGGCATCACAGGAGACTGCAGTGAGGTCGACTGAATAGGAGAGTGAACTGAGGTCGACTGAGCTGCAGGAGACTGAGCTGAAGGTTGCATAGCAACTAACTGAGCTGAAGGTTGCTGAGAAGCTAACTCAGCTGAAGGTGGCTGAGCAGCTAAACGAGCTTCTGCCTGGGCAGCTAAACAAGCTTCTGGCTGGGCAGCTAAACGAGCTTCTGGCTGGGCAGCTAAACGAGCTTCTGGCTGGGCAGCTGATACAAAAAACATAGCCCCAGAATAAATAGTCCCACAGTCCAAAACAACAGAAAAAGTGTCTTTATCACTCACTGCAACTGGTTGCTCAGAAGTCCCGGCATCTGGCTGCGGAGAGGAGTGCCAGTGACGTGGATGCCGTTTCCTCCCAGGAGAGGGAACGGAGGCGATGGGAAAAGTGGGAGATGGTGTAGAGATGAAGGCCTACTCCTCCTCCTCCGACTACATCGTGGCCAGCAAAGAGGCAGGTGAATGCTGATCCAGTTGAAGTGTAGAGGGGGTGACAGAAACACTTCCCCAATGTTGCTGTCGCTGCTGCATCGTGGTGAGCTGAGTCTGCTGTGGCTGCTGCTGCTTTGATGTGGATCGCCGGGAGCGGACAAAATCTGCTAGCTCCTGAGCTTGTAGTGTGTCCCGGCCTCGATGCAGTTCTTTAAGCAGGCTCGTTACTTCTGGGAGCTGACAAAAATGAGGGTTTCCCTCCAGAATTGCCTCGACGGCGTTTATCCCAACCACCCTTGCCTTGTTATCCGAGGTGTGGGATATCCGCTTCATCAGGCCCTGGATGCGGGCCAGGTCGTGCTCACGGGATGATTCCGCTGGGTCCATGTAGAAGTCGCGTCGTTCTGTCATGGTTGGCTGTGTGGCAAGCAGGCAGGAAGAAGGACCCAAAATGCAGGACTCACACAGACAGGACTGGAACTCAAAACACAGCTTTAATGCTAGAAAAACTCCTCATAAAAATAACTCTCACAGAAACAAAACAAAGTAGAAACACTGGAACTGGGGAGTAATCAGGGAATGGGAAACAGGAGGGAGAAACAGCTGGGAGAATTTAGGGCAAACGAGACAGGGGCAGGTAAAACTGAATACACTGACATAGGACTGGGACTATCAAAATAAAACAGGAATTAAGAAACAAATCACAAAACACAAAACTTGACACTGAGGGATAGGCAGAAGGAATATAACCCATGAAACAGAGAAGACAGTGACTTAAACTAGACGCCAGAACAACAAATAACGTAAAGAGAACAAAACCAAGAATAACCCTAAATACAAAATCAAACGAGCACAACTCAAAACCTCAAACAAATCATAATTTAGAAAAACAAAACAGAAACAGAAAAAGCTGGGTCAAAATGACCCAGAACCATGACAAAATATATATAATCATGCATACAACCATAGTACAAAACCAAACCAATAAAAGATAGAATAAAGCATTAAAATGCTACTGCTCATGTGCTGAAAATCTGATATTGCATCAGGTTTAATGAATACATATGTTAGGAGACCTGGGTCGTTGACCCAGAGTTTTGAGTTTTCTTTACTATTGTACTTTGATTCTGCCATTATTTATTGTTTCTAGTCTTTTGGTTTCCTTGTTAATGTTCTGGTTTCTGTCTGTGGCTGTATCCCAATTCAGGTTCTGCAGCCTTAAAGTACGCAGCCTCAACGGTCCTCAAGGGCCGCGTACTCAAAGACCGCTAAGTCCGGAAGTGCGAGGCTTGTAGGCTTGTGAAATGGGATGGTCTAGCCTCCGTCGCGCTGCCCAGGTTGCCTAGCAACCATGATACTAACAGCTGGAAACGTTTCACACAGCTTTGTATGACAGAAATGAAGGAGAACATATTTTGTTCATTTGTTTCTACATGAGCTCTGTGTGATTTAATAAGTATCTGAGGCTGAGACCACAGGACTGTGTTACGAAATCAGTTTCACCCCTGTTACGTGTGCTGTTGGTTTATTTGTTTCTTGATGTGTGTATGCAAATTCACCTGTGCAGTGATTGGTGGACCTAATGAACGGCCTGATGCGACTGGTTCCTGCGGTGGACGTGAACTACAAAAGGGCGACTGGAGAGCTGCGGTGGGGGATGTGTGGCAGACTTCCCGTGCACTTGCCTCTGGTCCAGACGGAGCGGCCGCAGCCATAGTCACTTAGTTAAAAAGTCAGGCATGTGTGTGAGGTGCGGAGTAAGTAGGGGTGAGCTGCCAGTTATTTTGGGAAGCCTTCTTTTCTCCTGTGTTTTTAGACCAGGGAGGTCAGACTGTGTTATTTCTTTGTTTTCTTTTCCTTGAACAGGTCAGAGGGGAACCGAAGCCTAGGTTGAGTTTTGGTTGTTGTGTTGGCCTTAGCTCACCCCGAAATTATACACTCCCCCTATCGTGAGTGCCATTAGTGTGAATAAATTATTGTTAAAAGTCCAATGCTGTGGCTGTGTCTGTTTGGGCGTGGGAAGTCGCGTGACATCCCGCTCTTGTTACGGTCACTTCGAGCCGGGTCGTAACATTTGGGGGCTTGTCCGGTTCTTTTTTATTCCTCGGGCATCCAGAGACGGCAACGGACTCAGTAGTCATTTTCACAAAAACCTTTATTCATCTTGTTAAGCATGCATCTTCTAGAAGGGGAGATGTGCAAGGCCGGTGTCCCTCTGCAGATCCTCCACTCCTTTGTTTGTTACAGCCAGCTTTATAGAAGTGACCCCATCATAAAACCCCCATGGTGTGCTGCAACCTCTGTGTCTTGTGTGTATGCACGAGCCCGTGAGTGCCTGTGTGCGCGCGTACCCGTGTCTATGTGAGTGCACGTAAGTGAGTGTGCATGTAGGTGTTGGTGCGTCATAACAGTCAAAGCACTGTGTGTGTGTGTGTCTCTGTGTATGTGACTTCCTGCCGGTCATAAAAGGAATCTCCTCACCCAAGCCACACCAAATTCCTCTACACAACATACAAAACACAGTTAACATATTACAAACACTGAGCCCCCCACTCTGCATCCACTGGGCCAATGGCCTCTTGTTGTCTTACATTTACATTTACAGATAAGGATGTGGAGAGTCTCCTGCAAACCTGCTTCTAAGTTATAACAATTATGAGATTTTATTAAAGGTACAAGCATCAGCATCAGCAACCCCCAACTGTAGCTTCCTGTCTCCTTTTATGACAGCAGACCCCCAGTGTCCATAAATTCCTTTCCCTCTAAACAATTATACACACTCAAGCCTACAGCTAAGCCAAACTGAAACACAGACAAATCCTTCCTTATTCCTCTGATCTAAACAAATTTAACACATTGTTAAAAGAAAATTGTACATAATGTGATCAGCTACATGAAATGTGCTCTTTTTATGTATCACTAAGCAAACCACATGTCTATTTGACTTTTCACCTAATAACTTTTGTGATGAACTTATTTGCCAACTAACAGCTTCCTCTTTCTGTAAGAACATACAGATTTAGAAAAGGGGAACCTCAGCTCAGAGTTCTTAGAATAACTCTGTGCTCTTTGTACACACACACACACACACACACACACAAGAAAAGTATAAATAAAGCACGCAGACAGTGATGAGACGCAGGTCGTGCATCCATGACTGCCCTCGCGAGTGAAAAACAATTGCAGTGTTTGTGTTTTCTAACTCAGGGGTCTTAGCTGAAGAACTGCAGGGTGATTTAAAGAAATCCCCTGTCATTTAAATTGGTCCTTCGAGCTTAGCGATGGAAACAACAGACACATTTCTGTGACTCCAATGTAAGGTTTGACTGCTGTATCCTGACGTCGTGGGAAGCCAGCACCAAAGTCTGTCGACAGCCCTCTCTAGGGTAGAGGAGAAAGACCTGGGACGTAAAAAAATTCGGGTCCAGGCCGGTGTCATAGTTCTCCCACCACGGTGGCATCCAGCCAGACGACCTGAATAACCAGCAAAAGACGACTGAGGGTGAGAAAACACTGTTTTGGTCTGAACCGCTGTAAGGTTTTTGCACAATAGGTCTAACCCGCCGCAAGGGTTTGAAGAAATAAACGTGTGAAATAGGGTTTACGTTCGCCGAAAAGGAACTGTGTTTAGAGTGGTTTTAGAGGTAGCCATCAAATACTTCGTAACAAAATAGGTTTAAGTTTGGCAAAAAGGAACTGTGTTTAGACTGGTTTTGGAAGTGACCGTGAAAAACTTCGTGACAAATTAGCGCGCAAATGTCTATCTGTGTGTATGTATATGTGTGTATGTCTCTGGAAGTAAGTTGATTTTACAGCACAATATGCTGCTGAACTACTTCCATCTTTGTGTATCCTGCAAAAGCCCACATACTGGTGACAAAAGGGAAAGGTTGAGTTCCGCCTCATAAAACTGACACCGCTCCGTGAATAGCGCGGCGTAGAAGGGCGTGTCAGCAACCACCCCCGCGTCAAGCATACCAGAGAAGGCTTTGCAGTTCTGTGATAATGGGGAATCAGCCCACCAAACTCACTGCTGACGAGCAGTGGCTAGAAAAGAAATGTCCAGGCGCCGGACAAATCAGTGTTTGTAGATGGAGAAATCCTAAGAAAACAAAATGTCCCACTATACACTCACCCATATCAGGAAGAACATAATAATCCCTTATCAAGTGAAAAATTAGAGATCAAAGTAGAAGTTTAAAAAGGGCTGGGTACAGACGCAACTGAATACATATAAATACAAGAGGAATAAAGTGGAATAAACAAAAGGCTAAATTAAATTAGAGCTTATCTTTAATGTATTCAAACTAATAATAGGAAGGATAACAACCTGTAAATTGGTATTAACAATGAAACATAGTTTGGATGACGACCATGCCCAGAATGAATAGAATGAATGAAAGCAGATAATTCACACGAAAATATATTAATAAAATATATTGATGCATAAGGTACATTAAGGCTGTGTCATTGTTCAGCCAGGGAAAGTGTGTGAAAAGGAAAATGTCTCCAGCTTGGGAAAGGGTGAAACTGCAGATCACCCGCAGCCCTTGATGGATACATAATAAAATATAAATAAAATATTATAATAAACTATTGTATATTAGTAGTATAGTGGAATTCACTAATAAAATATTGTAATATACTATGGTTGTTACCTAAAAAAAGGTAATAACATTAATAATGACATAATATTAATAATAAGAGGCACCTCAGTCAGTTATGATATGAGGTGGATAATTGTTAGAAGTAGTCTGAATCAAGTTTAAGGTTTGCTCAAACTCAGTGCAATGATATATGAGATGAAGAAAATAAGGAAAATACCTATACTAATCAGGTGCATAGAGACACTTGACCTGATTGAAAACCTGTCATCCTAGATGAGACTTTGATGAGATATAGAGCACTCCTATACTAACAACTAATAAGCCAAACCCTGTATACAACAGCTAAAGCTACTAGATTAAGAAGTTGAATTAAATATGTCGACACCACCAAGCTAATGAGCAAGTTACACATTTTTTTTTATTTTTTAGAGCAGAAGCTGCATGATATTAAAAGCTCACACATGCAGCTGTCTGTGAGCTCATTTTTTTCCCCTCACACTTCTGCTTTGTTTCTGGCAGCAGCTTTTTCTTTTTGTGTTCTGACTCATGTGTGTAAAGCGTTCATGCTATTAGCAACTTGTTTTTTGTTTTTGTTTGTTTGTTTTGTTGGTTTGAAAAACAAATTTGTGATCATACTTGTGGATCACAGTGACACATAATGATTAGGCATATGATTTACTAATGCCTAGTTTTAGAGCTGTGAACTATGAGCTGTAAGCAATGCAAAAATTTTTAAATCCTAACTTAAAAGTTTGAAATATGTAAGATGTGTGAGAGGTATGAATTCTTTGCAAAAATAGAAATTGCCTATAAATGCCTTAAGTAAAAGTGTAGTGTTGCATCTACAAAGGAAATAAAGCAGAAGAAGCATTCAGTAACTTGAAAATAGCCTTTTTACTTACATGTAGATGGAGGAGCAGGTTACATGAAAGCAGTCTTAACATGGGCATTTGGAGAAAAAATAAACGCCTGCTTGCATTTTACTCTGTTGCAAATTAGACTCTGTTGCGTCAGGCCTGCCTGCATGTGCAGGCCTGTGCAGCCGCAGCAGAGGCAGTAAAAAAGTCAGCTGACATTGTTTTAGGGCACACTCTGATCATCAGAGTACCCCACACAGTGACTTCAATTTTAATCTAAGCCAATTTGTCTTACCTCACACATGCGAGACAACTCAAAAATGTTGGAATCTTATTGTCGCAATCACAGATTAGAATTGAGAAATGTTGTCAGTTGAACCCGAGCGCACTTTTGGCCTCACCCGAAGAAGGTCATCCACACTGCTGTATGAAAAAATTAGATGAGGAGACATTTACAGCACACCACAAGCTGGTTTCACTGACGTTTTTGTAGACGGCTCAGCGTCTAAGAATGGCCTAGGTTATGCGGTAACTACAACAGACAGAGTTGTAGAAGCGAAACCATTGACATCCTCACACTCGAAGGCCAAGATACAAATATATACACTGACAGCCAGCATGTTTTTTCAGCAGTACATCATTTTGCAAAATTTGGCAGAACAGAGGAATGATTACATCTACTGGACACCCAGCACAGCATGGACATCTTCTGAAGACACTATTAGAAGTAATAACATTGCCAAAACAGTTAGCAATATGCAAATGTGCTGCACATCAGAAAGATAAATCAGAAATAACTAAAGGCAATAACTTTGCAGATCAAGCAGCTAAGTTAGCCGCACAACAAACTGTAGACACATTAATGTCTGCATCCACCATGCAAATATCACTTGATGTACTTAAAGATGAACAGAAAGCAGCACCAACTACAGAACAGAAGAAATGGTTAAAGTGTGGAGCACAACTGGAAAATGATCTGATGACTTGTGAAGGTAAACCAATACTTCCTAAGTCCCTACACAGAACAGCAGCATTAGTGACCCATGGGGTTACCCATGTGTCATCAGGAGGGATGGTCCAGGTCATAAACACACATTTTTATACTCTAAATTTTGAAACTTCAGCAAAGGAATTTGTGAGGACATGCACGATCTGTCAGAGACACAATTCACAAGGCAATCTGAGGACAAAAAGAGGACATTTCCCCACACCACCTCATCCATTTCACACCATTCACATGGACTTTATTGAATTAAGTGAAAGTCAAGGCTCAAAATACGCTCTAGTGATTATAGACGTATTCTCAAAATGGCCAGAGATTTATCCAGTGAAAAAAGCAGATGCAATCTCAGTTGCAAAAAGTGAACCTTTAGACAAATCTGTCAGAGAAACAACTCTGGCAGAATGGATGGCAAAACTACTAGAAAATAAGGATATTGTTTTGAACAATTAACTGCCGTACGACTCTTCTTCAGTCTCTTGCAGGTTGAAACCAGGCGATTGGGTCCTAATACGGGTGCTCCAGAGGAAAAATTGGAGTTTACCCCACTTGGAGGGCCCATTCCAAGTGTTATTGACCACACCCACAGCCTGTAAAATTGCAGAGACCCTCCTGGATACATCAGAGCCACTGCAAAAAGGTTGAAGTCCCGGGAAGCCCCAACACCAAGGAGGAAGCACATTAGGGAAGCCTCACCTACGCTTGGTTGCTTCGGGGGTGAGGGGGGAAGTGCTGATTGGGCCCCCGTCGGGTAAGCCCGCACTCCAATCTCCATCCGATCAACTTTAGGGCAGCCAGGTGCAGGTGTGATGGACCTATGTGCAACCATGGGAAGGGGAACCCTCCTGGTTACCTTGACTACAAAGCTCACCCTTACAGGACCCCAGCTGATGCCAACAGCAGCTGAGCCACGAGGCAGACAGAGAAGATGGACACACGACAACCTCCACCTAATGGACATGACACGAGACTACATCCATCCTTGGATGAAAATGCCTGATACAGATACATGTTTAACAGGACCACAGAGAAAGACTTATGTTTGCTCGCACATGCCGAGCGTATTAACACAACCATTTATGGGAAACACCCTGGAACAGGTGCACTAATTCTGATCTCTGACCACACCTTCAGAATGACTTTTGTAAAGTGCACAACAACAACAACATCGACATCCTCATCCAGGAAGAAGCGCTCAACTTTAACAGGTTTTAAAGAGTGTTAAGGTTCAAAATATTGAGGAGGAATCCAAAATAACCACCACTGATCCGGCCGTGTGCAATTAGACGACATTTTAATGAACACACATGTGTGAGTCCAGACGCTGTGCAGATTTCAGCGTCGAACTATCGTACAATAGTCAAACAAAGACTTTATAGGGGTGAGCCTAGTACAGCCCCTTCTTCTGTTGGCAGGCAGATCCAGTACAGCATACGTCACTTCACAACCACAAACGTTCAGTTAACTTTGACATAGTTTTAAAAGAACATTGTCTTCGCGTCGAAGCCAGATGCTTCCTGTCTCCATCCTCGGACGCTCGCCTCCGCTGTCGCTTATCTCTGGGACATCTGGTGTACTTCCTGGAACAGACTAACACGTACTGTTGATCGGCATTGGAGTTTCCCTGGTTTTGTTTTGCTTTTCTTTACCTGTGTTATTCCTTGTTTAAAAGCTGTAATTTAACAGATGATAGCGACATCATTCACAGTATATGCGGAAATATACCACAAACCGATGAAGATCATGAAGACTTATTTTCCTATTTGTTAGATGAAGATGAAGTGTAACTAATGATGTAGTAACTGAAAATGTGAAAGACAAGTAGTTACTAACTGATAACATGTACATTTCATTTCTCTGATAAACAGGAGGGAATGTTAAAAGAAAATTGTACATAATGTGATCAGCTACATGAAATGTGCTATTTTTATGTATCACTAAGCAAACCGTATGTCTATGTGACTTTTCACCTAATAACTTTTGTGATGAACTTATTTGCCAACTAACAGCTTCCTCTTTCTGTAAGAACATACAGATTTAGAAAAGGGGAACCTCAGCACAGAGTTCTTAGAATAACTCTGTGCTCTTTGTTCACACACACACACACACACACACAGACACAAGAAAAGTATAAATAAAGCACGCAGACAGTGATGAGACGCAGGTCGTGCATCCATGACTGCCATCGCGAGTGAAAAACAACTGCAGTGTTTGTGTTTTCTAACTCAGGGGTCTTAGCTGAAGAACTGCGGGGTGATTTAAAGAAATCCCCTGTCACACATCATATTATAATAATTATTTTCTTGTACTCACAACTGTAAAACATGATTGTTGGGCTTCATTTCTGTACTGAACAGTCATTTAAAGATTAGTTAGTAAATAACAATTAGCTAATGTTGTTCATGAGACTAAAGTCATCTCACTTTGCTAATGTAAATATAATATGGCCAATATTATAGTTATTATATTAATCATTATTAGTTATTAAAGCAGTGAGTTTGAACTCTGTGTCAAATACTGACTTCAGTAAAGATTCAAGTTGCAGTTATTTATATTTCCTATCACCTTAAATCTTCACTCAAAGACAAGTATCTCTGACAGTGTATATACAGATGTATTATATATAAGAGACAAATATTGTTCTTTCAGTATGTTGGCATTACTAAATTTGGCACAATGTTTACATATATGTATAAAAAGAAAATGTACGCGCTGTGATAACTGTTTCTGATAGAATGAAGATCAGACTGATATATGAAATATTCCTTTATTGGGTGAGAAAATCAGAGCATGTCATAACTGCTTTAAGTCATACAGAATAGATATCAGAGCCTTAAACAGGCTGACTTCTGCTAAATGGGTCAAACTGGGCAGAAAGTATACAAACACATAACATCCTTATAGAATATGATGTAACACTATAGATCAACTTACCTCAGAATATGTAAAGCATATAAACAATTACAGCAATATGATGCAACAAACACAGCAGTGCTACTAATCCAAAATACTCAAAGCTTCATAGAACTGAAACAAACATTTATTTTTAGCTCCATTCTGCTGCTGATACATACTTTAGGTTTCTGAATATTAAACTTGTTGCTGCCTTTCATAGTGTGTAACTTGAAGGCCCTGAGTACTTTCTCCCACACTGAAAACACTGGAATGATAACATTATTTGAACATTACCTAATAAGACTGATTCAAGACAGACAATTAGTTATGTTAAACTTTCCTAGCAGTCCTTCACAAACAGGGAACAGTCTGTCTATTCTCTCCGTCTGTCAGCTGCTGCTGGCTCTTCCTCCTCCTCTTCCTCACACACTGCTGAGTTTGTCCTGGTGGATCATCAGGGGTGCAAAGCCTCACAGATGATGTGCAGCAGTGGGTCCGTCAGTCTGTCCTCACTCTGGACACTTGCAGTTGTCACACATGGAAATCAAATGTGTGATAAGCTGCAGGATTCAAACACAAGTGTAACTTATAAATACATGTTCATACTTTTATTCCACAATCAGAGAGAAAGAAACAGAGAGAGAGTGCAGGACAGACAGACAGGTGACAGTCTCAGGTGTATACACTGCTACAAAACAGCACAAGAGAAGGAGGATTTAGTGTTTGTGTTATTACGAGTGCTAAACAAGAAGAGTTCCCAGATGGTCCAGTGGACACATGTGTGACTCCTGTGATTAAAGCATCTTTCTTTCAGCTTAACGACTGAACCGTCAGCTCGTTCAAACACACGTTAAAGTCCGTTTGGTTCGACACCACCGAACAGAGGCAGCAATATAACATAGCTAACATTAACAGTGCAGTGAATCCTGCTTGTGCCGTGATATTCAGGACTGCAACCCGAGCAGCATCACTGACTTTCAGCTTGTTGTGTTTGTGGATATATGACTGACTTTAATTACGCATAAAATCATCACATGCTCTGTAAGATTAAGGTCAACTATTGAACGGCGTATATTTTAAAGTAAAGGCTTTAAAACCAAGTAAACGCTGAAAGTACAAACATCGCTAATGTCACATAACTCTGCCAACATGTGGCCAACGGTAATGTTTTAATGTTCTTCATTATTCAACATTTGCACATAAATAAGTGACATATTATTCAGTACTTACCTTTAAAAGTTTACTCTTCCGCCGTTTTTTGGGGGGAAAATTATCCACACCCACCGCCACGCTATGAAGTCTGGGATATGTTGGGCCATGAAGGCTACACCGACCCATCCTTAAAATTCAGGGAAATGAAGGACGCATTTGAGGGCCGCATTTCGAGCAGCCTTTGAATTGGGACAGCCTTCGTCGTGTTGCTGTGACGTAATCGGCCTTAAAATGCGGCCTTTAAGGCTGCAGACCCTGAATAGGAATACAGCCTGTGCTTCTTACGGTGCGTTCACACCGAACGCGATAGAGGCGGCCAGAGCGTCAGGTTTACATGTAAAGTCAATGGAAAGAGCGCGATGACACGCGATTGCATGTCCGGCAAAAATTCGGAAGCAGATTTGCGTCGCGAAAATGCCAAAACTCGTGAAACGCGCGTCAGTGTAGCGCGTCTGGCGCGTTTGACTCGCGAAAAAAAAACGCGTGTGAGTTTTTGTGTAGCATTTTGTGCATACGCGTGTTTCGCCTCTACCGCTCGAGTTGGAAAATCTGAACTCCAGCGTCAATTCGCGCCGCGACAACCAATCAGGAGGCTGGTGACGTGGCTCTGACCTAGGTACTGACGCGTACTGTCCCGCTATTTTCCCACTGATGTACAAATACCTTTCCGCTAACAAGATAATGCGTTTATTCAGAGGACATCTGCAGGAGAAAGTGGAAGAGCCTCAGGGACACATATAATAAGGAGAAGAGGACAGAGAAGGAGAAGAAGAGTGGGTCTGCAGCAGGATCGGGGAAGAGATGGAAGTTCTTCGCGGTCATGGGGTTTCTGGACCCCTTCCTCACCCCGCGGGAGACTAGCAGCAATATGGTGCGGACCGTGGAGAACATCCCCCCCGAGGACCAGGGACAGCCCGGAGAGGCAGCAGGGGAGTGTCAGTCAGAAGGACAAGGTTTACAGTGAATTAATGTAGGCAGTGAATTTATGCGTGTTGTCATATAGGAATATATTTTGTTTATTACTAAAACAGTATACAGTGGTCCCGCTGTTCACCCGTCACATTTCGCTGATTTTTGTTATTGCACCGTACAGCTTTCAACAATGCGCATTGCATTCTGCAGCCTGATTGACAAATCTCCTCCGTGTCGTGTCTCCTGCGCTTGCCAAACTTATCATGTTTGGTTTTGATAACCATCACGTCCAATAGAAAAAACAGCACACAAACACTCATAACTATGACCCTCATTCGGAGATACACACCTGCACCGCGAGGGAAAAAGGCGCACGAAAGTGGCGCGCAGACAGAGAAAAAGCACAGCATAATAAAACTTCCTCCCACATCCCTCCCACATTTCCGGTTCACGCGCGATTGATTTTTCTTGGACACGTGTTGAGGTGCGAATGTGCACGTGTCAAATTAGGGGCGTTTGGGGCGTTTTCGCTCGCGTCTATTGCGTTCGGTGTGAACGCACCGTTAGTTGCTCTGTCTCCCCTGTCTACTGTGTCCCCTTGTCAAGTCCACATCTCTGTTTTATGTTTCAGTTTTTCTTTGAAAATCCGTGTCTCATGTTAATGTATCTGGTTTTGCTTCCCTTGTCTCATTAGCCCTGATTTGCCCCAGCTGTATTTCCCTCCTGTCTCTCATTCCCTGATTGCTCCCTCTGTGTATTTAAGCCCTGTGGGTCTCTGTGTCAGTGTTGTGATCTACTCTCATCCCTCCATCCCTGGCGTCTGCACTTTGGGTCCTCCATTTCACCACTCCTGCCTGCACCCAGCCTAAACATGACAACATAGTCCTACAAAATTAACAGTGGCCTAAGGGGGACTCTAATTTCCAGCCTGAATTATTGCTTAAACTGGCCTCTGAAAACCAAAGTGCAGAGTTCCTGCACTATCCAAAGGTCATGACACTAACTGCCAGAGGCTGTAAGGACATGTTTAGTTTCTTTTTTTTCTTTCTTCTTTTTTTTTCTTCTTGAGGACACTCAGTTTTGCCCTGCTTGTAGGTCTTGTTTAATTTCAATACACTCCAGAGAGACATACCTTCTCTAGTTGTTAATTTTGCATCTTAGCAGTTTGGCGCTTAGCTGACATGATACAGTTTTAGAGCTTCATCTTGTTTTTTTGACTTTTTTTGCAGTATATGCAAATGTTGATGATTACTAAAAATAAACTGGGCTTCAGCGTCATCCAGTGCTTTCTATAAAGAACAGCTTGCTGTCTTTAAAGTCAGATCAGGACCTCGTACCTTTGTTTATGGTTACAGCTGGAATATAGCTTCATTTTCACAGAATACCACTCTCATTTAGTGCTGTCATTGATTGCAAAAGGACAGTTTCAATGTCTTTTTTCTAATAATATCATTTCTGTGGAGGAAGAAATTGGTCGAAAAATTCAGCTACATGTGCACAGGGTTTTTCTAAAATAAAGAGACTTATCAAAAGCAGTGAATAAAAATAAAAAGGTGAACTACCATAGCACACCTACTGGGAGTTAGAAATCAAATGTGAAGGATCATAATGAGCAATTCAGCACTGCTGCATGTAGATGACAGCCCAAGTGACATGAGTAACAGCTTTGTTAAGGGTTCAAAAACAATCTCAATTACTGGACTGGCCACAAAAATCTCAAGGCGCTTCATATTCTAAAGTAAAGGTTCTGCAGTATTAGAGAGCACTCTAACCATTCAACCATCGATTAGGTGTATGTGCCTGGTGACAGTGGGGAGTATTAAATCTGGTTCTTTGTATTCTTTTTACTGACAGAGAAAAACCCGACTCAGTTGTCAATTTATAATTATTTATTTAATCATCTTCCGGAAGAGAGAGACGTGCACAGCCCAAAGTCATTTGCAGATCTCTAGCATTAGAAGCCAACAATGTGTATCATATAGGTGTTATTTCGGTCCTTTACACGTCACACATAGTTTCAATAAAAACAACTCCTTCTGGCCTGAGTTGATGTGTGTGTGTGTGTGTGTGTGTGTGTGTGTGTGTGTGTGTGTGTGTGTGTGTGTGTGTGTTACTTAGTTCCGCTTTTTCTGTCTGGTTTCCTGTTCTTAATATATTGCCTCTGCAGCTCTGCACTTCCTGTATTTTTAGTCTGGCTGAGCACTTGGTTTATGAGTCAAAGCTGGCCTTGCTTTATACAGGCCTTTATTATTAAAGTACATAAAACAATATAATCAGAAAATAAGCACTAAGAATATATATTTATTCTTTAACAGGAGGAAAAACTCCCTTTTAAACAAACTAAATGTAATAAACATTTGCTAAATTTAACAGATTTACAAGTATCTGACAGTGTATTACCAAAAAGTGTTTAGTGTTGTTGGCTCTCCTGTAAGGCCTCAGTAACACTAGAGAAAACAAAGGACAGCATTCTACACAAAAATATGAATGTCAAGACCGATGGACTCCAAATATTTTAGAGAAACAAAAGGGTTTATTTACAACACCAAGTGATATATACAAAAAGTGCAAGGGGACGGGGCTCCAGGAAATCCAGGGAAACACAGTAGCTCACGATCACTTCTCATGACCCCCAAATCGGAGGCTTCCACCTCCACGATGAACTGGAGACCCAGGTCCATTTGCAAAAGGACAGGTGCTGAAGAAAAATGTCCCTTGAGGTAAGTGAATGCATTCTGGGCAGACAGAACCTTGGGGGAGGTGAGAGGGGTTAGAAGCAAAGCAATTCTACTAAAATCCCAGATGAAACGGTGGTAGAAATTTGCAAAGCCTAAAAAAAGCTGAAGCTTCTTAAGATCTGGGGGAACACACCAACTGACTACAGCTTGAACCTTGACTAGGTCAGCTCTGAGATTTCCCTATTCAATGATGTAGCCAAAGAATGACAATGTTTGACATGGAATTCACATTTCTCCCGCCTTTTTCTGGGAGGCGCTGGAAAACTTGTCTGGCATGGCATTCGTGTTCAGCTACTGACCATGAGAAGATGAGAATGTCGTCTAAGTACACGGAAACAAAGTGGTTAATGAAGTGCCGGAGCACATCATTGCTGAGTGCTTGGAAAATGGCCGGAGCATTGGTGAGTCCAAATGGCATGACCAAATACTCGAAATGGCCAAGGTGGCTATTGAAAGCCATCTCCCAAGGTCCCTTATCCTCACCAGACGGTAAGCATTGTGCAGATCTAGTTTACTGAAGATCATGGCCCCCTGGAGTAACTTAAAAGCAGAGGTTAAGAAAGGCAAAGGATAATTGTTCTTCACAGGGATTTTATTTAGACCTGATAGTCAGTGCATGGCCTGAGACTCTTGTGTCTTTTCTCCACAAAGAAAAACCAAGCTCCCAGGGAGAGGAGGACAGCCAAATTATCCCTGTAGCGAGTGAATCCCCACATAGCAGACAGGCCTGGGTTGGATCTGGTGTCAAGGCTGACTTCTGGCATGGTAAGTGGTATGTCATCCAGATATGGGCCAGGCCTGGCGTAAATGACACTGTTTATGTGATGCCATGCCACATCTGGCCCAATTATGGTTTGGTTTATGTGGCCTGGGCTCACAGAAAACAGGTCTGGCCCGGATCCGGCATCAAGCTGGCACTTCTGACTGACCGGTGTCATGGCAGGGTGTATGTCAACCAGATGTAGACCAGGTCTGCCAATGATGGCACTATTTATGTTCCTATTTTCCTATTTTATTTAGAAGACTGTAATGCCATGTTGCAATACTATATTGCTATGGTAGCCAACGTTTCAAATGCAGGTTTGACAGGTTTGTGAGTGCACACTTTATCCAAAACCTAGTGAGGGGTTTACTCATGGTTACCACTGGGTGGCTGTAGCTCAGAAACTAGAGCAGGTCACCTACTGATCGGAAGGTTAGTGGTTCGATCCCTGGCTCCTCCAGTCTGCATGTCAAGAGTGTGAATGTGTATGAACGTAGTTAGGAAGCACTCAGTTTAGAGAAAGTGTGTGAGTGTGGCATGTTGTATAGAGCACTTTGAGTAATCCGGCAGAGTAGAAGAGTGCTTTATAAGAATCAGTCCGTTCACTGTCTGAACAAAGTTTCCTCATGTTACTTTTGCACTATTATGTTCTGGCACATGTTGTTATTACATGTATAATTATTAATTAAGGTACACATTAGGCTGACATCTAGGGCCAGCACAGGGCCAGCTGTGTGTCTGCAACTGGCCCATGGCTGCACACAACTTACACATGGCCCACATACCGCAAAGAATGATGGCCCTTTGGTGGCCGAGATCCGGTTTGCCAGAGGTAATCCACACATGGGCCAACACTGGACCACCAGTGTGTCTGCAATTGGCCTTGTGCTGGGCCATGTGTTGCAGGAAACCCAAACAAAACACACAATAAGAGGCTCTATGTGAGCATCCTGTTAATGTTGGTGGCGTCAGTTACACAATGGACCCGGAGCCAGCACAAGAGAGCCAGCAGTGCACGGTCAGGAATGCATTTCTTACTTGGAAATTCCGACACCACTTCACATTTAAAGAAGAAGAGATGGGCAAAATCTGACTGTGCAATGCAAACTCTGGAAGTCAGTTTTTTTTAATAACTAATGTTAGCCTGCTGGAACTACCTTTTTTCAGTTCAAATTCAAATTCAAAATGTATTTGTATAGCACATTTAAAAATAACAGAGTTGACCAAAGTGCTTCACAATCGGTTAAAAACAAGAGAAAACAATAGTGAAACAAATATAGATAAATTAGAAACAAATACAGATAAATAAGAAGACAGTGAATTAACAATAAAACCATAAAACAGGCCTGATGGTACTCATACTGAACTCGAATTAAAAGCCAAAGTAAAAAAGTGAGTTTTAAGATGCAATTTAAAAGACTGAATAGACTCTGAAGTACGAATCTCTTCTGGCAGATTATTCCAGAGTCTGGGTGCTGCTACTGCGAAGGCCCGATCTCCTCTATGCTTCAATCGAGACCTTGGTTGTGCTAAGAGCATCTGGCTAGATGATCTCAGTGCTCTTTTGGGGTCATACATGTTGAGGAGTTCGTTTAAATAACTAGACGTCATATTATTTAAAACTTTAAAAGTAAGTAAAAGAATCTTAAAATCAATACGATATTTTACAGGGAGCCAGTGTAAATTTGCTAAAACTGGAGTGATGTGTTCATACATTTTAACACCTGTTAAAAGGCGTGCAGCGGCATTTTGGACTAACTGCAAGTGATGAAGAGATGAGTGTTGAAGACCCAAATGATGAAGTCATGAATAAGTGTTTCTAGGTCTCTTGGAGGAAGATAAGGCTTAGCTCTGGCAATTTTACGTAACTGATAAAAACTTGTTTTGACAACTGTGGACACTTGCTTCTCTAATTTAAAGGAGCTATCTAAAAAAGCTCCAAGAATCCTTACAGTGTTAGAAAGATGAGAAGCAAGAGGACCGAGGGTATCAGTTAACTTGTTCAAGGGGGCATGAGTTCCAAAAACCATAACTTCAGTCTTATTTTCATTTAGTGTAAGAAAATTCTGTGTTAACCAGTCTTTAACATCATGTAGACAGTTAAGCAAAGGCTGCAGTGGGACAGAGACGTCCAGTTTCAAGGGGAAGTAAATTTGGATGTCATCAGTATAACAATGAAAGTTGTATTTCCTAAAAATAGTTCCCAAAGGCAGCATGTATAAGGAGAACAGAGTTGGACCCAAATCAGACCCCTGTGGCACACCACAACACATAGGGTCAGAGGAAGAGGAGTATTGCCCAATTTTAACAGAAAAAGACCTCTCTGATAAATATGATTTAAGCCATGATAAAACTGTGCCTTTTAGACCAACAACGTGTTCAAGTCTCGATAAAAGAATGTTGTGATCAACTGTGTCAAAGGCTGCAGTCAAATCTAAAAGGACTAAAACAACAGAGCAACCTGAGTCGACAGTTCCTCGTAAAGCACAGTCTCAGTGTGTGACGAGATTTAAACCCAGACTGGAACACTTCACAAATGCCATGAGTATCTAAAAAGGTCTGAAGTTGCTTGAAAACAACTTTTTCCAAAATTTTGGACATAAAAGACATTTTACAAATTGGCCTGAAGTTAGAAAGAACATTTGGATCAAGATTTTTCTAATGGGTTGCACGACAGCATGTTTGAAAACAGCTGGTACACAACCTGATGACAATGAAGTATTTAATAAAAATAAAATACTAGGCCCAGTGACATGAAGAGTTTCTTTAAGGCGGCGAGAAGGAAGAATATCTTGTGAGGAATTAGACGGTCTTAAGTGATCAATTACTTCCTTCAAGGCAGAAAAGATCAAAGGCTC
This sequence comes from Oreochromis niloticus, assembly GCF_001858045.2. Classification (NCBI taxonomy): domain Eukaryota; kingdom Metazoa; phylum Chordata; class Actinopteri; order Cichliformes; family Cichlidae; genus Oreochromis; species Oreochromis niloticus. The sequence continues at coordinate 35,000,800 of NC_031987.2, read as the reverse complement.
AAACTGCTGAAAAACAGCCAAGCATTTACAAGGTGGATCTAGGTCTAACACTAGGGCTGCCACGATTAGTCGACTAGTCACGATTACGTCGACTATCAAAATCGTCGACGACTGATTTAATAGTCGACGCGTCGTTTGAAGCTTTGTAAGATCACAAAAGACGCAGGAATAAGTAGTAGGATTTAAGAGTGTAATAACGGACTGAAACAGAAGATGGCAGCACTGCATGTACAAGGATGCCAGCTGCCATTACACTCCGAAGAAGAAGAAGAAGCAGTGTCCCAGAATTCATAGCGCGGCCCTGCTCAGTTTTCAACAATGGCGGCAGCTAGTTAGTTTTAATATTACTCTTATTAATCTTTCTGGGTCACAAAATAAACGTTTAACATATTTTCAGGAGAGAATGTAGCTGTGTAAACCTCAAATATCTGCTCAGTTTATCAAGACACCGCATATTTTCAAAAGCGCTCCGACGTTTTCGGAGACGTCTGTTACCCACTAGCTCGATAGCTAGCCGGGGGCAAGGCTCACTAGAGCCCGTGAGAACACCGGACTCCCGGCAAATCATTTTCTAACCCACCACCGTCTTTCGCTACTCAGGTTAAACATATATAAGTCACTTAGATAACTTAAAAATGTTATTGTTTGGCCTTTTTTTAGTATTTTATTTGTTCCTGAGTAAATCGGTTTGGCTGAGATTAAAGTTATAGTTTATACACGGCTGAATAAACGTCAAGCAGACAACTGATTATCAGAAGTGTGAGATGCTCGAGAATATACTCCGGTGTCCCGTTATATTTTAGATAGCAAGGAGTTTATTAAACTTTACCGAAACAATCTGTAAATCTCATTAAATTTAATAAACTATCATCTTGTCTTTATTTTTAGTTAGCACATACCCTAAACACTTAAAACTGTAAGCTAATGTTATATAAGAGCAGATGCTGCTGGTGCAATAAGCTGTACGTTTTACGTCCAATGGATGCATGATCCGATTAGTCGACTAATCGCAAAAATAATCGGTGACTAGTCGACTATCAAAATAATCGTTTGTGGCAGCCCTATCTAACACTGCGTGTGAATGGAGAGTTTGTAAGGTTGAGATTTTTTTAATGAAGTGATTCGAAAAGTTTTCACAAAGTGCAAAGGAAGCCTCCATAGGAACAGTGGCACAGGGGTTAATCACAGAATTAAAAATATTAAAAAGAACTCGGGGCTTATGACGGTTGGTAGAAATTACACCGGATAGGAAAGCAGATTTTGCAGCTTTAACAGTTTTCCAATATTTTGTTAATGTCTCCCTTTTTAACTGAGTAGTCAAAATCAGTCAAATCCACACTAATCTGTCATCCAAAGTCAAGGAAAAAAACAAATATCTGAGAATCTACTCCTGTTGGGTTCAGTTACGATCGTAAGGAGACTGGCAGTGGTAAGTCAACTTAAAGAAGAAAAAACCCTCCACTCAGAATGAGACACTGACAACAACTTAAAGGAAAAAAAGTAATTTGAGTGTATTCAACATTTAAATGGTCCAAAAACATAGACACGAATAAAACATTTAAATCATTTCAAACATGTAATCTTCAACAATGTCCAATATCACTTCACTTCAAGTTTCCATAAATGTATCAGGTATGCTGTCGATTTCAGTTCAATGCACTTAGCATTAAGTGTTTGGTAAGTGTCCAAAGTTATTTGGATTGTCTTTAGTCACAGTTTTGCTTTTAGATGCATCAGTTTTTGTGTTAAGTGGAATCAGATCTGACCCAAAAAGAAAAAAAAAAAGTGGCAACATAAAGTGTCCTGAGATCTCAGTAAAAACATTAATCCTTTAAAAAAAAAAAATGCAAATCATTGTATCCTACCACCCTCCAAGGAAACAGGTGGCCTTCAGTTTGAGAGCGTCCTTTCTAGGCATCTCCAGTGGCATCCAGTCCTTAGATGGCACCGCTCGGTCCTTGCAGCAGATTTCTACCACATAAAAAAAAAAAAAAACAGCCTGCACACAACGTGCAGAGCAATCACTTCACTTGTAAAATAAAACACGTGTTTCTCTAGTGTTATCCCTTTTTGTCTTCACACATCACACATCTATACAGTTCTTATTGGCCAATAACAATATATCAACGACAAAAATACATTTCACTGCAAATAATGAAGCATAAAAAGTGTCTCACGTGGTCTGTTAGCTAAAAACCTCACATGTAAGCGCATTAGCCCAGGGAGCACATGTGGGTACGCTAGCATACGTTTCACAGGCTAACATGGGAATCGTTAGCAGGTTCTACGACAAACATCACATTTTCGACAGACATAGTATCCTGACTGGTTTTATACTCAGAAACCGGACTGTGAATCACAACTTGATCTGCAACTGTGAGACTCACCAGGATATTCTTCAAAGAAAACATTAATTCCGTAACGCAACATGTTACAGGACTGAATCTCCACACAGCTTTGCGCATCTAGCTCCGTGCAGGTGGATGCAGTGAAATAAAGTCACCACGCACAGCGCTATGGTGCATTCATGGTACATGGGAAAACTCAACACTTAACAAAACAGTAACACTTCAAATTAGAATAAAACAGTATACCATTGGCAATAAAATAACCATGGGTTACATTAAGCAGCCACGCAGGATGAACAAAGACACCTGGAGCTCGTCTTTTTTCCATTTTCTCTCTGCACGTTGACATTCGCGTCTGAGAGCGCGGGTGGTTTCATTCAGCCAAGGTTGATGTGAAGATTTGGTGCGTTTAGTCCTTAGGGGAGCAACAGAGTCAAGGATGCTGGACCATGTTGAGTTAAAAAGGTTAGCTAGCTCATCAACTGATAGTTCCACACCGGGATTAGCATCACAGAGAACCGAGTTACTAAAAACAGAGGAAAAGTGAGCAGCAGTCACTGAATTTATCATGCGAATCTGACGCATAGGTCGCTCGCTGTCCAGCTCCATGTTACACACTGTGACATTAAATATAACTGGGAAATGATCCGATATCCCACAGTCCTTGATTTCTGTAATGCAGACATCCAGACCATATGACAGCACCAGATCGAGTGTATGACCTTTTTCCTGAGTTGGATCACTCACCCACTGAGTGAGATTGAATGTGTCAATAAGGGCAAGGTCTTACAGTCTTAAGTCTTTTACTAGTGGTCCAGTCTCACAGAATACATGGATGTTAAAATCACCAGCAATTAAAAGCTACCTGGGTTATGAGACACTTTAGTATCTTCGATGTACTATTGCTGTGTGATTTATTACTATTACTGAAGGCTACTCGCCACCACTCGCCACCAAGCTAACATCTTATTTTATGTTAACATAAGTCTTTGCTCCTCTACAGTAAACATATTGTCTGTTCAGGGAGATTTGGGCTTAACAGCCAATTGGTAAAGAAACAAACAAGAATTTGCAGGATGTGATTGCTACATTCATGTAGTTGTAAAAAGCATGACAATATATTAAGGAATCTGAAGTATTCAGAATTCGTTACTCTCATTGAGTAACTTTGAGAATACTTTACAAACTACATTTTGGGGCATGTATTCTGTAATCTGAATACATTTTAAAAGTAACCTTTCCAACACCGTGTTCCAGTCCACATCTAAACTATTCTACAATGCTTAACTGTGTGCAGTAAAGCATAAAACACATATCTGATGCTATCCTTCATATACAACTAAGTGATACAAAGTATTGTTAGAGCATGTGATCAATACATACATGTACAAGAAATTTCAGTCACAGTGAGCACTGAGGAGAGGTCAGGTGGGTTGGAGAGCTGATAAAAGCTTGGTGGGCTGACAGATGTAGGGGCGTATTTTAAACAGTTCATGTAACAATCTTCACCACACCCCAAAACGCTCTCTTTTTTCCAGTTTAGCTGTGGATTGTTTGTTGTAGGCAGGGGAACCCCAAAAGGCGTAACCGTCTCGCACACCAGTTTGCCGGAATACATGTACCGGTGTTACGTATTTAAAATACAAAATATGAGTAACTGTGTTCCATTACAGTTACTGTTTAAAAAGGTGGTATTCAGAATACAGTTACTTTGTTGAAATAAAGGGATTACATGGAGGTCTTTTCCTGTTTCATATGTTAGGCTATGGCATCTCGATTTTTAGTAATTCCACGCCGGTGGAAACCCAAACAAAACATGCATTAAGAGGCTCTAATGCCTGTGTCTCAATCTCACGGCCCATGTCACCTCTACTTGCGGCCCACATAATGATGTGAAGAAATATTTTATACAATTATTGTTCAAAAAATGATTTAATATGAAGGCAATAGGCAGTGTGTTACAGGCATAGCCCTAAAGAATGTAGCCTCATGGGCAGTGTAGCCCAGCTGTAAGTAATCTATTAAGACTCGACTGTAACTGTGAACTAGAAAGCAGGCTCAGGATTTATGTTTCCTCTTTGGAATGGAAATGAAAAGTACCATCTACTGCCATTTAAGTTTTCTCCCAATAGCCCCACACTCACCTGGTCTTTATAACGGGCTTACTTCATGGAAATAAAAATGGTTTATTCATCCGTATTCAGTTTCACCAATATCAGCAGTACAAAAAATAACAACACTTTTTTTTTTACTTCTACATTTCTTAGTGCTTCTATAAATATGTCCTTTATGATGAAATTGATTTTTTACACACCAGTGGATTGTTCCGTTTGAAATGCGGAAAGCTGCAAGTCTATTCACCTCTCTTAACATGTATCATTGAGCTATAGTAACATCTGACAATCTGAATTACTACAACCAACAACTCTTGCAGTCTCACTGGACTGCCACAGTGACACTTCCAAGCATAGCTGAATAATATAGGTGAACCAAACTAGCTGGATTTACCTTGACACAAGAACTAGGAGGAGGATTTTCTTGTCCACTGTCTCTCGGTGGGGAATATTAGTCAGTCTCATACACCAGTCCCCCTCCATGAAATCTGTGGCAGCTGGCCACTAATCCTGAAAGAATTCCTTGCCTCCAAAGAATGTTTTTCTGTATCTTCTCCCACATAACACCCAGATTCTTTTTTCCAAGACTGAAGGACAGAGAACAGACTTTCATTGTGTGCACACTTTATATAGGAAATACAATTATGTAAGCATATATTACTAAATATAGTACAAAACAAACAAAAAACAAACAAAATAAAAAACAAAACAAAAATAATGCAATATATCCACTGTAAATTTATTCTTTAAAAAATATACAAGTAATTTGGTCAAACTGTAGCCTGACTGGCTGATCAGTCAATCCACACTTCCTCTTGTAGATTATAAAGAGAAAGATTATGGCCTGGATTAAAACTGGATTAGGTTCCATTTAGACACACACTGAAAACTGTAGTTTCAAGTAGAAGATATTACTTTCAAATGTAATCTCTTACAATCTGTTACCAAAAATATTTGCTGGTATGGCTTCAGACACATAGGAACTTCAGTGACATCCAATTCTTAATCCTAGGATTTAATATGATGCCAGCTCAACCTTGGCAGCTATACCAGCTCCAGCACTTCTGGCATGAGGTCTTCAGCACAAGTTTTAGTGTGTGTTTATGGGAATTTTTGACCCATAAACAGACACTAAACACTGAAGAAGCAGATTTGTCAGCTCAGTCACTGATGTTGGAGAAGAAGGGCTGGACTCTGCACTCTGCTGTAGTTTATTACGTGCTGTTTATTACAGATGTGTTCTGTCAGGTTGAGGTAAGGGCTCTGCGCAGGCCTGTCAAGTTCTTACACAACAAACTTGCTCATCCATGTCTTTATGGACCTTGCTTTGTACACTGGTTCACAGTCTTGTTGGAAAAAAAGTTAATCCTCAAACTGTTCTACAAAGTTAGGAGCATGAAATAGTTCCAACGAAAGGAACTCTACATGCTTCGAACTTGGCAAAATGCAGTCAGACAATCACCTGGCAACTGCCAAACCCAGAGTTGTCCATCAGATTGCTAGATGAGCAGAGGAGTTTTTTTGTTTTCTGTTCTCATGCTGACCTCCCACAAGGAGCCCAGTATGAGTAGAAATCTCTTTTTTCCCTCCTCCAACTTGCATGTGACAAATAAAGGTTTGATTGATTGATTGATTGATATATGAATTCGTCACTCCAGAGAACTCATCTCCACTGTCCAGTGGCAGGCTACGTAACACCATTAGATCTGATGATTTGCATTGTGCTTGGTGATGTGAGATTTGGATGCAGCTGCTTGGCTGCATGAAGACCTATTCCACAAAGTTCTCTACAAACTGTTCTTGAGGTAATCTGAAGGCCACATGAAGTTCGGATGTCTGTAGGAACTGACACTGCAGAAAATTGCAACTTTCTGTTCATTATATCCCTCAGCATCTGCTGACCTCTGTCGTAATTTACCTCCACTGAATAGCTGCATAGCTGTCATTCCCAATTGCTTCCACTTTGTTGTAATACCGCTAACAGTTGACTGTATATTTAGTAGTGATGACATTTCATGACTACACTTGTTGCACAGGTGACATCCTATCATAGTACCACACTAGAAATCACTGAGCTCCTTAGAGACACCCATCCTTTATAAATGTATATATGGTAGAAGCAGTGGGTGCTTGATTTTATATATGTGTGACCATGGAAGAAATTGGAACACCTGAATTCAATGATTTGGATGGGTAAGTGAATACTTCTCAAAGTAAAGTTATATGTCTTTTAGCCCCTGAATTCTTCTGTAAAAAGATTTTTATTTGCCAAATGGGTGAAAATAAAGGCGTAGATGTATACCTAACCTTAAACTTACCCAAACCCTAAAATGTTTTGATGTTAAAAGTCCCCAAACTAAATGTTAACAATATGCTTTTGATCAATCAGGCTAATATTACAGAGTGGTTTTTGTGTCAATGAACATGGTTGTCAGGCAGAGACACAAATAATTTTATTTTTGTTATTCCTGTTCATCCAATTCAATTTTATAGTGCCAAATCACAACAGTTGCCTCAAGGTGCTTTATATTGTAAAGACCCTACAATAATACAGAGAATATTTATTACAGTAGTTGCAAAAATCTGTCACAATATCTGTAGTGGAAACATCTTATCATTTGAGTTTTTAAAATATTATTTATTAGTAAGTAAGGGATCTTTATATTGTCAGCCAATCACATAAACATTATATATACATATATATGAATTCCCCTCTTGCCCCTATGGTCTTTATCCTGTCCTTGGGACCTCTACCAGAGACGTGGGAGCTTGAGGCTAGCTTGAGAACCCACCAAAACCCACCACTCACCATGTTCTGACACAGCTTTTTGAATGTAGCTAAGTAACTATCCCACCAACCTGTATGTTGTATGTTTGGGATAACCACTGTCACTGAACACAATAGCAGACCTTTGAAACAGTTTGGTTGGAGTTTAGTCCTTCCATGGCAGAAGTCAAACTGAAGAAGAAATGTGCTGTGAGTCTCAGCTGTATTTTTCCTCATCAGTGTTTAATATCTATGTGATTAATGAAACATGATTTAAATGTCATGGCACTTTTGAAAGTCGTGTCCCAGAATGTTGTAATTGTGAGTTTCACTGACTGCATACTGTGATGTCTGCTGTGTTTTGTTTTGTGTTGGATTCAGCCTGCCTTCCACCAGCTGTCGTCCCACATTTGGACTAATTTCAGAAATGCACGCATACAGCTTTGAATACTGACATCTAACATATGGTGGAGTGCAGTGTCTTTAATAAGTTAAGATGTACATCAGCTAATGCGTATGGCGTTACTGTGTCATAAAAGCAAAGCACAGGGAACAGCTTTTAGATGGAGCTTTGAGGTTTGCTTTTGACAGTGCTGGAAGGAACAGAGACACCACATTCAAAGTGTTTGAGAAGCCCTAATGTATTTAGCTTTGTGTTGTACCCTAATGTGTTTACCTTTGCATCTTATCCGTTTAGCTAATGGAACCATGGACTCTGATCCCAAAGGAGAGATATCAGTGTCGGGGTAGTGGTGAACATGCTTTCATTGATGAGGTAAATGATGTATCGAATTAGCATTTTCAATAATCTACAACAGAGTATTCCTGCATAACTTGGATCTAAAATCTGTTATCCTACAATTAAGCTGAAATTGTGATCTGCTCTAATATTTCTTGGCCCTGTTGTAAGGGCAGAGCTGTCCCCACTGGAACCTAACAAAAATGAAAGTGAAAGTGTTTTGCAGTGTGGGCACTGTTAACCCTATTGTTAGAGTGAATTGTTAAATGTTTGTCATTTTTATTCTTACCATTTGTACTTTAACTGTGTGTTGAAAGGAATTCTTTTGTTCTCCCCTCCTCAGATTCTCGAGGTTCTGGGTGAGGGGCTATAGTGTTTTATTGCAGATACATCCTATCTGGAAGATCTGCTTCTTTTGATGTGGTAAAACTTCCTGCCCTTTGTATGGCTTCACTGTGTTATCTAGGGTGAACCATAGATTGGGTGTGGGGAGGTTACCCTCTTTATGACCTAGGATGTTGTTCCTGCTTTATGACCCTTTTGGTCAGCAGCTCACACACACACACACACACACACACACACACACACACACACACACACGCACTTACAAAACCACAGGCAGGGTATTCCTTGTTCACATGTGTACCTATGTAAGCCGCTATATGTTAATGACCCTATGCATATTCAAGTAACCACAATAAAAGGAGTGCTATGGGGAACCTGGCGGAGAGTCTGATGGAGGTCAAGTAGGTGGAACGACACTTGGCTCCAGGCAGGCCTCCCTCATGCATGAGTAACCCAAAGAACTTTGCCTACTTCGTGTCTTGCTTGCTGTGTTATTACATTGCCTTTAACGTTCCAGCGAATAGGTTTAAGCACAAGAACCTATCATTAATTGGTCCTTCGAGCCGGATCCCTGGAGTCGGCATTCACCGAGGAGAGAACCCTGACGTCAGCGAGACGTGAGAATTTGTCATCGGGCCGGTGGATTAGCTGTCCGTTTTCTCTCCCCGACGAATGACGATCGGCGGGATCTGAGGCTGATATTACACGCTAAGCAACGCCGAGTAAGTTGGAAGAGTTGACTGGGTTAGTGTCCCAGAACTGGGTTAGGGTCCCGAGAGAGAGGTTTTGGTAAAATCGCCCAAGGGCCCAAGCGTCCGGTGAGTGTCCGGTTTTGAAATCGCCCTGGGTTTGTGTCCCGAGCGTCCCTTCACTGGGTTTTGAGTCGCGCGACTGGGTTAGGGTCCCAGAAGAGTGTTGCTGTGTTTGTGTTAATGACTGCGGAGCAGGCATGGTCTGTGACACGGTTGTTGTTATCATGGGTTCCCGAGCAAGTAAGACTGCCTCACAGGGAGATGACACATTCATGCAAGAATTTACTCCCGGCAGCGCGAGCCATTTATATTCTCATAATTGTTATGAGCGTAAACTGGTCGCGGATGAGATTCAAATGTTAGAAGTTTTCAGGAAAACAGCAGCCTTGAAGAGCGTGTGGAGAAGGCCAGTCCACATCAGCAGCAGTTAAGCTATGCTCTGGTGAATGGCTTTCCCCCACTCCTTGCTGACACAAAATGTTTAGATGATTTCCCTGATCAACAACGGCCTGTGCTCCAGACCATTACTTTAACCAGTTGTTAGAAGTAATCTGCATTAAGCTTAAGGTTGCTCAAATACAGTACGATGACATATGAGATGAAGTAAAATAGATAAATATTTTACCTAATTACGTGCATAGAGGCACTTGACCTGTTTGAAAACTGTCATCCTAATATGAGCCATTGTGAGATATAGAGCACACCTGTGAAAACAACTGTTATGCTGAACCCTGTGTGAAACAGCTGAAAACCTAATGATGGAGAAGCTGAGTTGAATATGAAAATGTAAGTCTTTATCACTGTGTGCGATAAAGCGTGTAGTCACTGTGTGCGACTATCCAAGTCTTTGCCACTGTGGGCAAAGCACGCAACCACTGTGTGAGGTTGCGTTGCGGTCTCTTCTGAGCTGATGAGCAAGCTACACATTATCAGATCAGGAGCTGGCTGAGAACTCATCAAAGAGAGAGAAACAGAACTATGATAACTCGAGTATGTAGCGTATCCGTGAGTTCAGCTTCTTCTTTCAGATGCGCAGCAGTTTTCCTGGATCTTGATTCATGTGTGTAGAGTGTTCATAGCATCAGCATCATGTTTGGTTTATTTGCTTTGTTGGGTTGAAAAATAACTAAATGAACTTGTGATCATACTTATGGATCACCATGGCACATATCATCAGCCATATGATTTATTTATGCAGATGAAAAAAGTGAGTGTGAATGTGCCTGATGTCGCAGTGTGTGTGTGCGCTGTGTAAAAGTAATTGTCTCTAATTGTGAGAGCGGTGATTCTGCAGGTCACCAGCTATTGTAAAAAAAAAAAAAAATAAAGTAGAAAAGAGACAAAATCTACATTGTAGATGAAAAATCATAGGAAAAAGGTTTTGTGTTTATTAGCCAAGAACAACTACAATCTCATTTTCTGCTTTTAAGAAAGGAGAGTTCTGTGTGTTGGTTAAGCAGTGAGAATAATGATCAAAATGTCTCAGTGTGTCACTTGCAGGTGAGGAGCAGACCCGGATCAATTTCCCATATGCAGCGGTCGGACAAAAGTTATAGTTTAACATCATTGGAAACATTCAGGCCAATTTCTGGCTAACTTATTTACAGCTCCATGTGTCCCTCATCCTCACAAGTGAGCTCTCACTCCTCCCTGAAGACAAGGAATGCAGTTCCAAGAGTAATAACATGGCAGATAAAGAGACAGCAGCAAAGTCCTGAGCAAAGAGTCCCAGCAAGCAGCAGCAGTGTGGACAAACAGCAGTGGAGAAGAAAAGCAAACCCATCATCCTGACTGATTGGATGAATGACACTGTGTTTCCAACAAGCTGCAAAGTTCACTGTGCATGTGAAAAGGACGTTTGAGGAGAACTGAGGAGACTGTTGGAGTTTGACATTTGCCACTTTCGGAGCAAGATGGCAAGAAGAGACAGTGGAACACAGGACAAAGCTGAAGAAGAACTGCCGGCTATTGGACTGTTGAAGTGGGAGAGGACAACAGAGTGAGAGTAAGTAAGGACACAGAGGAAAGCTGTTGTTTAATGTGGGAAATCAAAATTTGGGTTAGTAAACCTGGGGAAAAGAGAACTGACTGCTTAAGTGGAAGATTGTGAAGGAATCTGAAACACTGCGAAAAGAAACATATACAAAATCACACACACAAGCAGAACATGCATTAACCCTACTAACACAAACACAAGAGAGCCCATGAAGATTAGACAACATCTTAAGCATGTGAGTCTGTTTATCATCTCGTCCAAGTCACTTCGTGTGATGAGAAGTGATGCAAAGATCAGTGGACTCATAGCACATTGGTTACAAAATGATGATCAAATAATAGCAGAGAAGTGTGTAGGAAAGGCAGCTTTAAGAACATGCCCTGCTGGAGATGTAGCTCCAGACACATTGATTAAACCTGCCTAATAACAAACACACACATGCAATGAAAATCAGCTTGTTATCTCTCATCAGTGCTAAAATAGTGTAAATTTAACAGACACTTGTTATCAAATGCTGAATTTATCCAATGCTGACAATTAACTAACTATGTTGCAGGACAACAGTTTAACTTTTGTGGGAAAAAAAAGGATTCTGGTTTGACCAACCAGTGATCAGACAATAAATTTAGTTGTTAATATAGTAAATTGGGAGATGCTTTCTGCCTGACTGATGCAGCACAAGTAATTTACTGTATGAGGGAAAATTCTATTTTTGTGATAATATTTTGAACATGCATTTCTGTTGTCCTGTCATCTTAGTGGGTTAATAGCTGATATGCAAATTGGTTGATGGTTCTTAAATTAAGGAAAGGTGACTGAATTCTAGCACAAGTGAATGGGATGTGTTGGAGTTTGTTAGAGTGGAGACTCTAAAACACTGAGTTTCCTGTTGTGATGTGCGAGTGAATCCTGCATCCAAATACAAAACTTTGAATACATAAGAACAAACGTTTTTTGCGAAATCCATGACAACATGTCACGTGTTTATGATGATGGGGAAAAAAGGACAGTCCCGGGGATTAAAATTCATAGCTAATGAGACATGAGGCTTATGTTGTGTGTTGTGCGGCTGATGGTTGGGTTGGTTTTGAATTAATCTAGCTAATGATTTTTCTTTTGTTGTGAAGTTGAGCCTGCCAATTAGTATGATGGTATGATAAACCGTGCTAATGGTATGATTTACCCTCCTGAGATGAGGAGCATGTGTCATGACTTAACGAGGCCTTTTTATTTTGATACTTTCACAGTGCACTGAAAGTTTTATTGATAATCTCTGTTTGAGCAGATCTGCACGATTAGAACGGAAGCGCTATACGACACGTCGTCGAGAAAATTGTTGCAAGTGAGTTTCTCCACATTAAAATGGGCTCAGGAGAAAGTCACTTATCTGGGACAATTAGAAAATGAGTCCCTGCCCAAAAAGGATTCAGCGAGATAATCCGATCTAAAAGTTCTTCTTTTCTTTTTTGAAATGACGTCATTTTGCTGAGAAGTGGAAGTGAAAATGCGACAATAATTTCCACTGTCAGCAAAGAAAGAATGAATGAATGAATGAATGAATGAATGAATGAGTGAGAGAAAATAAAACTGACTGACTGGTAAAAGCAGACAGAAGCTGACAGACTGACTGACATCACTGTGCGAAGTTAACCCTCACCTGACAAAGGTGCAGATGAATCTATGTGTGTTTCTTTTTACAGGAGCAGAAAGATGACAGCAACATTCGAGGTTGCGTGAGCTTTGGCCATACCGATTTAACCTTTTAAATGCCACTTTCTGTGTCTGTGCATCTACCAGGGGTGTTATTCACTACCTTGTGTTGCTCACAGAGGTAACTGTGAGAAAGTGTGTATACACCTGCGCAGCGCTAACTTTTCTACAGCATTACAGTTCTTCGTGTGATTTGATCATGTGATTTATACCAGGACAGCTGGTTGATGTTTTCTACAACAGGATTTCTGGGTTTATGTGTGAAGAAAACTGTGTTTACAGGTTATGAGTTGGTGATGCTGTTACACTGTGTTGTTGGGGAAATGTAAAGGTTACTTTGATGATATGAATAACATGTGAGACATTCCCGGTGTTGAAACTAGTGTCACTTCTTTCCACGGCTATGGATGGCTAACTTTATGGTCTTTTTGTAGCACCTCTGGAACCTGTCAATTTGTGCCTGACCTCCAGGATTGTCCATGTGTGTTGCTAATGTTTGTTTTCCTAAGAGTGCATGTAGAGGATTCAGCAGAGACGGACAAGTAACATGAGAAAGCAACTAAGAGATGCAGTGTCTATGGAATAGTTTAATATGGGGCTCATTAGCTGGCCACTACTGAGCTCCTAGTGTTAAATACATGGAGTGACTTTGCTTAAGGGAAGTCACCGATTACATTAATGTTAACTGAGTACATGGGATGATCCATGTTTGGGGCGAATTATGCCGATAATTGTAGTTTACTGATTTGAGAAAACCTGCACATGATACTTGTCCTGCTGATGCTGAGTGCTTTATTACTCTAAAGATTCAATTGTTTATAAGTGTGAAGGTTGATTTTACTTCCAGATCTTGTTTTCCAGGCCATGATGGTGTGTGTGCAGGCTCCAGGCGGAGCCAGGTTTTGAACAGACTTACTGTGCAAAACACACTAACGTCTTTTATTGCAGGGTTACGGAGCTGCTCCAGAGGAGATGCCCTGATGTTGCCTGGGACATGATCTAGCTAACCTTTTTCTTTTAGACAGGAATCTGGTTTTGATGAGTTGACTCATGGGAGTGTCCATGCGTCAAGGGGAGGGGTCCAGAATTATAGAGTTACATGAAACTATCTTTTTTATGTTTTCTAAACTATGTTTTTATGATTTTTGTGTGATTAACAGTTCATTTACGGGTATTAAACTTATGTAAAGTGGTGCATCTATGTTCAGATGAGGCTTTGATGGTCCATAGATGAAGCTCACTGAACTAAAGAATGTGGTTTGATGATGATTGACATGCTTTAGGAGTTTCTCCTCCTAGCAAGGAAATACAGGTGCAGCAGTTAGAGTATTGCTGAAAGGAACCTCCTGAGAAATCTTCAGAGGCCCAGTGAGAAGCAAGAACCCATTCCAGGCAGAGCTGACAGTCCAGGCAGTGGTTGAGGTCAAAGGTCGAGCTGTTTGGGGCCCATCATGAGATCAGACTTCGGAGCCACAGCAAGGACCACGAAGCTGCGTTGGAATGAGAGCTGTGCCAAGGGGCTTTTCAGAGGCCAACAGAAGAGATTGTGGACGACAGATGGGCACCTGAAGGATGAGGGAGCGTGCCAAGCTCCAATCGACAGCGCAGAAGGAGTCCAAGGATGGCATCATGATTCTGTGAGAAGCACAGGAACCAGAAGCTATGGTGGTGATGACAGCAGTTTCCTATGAACATCACCTAATGCTGTGTCACTGTACTGTGCATACGATGGCACACTGAAGACTGCTGGGATCATAGCAGCAGTAAGATAACTGGATCCAACACCCTTTCCACAGAGGATTTTTCCTGCAGAGGATGGACAATGGAGGAGTCATAAATATCCCCCACAGGACGGAGGCCTGAAGTGAGGTGATGGGGGTTGGCAGAGAGGCCATAAAACTAAAGTGTTGACGAGGTCTGCAGCTTTGAAGATGAGACCCATGTTGACAAGCAATAAAACCACCTGGTATGTTTGACTGTTTATTCTACATACATTTGGACTCTGGTCCTATGAACAGTGATGGGAACATCTGGAAGAGACAATTATGACGCCCTATAGAGCTTAAACCACTCTACAGAGAGACATGCTATTTACATGTCTTGCGGAGGAGCACCACCAAGCTGGAGTGTTTTTGAAGTGTTGCTTTCTTATTTTAACTATTAAAGTAACAATTCATTTGTTTGCTTATGTATAGGATGCATTTTACCATGTATAAGATCACTGTTAACTAAAATGATTTCTGATACATTTGTTAATTATGTACTTTTACAACAATATGAAATGACTGGAATGAATGACATGACAGAGGCCTGTGTATGAATGACGCCTGCGCTGAAATGTTAAGCAAGAGGTGCATGGCTGAGAATATACTACATAGGAATAATTTGGAGCATAAAAATCACAAAACAGGAGGGAAATGTTAGAGTGAATTGTTAAATGTTTGTCATTTTTATTCTTACCATTTGTACTTTAACTGTGTGTTGAAAGGAATTCTTTTGTTCTCCCCTCCTCAGATTCTCGAGGTTCTGGGTGAGGGGCTATAGTGTTTTATTGCAGATACATCCTATCTGGAAGATCTGCTTCTTTTGATGTGGTAAAACTTCCTGCCCTTTGTATGGCTTCACTGTGTTATCTAGGGTGAACCATAGATTGGGTGTGGGGAGGTTACCCTCTTTATGACCTAGGATGTTGTTCCTGCTTTATGACCCTTTTGGTCAGCAGCTCACACACACACACACACACACACACACACACACGCACTTACAAAACCACAGGCAGGGTATTCCTTGTTCACATGTGTACCTATGTAAGCCGCTATATGTTAATGACCCTATGCATATTCAAGTAACCACAATAAAAGGAGTGCTATGGGGAACCTGGCGGAGAGTCTGATGGAGGTCAAGTAGGTGGAACGACACTTGGCTCCAGGCAGGCCTCCCTCATGCATGAGTAACCCAAAGAACTTTGCCTACTTCGTGTCTTGCTTGCTGTGTTATTACATTGCCTTTAACGTTCCAGCGAATAGGTTTAAGCACAAGGTCTAAATGATCAGCTGTGATGACCCTAAAGGCCTGCACACACTCGAAGTGATTCCTGAATCCCTCATTGCTTTCAAATAGACAGCTGGTTGCTTGCAGACATTCCAGGCTCCAGTTGCCTAGGAGACCCTTCAATGTAAATTTACAACCACATCATAGCTCAGTAAATGGTATTCTTCACTCTCATCGATACTTGCTTCAGCCTTGCCTGGACGCAGGAAGCAGTCTATCGTTGTTCCTGACACTTTGCATGGCCAGTACTTTTTTGCCATGATCTTTTGAAGTTCCCAAATATGATTAGCGTTCTCTGATCTCTCACCCTATGTTACTGCAAAATGCTTTCACTGTGTCCTAGTGGTGTGATTCTTCTGATACCAGATATTTAGGTTCTATATTAAAATACTGATATTTTAGTCATTTGGGGTGAATTTGTAGTTTATGATTAACAGGAACACTGTGGAAAGTAACTATATTATTGTTTAACCCTTTAAAACCGGTCGGAGCGGGCACGCTCTGTTTTGCGTAACTATTTTTAAATCCCGGTAGCACTGCAACCACGTAAGCTAGCGCAATAAGTTTTTTTTGCATATGAAACCGGAGGAGTTGTACTTACATCTCATGCTATCAGCTTGCCCTAGGTCTCAGTTTCCTTCCACATATAGCTTTGCAAAAACTGCATAAAAAGCGCTTGCAGCAACAAAAACATAATATTCCAGAAAGACGCTTTGCCGATCCGATCAGCTGTTCATAACACCTCCTAGGTTGGAATAGATGTCAGCGCGAAGTTTCGCGTGTCCGCCATGACCTGCCCGAAACCGGAAGTGATGTCATTTTCGCGGAAATGTAGTCTTTTACCATCAGGGCCTCATGAGCCCGTACTGGTGTTTTTAAAAGTTATCTTTGTCTTTATGACTTTCTGTGTCGTTTCTGGGATGCTTTGGACTCATATTGCACTGCTGGAAATAGTTTATTTTGATGCATATGCTGCTTTTTTGCAAATTTGCACTATAATATTTATTTTCGTTTTTCCTGCAGTACATAAAAATTGGTGTATTTCAAAAATAAAACTATGAAGACACTTCAGACCCAGCAACACACTCAGACACAAACTGGTTCACCCAAAAGACAAAACTCCAAAATACAGACTTAACAACGTGGTGTATGCTGTACAGTGCAGCGAGGAATGCCCAGACCTCTACATTGGCGAGACCAAACAGCCACTTCACAAGCGCATGGCACAACATAGAAGAGCCACCTCCACAGGACAAGACTCAGCAGTCCATCTGCATCTTAAGGATAAAGGTCACTCTTTCGAGGATGCCAATGTTCACATTTTGGACAGAGAGGACAGATGGTTTGAAAGAAGAGGGAAAGAGGCCATCTATGTCCACTGTGAGCGACCATCTTTGAACAGAGGCGGTGGTTTACGACACCAACTGTCTGCCATCTATAATCCAGTTTTGAGTTCCCTCCCCAGATGCCTTAACGCCCACTCACATCCTGGGCCATCTGACCTCAGGAATTCACATGACAAGGTGGGGCCAGGTTTCACAATGAGCTCACCCGAAACCCTGGCTGATTAGGTCCCACACCCGCTTTCACACCTCGGCTCATGTGATTAGAGGATCACCAGGGGGTCCTTTGTCCCTCTTTGGGGGGGATACTCCCACTGGGTTTAAATCTGGGACTCTTGGCCATTTGACCTTAGAACTGAAGAAGCTTCTTGGATGAGAGGTGAAACGTCTTCAAGCAACTTAAAGAAGTCCAGACGCTTTTCTTTGCAAACTCCTTTGACTAATGCAACAATTTGCAGAACTCACAAACCCCTAATTTATTCAGAAAAGAACATAGAAAATGTACCTTCAAAAGATGTTGTCTGGGTGGGTTTATATATTACATAAACACCTGGAAGACCTCGAATTTCTGCTTGTAAATTCAGATAAAACTGAAGTCACTGTACTGTATTATTGCCCTGAAAATCTTAATATGGCATCTAACCAGATTCTTTCTCTGGATGGCATTACCTTGGCCTCCAGTAACACCTTGGAGTCATCTTTGACCAAGACATGTCCTTCAATGCACATATTAAACAAATATGTAGGACTGCTTTATTCAATTTGTGCAACATCTCTAAAATTAGAAATATCCTGTCTCAGAGTGATGCTGAGAAACTAGTTCATGCATTTATTACTTCCAGGCTGGACTACTGTAATTCACTATTATCAGGAAGTCCTAAAAACTCGCTGAAAAAGCTTCAGCTGATCCAAAATGCTGCAGCAACAGTCAGTGTTGGTTGGTGTTGGTTTTTGGGGTGTCTTTGAAATCAGCCCTCTGTATTCAGTGTTGGGGAGTAATAGAATACATGTACCGCCGTTACGTATTTAAAATTCAAAATCAAATCAAATCAAATCAAATCACTTTTATTGTCACGTCACATGTGCAGGTACACTGGTACAGTACATGCGAGTGAAATTCTTGTGTGCGAGCTTCTCAAGCAACAGAGTTGTGCAAAAATACAATAACGTAAAACAAGCAAAAATATAAGAATGGCTAAATCTGAAAGTAATAAATATATGTACAATATATAAGAGTATATGCATTACTGGATGTGTATACTAAATATGTTTTTCTACGTGTGTGTGTGTGAGTGTGTATATACATATTTTACAAATGAAATAGAGTAGACAATAAAATAAGATATATAAAATATGCAGAGGTTGGTAGTCGGACATGTGCAAAACAGTGGCATTAATGTACAGTATGGAGTGCATAATGTTGAAGTTCCAGTAGTGAAGGTGAGGTGTCTATGACGTGTTCAGCAGTCTGATGGCCTGGTGGAAAAAGCTGTCTCTCAGTCTGCTGGTACGGGACCGGATGCTGCAGAACCTCCTTCCTGATGGAAGTAGTCTGAAGAGTTTATGACTGGGGTGACTGGAGTCCTTGATGATCCTCCCCGCTTTCCTCAGGCACCGCTTCCTGTAGATGTCTTGGAGGGAGGGAAGCTCACCTCCAATTATCCGTTCAGCACACCGCACTACTCTCTGGAGAGCTTTGCGGTTGTAAGCGGTGCTGTTGCCATACCAGGTGGTGATGCATCCAGTGAGGATGCTCTCAATGGCACAGCGATAGAAGGTCCTGAGGATGCGGGGGCTCATGCCGAATCTTTTCAGTCTCCTGAGAAAGAAGAGGCGCTGCTGCGCCTTCTTCACTGTTTTGTTTATGTGTACTGACCATGTGAGATCCTCAGCCAGATGTACACCAAGGAAGCGGAAGCTGCTCACTCTCTCCACAGCGGCGCCGTTGATGGTGATGGGGGTGTGTACTTCTCTGCACCTCCGGAAGTCCACTATCAACTCCTTTGTCTTTGCGACGTTGAGGGTGAGATGGTTGTCTTGACACCAGTGGGTCAGGGCGCTGACCTCCTCCCTGTAGGCCGTCTCATCACCGTTGGTGATAAGACCCACCACTGTAGTGTCATCCGCAAATTTCACAATGATGTTGGAGTTTCTAGTGGCCGTGCAGTCGTAGGTGTAGAGTGAGTACAGGAGAGGGCTCAGTACACACCCCTGTGGAGCACCAGTGTTCAGTGTGATGCGGGATGAGGTGGTGCTGCCCAGTCTGACCACTTGGCGTCTGTCAGACAGGAAGTTAAGGATCCAGTTTCAGAGGGAGCTGCTCAGTCCTAGATCCTGCAGTTTCCTGTCCAGCTTCGAGGGAACGATAGTGTTGAATGCTGAGCTGTAATCTACAAACAGCATTCTCACATACGTGTCTCTTTTCTCCAGGTGTGACAGGGCAGCATGGAGTGTCAGGGCTATGGCATCATCAGTGGACCTGTTGTGGCGGTATGCGAATTGTAGGGGGTCCAGTGAGTCGGGTAGTGCAGAGCAGATGAAGTCCCTGACCAGCTTCTCGAAGCATTTGCTCATGATGGGGGTCAGGGCTACGGGTCGCCAGTCATTCAATGAGGAGATGGTGGAGGATTTGGGTACAGGGACGATGGTGGCCATTTTGAAGCAGGCTGGGACTACAGACAGAGCGAGGGAAAGGTTGAAGATGTGTGTAAACACTCCAGCCAGCTGAGCCGCGCATGACTTGAGGACGCGGCCGGGAATCCCGTCCGGACCAGTAGCTTTGCGTGCGTTCACCCTCCTGAAGCACTTCTGCACATCCTCCTCAGACACAGTGTGCGCGCTGACGTCATCCGCGGTGCACACACTGTCCGGTCTCATGGTGTTCGCTGTGTCGAATCTAGCGTAGAATACGTTTAGATCCTCACACAGAGAGGCCGTGGTCTGCGGTGTGCTGGTTTTCCCTCTAAAGTCTGTGATTGTGTTTAGTCCCTGCCACATACTCCGAGGGTTGTCAAACTGTTGCTCCACCCTGTCCCTGTACTCACGTTTGGCTGCGTTGATCGTCTTCCGGAGTTGGTAATGTGCATGTTTGTAGTCCGATGTGTTCGCGGAGGCAAAAGCGGTGCTCCGTGCCGCCAGCGCCGTGCGAACATCTCCGTTAATCCAGGGTTTTTGATTTGGGAAGGATTTAACTGTTCTGGATGGGACGACATCTTCCACGCATTTTCTGATAAATCCGCAGACTGAGTCTGTGTACTCATCAATGTCTTTAGCAGCCACGTGAAACATTTCCCAGTCCGCGTGATCAAAACAGTCCCGCAGCGTAGACTCCGATTGGTCTGACCAACGATGCACCGCCCTCAGGGTTGGAGCTTCCTGTTTCAGCTTCTGCCTGTAGGCGGGTAGAAGCAGGATGGAGCGGTGATCTGATTGGCCGAATGGGGCGCGGGGGAGGGCTTTGTACGCATCCCGGAAAGAGGTGTAGCAGTGGTCAAGAAGCCGGTCTCCATGAGTGTTGAAATGGATGTGTTGGTGGAGTTTTGGTGAAACTTTCTTCAGGTTACCCTTATTAAAGTCCCCGGTCGTGATAAACGCCGCCTCTGGGTGTGCGGTTTCCTCACTGCTGATCGCGCTGTACAGTTCCCTGAGTGCTCGGTCAGTGTCGGCTTGTGGGGAATGTAAACAGCCGTAATAATCACTGCTGTAAATTCCCTCGGTAGCCAGAATGGTCGGCACTTAATCATCAGGTACTCCAGGTCCGGTGAGCAGAAGGATTTGACCGGGTGCACGTTCGCATAATCACACCAGCTGTTGTTGATCATGAAACACACACCACCGCCTCTGCTTTTCCCAGTAAGCTCCTGTGACCTGTCCGCGCGGTGCACAGAGAACCCCGGTAGTTGTATTGCGGAGTCCGGTACCTATGAGTAACTGTATTCCATTACAGTTACCGTTTAAAAGGTGGTATTCAGAATACAGTTACTTTGCTGAAATAAAGGGATTACATGGCGGTCTTTTCCTGTTTCATATATTAGGCTATGCTCTCTCTATTTTTCGTAATCACGTTGGTGGAAACCCAAACAAAACACGCATTAACAGGCTCTAATGCCTGAGTCTCAATCTCGCGGCCTATGTCACCCCTACTTGCGGCCCACATAATGAAAAATTATTGTTCAAAAATGATTTAATATGAAGGCAATAGGCAGAGTGTTACAAGCATAGCCCTAAAGAATGTAGCCTCATGGGCAGTGCAGCCCAGTTGTAAGTAAGCTATTAAGACTTGATTGTACACTGTGTTCATGTTTTCCTCCCAAACAATAAGCTCCGTTGGAGCAGCCTTTCAACGCCTCTCTCTGTCTCTCGCGAGCAAAGTTGACCCAGAAAACAAAGTAAAGCTAGTTTTCGGCTACGAGCCCGACACGAACCCAACGTATTAGCCAGAGGTCCCTTTGCTACGGTTCGGAGCCGGGGACCTGTTTTCTATACGCACGGAATAGTTTTCTATACGAGATCGCTGCAAAAAGTGCAGCCTTACTTAATGTCCACCTACTGTTACTCATTTATATTAAGATTTAAACATCTAGTTGGTATTGGTATGGCGAGTAGCCTTCAGTAATAGTAATGAATCACACAGCAATAGTACATTCATGTAGTTGTAAAAGGCTTGATAATATATTAAGTAATCCAAAGTATTCAGAATACGTTACTCTCATTGAGTAACGTAATGGAATACGTTACAAAATACATTTTGGGGCATGTAATCTGTAATCTGTAGTGGAATACATTTTTTTTAATTTTTTTTTTATTTATTTTTTTTTGACCTGTCCCGTTTGGTTCTTTTGCCATCAGAATTATTGTCTAAAGGCGAAGAAAGATGCCCAACGGATTTACTTTACCAAATGGACCATCCCAGCTTTGTGGAATACATTTTAAAAGTAACCTTCCCAACACTGCTGACAGGTACTAGAAAGAGAGAGCAGATTTCTCCTGTATTGGCTTCCCTTCAGTGGCTCCCTGTTAAATCTAGAATTCAAAATCCTGCTACTCATAAACAAGGTCTTAAATGATCTTATCTTAATGACCAACATGTGCCAATCTTGCCGTGTATTGTCTGTTCGTTAGGTTTAGGTTTGTAGTTGGCTAGCTCTCTGAGCAGAGTCATTAGCTAATATAACTCCGCAGAGTCTGTACTTTCTTTGAGTTCAGATGTTTAGCCTCTCTCACCATCTTTCTAAACCTGTATTTCCACGTATTGATACTGTCTCTGTCTCCACCCCTTTCCAATCTCAGGTTTGAACCAGGGTTTGCGATTATTATACGTCACCCTGGTGCTTGATGGTAAGCACCTGTCCTCACGGAAGCTGATGTAGGACATTACAGCATCTGTACAATTCTTTGAAATGTTGGCACCAGTCCTGAAAACACCCCATTAAGTATAGTCCAGACAAACCTGCAGATTCTCTACAGCATTAGTGCATTGCTTTGACGTCTTCACTACAGATTTAGAAAGTTTTAGTTTCTGCCTGTCGGCAGGAATCAACCCGGGCATGAAATCAGGTTAATACAACTCTAGATGGACACAACCCATGACATTTTAAACCACGCCATCATTTTTTTTATTCAACAACAACCAAGCCAAAATACAGAAGGAGTGTGTGAAAGAATAAGTGCACATAATGTCTCAATAGCTTTTAGAAACAATTTTAGGAGCAATGACATAAAATCATTTTCTGTATGACTCTTTAAGTCTTTCACATTATCATGAAGGAATTTCGGCCCACTCTTCTATACAAAGTTACCTCAGTTCACTAAGGTTAGTTGGCATTCATGGTATATATTTTATTTTCAATACCGAACTGTCATAAAACACATAAGTACATATAGAAATAACAATCTTTTCCTATTTCTTTTTTATAGCATACACAAAACATAAATGAGATGAATACCTAAATACATGAATACCCCCCACTCCCTCCCAATAATGAAAAAATAAATATTTTGCAGAGAAAATGAGTTGACCCATCAAAAAAAACAAAAAACAAAAACAAAACCCATACAAAATAATAATAATAATAATAATAATAATAATAAAAAAAATCAACAATAAAATATTAATGCATTTCCTTATAGTTTAATATTAACATTAACATCTGCTAGCCTCCTAAAATAAGGTCTTAACATTAATCAATATTGATATAAATCTTATCCAACAATAGTAACAATATTTATGCTAATGATTACTTGCTCCTCGTCGAAACCAATTAATAATGCTGGAATATCTTTAAATAGAGTATTTTTATAAGGTAGATCAGCCACTGCCAGGAATAGCAGAAAAATTTGTACATCATCATATGGTGGATTACAGAGAGATTTCTCGTGCTGGTACCTTTTCTAAGTATTTAAGTAATGGTTTCCAGTAAGTAAAAAATCTATCCGATGAGCCTCTGATGGAGAATTTTATCTTCTCCAATTTTAAGAGTCCTAAGATATCCTGTAGCTAGACTTTAATTAATGGTGGCTGAGATGATTTCCACAACAACAAAATTCTTTTTCTAGCAATGAGAGAAGCAAAGGCAATAAGGTTATTTTGAATAGCTGTAGTTTGAAGGTTATTTGGTGGTTTGCCAAATATAGCGATATGTGGAGTCGGAGTCAATTTTATATTCAATATATCCGAGATTATTTTGAAGAATTGATGCCAAAATTCAGATAGCCTAGGACACGCCCAGAACATATGGGTAAGATTGCAAGGTATCTGTGAGCATCTGTTACACTTATCATCAAATTTATCTGGGTATAATTTTGACAATTTTTCTTTACTGTAATGTAATCTGTGGAAAACTTTAAATTGTATTAATGAAAGTCTGGCACAACTAGAAGATGAGTTAATGGCCCTTACTGCTCCCTCCCAGAACAACTCAGAAAAACTCATATGAAGTTCTGACTCCCATTTCATCTTGGTCCTGTATAAAAGAGATTCACTAGGTGAAGAAGTTAGTTTATAAAGGTAAGAAATATGACCCTTTACCAAAGTTTTCGCTCTGAGAACCAAATCTATTCCACTGGAAGTTGGGATTTGTGGGAATAAAGTTGAACATTTCTTTGCAAAGTTTCGCAACTGGAAGTACCGAAACAAATCAGATTTATTAAAATTAAAGCGAGTAACTAGTTCATTAAAACTTGCAAAAACATCATTTACGTATAAGTCACCTAGAGTACCAAGTCCTTTATGTTCTAAAACAGAGAATCTTAAGTCCATCTTTGCTGGCACAAATAAGTGATTGTTGCAGATCGGGGTTGCAACAGGGAGGGTAAGCCAACCAAAGTGGCGTCTTATTTGTGACCAAATTTTTAATGTTTCAGTGACAACTGGGTTGGAAGACCGGCTTAGTAGGGATGATTGTGAGGTATCACATGCTAAAGCACGTAATGACGAGGAACAGGAGGCCACTTCACTCTGGCACCAATTAGTATGGGGAGACGTACACCACAATAATATATTATACATATTAGATGCCAGGTTAGTTGGCATTCATTTGTTAAGAGCACTCTTAATGTCTTGCTGTAGCATTTCAGCCAGGGTGAGGTCTGAATTTCAACTGGGTCAGTGCAACACCTTGATTTTTATTTAACAATTATGTTTTATATTTGTTGGTGTATTAGGGATCAAAAGGCCTCATTTACAGGACAGACTTGTGCTGTAGAAGAGAATAAGTTTTTGTTCTGAAAATTGAATAAATTCTTGTACATACTACAGTCACCCCAAAGACTAACAGAAGAGAGAGAGTAAAGTACACTAACATCATCCATCTGTTCTTTTTAGGTTAAAATATAATCTGTTGGCACTCATAAAGGAACTGTCTGATGCAACTTTAAACAAATCTTACTTCATTCAGTCTGGCCTTGTCTAGTCTTACAGTAATCATCTGTTACCGAAGTTCACAAAACTTTTACAGTTTGTGTTTTAGATAACTGGAGAGGTTGCAGAGCATAACTTTGAAGTGCTAATTCATGCTATACATATTATATTGGTGAATCGTAAACCCTATTTCAACTCAACGCTGCAGCCTCATTATGCTGCAGATTGAACACAGCCCACTCTGTGTTTTCATATTAACTTTACTTGATCTGTAACTTGTCCAAGGCAAAATGACTACAGTAGTGTAAGAAAGTCTGCAAAGGCTCAGCTGTCACTACAGCAGTCTAAGAAAGCACAAGGGTTGAAACGTAAATTCAAGGGTGAGTCTTTCTCATTTAAGTGATGACTTCTTTATGGAGTTTGTTCTTAATAACAGACTAAACTGCTTTTTAACAAATCTGTGAAAATAGTCATTTAACCCTGAAAATATAAATTCTTTGGAACTGGTCAGCTACTTCTTGACAATTTTTTGTTAGATTACTATGTTTAGCTGATTAGAGTAGATTGTGTCATACTAATTGTTAAGCTACCAAATTGCAGTCTTTACTCTTTGGTAGAAAAAATGATAGGGCATTTTTTTTATTTTCAAATAAAGTGATGGAAGAGGAAAAGCCATGGGCACTGATATCAGAGGTTGGGGGTCCACATGGTTACCTTGAAGAGCTCGCTGACATAGTGAAACAACACTTCCAGATCGTCTGCTACAAAGACTTTCTACAGAACCCTGTGCTCTACGGTTCCAAAATCCAGGCTCTGCTAAATTGGAAGTACTGCCCTGCAGCCAAGCCTTGGTTGCTCAAATTGCTTCCCTGCCTTAAAGTTGTAGCCAGTGGAGGAGTGGGAATCGATCATCTGGATGTGCCATTCATCAACAGTCTTGGTGCCAAAGTGGCCAACACACCTGGTGTGGTCAGTGACGCCACTGCAGATTTAGCCATGGGGCTACTTCTGGCTTCAGCTCGCAACATTCTTGAGGGTGAGATTAAAGGTTAACCAAAGTGGCCCAATGTTCAAGCAATTCTATAACCAAGACCTAATGCATATCACTCTTAACTCTTCAACAGATGAGCAGAATAATACTTCCTTCTTTTAGACGTAGGAGTAAATTGCATCATTTACCATGTTAACATGATCTAAAATGTATCATTTGTAAATCCAGCCAAAAGATGTTTTTCATCATAGGTCACCAGATAGCTACAGACCCAAAGACTGTCCATATACCTCAAAATCTGATAGGAGTTGAAGTCACTCGGGCGACCCTTGGAATCATTGGAATGGGAGAGATTGGTTACAAGATTGCTCAAAGGAGCAAAGGATTTGAAATGAAGGTTATGTATCACAAGAGGACCAGAAGGTAAATAAAAGAACACAAGTACATATGTATGTTTTTTTAGTGATGATTTCATTAGTGTGCTAAAAGCCCTCAAGGATGATTAGTCAGTACTACTATAGTGGTTGGGCTTTTCTACCCTTCCACATTTTGCTCTTGTTTCTGTATATATAGAACACCAGAGGCAGGTCAAAGCGGCATCAAGACTTCAGAACAAAATAGACACAATACCAATGATAATAAATATGATTAAGTCAGGCATTCTATGAAAGGAGTAGCTGGCATGGAGGTGGGCTTGCTTAAAGCAGCTTAAATTACTCACCCTTAGTTTCAATACTGTCTCCCTCAAATACTCTTCATGCCATTCAGGAGCACCAAAGACGAGCAAGCAGTTGGAGCAAGTTATTGTGAGAACTTGGATGACCTGCTCAGGTGCTCAGACTTTGTCATGATAGCTGTAAATCTGACCTCAGAGACATCAGGCCTCATTGGCCACAGGGAGTTGTCCCTCATGAAGCCTACAGCGACACTGATCAACATCAGCAGAGGTGGGAATAATGTGTTTCCTGTACTATAGTGTTTAGTGATCACTGGTTCAATGTAATAACAATTCTTTATAAATCTCAGGTCTGATTGTGAACCAGGATGCCTTACTTGAAGCTCTTCAATCAGGAACAATTCGTGCAGCAGCCTTAGATGTGACTCATCCTGAACCTTTACCAAGGTGCTATGTCTGTGCATACGTAACACAACAGAATTACATGTTCAAGCAGACTCGTGCAGTGCTACCTGTGATTTTTCTTGTGTAGGGATCATCCATTGCTTGAGCTTCCTAATGTACTCATCACTCCCCACATTGGCATCTCAACCATTACCACAGCACGTGGGATGGTGAAGAAGATGGTCGAAAATGCCCTGGCTGGTGTGAAAGGGTTACCTGTTCCAAATGAAGTTCATCCACACTGACCTATCAAACTGTTAAATCTGACTTTATCTTTAGAATTAAGATCCCTCAAAAAGTAAGATTTGAACACAGTAAGTTGCAGAATAGTTTAAATGTAGGTTCATATCACATGATAACTGATAGATACAAGTTGAAAAATGTCTTTGAAGCAAAGTTAATTATTTTATTAATTTTATATACAGTGAGGTCCCACCGGTGCTCCCAATGTTTTCATGCCTGTGGTGTAAAGGTCAGCCATTAATCAGTGCTTGAACAAAATGTACTATGTATTAATGAAAGTCTTTGAAGTAGAAAAGGAAATGCAACAGTTTTGGACCCACAAATGAAAACTTTAAGAGCTTTTTGGTTTGATAATTAATCTGCCAATTTAGAAGAACAAACAAGCAAAATGAGACTTTACTTCTAATAAGCTTCTTGTGAACATCTAAATAGAAACCCAAAGAAGATTCTCTCATATCTGAATTAAATCCTGCTGCATCCAGGTACCCCCGTCTTCAGTAAATGACATTTCTATCCTACTCAATATCTTTTTCAGTGAATGCACTGTTGCCTGGATTGTATTCTTCAACATGAGTCCCAAATTCCCAAATTAATTTGTCAACTGGAAAACAACTTGGTGTACTATATACTGTCATGCAAATACTGTTGTACTAATCAGTGCTAATATTAAACAGAGTTACTATTTCAAATAATGAGGCTTTCAGCCAAAATCCAAAGTTCTGTTTCTTTTTTTTTCTGCTTTTGGCTCTTCCCTAATATCATCTCTCAGGCACATAGTTCCTACCTTTGAGCACTGAGCAAAAAAACTCTGAGTTTAGTGATAACAACATTTCCAGGTTATTCTTCCTCAGGGGACGGAGAAATTTTAGCCGCTGCTGGGCCTTCCTTACCAGGGTGATGGTGTTGTGGGTCCAGGTAAGATCAGTGGAGATGTGGATGCTGGGTAGAGACAGATTCCACCCGTTCTCCATTTATAATCAGAGGGGAGTGAAACTGTCTGTGCCTCCTGAAGTCCATTACGAGTTCTTTAGTTTTAAGGACATTCAGCTTCAAGTTCTCTACCTCCACTGTGTGCGCTGTCTTATCTCCATTAGATGAGCCCAGCCACGGTGGTGTCATTGGCATACTTCAAGTCAAGTCAAGTGGCTTTATTGTCATTTTAGCCATGTGCAGTGGTACAGTACACAGGGAAACAAGACAATGTTCCTCCAAGACCATGGTGCTACATATAACATATAACAGACAATCAACACAATACTACATAAAGTGTAAGTATGCAAAAGTTGCAAAAAAACAAAACACAAGCAGTGCAAGACCAGCCAGAACAGAATGAAACAGACTGTGTCCAGGGTGAGAAGGGTCAGCTGTGATCCAAGCTGCACGCCCCAGTGTCCTGGAGGTGTACAGGTCCTGCAGAGATTGAAGTCTGCAGCCAATCACCTTCTTGGCAGAGCGCACAACACGCTGCAGTCTCTGTTTGTCCCTGATAGTGGCTCCAGCGTACCACACGGTGATGGAGGAGGTGAGGATGGACTCGATGATTGCAGTGTAGAATTGCATCATCGTCCGTGTTGGCAGGTTGAATTTCTTCAGCTGCCTCAGGAAGTACATCCTCTGCTGGGCTTTCTTAATGACGGAGGTGATGGTGGGCTCCCACTTCAGGTCCTGGGTGATGGTGGTACCCAGGAAGCGGAATGAGTCCACAGAGGTGATGAGGGTGTCAGTCAGGATGATGGGGGGGAGTGGGGCTGTGTGCTTCCTGAAGTCCACAATAATCTCCACTGTCTTCTGGGCGTTCAGCACCAGGTTGTTGTGGCTGCACCAGGACACCAGACGTTCAACCTCCCTCCTGTAGGCAGACTCATCCCCGTCCGAGATGAGTCCAATAACGGTGGTGTCATCTGCAAACTTGATTAGCTTGACAGACTGGTGGGTGGAGGTGCAGCAGTTGGTGTACAGGGAGAAGAGCAGAGGAGAAAGAATACAGCCCTGAGGGGAGCCAGTGCTGATGGTCCGGGAGTCCAAGACATTCTTTCCCAGCCTCACATGCTGCTTCCTGTCTGTCAGGAAGTCAGTGATCCACCGGCAGATGGGATCAGGCACATTCATCTGGGAAAGCTTGCCTTGGAGATGGTCTGGAAGGATGGTGTTGAAGGCAGAGCTGAAGTCCACAAACAGGATCCTGGCGTAGGTTCCTGGGGAGTCCAGATGCTGCAGGATGAAGTGTAGAGCCATGTTGGTGGGTTTGCTGTTGCAGTGGGTGCAATAGGTGTCCGTGATGGAGGGAAGAGAGGCTCCAGTGATCTTCTCAGCTGCTCTCACTATCCATTGTAGGGTATTGTGATCCAATATGGTGCAGTTACCATACCAGACAGAGATGCAGCTGCTCAGGACGCTCTCGATAGTCCCCCTGTAGAAGGTGGTGAGAATGAATGGTGGATAGATGGACTCTTCTCAGCTTCCACAGGAAGTATAAGCACTGTTGGGCTTTCTTAGTTATGGAGCTGGTGTTGAGGGACCAGGAGAGGTTCTCCACCAAGTGAAACTAAGGAATTTGGTAGGGGTCGAGAGAGGAGGAAAGACAGTCTTAAATGTGCTTAGACACAAGACACTGCTTGAAGCACTTCATGACTACAGATGTGAGGGCTATAGGTCTATAGTTATTGAGGCTGTCTATACCAGTCTCACTGGGGATAGGAATGATAGTGGAGGCCTTCGGACAGGTGGAAACCGCTGTGGGATGAATCAGAGAGAGGTTGAACAACCTGGTAGGGATTCCCTCCAGTTGGTCTGAGCTCTTCTGTGAGTTTGAGGCTGCTGTTGGGGGTTGGGGGGCTCTGTCCTTTGTAGTTAGTGAGAGTTTGGATACCACACCTGGTGTGGGTTGTTGTCAGTGAGGAGGCCCTCTATCCCCTTCTTGTAGGCCTCCTTGACTGAGTTACGAGTCCACATTTTCTACACAATACTTGTGTAGAAAAGGACAGACTTAGTGAAGGTCTCTAGGTCCTGCTGTTCAAACATGGACCAGTCTGTCAGATCAAAACAGTCCTGTACTTGGAGAACATCGATCTTACGTGCTGCACAATAATTTTGTTGGTTTTTGTTTTTTGCCCTTTATCCCCGTCCCTCTTCCCCGCTGTTTTTCTTTCCCTCTTTCTTTCTCCCCTTTCTTTCCTCCAGTCAAGTCTGTCCCGTATTTAGCAAGTGAAAATAAAATAAAATAAACAATAAAAGGTGAATCAAATAGACCATTACGGCAAGGCTGGGATGGTCCATTTGGTAAAGTAAATCCGTTGGGCATCTTTCTTCACCTTTAGACAATAATTCTGATGGCAAAAGAGCCAAACGGGACAGGCCAAAAAAAAAAGGAATTTGGGGAGTACAGATTTCAAACATGCCTTATTAGTCCCCACAAACGATATGAACACCCTTGAATGTCCTCTCTGCTGTTTGATGATGATAAGTTGGAGAGGATTGAGTGCTGAGCTAATGTTTGCATTGCGGGGATTAAACAGTGGTAATCATGGCTACCGTTAGCTCGTTAGAAGGGCCTGCGCTGAATAGATATGGCCTCTAAGTCTGCTGAGCAGTGACTGTCTATAATTCTGCTGTTATGGCACATAGTGTTGAAGCACATAAGCACAGATCCCACCACCCCTTCCCCCACCAGAGTCTTTGCTGTGGTCCTGGTGGTGTAATCTCCGGCCCGGTAACTCCACTAAGGCATTGGGGATGTTTGGATAGAGCTAAGATTGAGTTACAATCAGTAGACAACACTCACGGACAAAGCGGTATTAGTAAAATCACTGATTGTACCTCCTTCGTTTTGTTTGCGAGGGATCTGGCTTTGGCGAGTAAGATGGATGGAAACGGGAGTTTGTGTTGTTGTTTTGATAGCTGGATGTAATGGCCAACTCTGCATCCCCACTATGATTTCTCTCCCTGCGTCGCTTGCTGTTCCTGACAATAACCCATGGAGCTGCCGGTGGTTTTGCAATCTCAGTTGAGATCAGTGGGGAGTTCAATCCGAATTAAAGTCTGGGTTCCAGATAAGGCCAATATCTTTTAGTTCCTGATGACTGAAAGTGATCAGTGCATTGCAGGAAGACCCAACTAAAAGGCATAAAAAGCACAAAAACACAAAAAGGTGCACAGTAATTGGGAGTGATGTGCCACTGTATATGTCTGTACGTGCCGTCATATTGAGAACCATAGACTTCAGTCACTACAGAGAGACCTGCCATCTTCAGAAGTTTTCTGATGATTCTGTGGTGGATGGATGCATCAGTGGAGGTTCTTCTTGCAGTATCTGAGCATGCTGGGGGTCACTCACAGAGGTTAAGGTAGGGGTGGGCATGCACATCCTCCTCCTCTTCCCTGTCGGTTAGGGTTTAGGGTTTAGGGGCCCAACGTCTATGAAAGGCTTTGAGCTGAGGCCTGAGATCCCCAGGGCCCCACGCTGGGACCTCAGGTGCAGGTTGAGGCACCCCCTAGAACTCCTAGAGAGTCCTCCTTTGTAAAGCAATGACTGTCTCTAGCCTGCTGCAACAGTCAAGCTGCCTCATTAAGGAGTCCTGGTCATCCTGCCGGAGTTGGGATTGAGACAACTGTAGATGGTGCCACACTCCCCAGAAGTAAGCCAAGGCACTGCCAGTAGTGAAAGCCTGCTCCTGTATGAGAGAGGAAAGATGCGTGTAACAGACCAGAAGCTCGCCCACACAACTGGAGTCCCCAGATTTGACTGCACCTGGTGAGACAGGTGATGCAGATAGAGGGATATAATGGTTCCAATATTAGCAAGACAGACCTGGTTAGCCATTGCCCTGTGTAGCCTAGTTAGCAAGGCATCCATGACCCTACAGTTTCTGCTAGAGCATGTGGGCATACCGAAAGGGGAGCTAGAGGGTTAGACTAGCAGAGGAAGAGCCTGATCCACCGGGAGGAGAGGGGCACAGGCAATTTGTTCTCTGACATGAATATTAGAAAACCTCCTACAGGTAACGGACCACTCGTGCAACTCTGCACTGTCCTTAAAGATGGGCAGCAGCGGCAGCTGCATCTGGGAAGGTTGCAACTCCTCAAACCTAGACGTGGGCATCACAGAATCATCAAGGAAGGAAATATCCAGAGTGCTGGATGCCTAATTCCACCAGAGAAATGACTGTCCCAACTCTGTTCCTAGGAAACCAGCCGGTGGCTAACCGCAGGACAGGTTGTACTCCTCAGAGATGACAGTCTCTTCATCGACATCTTCTTCCTGATAGCTTTCCACAACTGGCTCCCAACCAGGAGCTGGGGCCAGAGAGGGGCCACTAAAAGACTGAGCTTCAGCAAGTCTTGCAGGAAGGGGAGGCAGAGATACCTGCCAAGGGCCTGAACACTCTCTCTTGGCCTGTGAGGAATCTACTTTCCCAACATTGGCATAACAGAATGTGGGGAGCCACATTCTGTGGAACATGGACTGTCTGCAGGTGCATATTAAATCATTACTTTAAATATATTTAGTTCAGTGCTAGAGTGTTTCAGTCACTTCAGTTTCATCTTCACTTAGATATTCACATCATCCACAAGATCCAACTGTGACACATTTTTCTGTCAGTGTGACTGTTTATAAAAAGACAAATGACTGAACAGTGTGCAACAGCTGCAATAGTAAATGTTTGCAGTGTAGGTAAACTGACAGTCTGATAACATCACTGTCCACAGAGTCACAGAGATCGAAAGATGGAGAATATAGACTTAATTCTGAGCTGATAATAAATCTGTGATGTAATTGTTATCTCTGTCTTTATATATTGACGACTGAATTACTGTTCACGTTAGGTAAAAATAAGGCAAAATACAATGAATCTGGGATTTCAGTGTTTGTGAAAATGGAAACCTTTGCAGATTAATTTGCTCCTCTATTCGCTTTGACAGTAACTTTATGAATCAGGAAATGAATTGGAGTGTCAGTCAAATGATTCAAGTGCAGCTGAAGGACGGCATCAGAGTGAAATTCACAGTTTGTTAAAGAAAATCTGTCAGAGAGCGGGTTAGGTTCATCGAGTCTGTTACCCCGGTAACTGACTTGGAGTTGAAGTCAACCCTGAAGGCTTCAGGGTTTCCAAATCTACACAGTTCCACAGAATCTTTCTCAAGAACACAAAACAATGCCCCCCCCCCCACACACAGACACAGGAGGAGGTGTGCCAACATAGAAAGGACAGGAGGACGATGACAGTATTAAAGTACTCTCCACTTCCTCAGACTATCTGATGTGACTCTATTATTACATTTATGTGCAGTGAAGCTGACCTGTTCTGTCCTTATTGTCTTTAATTTTTTTCAGCTCCCTTAAAACAAACAACAAAGCACCTTTATTTACAAATGGTACCTATAAGCACATTGAGCTCAAGTGCTTGCACTTAAACGTTATGGTGACTGTATTTTGATGATCCGTATGATACAGTGATATAGATATAGATCACCTGACGATAAAGAAGTATATGCATAGTTGAGAGGAGGTCTGATTGCAGCAGGGTGTTGAAGGTCATGTTTTGACCATGAGGCTATAGCTATAGCTACCCAAATGAGGCCCTTGAGGCAGTGTATGTGAATGAATTGGGATAGACAGCGGTAAGGCAGCCGTTCACTCTCTGTCTATGATTGTATTTTAAAAAGGGCACGCTGTCTAGAAATGAAGGGCACCCTTTCAGCAGGCAGCTTACACAGGGCTCCCAGAAGCCCATGGACTGGCTGACTCCGGCTGGCCTTTTCCCTGAAGGCTGCTCCTATAAACTGTGAAGGTGTCCCATATGGTGAGGGATACATTAGTCCATCACCGATGTGACCTCACTGAAAACTAGGAATGTCCTTGAGATCTTTTCAATGTCCTAGAGTTTTCTTTTACTCAGCAGTCTATTTCTTCACTAAAAACCTTTGTTTTTTTTAAACATAAAACATAACCCAGAAAGACTTTACAAAGCAGTAGGGTTTCTTCACATTTACCCTTTTGAATTTTCACCTGTTTTGCAAATGGAAATATTGTCATAAAGTGGAAACAGATGATTTAAACAGTAACATCTTCCACTTTTGAAATTATGGAAAACAAACAAAAATAATAATAAATGCAACCATAAATTTAACCCTAAGCAGTTCCTGAGTCATTGAGAGGGGCAGCTGTTCAGGTGGTACAGCAGGTCATTTACCATTTTGAAGGTTGATGGATTGTTCCCTTGCTTCTCCTGTCCATGCCTCAGTGTGTGTGTGTGTGTGTGTGTGTACAGAAAAGGTAAACACTGGTACAACACTGCATGAATGTATTGACGATTTTGCGAAGAGAAAGCACACTGACTGCTCAAAACAGAGTAAAAAAGGCATTTCTACAGTCTACTTACCATTTAATACTGTGATATATATAACAGTGTTCCTAATAGTGATACAGTGTTGCTGTTTCAGTTTCCTAATCCCTTATACTACAGTCAGCTCATTTCAGTTTGTATGCAGAGAGGAGGAAAAAGTAAAAGTTGTCCATGGCTTTTGAGAACTTGAGATATTGACATTTTATTGCGTTTTTACTGCACAAAAGGACATGACAGTGAGACCCAAAAAATGCAGATTGACTCTTTATTTATCATTATTTAAGTCTGGATGAAACATAGGGATTTCGGAATCCTAATTATTAAGAATTATTTTATTTATATGTGTGTGTAATAATTGATCTCAAAACACACACTGACATTACATCTACGTTACGTGTATGTTGTTGTAAGGCTAAGGCTTGGATGCAGCTGAAAATTTGGCAACTTCTGCGCTGTTGTTTGCACTTTGTTCTATTACCTTTAACAGCTGACTGTAGAGTATTTCATCCCTGATTTTTAATGATGTACCTGTAACTTTTATACAGGGGACACCCCAAGGTCCGAATGCTTCTTTGCTGTAAAATTTCAGACCTATTTCAAAGCTTCCCCACATCCTGTTTTAAACCACGTGCTCCCAATCGTGGGGTGAAAATTGAAACAGTTCTTAAAATGAACAAGCGAATAGCAGTGAGAAAAGGGAGCTTTCTAAATGCAAGCATTTTAACTCTTTTGGTGATTTAGTTTTAAATGCATTTGTGACAACTTGCCTTCATTATTGCAATATACTTTATGTTGGCGTTGATCAGGCCTCACAATCACATTTACAAATGGTTCAGAAAGCTGCTGCTGCTCATCTGCTAACAGAGACACCCACATGTGAGCACATTACCTCCTGTCTAAAATCTTTACACAGCTTGTTTTTTGCTTTTAAGTGGTCTGTCTCCAACTTAGACAGATCAGCTGACCAGCTGTTTGTTGCTCCCATGTCATGATGGAAACACCTGGGGGACTGAGCTTTTGTTCTTGTGGTCTCCAAATAATGGAATAAGCTGCTCCCCCATATTAGGGTGGATTTGATTTTAAACAAAATCACATTTAAAAACACACATTTTCTCAAAGGCATTTTAGCAGTATTAACAGAGCTAGCTTCTAGTCGTTTTAAGTTACTTTAAAAATTATATATAATCTGTTTAGTGTTGTTACATCCCCCAAAATAAGCGCTAGGGAATGACAGGAGTACAGATGGTATGACAGGGAAACGAAAAAGCCAAAGGTTTGTTTTTTTTTTAAAGAACTCAAAGAGGTGGGAGCACTGCTATTTAAACCAAACAAACAAACATAAGACTTTAGTCAAATTAAAGGTACACTTAGAAATCAGCAGTTACTCACAAGCAGCCCAAAGACAACACAAATCTCAGTTAATACACACAGAAAACACCACTGCTGCTCACCACCCAAGACTGACCTACTTACTGAGTGAGCAGCGCTTCAATAGCTAACATACTGCTGGGTGGCTGATCACTGAGTAACGTCAGCTGGGAGCTGGCACCTCAGGAGAAATGGGTGGCAGCTCAGCTTCTGGATGAGATAAGACACACCCACACATCACAGGGACCTACGAGAGCTGAAATTGTTTTATTTATAGTACACTTTATTGTCTATTTTATTTATATATACTTTTATTTATTTATTATTGTTATTTATTTTTCCCTTTTGTTTAATATGTGGTTTTGTGACTTTAAATGTGTTGCTTTGGGGTTTTTCGTGTGCTCTATAAATAAACATGGATCGGATACTGATTATTTTTGTCTTATACAATGAATACGTAGATAAATATACGTATTATTTTTTCATATGTTTGCTGTTCTTGCCATCTCACTATATACAGTGATATTAACATGATAAACTAACATACATGTCTCTGATTTCATACATGAGAGAAGCAAACAAGCGTGTCAAGCAGCCAGAACGTGACCTTTAGAACAGAAGCCATGGTGAGTAGTCTGGCTCGTTGCATTTTAGTCTTCTGTGATCTGTGAAGTGCACTCTGGATTTTAGATTTGTTAATCGGGTTTATGGCCCCACAGATGTTTACATCCATGTAGATGGGAACTGTAGGGATTTTCAGTCACCTCAGATGTGTTGTTGGAAGCGAATGATTTAACTGTTTTCCAGAAGTTCATTTCCAAAATTTGTCAAGAGTCAACCAGAACTCAGAAGTTTCACTTCAGCAATCTGTATAACTTCATTCTTACCACAGCTGGCTGATGGTCCACAGACTGCTTGAACCTCATATTCTGGAAACAGAGCTCTGTGGAGGCAGTTGGGCCAACACCCAACTGTGGCAGACAGTGAATGTGCTACCTCTGCTGGACCATAATAATATTAATAATGATAACTATTAACAATTAAAAGAAAGATTGTGTGTGTGTCCTTATTAGGAGTGAGCTGGAATGACTGCATAGCACGCATGTTTAATGACTTTAAAAGTGCCATGTTTTAATTTATTTTGAATTTCTCGAACCACACACACCCGTTTCATTCTAACGTGGAAAAAGAGGAGGTCAGAGAACTCATCAGCCAAAAATAACCATGTTATTGATACTAACAGTCGGCAAACGTAACATTTTATTTTTAAATTGTGCTTGAATTCAAAACACTTGAAAACAGCAAGCATCACTTAAAGTAAGTGAAAAAGTAAGAAAACCTGTCTGTCAAGGTTGCACAGCTTCATCTTAATTCAGGTGGCGGTGGCTCGAGAGTTAGAGCGGGTCATCTACTAATCAGAAGGTTGGTGGTTTGATCCCTGGCTGCTCCACTGTGCATGCCAAAGCATTCCTGGGCAAGATGCTGAACTCTTCCAACGCGTTTGCTAGAGTGATAGTGTGTGTGTGAACGTGGGATAGAAAGCACTTCACTGTAAGTAGAAATGTGCCACATGAGAACCAGTGTTAGATGATTATAATTTGAGCATTAAGATTTTCATGTCTTTCTGGTGGGATTGCCGTCACATTGGAAGGTGAGGAGAGGAATATTAACTATGCCCGTCTGTAAT
The DNA here is from genome assembly GCF_001858045.2 of Oreochromis niloticus. Classification (NCBI taxonomy): domain Eukaryota; kingdom Metazoa; phylum Chordata; class Actinopteri; order Cichliformes; family Cichlidae; genus Oreochromis; species Oreochromis niloticus. The sequence continues at coordinate 34,963,025 of NC_031987.2, read as the reverse complement.
TTAACAAAGCATTCCAAGGAACATTTGAACATTACAGAACGTGAGCTGAAACAGACGTGCAGGTTCAGACCAGCTCAGAAGAGAATATGCACGTGAGCCTTTAAACATCCAGCAGGAGTTATTAAGAATGACTTTCAGCAGTTAATAAACAATGAGCCCTGCAACAGATTAACAGACAGTTTCCCATCCCTGCCCACAGTAACCATCCCTTTTTACATTAGAGTAATTTCAGTATCGGCTTGTATCCAAAATAATAAACGGAGCAGGTTATTTCTCCTCCTTTTTGTGTAAATTGGCTGAAAAATATTCGCTGGTATGTTCAGTGTGTGTCTGTGTATGAGTATTGGGTGGGTGGTTGGATAAGTGGGAGGAAAAGCCTAATGAACTGTGCTTCAAGAGTGATTTGAGAATGATTCGATGTGCAGTGACCTTCCCACATAAAATTACCATAATTTTTACTTTTATCCTTGGCAAAAAAGGGTAAAAATAAAAATACCCAACAGATCAGAAGTCTTGAAGTCTGGTGGGAGCTGCAGCGCTCTCAGTGATCCTGGTGAGTCACAGATAGGAAGTGCTCAAAACAGAAACAGACATCAATTCCTCCCTTTCGGTTTCCTCTCAGGCTCCACTGGATGCTTTTATTTGTTTGTGGCTTTGTCAGTGGCCCATCCTCATGTTCCATTTCTATTTTTGCATGTTCATCTACAGTAGATGAAAGCAGACTTTCCCCTCAAAGCCCAAGTTCTTCTAAAAGAGTAGTTTTTATGAGAACAGCCAGCGCCGCATTATTATCCAAATGAGGAGAAGAAATCCTCCGTTCTTAATTAAAGCACACACTACACTTAGAAGATGATAGACCTGCTTTTTATTTTTGCATTAAAAACAAAAGCAGATAAAAAAAAAAATCTGTCATATGTTGTCCTCATTTTTCCTAAGCTTACAGTGCATCTATATTATTATTATTATTATTGTTGTTGTTGTTGTTGTTGTTGTTGTTATTATTATCAAACAATACCACAGGTCACTTAATGTTTGCATCAGGTTATGGAGTAGGGTTTGCTGAAACCTTTGCTGGTGTCAGGTGGGCTAGTTTGAGTTTACAGGATATGCTGTTGTCTGGCATTATCACCACAACACTGAGAAGAGACCAGGGGCCCGTTCTTCGTACCTCGCTTACTACATCCAAGATCAAATGACACATCCAAGATCAAATCATCGCGCTAACTTTGAGCTCGCTAATCCGGTTCTCCGAACACACCTGTTGTTGACGATTAGTATAGCTGGATGAAGTAATCTGAGATCACTGGGTGGCTTAAAAGGGGCTACGCATCGATAGTAGAAACATTGATCGGCAACCCTGTGATTGGTCGGCGAAGATGTCGAAGGAGCGCGCACAGTATTTTACGGCAGCAGACCAAGAACTCTTGATTGAGGGATATCAGGAGTTTCAGAGTTTAATTAAAACGCAGGGGAACACTGCAAAGGCTGCAAAAGCAAGGAGAGAGGGCTGGCAGAAAGTTGCTGACAAATTAAACTCGTAAGTGATCCATGATATTACATTATATCATGTGATATTATATTATACCACATTATATTATATTACATCATATCCTCTTTCACATTAGAGCCACAACAGGACCCACTAGAACATGGGAAAAAGTAAAAGTGAAATATAAGAATATTCCACAGAATGGTAATATTTATCACTTATATTGCTTTTAGTCTATGACAAGAGACCCTGAAATAATCTGTTTGTTTGTTTATAACAGCAACCAAGAAAAGGGCAGAGCAAATAAAGACAGGTGGTGGTCCTGCACCCCCTCGTCACACCCCTTTTTGTACTGTGACATTTATTGACATTGTGGGTTTTTTTGTGTGTAGTTTGACATAACACTCCATCACTTTTACCTGTTCCCATGCAAGGGGTGACTGAAGCATGCACAGTAAGTCGGGAGTAAGTATATACAGTACAGTAAGTATATATATATATATATATATATAGAGAGAGAGAGAGAGAGAGAGAGAGAGGAAGAAAGTAAATAATACCCTCACGGGAGAATCGATATCTCTCTATGAGCACACCGTCGCGCTGAGCTAAAGGATCCTGTCTATCCCGCAATATACGCTAAATTCTGTAAACTCTCCTTATCAATCTTGCACCTTCCTTGCTCGCGTACAAACGGACAGGACATGGCTGCGACAGACTTCCCAAATCCACCTTCGCTTTTATAGCCGTGGTCTCTCATCTTGATTGCACGTAGTAATTTACTATTACTACTCTAAAATATGAATTACATCTGACATGATCTACTACATGTAATAGAATGATTAATAGTACATTTCCCTTTTTTTCGGAAATGACCTGTATGTATCTGTATGAAATCAATAAAAGAATCAAATGCTGCATTATCTTTAGTTACATTGATAATATTTATTTATGGTAAAACAGTGGAGAAATATCGCTCTTGCTTTCATATAACTGCAGCGGACATACCTGAGTGGCCGCGATCTAATCCTGTTTACATAAAGTAAACCTGCTCCCGAGCAGGTTTACGCTTACGGATCTGTTGCTATGACAGCAAGTCCCAGATGAGCTTCGGAGAACCGAACGATCCAAGATCACGCGAAATCGTCAACATTCAAATCCGGCTAACTTACTTAGCGAGGTACGAAGAACGGGCCCCAGGGGTCCGTTTAGAAAGCCAAAACATGCTTAAGGATCAAAACAAAAGACTTGTCTGTGAGGAGAGTCTGTGCAGAGGGGAAACTATTTTATTGAAAAAGACAGATGGCGCTAAACATGTTCTAAAAACGTATTTCTTAAATTTCTTAAAAACTCTTATTTCTGAAGTCCATCTTCACAGGCAGTTGGTGAAGATGGACCTAGGTTTTTGAGAGCAGGGCTCCACAGCATGCATTAGCCTTTGTACATGTAGTGTTTCATGTTCACTGTAAAAAGAGATATAACAATTGGATCAGTCAACAGTCTGTCATTAGCTCCACATTCATTCCAACAGAGGGAATCCAACTCCTTCATTCCTGTGAAATCCCCACTCTTCAATGACACATAACTTATTTTATTTATAGAGCTCATTAGCCATCTGCTGATCATCTGTAGTAATGAAATGTTTTTTTAACTAGGTTCGTGTTTGTTTTGTACCAACCTTATTTTACAGTGAAAAAGTTTTATTTTTCTCTTTCGCTCTCTCCCAGGAACTCAAGATAAATCTTGAGATAATCTCAGGCTCATCAAAACATGACAGTTGAACACAGAGAAACACAGTCACGCCTGAGAAATCTGCATTTCTGCTGAAGCTTTAAAATCAACAGTATTGTACCACAGTACAACAACCCACACTGCCTTGTGTTGACGATCCATTTTACTGCTGGGATTGTAAAAGTTTGGACAATTTTCTTGGCGGGCTGCTTTAACACCAATCACACGTGATCTAAATAACAAAGTTTGTGTTGTTTTTGACTGCAGAAATCACTTCATGGTTACAGTTCACGGTTTTGTAGTGACTACTTCCAACATGATAGTGTACCATGTCTCAAAGCAAAGGTTGTCTCATACTGTCAAACTGGGTACGATCACCGCAGTGACTTCATCCGTCACCAGGTCTGAGTTCAGGAGAATCTTTTTGGGACTGTCGTGGTTCCTCAGTCTCCCTGTGTTGGCTCACCACTTTCACCGCTCTCTCCCTTTTTGCTCTCCTCTGTCTGTGTTTGTTGTGTTTCAGTGGGAGCTGGAGGACTTATTTTAGGTTCCCACACTGCTGGAAGCAATGAGCTTACCTTTTCCTGATCGTCTCATCTGCTGCGACTACACAAAGTGGTGGTTTGCCTTTCCCTGCAGATGTTAGTTACCCTGTTGTCTTCTGCGCAGATTGTCTGGAGGACTGGTGAGGAACTTGTGTCTGGTGAGAGATCTGAGTGTGAGGAGAGAAGGAACTGTGGATTTATGTGTTTTTCCTGAAACCCTGTGTGTAGCCAGAACTCTCCAAACTTGCTAATCTCATTAACTATACAGCTTCAGTCTACGATAGCCTCCCTGTACCTAAGAACACTCTTGAAGGTGTCTTTGTAGCAAAGTAGTGGCCAACCAAATTTTTTTGTTCCTTCAGCCAACTTCCCATATGGCCTTTGGTCATCCAGGCAGCAAACATGGCCCATCGAATGAAGGCGATTTGTAAACCGTTTGCCTCTATGTCCTCTACATCAGCCTTTTCTAAGACGTCCTCATTTGAAACAAAGTGACTCACAGTGTAGACCTCAGATGATGTTGAATGGTTAATTTACATGGTAAATTGTGCATCAAAGATTTATTTTATAAACTTTACACACTATTTAAAATGACCTTACAGCATTAACTTAAGTAGTAGGGAAACGGTAAACAAATCAATCTTCTGGGTCTCCAAGGCCAAACCAATAAACCCCACTCGTCTAGTCTTCCTGGAAAGAAAAGAAAATACTGTAGAGTAAAACCAAAGAAAAGGTACAATGCCTGAGCTCCCTTGCTCTGCAAAAAACAGGAGAAAAGGTTTACATAAAAAAAAGAAATGGCACAGAAGCCTCCACCAAACGTCTGCCAAGCACCTTGAGTAGCAAACAGCAACACAAGCTAGGCCATGTTTAGCTTCCAACAGTAACTAAAGCAAAACACCACTAATAGCAGGCACACACTTCTCAGTGCTCAGTAGCCAAGAGAGAGCAAAGCGTTTTCTGCTGGAGCTATATATGCTGTTCCACAAAGGGTCTTGATGCTGCTCAGCTGTGGCAATCAGGTGTGGTAACGTGGAACAGAGAGGGAGGGAAGGAGAGCAGCTCTGTTCCAGGAAGATGCCAAAAGGTCAGAGGACATAACAGTAACCATGATTAGACAGTCCTAAAAATAGCAGATAACATCTGCATGCTTTTCTTGTTGCTTGTTTAGAGACAAGCCTACTCTGTGCATCCATGCACTTACTCATCAAGAGACAACACACACATACAGACATCTATCCATCTCTGTCAAGGCTATCCATTTGTTGTGTGTTTCTACTCTGTGTTGCACCATCTGATGGATTGCTGTAGGCAGGGTTACTGCTCTCAGCCTGTTTGTTCTACACTGTGTGTGTGTGTAATATCTTTGTCTGTTTATATTATCTGCTCTTGACTGTGAGAGCAAGACATGAAGTGGATGTTATGTGTGTATCATGTCTTTGAGCAGCTGAACAGCTGCCTGTTCCCTCCTTTGAAGAGACAGGAGTTGCAGTAGTGGGGCGCTGCTTCTGGTGATCATCCTGAGGGCCCTTTTTTGAACACTTTCCAGCAAATTTAGCTTTCACTGCATCACTTCCAAAGAAGACAAGGCCTTGGCAGTATAGATAGCTGCAAGTATCTGGCTTAAGCACAGGCAGACATGGAGCTCTTTAAGGGTTCTTAAAGCTGCTTGTTCAATGTGAATGTCTCTGCTAAGGTCAAGCAAGACTGTGAAAGTCTGTCTATGCAAGCACAGGGTCCTGAGTCAGACTGTGAGGCAACAGTGCTAACCACTGCACCGCCATACTTGGTGAATGTCTTACCTGCAAAACACTCAGAGAATTATGTGAACAAGATCAAGTGTTCACATGTAGTGGTCATGTTGTGTAATAAAAGTGAATCGCTGGCTAATTGTAACATCTACCTTTGTCTGTAAATATCAGAATATTTTCCATCAACGTTTTTTTTACCATGTTATCATTAGACCCCTTCTGTTTGTTTTTTACATAATAATAATATGAATAAATGATACTGAGTGCTGTGACTGGAAGTTTTAACAGTCTGCTTGTTAAGGGCTCCTTCAGTTTTCATTATGCATCTGTTTGTTAAGACTGTGGTGTGTAAAAAGAAGCTTGTTGTTTTTCATCTGCACACCGAGGCATGTTCTGTGGGGAGCCAAAAGTCTCCAGGCAGGTGACATTACTCACCCTCCTCTCCTCTCACCAGCCTGCCTCATGTTTCTGTCAGCTCACATTGTGTAGGAGCCCATCAGTGTTGTGGCTGAGAGGAGAGTCCAAGGAGTCAGACACCTTTTATTATCTTGGGGACTGAACTTGTGTGTAGTGGCTGTCATAGCTCGACACAGAGGGCAGTCTGAGTAGGAACAGGCTGTGGGTTTCTTTTGTCTAATTCACACATGAGTGGCAGAGCAACACTACCTATCCATTTATTGTCTTATTAATATTGTTATTATCATCATCACTATCATCATCCCACCTCCAAGTGGCAGTCCCACTTCCTCAGACACTGAAAACTCTCTGATTCCTGTAGAGACCAATTAAGGGCGCCCAGTCTACACAGAAACAGTGTCTGATATTTTCACCTTGATGGACTTAATGAATACGGTAAAGACATGCTTGAAACTTAAAACTGCTGTACAATCAGCCCATTGGTATGGAAAGTTGAGCCATGTGGCCAAGGCAAAATGACTGTGAGCCTCTGAGGGCTGACGTTCATCCTGCACAGCCTTGTGTCATGTAAATCTTCCCCCTGTTAGTCCTAAAATGCAACCGGTGTCATGTGTTGGGAGATCTCTTTTATCAGTAGCTATACTGTGGGATTGTCAAGGAGGGCATACAGCCTAATGTTCTGGCAGATCATCAAGAATGAGATTTTCACACCAGATTGTTCAGGGCCTTGGTAATAATGACCGTTTCCATTGCTGGTGGCCAACAGGGTGTAAGTAGAAACTGTGTATCTGTTGGCAAAAGACAATATAAGAAGAAAAGAGGAAGGCACCAGGAGAGAGGGAAAGGCAGGAGTTTGGAGGAACTATGACTGGTAACAGGAGAGAGCTGCTGATGTGCTTTAGTAAAGGGAGGTAGATGTGTTCCATGTGCAGGAGACCATGTGGAAGGGAAGCAAGCCGAGGAGCATTGGAAGATGGATTCAAACTATTCTACCATGAAGAAGATAGGAAGATAAATGGATTAGGAGTAGTCTTTAAGTTAGAGTATTTGAATAGTGTTGTGGCTGGAAATCAAAGGGTACAACCCAGGATTAAACGATGGAAGCTGAAGAGGGAAGAATTAGGGCTGGGTATCGTCACTGATTTCTAGAATCGATTCGTTTCCGATTCACAAGGTCCCGAATCGATTTGATTCGATTCAATTCAATTAAATTCGATTTAAATCTGGGAAATTTTGACAGTCAGAAATATTATAATTCAGATCAGTACATTTACATATTTTTGTATCTATAAAAAGGAAGCTGACACACGCAAGACTTTATCAAAGGTGTGAGCGTCACAGCAGATGCCTTTGTGTCAAAGTAGCTGAAGATAAAACACAGAAAAACATCAAGGTGGTTTTCCTGGCCTGGGATTTTATAAAAAATATTCTGCAGTACATCAAAAACGAAAGAAAACCATTAATCAACATATGAACGTTACCTCTGACGTTACAGCGGTTTTATTAGAGACACGGCTGAGCGTTTTGCATTTTGCATAATTTTAAAAAGTTTAAATTTGTTCAGTATTGAACGGCAGAAATTAGGTTTTCTTTTCGTAAAACGAAAAAAAAAACAAAAAAAACAGCGGCCGACAGCGCTGTAAACAGCAGTAGACTTGTGCGTAACAAGCAAGCGAGTAATGCAGAAAACAGATTTTTAGACGGGAAACTGTTCTTGAAGTACAGAGTGAGAGAGAGAGAGAGAGAGAGAGCTGTGCATGAAGTGTGATTTTTATCGTGGTGGAAGCAAAACAGTAAAAGTCAGAGTGATTTCATGACGATGTTTATGTGAAGCGTAGTTTGGATCTTCTTTTGCTGCTGGTTCGGTCAATATTGTTTGGAGAGATAAAACTAACAGCTTTAGAATCAGCGCAAAAAGGGCGTGAACACAAAGCGCGGACCCGCCGAAACATCAGAATCAGCGAGCTGTCGGCTTTCAGCCCCGACCGCGTCCGTGCAGTTGTTGTGCCAGAAAGTGATTGCCGTCCGCGGGAGCGCGCGCAGCCGCTTAAAGCTGCAGCGCCCATCGGGTGAGAAAGGCGACATCTCACTGATTCTGATCCGCGGGTCCGCGCTGTGTGTTTACGTTCTTGTGAAGAATCCGTGTACCTGCTCTCATTTACTGTCTTGGCTGTTTGGTGGTTGTTGAAATTTTGTGAGGTTTCACCTGAGATTCTGGCGTTTCGGGCAAAATAAATTTATATTAAAAAATCGATTCAGGATTTTAATGAATCGATTTCACGTTATCCAAGCCAGAATCGATTTTAATCGATGAATCGATTATTAAAACCCACCCCTAGGAAGAATGTTGCACAGAGTTCAGGGAGGAGAAGTCATGGGGAAGAATTAGAAGATAACTGGGAAGCCACAGCTGTAATGCTGTAATGGAATGTAATGACACTAATGTGTCTGGTGTATCCTCTGGACACAGGACACACCCAAAGCAATGGACAGCGCACAAGAGAGAGATGAAGAAAAGACTGCAGCAAGAGTGGAGTGGGTGGAGACGGGTGTGAGGGGTGATTTTTACAGAAGAATAGCTGCAAGAGTGAAAAGGGAAGGTTTTCAACATAGTAGGGACACCTGCTAGGTTTTCATTAGGAGTGACCAGAAATGAAGAGAGGGAGCGCTCGGTTTGAGAGGTCTGCAGACGACGTTAGACGTTAGCGAGACGAGGCTTAGATAGTTTGGACGTGTCCAGAGGAATATTGGACAAAGGATGTTAAATGTGGAACTTCCAGCCAGGAGGAAAATAGGAATACCACAAAGAAGACTCATGGATGTAGTGAAAGAGAACATCCTGGTTTTATATTTTAGTAGCTAAAAGACTGATTTGACCTGGAGGCCGACATATTTTCCTCATTTTTCTGTCATTACTCTTTCTCTGTGGACTTTTATGTACTGCAACAGCACCAACGAGGAGGACTTATTTCTAAACCTCATGTGTACTTTGAACAGGCAAATACATAAAACCATTCCTTACCAGCAAGGTTAAATATGAGCAGCAGCAAAGAGACATTCAATTTGTTTTTCCTTTCTTTAAACGAGAAAAACACGCATCCATACCAACAAAGGGCAACAAACAAACAGAATAAAAGTCTCTGAGTGTAGCGTACACATCATTGGCCTTCCATCGGGACAGAAACCAGTGCTGGCAGTGTTAACTCTAGAGGCTTCCTTTCTGTGAAAGTCACTGCAGCCCACTGCGTTACACTCAGTAAAGTCTCTTACTTTAACTGAAAAGATAAAAACAAAAGGAAATGGTGTCAGTCGTGAAGTGATACATGATTACTTAGTAACTAATAAATAATCATTTTAGGGGCTGAAAAATGAGGATAACATGGACGTGACAACAGTTGCTGTTCCTCTAAGGAGCACTTCGGGATGGCTCTAAAAGTGAGACTTTACAGCATTAACAGGTGTAGGCAGTGTTTGTCCTTCGTAGCAGTGGAGGGGAGTTTATTTTAGCTGGACTTACATTGATTGTCACGTAAAGCTGTACCAAAGCAGCAGATATCTGCTACATGTCATGGCGTTAATCTGAGTCACTGAACTGAACCTGCTGCTGCTCCCTCAAACTTTTTAAACTGACATAATATGTGATAGAGGATTTTTGTTTTAATGAATATGAAATTATTTGGTTACCTAGCATTAGCAGTTTATGGCTGCAGCTCGCTAACCAAGCTTTCCATTGTAATCAATAACGTAGTTTTCCACCCTCTATTCCAAGTTAGTCCTGGCTTTAAAGACCTGATGCAGTGGCAGCCAAAATCCAAGTAAACATCCCTGTGGGTCTATCCATCCTTTATGGGCAGGCTTTCATCGCCACTGTTTAGACTAAGAACAACACATAAAGAAAATGGGAGCATTTTAATTATTTCATGTTTATGTAAGTGTGTAGCTTCCAATATTTTTTTATAAGTAATATCGTAGGACATGAATCACATTTACCGATGAGAATGCAGTTAAAGTAAGCAGTAACAGTATGAAATCAATAGCTCTCTGCGCATAGCCAGAGAAGTTTTTCATTGTTGATTCTCATGCTGCATTTTTTATCTTGTTTCCTCCAAACCGTGAGAGCTTAGAGACCTGTGTGTCCTGGGAGGATAACATTAAGTCAACAGGGGCTGTTGTAGCTTGTGAGGGAGGTTTGGGAACAAAGATAAGGACCCTCTTAGCGAGCTGCATTCTCCAGCAAAGGCTCAGGTGTCAATGAGATTTCAAGCCAATACTCTGGATTTAGTTGCCGTATCAACACTGAGTCACTGAGCTAGTGAGTGCAGTTAAAATAGATGGAGGAACATAATGCTACTTAAAAAATCTTTGGAACAGAAAATTACTACCGTAGTTTTCGGTTCATAAGCCGCTACTTTTTCCCCACACTGTGAACACTGCGGTTTATACTGACGTGCGGCTAATGCATATTTTTTTTCATGCGGCCAAAAACATTTTGCCTGGTAACAGTAGACCAATCAAAGTGATAAGTAGTGTATATACGGTATTTATTTTTACTGGTTGTTAAGGGACGTTGTAATGTTGTTTGTGCACTGTTCCGTAAAAAACCATAAGCAACGTAACTTGTGTGTTACCGATACGTACGTATACTTAAAGGTAGCCGTGTTACAGGCGCTGTTCCAGGAAAAAAAGCATTTGCAGTATGTATTTTTGTATGTTACCATAACGTTTATGTTACCATGTTTATGTTACCTTACGGATTAAATTAAACGTTAAAAATCCTCACGTGTAATATTTCTGTGTAAATATCTCAAATTACAAGTGAAACGCATACGGCTTAAAATCCGGTGCGGCCTGTACAAGTACAGAATTGATTTTCTTTCTACAATTAGAGGATGCGGCTTTTAATCAGGTGCGCTCTGTAGTCCGGGATTCACGGTACTTATATATATTCACATGTTTACTCCACGGTCTGTTCCAAGTGGTGCAGGTTTAGGAGCAGCTCTGCATATTTAGTGACGCCACTGAATCACAAAAACAACCATTATTAGAAAGAGCAGAAAAACAACCAAATACAGACCAGGGCAGACTAACTTTTTGCCATGGGCGCACCGGTACGCCTAACTCTAAAAATTTAGGCGTACCGGCACAAAAGTTAGGCGCACTCAAATTTTTCAACCGCATCGCTTAACACCGCAGTTTTACATGTGCACTTTCTTTGGGGGGAAGTTCATACAGACAATATTCATTTCTAAATTATTAACTAACAAACTTGTGCTTAAATTGCTTTGTCAATATTGTAGAAAATGTTAAACTTAATCATCATCTTGGCTCCTCTGACGACCTGTTTGCTGCTGCCTGCTGCTGAAAGGCAGTGGGGAGAGGGGACACTTGGGCAGTGCATTTATTGCAGCATATAATGTGTTTTCTGGATACACTGCTGCTTTTTCAGCATTCAAAGATTGATGGCACCGTGTCAGAGCTGGCTATGAATTTCAGACGGATCAGGCCTTAACTTAACAAAAAAGTTATCAATAGTTCTTTTCATCTTTTCTTATTACCCACAGCTACATCCACTTCTGTCAGGCCTAGGCTGCTCACTAGTGCTGGGTATCATCACTGATTTCTATAATCCATTTGATTCTGGTTCTCAAAGTCCTGATTCGATTCAATTTAGCCTCAGACAGTCAGAAATATTATAATTCTGATCATTTATCAGCACTGATACATGTGAGACTTCATCAGAATTGTGAACATCACAGCAGATGCCTTTGTGTCAAAGTAACTGAGAATAAAACACAGAAAAACATGAAGGAGATTTTCCTGGTCTGGCGTTTTATAGCAGATAACCTTAAAAATATTCTGCAATATTCTGCAATTTTGCATAATTTTAAGAAGTTTAAGTTTCTTCAGTATTGAACAGCAGAAATTAGGCTTTCTTGTCCGAGGTCATTTAAGTGAAAAAAAGAAAAAGACAGCGCTGTAAACAACGGTAGACTGGTGGGTAATAAGCCAATGAATAATGCAGAAAACAGATTTGAGACGGGAAACTGTTCTTGAAGTACAGAGAGAGAGAGAGAGAGAGAGCTGTGCATGAAGTGTGATTTTATCGTGGTGGAAGCAAAACAGCAAAACTCAGAGGGAATTCATGACGACATTGATCAAATGTGAAGCTAGTTTGCTGCTTCTTTTGCTGCTGGCTCGGCGAATTTTGGTTGGAGAGACAAAACCTGCAGCTCAGAATCAGCGCAAAAAGACGGAAACACAGCGCGGACCCGACGCATCAGAATCGCTGAGCTCTGACAGCGTGTCCGTGTTCGGGCCGTGGGTGAGAAAGCCGAGAAAGACAAAGCTGATTCTGATGCGTCGGGTCCGCTCTGTGTTTACGTCTTTGTGTGGAATCCGTGTGCCTGCTCTCATTTACTGTTTGCTGGTTGTTGAAATACACTGTTCCAAAAAATAGTAATGTCAAAGTATATTACTGTAATTTTTTACAGTTTTGTACTGTCTTCCTAGGATATCATTCAATTTACATAAGCAGACTGTGATCTTACATGTCAAAGGTAAAACAACATAACATCACTGTAAATATAGTAAAACACTATTTACTTGTTTGTTAAATATATTTTTTTGTACATATGCATATTTAGATCGTAAAAATACATCCAGAAACAGCTAGTTCTCTCCCATCATGCCTTGGGACATGTGCTGCTGTTTAGATGTTCTTGTTTTATTGTTTATGGTTAGTTACTTTTAACTGTTATCTTGAATGTTGTGTTTACGCCGTGGTGCAGAGTCACTGACAGTTGTTGTTTTGTAGCGGGATGTCACTCATGTACCATGAGTGACTTCTGTTCTGCTGTTGTTGAACATTGAGGCACATGAAAACACCGGAAAGTGTTTAAATAAAGAGCCTCCTCTACCAGCTTGAGGTTGAATAACAAGCTCAATATCTTTGAGCTAATTAGTTAAGATTCTTTTGCATGCCACAATGTAAATCAGTTCACGGCCACACTGTGCTAATTATATTTTTGTAAAAATAAATGTAGAGGTAGGAATTGCAATTAATATAAATCTCAAAGTTTTCACAACATTCCTGAACAGAAATAGGCCTCTGCACCTGGGGTGAGGGTGTGGCCATGAAAACAATGTGACATGCCATTGGATGTCGGGACACATAATAACATGACGCTAAGCATCGGCCAATGAATGTGAACTAACAACAACAAGGTCGCGGGTATGGCTGCGACCGTAGGAAAGAATCGTGCATTTTACAGTTTTGTTCTGTTCTTCTAGAATATCATTAAAGTTACGTAAATAGACTTTGACTTCACATTTCAAATGTAAATTAACGTCAAATCACTGTAATGTAATGAAACATAATTGTCATGATTATTAAATGTATCTGTCTGTACATATGCATATTTAGATTGTTAAAATACATTCACAAATGTATCATGATTCCACAAATATCTGTCCGTTATTTGAAAGACTGAACTGTTGGATTCAAATGTAATGCTACAGTAAAGTATATAACATGATCCCTATAAGCTTGTGTTACATCACATAAGTATTATTATCATTGCTAGCTAGGGCGATCGTGGCTCATGAGTTAGCAGTTTGCCTTGCGATCAGAAGGTTGGCGGCTCGGACACTCTCGGTCGTTGTGTCCTTGGTCAAGACTCTTCACCTACCGCCTACTGGCGATGGCCAGAGGGGCCGATGGTGCGATACGGCAGCCTCTCCTCTGTCAGTCTGTCCCAGAGCATGCAATCCATTATTAGTTAAACCAACTGTTAACTGTATATTTCTGTACATTTACGTATTATGATTCATATTGCCACATTCATTGACCTTGTTTATAGGTAATTTCACTGTTTAATGACATTAACATGTTCCTAATTTAATGTTTAGCGGCACTTGAAACAGGCGAGATCCCATGTCAAATTAGCGCAACTAATTGTATTTTCATTACTGGAAATAACCGTATTTTTTGCGGGAGTTATTTTCTGTAATTATACGGTCGTATTTTGGCGCCCCAGCTGCCGGAATATCGCCGTTTTTTCAAGACGCTTTTTCTAACAGTGTAGTTTTGTGAGCTTTAATCTGAGAATCTGGCGTTTCTGGCAAAACACAGTTATATTTTAAAAGTCCATTCAGGATTTAATGAATCGATATCGCTTTATTCAAGCCAGTGTTGCCAACTCCTCAGTAAGGAAAATCGCTATTGGTTGTCCTAAAAGTCGCTAGAAGTCGCTAAATGACGTCATCACCTAATTTGCATAATTGGTCATGCTAATATAATTGTAACCTATGTTGTTGGAGAGAGAAATAACATCGTGGAAGAGACATAAAGTGAGTAAAAACGTCCTAAATGCATTTAGAGTTTATTTAGAACTACAAATTAAATTTCTTTTAGCAATTATTGTTTTTTTTAATGTCACAATTCCAACCCTGCTCCTTCACCCGGGCTTGGACCGGCAAAAGTGATCCGAAATAGGCACTCTGGTGGAGTTACTTTGTGTGTGTGTGTTTATAAGTAGTTTTAAACCTTGTGATCCACAAAACAGCATAAGAGTAAAAGAGTAAAAGAAGAACTGACTGTGTTACAGCACCCGCTGCTTGTTGAGAGTAAAAGCGATACGCGCTTTCACGTCTTTTTTTAGCGACTTTTTTAAGAAAAAAAGTCGCTAGGGGGTCTGAAAACTCGCTAAATATAGCGACAAAGTCGCTAAGTTGGCAACACTGATTCAAGCTACTCACCTCCCTCTTCCACCTGCACTTTCAACTGGACCACGGCCAATCAGAGAGGTCCCCCCCCTGACTATCTCTGATTGGTTTAGTCCACGATAGGAGCATAATGTGTGTCTGTTGTTGACCACACGGAGAGTTGCAGAGATTTTTTTTTCTTTTGTTACCCGAACAGTTGTGCGACCAAAGATTTTTTTTAGTCGCACCACTGAAAAATTTGGTTTGGACCAAATTGGTCGCACTCTAGAGCCCTGCAGACACTAGAAAACAAACATGCAGGTGATTTCTGATCATGGTCAGCTGTAGTCTTTCGGCTCTACAGATACAAGTATGGACTGAACTGCAGTACCATTAAATGGAAATCGATGTTAGTAATTCATTCATCATTCTGTCCCGGGATTATGAAAAACTGCCACAGTTATTTGATACTAATCATATAATTAAAGACAAAACAATGGGAAGAGGACATGAGGACATGATGGCAGACACTCTAACCCAAACAGGGTTCGTTTTAGTGAAAGGGGTTAGGGCCTGCACAGGAGCACGTCCGCACTGTTTGTAGGGAAACATACACAACGCTGGTACCACAAACTACACAGTGCCTGTTCTAAGCACTTTGTGGTAAAATTGTAAATGCAGGCCATTTATAGTTGTGGATATTGTATTGTTTTATATTTGGCATTGTCAAAATAACCTTTTTTTCAATTATTGTCCTGATTTTGTCATAACCTGTGTATGAACTGATATACTATGGACTCAATTTAACAAAGTTTATTGTCAAACACCTTGTAGTGCGCCGCCTCAGGTTCCTGGTTCAGGGGCATGTGTCTGTCAGAGGGGACAAGTTAGAAGCAGGTGATTTGCAGGGAATTGATATTTGAAATTACAGAGTCCACACTTCATCAAAGCGTGAAAGTGGCAGCAGGGTGGTTACCCTAGATCGACATTTTACAGGTGATGGTGGGAGTGGACAGGTACGTGAGTCTTGGAAGGTGAGTGAATCCAAATACTTTTCTTGAAGGACTAGCTGGGAATTTTCTGACAGCACTGAACACAAGAGGAAGTCTTCAGGAAAAAATGCAGGTGACTGAGAGGCAGAGAGAAAAGGAAGGTTACTCGGGGAGGCATCACAAGAATGGAGCCTGATTACCGCACTGTTTGTGACGGAGAATGGCAGCTTGAGCTGATCCTTAAGAACCGACTGGGAATGAGCAAATCAGGAACAGGTGTGTTGGCTGAAAGGAAGCTGAGAGGTCCCGGAGCAGGACCTGCTGACGTCCCCACGGAGAGACAAAGAAAAGGAAAATAAAACCAGAGACATGATTTCACTGTTGTGTTTCTTTGTGCACGTTAACAGGCCACTGAGACCCTCTGAATATCTCCTGGTCAGTTTCATGTTCAGTGTTGTTGTTCAGATGTTCATTTGTTTTTTGTTTTGTTACTAAATCAAATAAAAAAGTAGATCTGTGACCCTTAACCAGTGATGAGAATAATGGCGTTACTTTGTTCAGTAACTAATTATTATTCCTATCGTTACAACGCCATTACCGTTACTAACAAGCAAAATGTGGTGCGGTCGCGTTACTATTTTTCAACAAACAGACGGTTGAAGCTGTGTTCAGCTTTCCACATCTTATATCAGCTGCACGGAAGTAGCTGTAAGTAATCCAAACATGTTTGTGGTTGGTACAGTAAAAATATCACTTTTTCTAGTCGGATTTTATGTTCTTTGTCTGATTTTAGATCAATTGTGTTAATACAGTATGTCAAAATGAAAACATAACTGTAAATTCAGACACGTGAGGATGTGCTGAAAAGAATTATACCAAACAAGGCGAAGTAAATAGTTTTTAAAGGTGAAATATAGAGGGAAAATCAAAAGTGGTTAAAATGGCCAATTATACCCTGGACCCCAGAGGCTTAAACATTTTTTTTTTAAAGTAACGCAATAGTTACTTTTCAAGTAATTAATTACTTTTAGAATCTGGTAACTCAGTTACTTTTTTGAAGAAGTAACAAGTAACTATAATTAATTACTTTTTCAAAGTAACTTGCCCAACACTGCACTTAACACTTAATGTAAATTGTTTTTACCTGCAGAAATAACCAAAGAACGAAAATCAGACCATTTATTTCATGATTGTAGTTATTAGTGCAAAAGTGTAAAACGCTTTTACTTTTACTTTGCAGTATATTAAGTTTGATGGGAGAAAATATATTTTAAGGTTCACTTTGCAAATTCAAATTAAAAACACCAAAAACTACAGTAGCCAAATATTTTTACTTTTATCACCCCGAATTCTTTAGACATTAACTGCACAACACTGTTCACACTGCACAATAGTGCGGTGTGCAGACTTAATGGAACAGGCTAACCTGTGCTGATCAAGTTAAATACAGTAATAATATACTGTTTTAATCAATGAACATGTGATTATATTTACATTAGGATTTTCTTTTTTGAAAACAGCCACAGTAGTGTTAGTATTATTACATGTTTATATTCATGTACACCCTCTCTGTGCCAGAGTATTGTGCTGTGAGTGGTAAAGCGGGGCTGCTATATGATTCTTTGCCTCGGGGCTTTGGTATTGTGCAGATTGTTGAGCAGTGGAGCAACACAGGAGGAGGATGATCAGCTGTGTCCTGCCCAGGAGGAGCTGCTGACCCCAGAGTCAACCTCATCAGTTTCCCCCTGTGGACTAACGGCACAGGGGCTCAGAGCAGGCTGCTCACAAGCCGCTGTTCATGTATAACCAGCAAAGCTATGCTCACACAGGCCTAGAGTGCTCTATACATCACACTGTAAAGAAGGCTGGGGCAGCAGCTACTGTGTCATGTACACCTGTAAGATAGGCTAAAGGAAAGAAACCTGAGCTGATAACAAACTAATGGAAAACAAAACTCCAAAGTTGTAGTTAAAGCTGGATTTTTATTAAACTTTTGACACCACACAAATTAAGTTCTTGTATGTGCGGAATAGAGAGTAAGACCACAGGTTTCCATTTCTCAAGCAAACTAACCAGCCGACGTGAAAAATGAGACTCCCCAAATAATATTTTCCTAAGAAAAAGATATTTAAGGCTCATATTTTCCATGATGAATTTGAGAGGCTGCATTACTTGTAACATAGAGCGTTTCAAATGATGATCCCTCATGAAATACTGTTTTTAATGCTCTCATCCTCAGTAGATTAAACTGACAGGACAGAATGAAAAGGACAATGCGTCTGTTTTGGTAAATGTCCTGTGGCTGTTTGCCAAGGTCTAATGTGATCCTTTAAAGTTCATGGATGAGCCCGCTCGGCTCCTCTCCATTCCTCTTTGCCCGCAATGACACAGAAACACGAACTCAGCAGAGCACAGAAGAATAAAGGAAGAAGAGGAAGGGGGTGGGGTGAGGGTGGAGAACTCATTAACAGAATTGATGCAGGCTGCCTCCACCCAGCACTAATGCCAATACTCTTCTGAGGCTGATTTCTTTGTTAACACCAAACCAAGTAATCAGCGACCCTACTGCACACACTATAGAGTTTTACGACAGCCCACTAATGAGTTTGTTTACAGACACAGAAGAATAATAATTATCACAAGTGGCAATGCATTTATTCACAAAGGGAAGAAAAGTCTTTTGACTCGCTAATTTACTTGGGAGGAAAAAAATGAAGCCAATTAAAGGATAACTCTGGTTTATTTCACTCTGGTATATTTACCGGGCTCTAGAAAAGACATGGAGGAAGTTGGCATGACTCATTGATACTTGTACAATAGTTATACTAAAAAAAAAAAAGGCGCGTGTATATATCAGTTGAGTTCTGTCAAGACAAGCAAGGAAAGCATGTTTTGGCTTGTGAAATCCAAAAATAGACATCAAGTAAAACTAAAGCAGCCCTTCTCTTCTCAGCATGTTGGGAATCAACCCAGTATCATGACAGAGCATGTAATTAACAAGCTGGTCCAACTTATAGTACCAGAAGGAGCAGATAATATATGTAAAGACTACAAACTGATGCTGACTAAGGAAGATATGAAGTCCATTCTTGGCTCCTTAAGATTAAGCTAGGTAGCTCATGGGTACTTACATGTAAATGTGGTAGAAATGTCTCTTTAAACGTTTGTTTTCATGTTGGCCTGAACTAAAATGTCGCCCACTGCTGGTACTGCAGCTTACTGCAACTTGTGCATGCGAGTCCATGTCATGCATAGGAGAGTAAAGCGTGACATGCACAGTGTCACGGTTGACGCTGGCCAACCGTGGGGATGTGAGGAAGGAGGACCGAGACGCGGAGCTCTGTGTGCTTAGCAGTGTGTTTATTTACAGTGACATGGAAAATAACAATAAATCCTCAGTGCGTTTTTTGATTAACTCGTGATGAAGCCGTGATGATGGGGAGTAACGCAGGCTCAGCTGGTACTCACATTAGCATTGCTGAGAAATCACTTGGTTGAATAAATATATAAAGTTTTAGTTTGGTTTGCTAATACCCCATCTTGATTTTTCGTTAGTATTTTATAATATGTCAGTACATGTGGTTAACCATGACACATAGTGTTCAAGCCTTTTATTTCAACTGTGAATGTATTTTTACACACGTTTGAAATGTAGGCCTTAATAATAGTTTTTTTTCCAGAGATATAAAGAACAGCAACACTACAGACACATGATTTTATAAAATATAATCCCTTACCAGTAGTTAAACAGTTAAAGTATTTAACTCAGCCTTAAACATCTGCAGGAGTGATGGGGAACATGTTACTGTAGAATAGAACTTTTACTCTTGTATACTTTAAGTACAATTAATACAGTTTGTTTAGTGAAGTGTTTAGTGTTTCTTAAAGAAATGGCTCTAAAACAAACAAACTCAATAGTAATTAGTCATATAGTAAAATATTTATTTAACTATAAAAGTAAATAGTGCAGAAAAGTGAAGACAACTAGTAAGAGTGCAGAAAGCTGCAGGAGGCTGCCAGCATATATAAAAAAAATAAAAGAGAGGCAGCACAAAATTGTGTTAATCAGGTCTAATTTGTTGTGTTGACCCCCCGGGGCGGGGGGTCTTCATCATCTCTGCCTGCTGTCTGTAAAATCACTGCACCCCACTTGTATATACAAGATGCAATATAAAGTATGGCATCCTCTGGATGTGATGTGCATGCGCGAGCGATCTCTTGTTGAAAAATTGCTTTCCATTTGTGGATGACTGCAGCCTTCAGCGGTCATTGGTTGTGGCTGCCTCTGATGAACATGTTGACTCAGCATGTCCCAGGCATATTCAATGGCAGACGTGTACGTGTCTGGATATGCTTCTGAGCCACAAAGGCCTGTGCTACTCTGCCTCTGTCGGGGTGGGCATTGTCCTGTGTGGGCCTCCGTGTGGGAACACCTAATTTAGGCCCACGTAGAATAAGTGAGGGTTTGGCTTGACTACACAGCCCAACAGTCAACAATCAACTACCCACTGTGGGTCCACGTGGGCATCTCATGGCGTCTTATCACATTTTTATGTTTGAATAAAACACATTTTTATACACATTGCTCGCTAAAAATGTGAAAGTGAAGTCACTTTATAAAGAAAAAAACAACAGAGAAACCTTTAACTTGACATATTCTCAACTGAACACTTCAGAAACTCCATAAAATTATTCTATTACAAGTGTTATTCACCATAAATTCAGTACAGGTGAGGTTTCTGGTCATCTGTACTGATGTTGTTGCTGATCATCTATTGGTAAGAGTCTTCCATCATTTTTACCCATCCAGCTCCTTTGCAACAAAAAGCACCAACAATGATTCAGTGTTTACAACAACATGCTGAATTTTATATCTGTTTGCACCACATGGCTCTATGTGACTCACATACCAGAAGGATGGAAAGTAAAGTCGCTGACTTGAATAACATGTATTAACATAGAGTCCCTGTGTGTAGCTGTGAAACAAACTGTGACTGCATGCTTTGTACTTTCGTGTGCTGCTGGAGAGGAAGTGCAGCTAACCTAATCCATAAGTGTGAAGGCTTTATGAAGCGCAAAGGAAAGTTATGACAGTAACTTCTGCCCTGATGCTTGTGAAGATAACAGCAGAACTGGTGAGAAAAAAAAAACACAAAAAAGATGAGCCAGGTGCAACTTTTCAAAGGGTGGTCCATGCTTTGGCCTTATTTCAGTCTAAGAAGATTGCAACCCCAAATCTTTAGAAAAATAAGCTCTTCATATCAAATATAGTGCAAATTTAATACAGCCCTTTTCCCCCAACAGCACATTTATTATGATTATAGTGAACAGACTAAATTTATTTCAATGATCCCAAAAACTTCTATGATTGTTTATCCATAACCATAAACAGAAAACTGAATCATGTGTCTAAGTAGCAGAAGTCATTACATGTTGCTCCCATGGTTCAGTGTCAGTAGCACCACCACTGCTACCATCCAGGTCAAGGGCTTATCTTTTTAGCAACTTCTGGACATAGATGAAAAGAATCCACTTTTTCGGATTTCCCTGCCTGGCTGACTGAACATGCATAAAGACAGACTTGATAACACCATGAGGTGTACAAAAAGAAGAAAAAAGGTGGGAAAATTTTAAATTACCAGACATATTTGCCAATTGTGAGAAAATTGCCTACAGAAAAATGTAAAATATATCGTCTACATGTGGACTGGTAGTGTTTTTTCTCTGAATGGAGCTCCTGTATTTGTCTCCTGTGTTTTTCTCTATATTGTAAATTTGCCCAATGTATTTTTGAATACATGAATACAGAATTATATACATCACTTTTTCTATTTTACAGGTGATAAAGCCCTTGATGTAAACAATGTTTCCATTAATTGTTAAAAGACTTTATTTTTGGTGTTTTGACAGTTTATGCAGATGCCACAGTTGACTTTGGTTTAACCCATAAGAGCCCAGACCCATTGCTACTGTCTGGAAAACTATAGGAGAGTCAACTTTGAAACTTTAACAGAAACTTTCCTCAATGTGTAAAAGTGTCACAGTGGGCTCTTATGGGTTAAAGTGATGATGAAGAGGTCCACTACCGATGTGCCCACTGCCTACGCTGCCCACAGTTGAGTCTCCATTTGTCAGGGTTCCTGGGTCGGTGACCCAGTGTTTTCAGTTTTGTCACGTTTAGGTTATGTTTACATTATGTTGCCACATCAATGTTCTCACTTCCTGCTTTTCCTGTGTCAGCTCGTCTCTTGTGTTATTAGCCAGATTATGTTCAGCTGTGTACTCACCGGTCTCTCATTATCATCCTCATCAGTCTGTGTATTTAAGTCCTCTGTTTCCACTCGTTCACTGTCGTGTCATTGATGTTAATGTCGTCTCTCCGCATGTATGTTCAGATCAGTCAGCCAGCCAGTTCAGTCACCCAGTCAGTCATTTCAGTTCATGTTCTGTTCATCCTACCTACAATAAAACGCCATTATCCTGCACCGTGAGTCCAGCGTTTGGGTCATCTCTTCCTCGCCTCCACACACGACACTCCTGACAGAATGACACGACCCGTGCCAAGAAGACACGCTTTTGACCCAGCGGACTCGGGCCTTTTTGAGCGGCAGGAGGCAGCGCTCTCCTTGTGGGCGGAAAAGCTTAAGGAGAGACAGCGGCTCTTCGCGGAGCGAGAGCACGTCTTCGAGGGGACTCGCCTGGCTCTGGGCGGGCCTCGGAGACGCCGCGTTCTTCCACCTGCTGCCTTACCTGCACCGGAGCATCCGCCGCGGAGAGTGGGCTTTTCTCGCTGCGCTTCAGCGGCTCCCTCTCTCGCGGCTCCGCTCCTCGCTGACACGCCACCTGCCTCATGCACCGGACCTTCAGCCTCGCCACGGCACAGCGGCTCCGCCTCCCATCTCGGCTCAACGGAGGCTCCCGCACCAGAGGCTCGGCTGTGTACCCTGCCCGCTCTCTCTTCCCGGAGAGAGCGGCGCGCCCGCCGCCATCGCACTTCCCATTCGGAGCTGCAGCACCCGGTGGTGAGCGAAACAGACTTTTTTCTTTCTTCTCACTTCAAGCCAGAGACTGTTCACTATCCACCTAATCAAAAGACTGTATGCTGTGATGACATTCTGGACTACCCTATTAATACGCACCACTCTGCCTCCAAAGAGACTGTTCCACCATCTCAGGCCACTGCTAAAGACATTATCCCCGCTACACCTAATAATTTCTCCCACTCAATCACCATTTCCTCACCCATTACTCAACCTTTTTTTGCCAGCACAGTGGCTCAGATTCAGCCTTCCCCTTCACCTGTTTCACCTTCTCAGGTGAAGGCAGCTAGGGCTCAGCCTGTCTCTGTGGCACCCCCACCTGTGCCAGCTCCCAGGACGAGAGCAGCTGTGACCCAGTCTACCTCCGCACCCGTTCCTGTTTCTCGGGTGGGGGTGACTGGTGTCCAGCCACCTCCCGTGCCTGTCCCAGCACCCAGGCTGAAGGCTGCTAGAACCCAGCCTGACCTCCCTAGAGGCTCGGAAGAGCCAGCCTCTCCACCTGTCAGTTCACCTCTTCATCCACCTCCTGATCCAGCCTTTCACGCCCTCGCACTATCCCTGGTTAGGCTAGCTGAGGTGTCCCCTGCCCAGGCACCAGCTTTACTAGCCCAGGCTGTAGCTCTATCTCCTTCACTAGCTCAGTCTGTAGCTCAGCCGTTAGCCACATCAACCACAGCTCCATCGTCAGCCTCGCCTACCTCTGTTCATCCCTTAGCATCCCCACTCCAGTCAGTTCCCTCACCTGCTGTTCAGCTGCCACTCCAGTCAGTTCCCTCACCTGCTGTTCAGCCGCCACTCCAGTCAGTTCACACGCCTGCTGTTCAGCCGCCACTCCAGTCAGTTCACACGCCTGCTGTTCAGCCTCCAGCCCAGCCAGTTCACTCTCCTGCTGTTCAGCTCCCAGTCCAGCCAGTTCACTCTCCTGCTGTTCAGCTTCCACTCCAGTCAGTTCACTCTCCTGCTGTTCAGCTTCCACTCCAGTTAGTTCACTCACCGGCTGTTCAGTCTCCAGTCCAGTCAGTCCAGCCCGCTCCAGTCCAGTCGGTCCAGCCCGCTCCAGTCCACCCTGTAGCCCAGTCTCCTCCTGTCCACCCTGTAGCCCAGTCTCCTCCTGTCCACCCTGTAGCCCAGTCTCCTCCTGTCCTCCAGTCGCGTCGTCTCCAGTCTTTTCCTGTTCCCCAGTCGCCCGTCCTCCAGCCTGTCCAGTCTGTCGTCCAGTCAGTTCAGTCCGTCGCCCAGCCTTCTGTCGCCCAGCCTTCTGTAGCCCAGTCACTCGTTCACCGTCCTGTTCAGTTCCCGGAGCTGCAGCCACAGCATCCAGAGCCAGCTGTGAGCTCTCCCGCTCCTCAGCCAGGGGTTTCCGCGCCCGCTGGCCCGGCCGCTCCTCAGCCAGGGGTTTCCGCGCCCGCTGGCCCGGCCTGTCTCCAGCCAGGGGCTTCCGCGCCTTAGACAGCCTGTGTCTAACAAGCTTTTGATCTTCTTTGCAATGTAAACAACTAGGTGTCTTCGTGCTCTGTTCTTCTCCTTTCTCTGGTTGGTTCCGTTCAGTCTCGGGCTTCCAGGATTCTTGCCACCCCTGTGGTCGCTGTGGTGCTGGAATGTTCTCCTGTAAAGGACAAAAAACAAAAAGCCTCTCTCTGCTACACCTCACTAATCTACTGTGTTCATCTAATGTTCCCTTAATCATTCAAAGTTGTTTCACCGTATCATGCTCTGGGCTCTGTTCTTTATATTAACTTTACTTAATCTCAATGCTCTTTATGTGTGTGAGCAACACTGTTAGTTTTATTAAACACCCAGGGTAAGATACACACCATCACCATCTGAGCATAAAAACAGACAGAGATCATCTCCGAACAGCTCAATTCAGAATGGTTTCATTCGTCCGGGTTATGCCCCTTCATGCTTCACAAATGAACATGATATGCATCACAGTAAATGGTCAATCTTAAACCCCTAAAATTAGACAGAGAGGTTCCTCTTTCTATCACACCTTCCATACAAGGCAATAAGTTTCAAGCCTACATGGTCCCTGAGGCGGATGCTCTTCTTTAACTTCTCCTGTCATCTGTTCTCAAGCACGTCCTGTACAAAACTTACTTCCTCTTTTCAACACACATACAAGCTCTACCACCTTTGCCCTATATAGCTGTCTCAAAAACAAAAACAAAAACAAAGAAGAGAGACGGACTCGCAACAGAAAAGCCGATCAGCTGATCATTGATCAGTTTCATGATTGAAGCAGCAACAGGAGAGGGAGGGGGAGAGAATGAGAGGCAGCTTCTACATATATCGGTTGTTACGCTTAACGTGGGAATGCCTTACAAACATTCAGAGATTAATTTACTTCTCTCTGGGATAACTTCCTCGGAGATGAAATGCCGGTTTGGTAGCGAGGCTCCAACCAGACCGCCGAGAGGTGTCGCACAGCCGCTCTATCACGTGACGCATACTGCTCTGACGTGCTATGGTTATGAGCTGAGTTACGCCTTGTTTCAAGTTTTGTGAGGTGCTTTTGTGATTATTAATGGATCGGATTACATTTTTTTATTTCTCTCCGATATCCAGTAATTTAGGTCAGTATCGGACCGATACCGATACGTAATATCGGATCGGTCCATCCCTAGTTTTGATATGACACTCCATGCTCAGCTTTTGACCAATTTGTGAAAACTGATGGTCAAATGGTGTGCCCTGATGAAATACTGACACTGAAATAGTTCCACTGGGTATCATCACTGATTTTTATAACTGATTCAATCCTGATTCACAAGGTCCCCATTCGATTCAATTTTGACTCAGACAGTCAGAAATATAATATTCTGATCATTTATCAGTACATATCCATATTTTTATATCTATGTATGCATAGCAGCTTCAGAATCTGTGAGATGTCGGCTTTCAGCACCTGATGGCATATACGTGTATGTGGTGTCGGGTTGCGCGTTTTGTTTGCATGTTTTTGTGGAATCCGTTTGTAGAAATAGTTTTGTGAGATTTATGTTGAGATTCTGGCGTTTCTGGCAAAATAGATACATATTTAAAAATCGAGTCAGAGTTTAATGAATTGATACTGCATTATTCAAACTAAAATAAATTTGAATCGGGAAATATATTTTTTGAACCCACCCCACTGACTAGCCCCTTACCTAACCTAACCTCACCTGAAAGGATGTCTCAAAGTTGTCTGAGTGCGGATACAGCAAAGTGGAAAAGGAGTGTGTGGCAATCCGGTTGGCGGTTGACTCTCTATGGTATTACCTCCAAGGACACCGATGCACCCTCTGTTCAGACCATGCTCTGCTGCAATGGTTCTGCAATGGTTCCACCACATGAAGGATGTGTGAAGAGTAGAAAGATATTTTACTGCTATTATTTGTTGCTATTTTTATAATCAGTATTACCATTCCATTAATTATTCATAGTGATATTGCATTCAAATGTTCAAATATACTGGTATCATATCAGTCTTTATTACAGGTGCAGTTATAACCACTTTAAACTGTTGAGTTGAATTTATAATCTTAAATGTTTGTATGCAGACGGCATGGTGAAAGAAAAGGCCCCACGTAGAGTAACTCTGTGCCAAAATAAGACAGGAAGTTACATGTTTTTGAAGTTACATGCTTTGCAGGAAGTGAAACCGAAAGCAGAGTCTGAGTGCAAGTATTTTGAGTAGGTTATGAATCTTTAGTATCTTTTATGTATCTATATCTTTGGATTAAGCTTTTAGTAGAGGTTAAAACATTTACTCAACATATTACATATATAGTTCCAGTTAGGTTATTACATGTAAGGATGAGCCTCTGTTCTGGTGAAAGGTCAGAAGTGCAACGGGTGAGATGAGAGAGCATTTAAGGACGAGACACACATACACACACACATATAAGTAGACTCATTTAGTAGGTAAGAAGTTAAGATGTGTTTTGCTATAACTGCAAAGTTGGGGTGCGTACGTGTTAGTCTGTTCCAGGAAGTACACCAGATGTCCCAGAGATAAGCGACACCGAAGCTGGGGGAAGCACCTGGGTTCGAGCCGAAGACGGTGTTCTTTAAACGGTGTCAAGGGTTGACTGAACGGTTGTGGTTTTGGATTGACGTATGCTGTACGGGATCTGCCTGGCAACAGAAGAGGGGGCTGTACTATTTTCACCCCTATAAAGTCTTTGTTCTGACTATTGTAAGACAGTCCAATGTCTGCATCACACGTGTGGTTTCTGGCTCTCCAGCCATTTAAATTCACGGTGGTCCAATGGTTCACGCATTAGTGCCCATTTTAGTAGGCCACGGGGACCAGAGAAAAGCTGCAAATTGTGCAAGAGTGGAAATCACTATTGGAAATAAAGGATCACTTGCCTGCAATGCTATCTGTGTGTGTCATGCTGGGGTCCCAGAACTTGTGTGTGTGTGTGTCACAAAATTGTAATAAATAAACTTTAAAAACAAAAGGAAATCAAAACAGCATTCATGAACCTAAAATAGTGAATGATAAAACCAAAACATCACCATCTTCAACAAGACTCCCAAACTCACACATGAAAAAAGAAAAAAGAAAGAAAAAAACTTCTGACAGCATTTCTTCTTTTTTGAAATGCTATATTTAAATGAATGCTTGCATGAGATTCATCCTTCATTGGATCGATCAGCAATTTATAGATAAACACGTGAATCCAGTTGGATTGTCTACACGTAAATAGTTTGAAGCCTGGTGGTAAATATGGATCCCAGTGATTTTCAAATAAAAAAAACAGCACAACAATGAAAGAACGATAGCCCATAAAGTTAGTTACTGTTCAAAAGGATGGACGAACATGAGAAATGATCAAAGTGGAAAGAAGAAACACATGCATTGGGGAGGAAAGGCTGCGGGGACTTGTTATTGGTTGCAGAGTAACGGATGAAAATGCCTCTGTGGTTTGAGGCATCTTCTAGCAGCCAAAGCAGTGTCACATTACTTCTGTGCTCTTCCAGCCGCTGCAGGGAGAATGTAGCTGAGTTTGTCAGCAGCAGCCTCAGCAGTCAATCTGTTTCCAAAGCCCTGAAGCTCAGACAAAGAAAAGGCTCTGGAGAGTACAAGGCTGAGTGTATACCAGCTTCATCAGTCTGGTTTGCTGTTGATATGTTCAGATGTCAAGGTTACTACGCAACTACGAAGTCAAAGCCAAATGTACTTAAGCTTTTATTTGGGTACACATTTAACACATTCTGTTAGGGACGTTTGATACCAATGACCATGTACTATGGTGCCTAACAAGAAATTAGCACCCATTATACCAACACTATCAGGAAAAATAAATAACAAACCATTTCAGACTTTTCTTCATACAACCTAATATGGAGCTCATACTTTCATATCTGCATGACATTCAACAACAAGAGTGATTAGTTACCTGGACAACGACAGATTTCAAACCACGGGAAAGTTATAAGAGGCAGAAACGAGTTAGGTCAAACGATGATTTTCAATGAACACATGCGCATGGGAGATGTACACTGCAACATCAGCTGTAAATCTCACCCCAAACCTATACAATCAGTTGTTTTATAACATCAGGGTATTAGAACGCCCCCTCATGCGTCAAGAAGGTACGATACAGACATAAGTTTCAAAACCACACATGTTCTATTGACGACTTTTGACACATTTAAGAAGGACATCTTCTCCGTCTCCAGGCCACGTGCTTCCCGTTAATCTTTCAACTCTCGCTTATCCCCTAGAAGAAACTGTCCCTTATGCAGACATGATTTTGCAGTTACAAGGTTTTGCAAACTTATTATTTGAACTCTTACCTAAAGATGAGTCTAACTACTGTTTGTGTGTGTGTGTGTCTCGACCTCAAACGCACTCTGTCTGTGAGGGCAGAGGCCACTCTCCTGTGTGCAATAACCTAAATGAAGCTATATATGTGGTATGTTGAATAAATGTTCTAATCAAATGCCACTGCTCAAAGCTTAATAAAAAGGATATAAGTGAATAAAAGATAATCATGAATAACATGGTATATGTGTTTTGTAAGCATGTTCTTTCCATAGCTCAAAGTCCCTAACACAATAGATTGTCTGGACGTAGCGCCAAACAAAGCTTACGACCTTCAACTGACTGACTGAGCTTCAACTCTTTAGATAAGCACAAAATGCAAGGTGTGTAGAAAATGATTATGACTGGACCTGTAATGAAAAGGTTAATGTGTGATCATGATAACACCTGTAATACAAATTGTAACATAATGCCAACAGCTTCAATAAATGCTTTGATGAAATAATGATTAGTGCAATGATTAATAATGACGGTTATGAATAGTAGCAGTAAAACTAGAAAGCGAAAATTTTGGAAGAAATTTTAAGTGTGCCTATGCCGCTGCTAATCAGTGTAGTTTGCCATTCATACAGCTACAGAGAGCAAAACTCAGCAGAGCAGCCATTCTCCACCATGAACTATGGTAAAAACAAACACCGCTCACGCCTCACAGATAACAGCTTACAGTTTTGGGTAAAGATGAAGTGATTTTGTACAGCCCCGATTTGCAGACGCTGTGCACAGAGGTTCATGAGCAGAAGTCCCATTGTACCACGGCAGACCCGACAATGTTTGCATGAACACGCTTTGAAGCATTACGTTATGGACCACTTTTCACACATGGTTGGTTTACCCACACAGCCGGCTGTAGCTTTTCAACTCACAGCCCAACATACACCCAAAAAAACAGCCGAGAGAGCACAGACTACGCCCGTGGGTCCACCTCCCCTGCAGCGGCACTGCAGACCATGCCCCGCCACACACATCAAACACGTAAAATAAATATTTATGCACTTTTGCATTCACTTTTTGTTTTTTGTTATTTTTACACAGTGTTCTGTTGGTCTACAGCCAATCTATGACTCTGTGGTGGCCTCAGCCATCTTTTACGGTGTGGTCTGCTGGGGTGGCAGCATCTCTGCTGGGGACAGGAAGAGACTGAACAGGCTGATCCAAAGGGCCAGCTCTGTTCTAGGATGTCCTCTGGACCCAGTGGAGGTGGTGAGTGACAGGAGAATGGCGGCTAAGCTGTCATCCCTGTTGGACAACATCTCCCACCCCATGCATGAGACTGTGACAGCACTGAGCAGCTCCTTCAGTGGGAGACTGCGGCACCCACGGTGTGGGACGGAGAGATTTCGCAGGTCTTTCCTCCCCACTGCTGTCAGACTCCACAACAAAGACTTTAACTGATCAAACACACACATCCACACATGTGCAATAACACTAAGTGCAATAATCTTCCTGGCATCGTTGTATTTTTTACTCAGTTGTATATAGCATTTGTATTCTATTTTTATCTTATTGTATATTTTATTCTACTGTATATAGTATTTTATTTTATTCTATTCTGTACAGTTGTGTACTGTATTTATTCTTATTTTATTTTATTCTAATTTTTGCTTCATAACTTTTGCACTGTCCACTTCCTGCTGTGACAAAACAAATTTCCCACGTGTGGGACTAATAAAGGTTATCTTATCTTATCTTGTGTATTGTTATACAAACTTTGGTTGTAAGATTCAGATAACTATTTAATAAAAGCTAAATATTTTATATGAGAGTAAGAAAGAAAAGTGTATCTTTGTGTCCCCCTTTCCCTGTTAATGCCCTATCTGGCCCCCTGGCAAAAGCTTTGCTAGATCCGCCCCTGCACAGTTACCAGCTGTCAGCTACACAAAAAAGGAGCTTGGTGTTTATTTGTCTCTCAGAAACAGTTCATAACTTCCCTTCAACTCATTCATGTCACCTAAAAGGTAAACCTGTTTCTCCATCAGCAGTTCAGCTCTGATGATTCAGTAAGGACATCTCCTGGTTTGGACCAGCCCTTTTTTCAGCTGTGGCTCCAGCAAACATCAGCTGATACTAGAAATTAAAATCAAATGAATTCTAACACACAGCTGTATAGAAACTCCGTCGTGCTAGCTAGCACGCAGTACGAGTTATTTTAACTGATTGTAAAAAGTCAGCACAACGAAAATAAACTACACCTAAACTTGGTTTAGAGTGCAGTTCATAAGTTCTTACCTGAAATTCAGTTAACCTGACGCTCCGACTGGCAGCCGCCTTGGGTCTGCTTCTACTCTGTTTGAGCTCCGCGTTAGCCACCACCGGTCGATTGGCGGCCACCTCGCCGCCTCGTATGTCTCTTTCCCTCCATGTCCTTTCTGTCATACACCGGTGGCTAGCTGCCCTCTGTTGTAGCTCCGCGTTAGCCACCACCAAACAACTCAGTTATTTTTTCCACATCGACCAGCATCATCGACCCCACCAATCCCACCAGGTCAGTTTGGAAACAGTGATCTGTTCAAAGCTCAATGGAGGCGCGTACAATACCTCGCTGATGTCTTCTGGAGACGATGGAAAAAAGAATACATCTCAGGACTTCAGGACTGCCGCAAATGGAAAACAGTAAAGCCTAACCTACAAACAGGAGATGTTGTTCTTTTAAGAGAGACACTCGAACATAGGAACAACTGGCCACTTGGACTTATCACCAAAACCTTTCCCAGTGAGGATGGGCTTGTAAGGAAAATAGAGGTGAAGATTTTCCGCAAGGGTGAACACAGGTGTTACATAAGGCCTATAAGTGAGGTTGTGCTATTGGTGTCTAAGGATTGTACTTAAAAGCAGAAACTTTGTTTCATTGTATTTTACTTGCTTTTTACATGTTAGAAGAGGATGACATTCCACGGATGTCAGGCGGGGAGTATTCTGCCCCTCTGTTGTTACTTTATTGGGTTTCTTTGGCTGGGTCATTTCTCAGTTTTCCCACTAGTGGGCAGAATTACCCCTTGAGTTTGTGGCTTCTTCTTTAGTTATTTTGTGTGCACTACACTGCCCCCTTTGGTGATGTGTTGTAAGCAGCAGGAAAAGTTCACGCAGGCAGTGTGAGAAAATGCCTGGAGCAGAAAACAAGCTGCACAACTTTAAGCCCAGTTTACATCGCTGGGGAGTTTGTTGAACCATAATCTGTAAGTAATCAATGTCTAGCTTTATTTTCTGTAAGATTTGTTACTTTCATGTTACTTAAGAGGTTATTTGAACGTATAAGGAAAGATGTTTATGGTGAATGTAAAGCATAAGAAAAGCTATGTTGCTAACTTCTGCTTTTGGTTGCAAAATATGTCGATACTGATGCTTACATATTATTTTACTGTATGTTCACAGTCTTACAAATTAAAAGAGGAAAAAACGGTCTTCAGTTAAAGACACAAAGACAAAGTGATGTGTCCTGTCGTTCCTGGAACCATCTCCTCTTATGTTAAGCTCGCTGCATAGGGTGAATAGCCATACATTCACCTGAGGGCAGCAGAATGTCCTAATATGAGAACAAAGGGTTTATTTCATGATATAAGTTACCTTCTTTAACAAAATGTAAACTACGTTTCTGAGCTGAATGAAGTACAAAGTGAAGAAAAGCCAAAATGTAATGATGACACATGGTGTCAGAAAGTGAAAATGGTCATTTCCTTGAACCCTTTCTGACAGACACATCGTATATACTCCAGTATTTTTCTAAGATTATACATTTTCTTGTTGTGAATTGGTATCGGTTCTGGAAATTGCACAGCTGGATTTATCAGTTCTGCAGGACGAGCCACAGGAGAGCTCAGGAATGTGAACCCTGTCACAGGTCTCTATTCATCATCTACCTGAAATTGAGGTATTTATTATTTTGTCTGTTCCCATATCTTGGTCTCAACCACAGCTGTAGATGGGATTGATCTCTGGCTGATATTGATGAGCGGTCATTGCTCTCTGGAAATGCTGCATGGTAAAACACAGAGGTTTGTGTCCTTGTCAGTACTCTGCCATTCCTCAGGTGCAGGTATGGGAAACCGGCACAGGAGAGATCCTGTGCAAGAGAGAATTATGTTTTTTCCCCCCCTTTTTCCTGTACTTCACTTTTTTAAAGGCATTTATTAAATGATTAATTACTTCTATATTTATAATTCTATATTTATATAATAATAATAACAATAATAATAATAATAATAATAACAATAATAATAATAATAATAATTTATTACTTTATTAATTTCTAAAAAAGTTATCTGTAAATTAATTTACTAATGCATATTTTATTGGACAATTGATTATTAAAGTCACAAAAAACGAAAGAATGAAGACAATCACAGCTCCAGTGCCTGACTCAGATAGCTGTGGTTATCTACTGCAGTAATGTTTGTGTCATGTGACAATGCCCCCCAAAACAAACAAACAAACAAACAAACAAACAAAAAAGCCTAGTAGAAGGTTAAAATGATAATACAGGAATAAAGTAGGAGCAAAGTAGCAGAAATGCAACAAAATTCTTACAGGTCTTTGAAAATGATACTTGCAGACAGTAAAGTGATTGAAACCACTGCAAAGGTTTTAAGAACCAAACATAAAGCTTTCAAAAATAACAGCATGAATACTTTAAATATTCATTAGCATAGAGGAGACATTCCTTTCTCATACATCTGTCCTAACTGAAGATTATAGAAACCTCGTGGCCGACATCAATAAATAACAACCAGGTGGACAGAGACTGAACACTTCAGACTTCTGAGGACCTCTGTGCACAAACACCAGTGCGTCGTCATCATCATCATCATTCTGAAGGGCAGAAGATAAGTGACAAGAGGGCATTTATATTACACCACAGCAACTGGGATTGGCTGTCAAGGTGGGGAATACTAAGTACACTGCAGCATGTCAACTGTTGCATAAACTGTAAAAGTATATGAAATAGACCAGATCATCTATAATGTAAACATGAAAGAGAAAAAAAGGACAATGTGAGGATCTTAATATACAACCCAAATTAATAATATATAATAAAATAATAGGAATGTTGTGTAATATGTAAATAAAATAGGATACAATAATTTGCAAATCGTATACAGTGGTCCCTCGTTTATCGTGGGAGTTACGTTCTAAAAATAACCCGTGATAGGTGAAATCTGTGAAGTAGCCAACTTTATTTTTTACAATTATTATAATGCCTGTGTCTCAATCTCGTGGCCCATGTCACCTCTACTTGCAGCGCGCATAGTGACGTGAAGAAATATCTTTTAAATTTGTTATTCAAAAAAAGATTTAATATGAAGGCAATAGGCAGAGTGTTACAGGCATAGCCTTAAAGAATGCAGCCTCATGGGCAGTGTAGTCTGTGCTGCAGGGAGAATGGACTGCCATACTCGTTATGTGTCTGTGAGTGCGAGGGAGGGAGAAAAAGGAAAAGCTGAGCAGAAAACGGGAGATGGAAGCATGTAAATATAATAATAACCACTGCAGCCAAAAAGAGTGCCTGACGAGCCCAGCTGTAAGTACGCTATTAAGACTCGACTGTACGCTGTGTTCGTGTTTTCCTCCCAAACAATAAGTTCTGTTGGAGCAGCCTTCCAACGCCTCTCTCTGTCTCTCGCTAGCAAAGTAAAGCTAGTTTTCAGCAACGAGCCCAACACGAGCCCGACACGAACCCGACGTATCAGCCAGAGGTCCCTTTACTACGGTTCAGAGCTGCGGACCTGTTTTATATACGCACAGAATAGTTTACTATATGAGATCACTGCAAAAAGTGCAGCCTTACCTAATGTCCACCCTGCTAGGGCTGGGCGATATGACCCAAAATTCATATCTCGATATTCTTTGGCTGGATGGCGATATACGATATATATCTAGATATTTTTTTAAAGCCATAAAGTAAGAACAAAAAGAGAGTTCCTAGTCAAAGCTGTGTCCCCAAATCTCACATAGGCACTTTTATTAACATACAGCGTAGATGTACAAGAAAAAATTAATCAGAAATAAATTATCAGCATTTATTAAATAATAATGCTCCATAAATAAAATAAAACAATGCTGTTTTTGTGCATAACTAAAAGCTCACAATTGTGCAGTCAAAATGTAAACTAAAAGACGCTGAGCATAATAACAAAGACAGATTTCACAGCTGCTCTGTTCCCAACTTCTACTGCGTGACTGACAGCCTGGAGTTTGAAATCCTCTTTGTAACCATGTCTCATAACAGGTGCCATTTATGGTCCTTGTACACACACAGTACGGTAATATTACGTTGACGCAGAGTATATATTACTCCACGAGGCTCCTCGGTAGCCGTAATGCTCCAACAATCCATCAAGCAGTGCAGCTCCGTAGCTTACCAAAGTCGTACTAAAACATTTTTTGAAAGGTTTCTGAGCGCTGTGTTTTTTTTCTGTTCTCAAACTGATCTCCCTGTTGGAGCTCAGTCTGGGAGGAGTTATTTTTTTTCTCCTTATCTTTCCTCATGTGGTGCATTTTCCATTGTTATACCTCTCTGACCTGTCTTCCCCATGTGATGTTTTTGTGTAATGTATGTATGGTCAGAGGGTAAGATGGCACCGCCATTGCGTGCAATAGGTCGGCAGCCTTATGAAATTTCCCCTTGTGGGACTAATAAAGGTATATCAAACTTCAAACTAAACGATATTGTCACATCTCATATCTCGTATAAAAATATATCG
Source organism: Oreochromis niloticus (assembly GCF_001858045.2). Lineage (NCBI taxonomy): Eukaryota > Metazoa > Chordata > Actinopteri > Cichliformes > Cichlidae > Oreochromis > Oreochromis niloticus. Next base: position 34,927,847 of record NC_031987.2, on the reverse strand, counting down.
ATATATTTAAAAACTCGATATATTGCCCAGTCCTACACCCTACTGTTACTCATTTTATATTAATATTTAAAAGTCTAGTTGGTATTGGTATGGCGAGTAACCTTCAGTAATAGTAATAAATCACACAGCAATAGTACGTATGGTACTTGTTGTGTTTGTGGGGAGGAAACTTACAAACATACAGTACAGCACTTCAGAGTCACACTGCTAGTGATCAAAGTAAATTTGACAAGCTGAACACATTCTGTACTGTACAGGAGACACTGCACGAGACTGATTGACAATGGTCAAAAAAAAAAAAAGCATGCAAAGTTGCACAAAAAACAGCAAAGCCGTGAAAGGTGATCACTGTATACCAATATTATAATATTATAAACAATAGAATATAAAACATGTTGAAATGTTGAAATTGAGACAAGTCCATTTGAATACCATGGCAGTAACAGGTCATAGTTACTGGACTAATGTTGTCCCAGTGTAATTAATACAGGACATTACTGAATGATTCTACTGGCTCAGCAGTGCTGGATCTTTGGCGTATTATTCATGCTACAACATGCTAGATATTTTCAGCTGGTGAAAGGTCTGGACTCCACACAGGCCAGTTCAACACTCTGCTGCTACAAAGCCATGCTGCTCTAATACACTAATGAGACATAGCATTTTATCCACCTGCCTAATATAGTTTTTGTCCCCGCTGGTCAAACAGCTCTGAACTACTGAGGTGTGGACTCCACTAGTTCCCTGAAGGTGTGCTGAAAAATGAAGGTGAGAGAAATCTCAGAAGGGATTTTCCTTCAGGCCTGATTCCATTTCAAATGAAAGCACTAGAAATATATAACAGAGTACTCTTGGGAGCAATATGAGCACCTTTGTAAAATAAAGTTTTTTATATTCTGCATCATATATCAGGGTGCTTGTGTGAATGGGTGTGATTGGGTGAATGAGTTAGTTGTATAAAGTGCTTTGAGTGCTCAGACAGAGTAGAAAAGCACTATATAAGAACCAGTCCAATAACAACCTGGTGGATGTTCAAAGGTTAATTTGTCAGGTCATTCTTTTAACACGTACGATTTTACGTTTAAAATGATGATTATATTTATCACCATAGCAGTAGTCCATTTTTTGTTTCTTTCCACAAAACAAACAAACAAACAAACAAACCTATTCAGCTAACAATGCATGTTGGACTTTATTGTAACAAGTTCATCAAGGTTTTCATGGTCACACCTAATAATCCAGCTGCTTTCCGAAGGCCTCAGCGCCCCATTGCTCATCTGTCAGCATTCACCATCAGACTGTCACAGTACAGCAGTAATGGTGTAGTGTTTCTATTTTGAAGGTCACTTACCACTTTAAAGTGACAGGAGAAAGCAAGGGGCCTGTGTGTCATTCCAGGCCAATACCAGTTTGACATCCGCTTCCCTTGATGTTCAATCACTGTGATTTTCCGTTTCCCACTTGGGCTCTGTGATTCTGCAGGCCAGTCTGCTCAGGCAGGTGGGAAGTGATGAATGTGGCTCAGGCTCAGGCAGGTGGAAAATGATGAATGGCAACAATCACGTCTGACCATCAGTGGACAAAGTGCACCAAGCAGCAACATAATGAAAAAGATTGCTAAAGGACTCCCGTTAAATGAGCAACTCTTTCATGATGTTTTATGTGTCTCTGTTAATTAACGCTGATCTTTTGCTATTATCATATTTATATGCAGCTTACTCAGCTAGCAGGTTACGCTTGTGAGCCGTTATTACATTTAGAACATGTGAATAAATGCATAAAGTGAAGGAGGTTAGTGATTTTGGCCTTAGGATCAGATATCCTGCAAAGAATATCTTGTAGTCATCCAGTCCCATCTCGTTACATAACATGACTCTTCTAGGCTGAAAGACATCCCTCCACTACTGAAACAGAAGCCATGAGAATTGAACAGAACAACAGCACAGAACACTTAGTTTTATAAAACTAAGTGTTCTGTGCTGCTGTTGCAGCACCAATCACAATAGTCATTATGAAAGCAGATGGGACGCCTGTTACAGATATGAGAACTTTGCCTTTTAGCATTTAGTTAACGATGTTAACGAACCCAAACCATGAGCTTTTCATAATCATTTAGATTTGGTACTTTAATCAAACTGGGACTAAAAAAGGAAAATTATTAAAAACAAACTGGAGTTTATACTTTTTAATCATATATATTCATGTCATTCAGATATAAAGGTGCATCTATTCTGTTTATATAGCCACTTTAAAATGTCAGCCAGTCCATGAGAAGTCTGTTGCAGCTTTGTGCTAAATCTCTGCATGCTTCTCTGTTGTAATGAGATCTCCTGTCAATAACACGGCGAGTATAGCCCTAACTCACGAAACCACTAAGCAGCCATTTGTTTGTTAAGTGTTTATTTCTTTCAGGGACTACGTACAAAATACATTAATCACAAAGGGGGGAAAACAAATGCTTTGTACCAGATTTAGCTACCAGCTAATTTCCATGTGCAATCCCTGGGTAGGTAAAAAACAAAACACTCATGCAAACACACATACACAAGCACACAACCAAAAATCTTAATCTCATAGAAACAGAATTTTATAAAAAGAAAAGGTAATGAAATGAAGACTGAGTACTCAAAATCCATTATTCACACCATAGAAGAATTTGTAAGGTTGATCTCAAAGCAGGGCTGAAATACACCATATATATGGATACAATATTATCAAAGCTTAACATTATATTCAGTAAATATATGACATCAATGATATGAATATCAATTCTGATTAACCGTCAATGAATTCCTATTATGTTTAAAATGAGCTGTTATATTTCAGTATATTTAAATACATTTTTCCCATGAACATGGATATTCACGAGAATGTTTTGTGTTTATTCACTTGGATCGTCTTCCCCTTCTTTTCCAACACTACTCTTCCCAGTTGTTAGCCATCACCATTTGTCCATCTGTATCTGGAAGTCCCACAGGATCTTAGCTTGGTCACTCTCCACCACCCTAGGGGACATTCCCCATTCCGACCTCTGGACTTCCACACTCAGCACAGATGTTCTTGTATACTATGCCAGCCACATACATGCTGCTGTTATGTGCTGGACTGTTTCAGGGGCATCTTTGCCCACCCTACACCTGGGTGGTAGACCCAAACCTCCAGCATATTGTACTTTGAGCTTATTCCTGTGATGCCATGATTAGTGCCTCTGTAGTCTTTCAGTCCAGCCACTGGTAGGATTTCTTGACATCAGCCACTTCGTCTATCTGCCAGATTTACACGCTATGCAGGGGCAATTTCCTTCAATGATGGTTCCCGTTCTTGCTCCTCGTCTTTCTGCTACCAAGCACACTCAGTTGTAGCCATCTTCCTGATGTACTCATGCATCATTGCCGTTTCATCCTGGATAGTGATTCTGACACCTTCTTTCCTCTTAGCGTACAGTTTCGAGGTGCTGGATTGGGTCAAAATCTCCATTTATGGTAAGAGCTTCCTGGTCTCGATACCAGTGGTGTCCATCTTCTCCATTGGTCAGCTTATTATCTCAGCAGGGCGTAGGTGTTGATTGCCTGGACCTCGTTTTCCGTTTTCCATTCAGCTGACTCCTCAGGACTTGCATTATTGCGGCCATTATTTAATACAGTGCAGTATAAAATGTAAATGCTCCACAAATGACAAGACAACAGAAACTTCAGTGTTTAGTAGAAGCTGCTGGTTTTGCCGGTAAGGGTGATGCTATCATGAGTGTTATGTCCCTGGCCTAAGAATAACCTTTACATAAAATGAGGCACGGCTCCAAACTCCAACAGCTCTGAAGGAAAGGTCAGCAAAACAGAATAATTTAAGATTCTAAATTCATTCGCTTCAGCAGTGAGCAGTGACAATGTTCTAATGTTCCCTAGTATTCGTTAACGAAAATAAAAATAAAAACAAAACAAAAAGACAATTATCCACTCTAAATGGGGTAAATCACCATAGTTACTTACTATACTATATACTATTACTATAATATAAAAAAAGATTTTTTAAACAAAATAACTGCAAATAACAGAGAGCTGCAGAAAAGACAACAGCAAATGAAGTGGCAAGACTTGGAATACCAATTCTGTAAGTAAACACTTATCAAACACTGCTTAAAGGAACAAGACTCACTTCCATCATGGTGCTCTAGTTAGAATTACAGCTTAACAATAGTTCATTAATATGGTTAAAGGCCGCCCACTTGGGGAGGCAACCTGCAGGGGTGAGTGCCCTAGTGATGTGTTGGTCATGACTGGGGCACCAGTTATTCACCTGTGATGTTTCACTGCAGCCCTCACTGCCACTCTGCACTGCAACTTAAATGGTGCTTTATACTTGTTTCCCGGTGTTTACTCTCACATGCATAGGAGGGAATTCCAGCAAACATGACTGCAACCCTGACGGACAGGCTGTGATCGTCGTTATCGTTGGTAGCCAGCTTTGTGTGACCTGATAAGTAAGTAAATCCAGAACATGGAAAGATACCCTGGGTCAGGGGCGATTTTAGCCCATTTTTGGGGGTGCTTCAGCACCCCCAAAATGAATCAAAGCACCCCCAAAGATTTCTTACTTTTTTTGGACAATATTTGCTGTTTGTGTGACACACTACTAAAAATATAAAAAGCATACAGTACTTAATTGAGATGGAACATTTTAACAACAAAAGTAGAGATAACCCTACCCCCCTCCCAAAATGGTTTGTTCCAGCCAGCCTCCCTCCTTCTCTGGCTCTGGCGTGTTGCTGCCAGAGTTATAGTGGCTGGGACCTGAGATACAGCGGAGCGGATGCATAAGTGCCCGGCTTAAAACAGGACATATTAGCTGCATTTAACCTTCAGTTACTCTTTATATAGTTAGGTAGGAGTCAGACCATGTTTCTTTTTAGCTGAAAAACATTACACCAGGTAACCTGCTGTGTTGAAAACGTGTTTCCCGCCTATGTTTGCTACCCTGTCCTACTCTGTAGTAAATTCAGCGATATTTGATCGTCCTGTTGCTCCCATTGAAATTTATATAGCCTATTTAAAATCTAAAACTTAACATTATCCGTAGCCTGCTGCTGTTACCACTGTCCTGTTTGAAATGTAATGAGAGAAACTGGTTATTTTATCATATGTGCATGTGTTGATATTGAACCCAAGGTGCTAACTAGCTAACTGACTGGATGTCCATTAACCTTATAGCTCCTGTTGTGTGTGTGTGTGTGTGTACAGAGAGACAGCCAGGTTCATAATGGATATCTGAGGAATTTTTTTCAAAAACAGGAGCCACATTTAGGTAAAAGTGTAAAATCAAATGATCCCTCAATAAAGGATAATGTTGGATAAGTGTTTGAATATTTATATCTTTTATTAGATGTACATGTGCTTTGGTTATTTGCCCTTTGGTTGAAAGTACACTGAGAGAGGACTTTTTTTTATTAGTGATCTTAATAATATTTTTTAAAAATCTAATTGAATACAGTCTATTTGTGTGTGATTGTCAGTCCAAAGAGGGAGAGAGGAAAGTGGAGAACATGAGGAGAAAGTACAAGGTCAGGAAGAACCAGGTAAGAAAACAGACAGGGAATACTAACAGGCAAAACAGAAACTGTTAAACTGGCAAAGGAAACAAAAACAAACTAATTTTACTCATACAATCTGGAAGTTGTGTTCTCCCTATATTAAAGCTGCTGTACAGAATCTGCAAAACAAACTGGGTTGTCGGCCCTGGCACTGCATTACCATATTGAACTTTAGTCACGGTTGCCAAAACCTTTTTGAAGCTCAAGAGTGAGGCTGGTGCCATCCCAGATATGTTAACATTGTACAATCTTCTGGATAATCAGATCTTCCCCAAACTGAAAACTGTTATTCAGGTTGCCCTAACAAACCCAGTTAGCAGCTGTAGCTGTGAAAGGTCTTTTAGTGTCTTGAGTCAGCTCCATACCTGGCTGAGAAGGACCATGGGTCAAAGCAGACTCCAGCCCCTGGCTGTGATGTCAGTTGAGAAAGAGATGCTTGAGAGACTTGACCACCAAAATGTGATGGACAGATTTACCAACCTCAAGGTGAGGCGACATAGGTTAAAAGAAAAGAAAAAATCTGCAGAGCCATAGTAGTATCTGCAGTAAAGATCTTTTCATACACTGTATACATTGTACCATAGGCCAAGGTGTCTCAATTTTTCTAATTTTTTAATAATATTTTGTACATTTCAAGGACTCTTCTATTTTTGGAGTGTATTTTTATCTATCTGTATTATATTATACAAACACATTAAAAGTGAATCTCTGTCCAAAAAATGCACTCAGTTTACTTTTTACTCACTATGAGCATCATTCATTATTCTCCAGCAGTAAGTAAGGTTAGGATATGTATTTTTTAAAATTCCAATCCATTCTTCTTTGGCAGCATTTAAATAACCTTTATCAGATTTGATGGTTTTGTTACAAACTTTTCAAAAAAGTGTTTTGCTTTTCTTTCACAAATGTGGGGATTAAATAGTGTTAAAATGTACAAAACAATGATGTCATGTTTTGTAACGAGGACCCAGGCACAGAGAGACTTGATGAATTTAAGAATCTTATGATTTAATAAAGAAATTTGGAGACTTGCACAGAGAGGGTAAAATTATGACGACTAATAATGGAGATGAAGACAACAGACGACGAGGACAGGGAGGAACAGGGGTTTAAATGCACCAAGGAGACAGTCAGAGGGAACTCGGGACTGGAGACATTTAAGGATGCAGGGACTGACAGAGACGGGGAAGAAGTCTCATCGTGACTAGTAAAGTTTACCTTACCTTGCCACGTCAAGACTGGGCCAAGAAATATCTCAAGACTGATTTTTCTAAGGGTTTATGGACTGATGAAATGAGAGTGAGTCTTGATGGGCCAGATGGATGGGCCCGTGGCTGGATTGGTAAAGGGCAGAGAGCTCCAGTCCGACTCAGACGCCAGCAAGGTGGAGTACTGGTTTGGGCTGGTATCATCAAAGATGAGCTTGTGGGGCCTTTTCGGGTTGAGGATGGAGTCAAGCTCAACTCCCAGTCCTACTGCCAGTTTCTGGAAGACACCTTCTTCAAGCAGTGGTACAGGAAGAAGTCTGCATCCTTCAAGAAAAACATGATTTTCATGCAGGACAATGCTCCATCACACGCGTCCAAGTACTCCACAGCGTGGCTGGCAAGAAAGGGTATAAAAGAAGAAAAACTAATGACATGGCCTCCTTGTTCACCTGATCTGAACCCCATTGAGAACCTGTGGTCCATCATCAAATGTGAGATTTACAAGGAGGGAAAACAGTACACCTCTCTGAACAGTGTCTGGGAGGCTGTGGTTGCTGCTGCACGCAATGTTGATGGTGAACAGATCAAAACACTGACAGAATCCATGGCTGGCAGGCTTTTGAGTGTCCTTGCAAAGAAAGGTGGCTATATTGGTCGCTGATTTGTTTTTGTTTTGTTTTTGAATGTCAGAAATGTATATTTGTGACTGTGGAGATGTTATATTGGTTTCACTGGTAAAAATAAATGAAATTGAAATGGGTATATATTTGTTTTTTGTTAAGTTGCCTAATAATTATGCACAGTAATAGTCACCTGCACACACAGATATCCCCCTAAAATAGCTAAAACTAAAAACAAACTAAAAACTACTTCCAAAAACATTCAGCTTTGATATTAATGAGTTTTTTGGATTCATTGAGAACATGGTTGTTGTTCAATAATAAAATTATTCCTCAAAAATACAACTTGCCTAATAATTCTGCACTCCCTGTAGACTACAGAAATACCTCCTTGTGTGGAGATTCAGAAATTCTTTTATTGCTGCCATATAACCTGCATTATTATAATTGCATTAATAACATGTTCTACAGCATTATTTGATTAGTAATATTTCTTACAGGGTTCATATTGTATTGAAGATGTTTGTCATCACATTGACCTTTTCTATTTACAGGCTTAGTTATGATTATTTTATACACATTGCATATCTGTGCTGATTTGGAGTTGATGTTTCATCCACAAGGGTCTTAAGTTTCATTGTAGAACATAGAACAAGGTTATTTATTGCTTTATATATAATTTGTGCAGTGAGAAAATGAACCAGATCTATGAATTTTAGAATTTTTGATTTTAGGAATAGTGGATTTGTATGATCTCTGTAACCAGTTTTATGGATTATCCCTATGGCCCTTTTTTGTAGTATAAAGATTGATGATAGCAAACATTTGTAAGTATTGCCCCAAACCTCTGCACAGTAATGCAAATACGGTGCAATCAAGGAACAATAGAGAATGTGGAGTGATTTGTGGTCCAGAATGTGTTTTACTTCACTCAAGATTGAAACACTTCTTGAAATTCTCTTATGTATATAATTTATAGACTTCCAGTTTAATTTATCATCTATAATCACACCAAGAAACTTATGTTCAAGTACTCTTTCAATTTCCACTCCATCTATATGAATCTGCAACTTGTGCATTTCTAAGGGAATTCCCAAATAAGATTATTTTAGTTTTACTTAGATTTAGCGATAGTTTGTTCCTGTTAAACCATTTTTTAATTTTGCACATTTCTGAAGTAATTGTATCCAGCAGCTCCTTTAGATTCCCCCCCAGAACAAAAAATATTTGTGTCGTCTGCAAATAATACTAATTTTAATATATCAGATGGCTTACAAATATCATTTATATAAATAATAAATAATTTTGGACCCAGTACAGAGCCTTGTGGAATACCACAAGCAATGTCCAAGCATGATGAGGAATGGACTAGTGATGGGATTTCCGGCTCTTTTTAGAGAACCGGCTCTTTCGGCTCGGCTCACTAACAAGAGCCAGCTCTTTCGGCTCCCAATCGGCTCTTCAGGTTGTTTTGTTGCTTTAATTAATGTATTATTAACAACAATATAAAATTATGCACAAAAGGAATTAATAATGTAAAAAACAACAACGTGGTTTTATTTATATATGTTTATATATAAATATATATGGTGGCCCCAAGAGACAAAGCACATACAAACTCTAAAGCACATTTCTAGCTTTAACTGAACTTCCAAAACAGAGCTACCTAGATCACTTAAATTACACAATTGAAAGCATATGTGTTTGTGTATTTATACACAAGCACTCATATATATTCTAATAATTTAAAAAAAATGTTCATTTACCTGTTACTACCACACACCAAATCCGGTCGTTGGTACTTCCTGGCTTGTGTAGCCACTAGGTAACAAAAGCTCAACACTGCGCCCTAGCATCCTGGAGCACTTCTGTTGTGTTTTGTACGTGTTTTGAAGTTTGTACGTGCTTTGTCTCTTGCGGCCACCGTAAATATACTTTTATTTATTCACTCCACGTAAAATATAATAAATAAATCATATAATACAAAAACCAACTATTTACATTTCAACTTTTAACTACTTAAATTTTCAGCTTTTTCCTTTTAAACAAATTTAAAGTGAAACAACACAAAATGCTGGAAACCACAACACAATTAAATATAAATTAAAATATGAAAACAAAAATAAGATGCACATTCTCTGTCATATGGGCCGCAACTGAAAATAGTTGTGGATGATTACTATACCTTTCTAATGTGACGCTGTTGTCCCTGGCTCTCTTTCTCTCTCTTTCCCTCCTGCTCTGTTCCTGTGTTACTGCGAGTGTAACTATCCTCCCCCCTCTTCCCAGCGCAAAGCACAAGGCTCGCGTGTGGAGTGAAGCAGGAAAAAAAGTGCGAGAGAGAGGGTGAGAGAAAGAAAAAACAAAAAACACACAGCTCCCAATAAGGAGCCGGCTCGCGTCATTCACTTCAAAGAGTCGGCTCTAAGAGCCGTTTCGTTCGCGACCGACACATCACTAGAATGGACACCCAGCTTCAAAAATTGTTTCCTGTCACTTAAATAATTTTTCACCCAGTGCAGTACAACCCCCCTGATCCCATACCGTTCCAATTTATTAATTGATATGTCATGACTGATTGTGTTGAATGCTTTCTTGAGATCCAGAAATAGTCCAGCTGCATACTGTTTATGATCTATAGCATTTGTAATCTCCTCAATTGATTCGATTAATGCCACAGATGTTGATCTTTTTGATCTGAATCCATATTGACTGTCAGAGAGTAATTTATATTTATCTAAGAATTTGTCTAATCGTTTATTAAACAGGTTTTCTAGGATTTTGGAGAATTGTGGTAGTAAAGAAACAGGCCTGTAATTTGTGAAGTGGTGTCTATCCCCAGTTTTATACAGCGGCACAACTTTAGCTATTTTCATTTTGTTTGGAACTTTTCCAGTCTGAAATGATAAGTTGCAAATATATATTAGAGGTCCTACAATTCCTTCTATGATCTTCTTGACGATTTTCATGTCAATATCATTACAATCAGTAGATGTTTTATATTTACGCATGTGTACAGTGTCAATTTTTTCTTTTTCCTCCACTGCTGTGAGAAACATTAGGGTTCCTATCAATCAGGCATTCACTACAGTCTACTGATGGCAGTGACTCAGGAATTTGTTCTGCCAGATTTGGTCCAATATTTACAAAATGATGATTAAAGCTGTTGACCACATCAGCAGTGTTTTCCATAATATTGCCATTGTCAATAAAATATTGAGGATAACTTTGTTGTCCAGAATTATTTTTAATGATACTGTTTAAAACATCCCATATTCCCTTCATATTATGTTTATTGTTGTTCAATGTTTTACTATAATACTCCTTTCTACATACACATATAATATTGGTCAACGTATTTTTGTATTTTTTATATTTATTTTCAGCATCTTTTGTTCTTTGTTTTAGGAATTCCCTATAGAGTGTATTTTTCTTTTTACATGCATTTTGTAAAGCCTTAGTGATCCATGGTCTATCTGAATATTTGTGCTTTCTTTTGTATTTTATTGTTGGACAGTTTTTATCGTACAATTCCATGAATATTCTTAAAAATACGCCATATGCAATATCAATATCAGTTTCTTTGTACACATTGTCCCAGTCCTGATTTAATAGATTGTTCTTAAGTGCATTCAGTTTTCTCTGTCCTTACTCGTCTGTATCTCAGTTGTTCTTCATGCTGATTTCTCTTATAATTAGTGTCATAAACTGCAAAAAGTGGTAGGTGATCACTGATGTCATTAATTAATAATCCGCTCACAATGTTGTTTTCCATATTGTTAGTGAAAATATTGTCGAGTAGGGTGGCACAATGTGGTGTAATTCTGCTAGGCCTGGTTATTTTAGGATGTAAACTCAAACTGTACATAGAGTTTAGAAATTTGTCGGTCATTTTATGCTTTTTCGGATTCAACAGGTCAATATTAAAATCACCACAGATAAACATAACTTTTTGATTTATTTTAGAGAATATTTCTTCTATGAAGTCATTAAATACTTAAATACTAGAGCCAGGTGTTCTATATATACAGCTAGTGGGGAGGGATAGCTCAGTAGGTAGAGTGGATGCCCCATCATCAGAAAGTCGGGGGTTGGAATGGGTCAAATGCAGAGAAAAAACAAGTAATTTCCCCACCGGGATCAATAAAGTATACGTTACTATTATTAAATTTTTCTCTTTTTCCTTATAAATTTAAATTTTTATACAGTGTCTTATTTTTGGATGAAGAGTTTGTAAATTTAACGATGACTCAGAGGATACAAACAAATGTTAATCTTAATTGGTATTTAGGTGATTTGCTTCCTGTGATCAATACTGAATGAATAACAATACCTTGGCTCCAAATGATTTCAAATTTCAAATATATATACATATATACACAGCAAATCCAACACACATTTCAAAGCCTTGTCAAACATTATTAACACAAAGTTTTTACTTTGATCCACCCTCTGTTTATACTTTGTTTTTTTGTTTATAGGGGTTTTCATTACATTTGCCGCATGTTAAAAAGCTAGAAAGGTGATTAAAATAAATAATTGCCTTTCTAATATAAAACCAAATGAAATTACTAAAAAAAATCCCCTTCCTAATTTCTTATTTTTTCCCTCACACTTCGTTCAATCTCAGTTTCACTAACAGGCCTGATTACTGATACACCTGACCTGTCTGGCAAAGTGAAGCAGGCTAACCTCATCATGCTAGTGATGTTCGATTCGTGAACGAATCGTTCAATACTCGAGAATCACTTTACTGAATCGTGAATCGAGAATCACTTTACTGAATCGTGAATCATGATTCACAAGCGCAACTGACTCACTGACTCATCCCTGTTGCTGTTAGCAAGCTAATTCCATTAGTAGGAATATATCTAGCTTATAATTAAAATTGTGGGGGAAAAAACAACAGCCAGTTGCTTAACAAAAACATTTCTACTCTGAACTGGAAGAAAAAACCCTGAGTAGAAGCTCACATCAAGATAATAGCTCCTCGGTTCACAGTAGCATCGCTCAGCTAGCATGCTAACAGCACATTTGAGTTACTCACCCCCTCCCTTGCTGTGCTGAATCATAGCATAAGCGAATCACTCAGGACTCACTAACCCCCTCCCTCCTGGCTCACAGCTCAAACGAGTTGAACAAATCACTGACTCACTCACCCCCTCTCTTCCTGTTACGAATCACTCACTCACTCACTCACTCACCCCCTCCCTCCTGGCTCACAGCTTCTTCTTCTTCTTGGTTGGCAACCAATGTTAAGGCGCTTTACCGCCCCCTGGCTCACAGCTCAGTGGACATTTAGATGAGTAAATATATATTTGACACATTTAAGGAAAATACCAATAAAATAAAATAAAAATAAATAAATGTTCCCTTTAGAATTTTTTTTGCTCGTTTTTGCTCTAAAAAAATAGTTGTTTTCTTTTACAATCATTCATCTTAGCAGTAGGATTTACATTAAAAGAGAAACAAATTAAGTTTGAGTGAAAATATACATTTTTGCACTCTCTGGTCAACTGACTCAGTGACTCAAATGACTCAAGAAACCCGATTCACTTTGGTGTGTGACTCATTAAAACTCGATTCAGTAAAAAGAATCGAATTTACCATCACTACATCATGCCACAGCCCAAAGGAAATATTTCTACTGTATTTCTTTTAATGTACTCAGTGTAGTTCTTCATAGTTGTTTCTATTATCTTTATCTTTTGTTCTAGTTATCTGTGTTATGTGTGAATTTTTTCTGTTTAACATCTGTTGTGGACAGCAAAGGAAGCATATGTCTTTACTATGCATATGGCAAAAGGCTAAAGGTTTGAAACTTTGAAACAAAGTCTTTGACATCTGTCAGTCTGGATGAGGTTTAACAGGCTTTGAGACTCCTAAGAAATCATTATTCAAAAATGGAGAAACTCGGAGTAGTGGAACTTTCCAGGAATGGCAAAATTACTCCAGGAGCACATTTATGAATCATCCAGCAAGGTCAGCGTTTATGATTCACCAATAATAAAGATCCTTAGCATTCATGGGAGAGTTCCAGACTTCTTCCTCCATAGCTTACACTATGATGCCGTGGGGCGATGTCTCACAGAGGTTTACCTGCCTCAGCCCCAGTGATGTGCATGGGAAAGTCCCTCGAGACCACCTCCGAGGGGACAACCACCACTTCGGGTTTATTACCTGGGACTTTTCACCAGTTGCCTTCTTTAGCTGGAGCGACTTTTTCAGGATGCTCAGGCTAACACTATGCTAACAGTTATAGTTTGTGCAAATTCTTTGAAAAACCTTTTTTGAAATGTAATATCAACAACATACTTTCTAACCCTAAGTCTATGTGGTTTAATATTTTCTTGCTTTTCTGATTGGCTGTCACAATCGATGGTGCGTAATCAACTCAATGTGCTGAACAGTTCAGTCACAGTGAGTTCATTTACACTGAAGCAAGAACAATGTTTACAGCAGAGGGAGTGTTAGTTAGTGGGTCCAGGGCTGTGATACGAACAGGTCCACAGATTATCTCCTCACTGGAGAAACTCTCACAGTAACTCATTCAGACAACAGAGAGGAATCAACTGAGGAGCATCTTAAATAGCAGGCAGTTAATGTCAGGACTGCCAACAGCTGAATCCATTATCTACAGGTGTGCTGGAGGCAAAGGTGGGAAACAGAAGGGGGAACGAGGCCCTGTCCATGCAACAGAAAATGTGATGACTGGTACACACACACACACACACACACGCAGACGTGTTTTCATATCTTTGTGGGGACATCTAACTGACATAATGCCTTCCCTAGCCATTTACAGTAACCCTAACCATCAAAAGTGAATGCCTGACCCTAACCCTGAGCCTAAGCCTAACCATGACCTAATTGTAACTCTGACACTAAAACCACGTTTAGAGTCTGAAAATGCCTTCACACTCGTGGGGACCTACATTTTGTCCCCGTAAATGTTGTTGGTCCCCACAAGTATAGTAAACTTCCAATTTTTGGTCCCCACGACAATATGTAAACACACACACACACACACACACACATACACAGAGGGGGAAAGGAGAGAGAGTTTGAACAGCGGAAACAGAAACAGGTGAGTCAACACAGGAGACTGGTGGACTATGACAGTCACATGACTAATCCTTAGATACTCTTCATATTTTGTGCCTTACAGTATGAAGAATTCCCCGATAATAAATGCTTATATCAAATTCTGAACTACAGATCAATCTAGAATGTATTTATCAATCATCTAACATTTAAAAAAGTAATGATTAATGCTTAATTAATGTTTCAAAGACCATGGAGACTTTAAAAAAAATGTTTTTTACAATATTCATTTTTGGAGGAAAAACATCTGTCATCACTGAATATCATCTCCTACAACATGAAAACATAACAGCCAGGCAGATTTAAAGACAAATTCAGCTTTAATTAATAGAACTCAAAACATACTTATTACAAACTAGTCTGTGCACTCAGAGCTGTGATGTTTTTGATCTATACTGTGATAATGTGTAAAGTGTGAATTATGTCCCTTTATCCCTCTGAGACCACCGTCAGTAATGCTGAAGTGTCACTGCTGCTGATTTTCACACACATGTGCATCCATGGACACACTGAAACCAAACCCACCCACCGCCATCACTGCCACGTTCATCTTTTTTTAGCTGCTGCCTTTAGGAATCACTGCAGCGGATCATCTGCCTCCGTCTCATCCTGTCTCGTCTCCTCTGTCACACCATTCTTCTTCACTACTTCCATGAATCTTCTCAGATGTCTTTTTTTCCCCTCCTGCCTGGAGCTCCTTATTCAGCATCCTTTGTCCAGTATATCCATTATAACTCCTGCACATTTCCAATCTCAACCTTGTGTCTCAAAGTTTGTCTCCAAAGCTGAGTTGTACCTGTGAAATACTCTCTTCTAATCAGTCTGTTCTGGTCACTCCCAAAGAAAATATTAGTATCTTAAACTCCACCTCCTTTCTTTTTGTCAGTGCCATCATATGTTTCTGCTTCACACTGCTGTGACAGGCCGGCCCAAACAAGCTCCTCGACTCTGCATTGTGTTTTTAAAGAAGACGAGGAGTCTCTGGTTGATCGATGCAGATTTGCTTCCTGAATGGAAAGATAACGGTGTCGGGTCAGTCCACACACTGCCCCACACAGCACGCTCTCTCTGGCAGTGATTACTGCAGCCAGCCTCACCTAACTGGTCACACCACTTAGGTTAGGTGAGGCTGTTTCCCCATCGCACTGATGTTTGAGGCGAGTGGATTGATACCATATAAAGACTGTTACACATGCATCAGCAGGTCTCACTGCCATTTTTTAAATATTTCCTTTCACTCTTGCTGCTATCCTTCCATCACAAATTACTCCTGACAGTCGTCTCCACCCACTCCACCTTTCTTGCACTCTCTGCTTCACCTCTCTTATGCACTTGCTTTGGATGATTGACCTAAGTATTTAAACTCATCTCCCGTCACTACCTCTGCTCATGTTCATGTCCCCACCTGTTTCCCCTCTCATTCACACACATGTATTCTGCTTTGCTTGTGCTGCTTCAGGCTCTGGAGATACTGTGTTGTCTGCAAACATCATAGTCTACGGAGACTCCTGCCTGACCTCATCTGTCAAACTATCCATCACTACTGCAAACAAGAAGGTGCTCAGAGCTGATCCCTGATGTAATCCCACCCTCACCTTGAACCCATCAGTCACTCCTACCACACATCTCACCACTGTCTTGTTGTCCTCATGTCCTGAACCATCCTCACATGCGTCTCTGCCACATCTGTCTTCCTCATGCAGTGCACAGTTCCTCTCCTGGTACTCTGTCAGATGCTGTCTCCACATCAAAGACAAAGACACAGTGCAGCTCCCTGTGACCTTCTTATGACACACTTCTTCTCTTATGTTAATCTGGTGAAAAAGTCCACTCCCCTCTCTCCCTGACATCTCCATACCACATTCCACAGGTATGCCTTTCCACTCTTCATTGTCTTCATAGCTGCCCTCACTTCCTCCTTATTTATCCTATACTACTGTAATTCTTCCTCAGTCAGTAAGTTTCCTCCATCTGTCCTCCTCTTTCTGTCATTTTCTTCATCTGTGAGCTCCTTGGAGAGCTTTTTTCATCTTTGGAACACGTTCTCTTCACTTGTTAGTGCATTTCCATTTCTATCGTCCCGCACTTGCTGCACATCCTTTCCAGCTCAATTCTTTTCTTCTTCCTTACTGTCCAGCCTCATATACAACTCACTCTAAGTCTTTTCCTTTGCCACCTCTGCCTAGCCTCCCAGTACTCCCATGTACTCTCTTTATCTCCCTGACTATTCCATTTGTCTTCTTCCGCTGAGTATTTTTCTCTACTTCCTTATTCAGTCATCAGCAACTCTCATCAACAACCCAAAGCCTGTCTCAAGTAAACATAAAATAAACTAATAACAGAACCTGGTTTCATAGTTATGGGTAAAAACATTGTTGTTCATACAGCAGCTGCAGTGGTGCATGAGGAGATTTTCCCATGCTGTATTTCAGAAGTTGAAGATTATTGGGATTTTTTAAATTTGGGTTTTGTTTGCTTGTTTGTTTTTGCTATAATGCCATTATTTATTGTAATACGGAGCTATTATTGTGTGCTGAGGTAATAAGGTCAGGGTCGGTGTGATTCCTGACATGATATATGAGCTTCGTAGCTCAGCTGGTTAGAGAGGTTATTAGAGTTTTTGCTCTGATGATACACCTCCCTCATTGTACGCTTAGATTCGCAGCACTCATAGATGGGAGCCAAACGCTCCTCTTAGCAGGTTTTGCAATCCACCAGCTTTGCAACTTTTTAATAACATTTCATTCTTTGCAAGATGTGCAGTATTGAATAATGAACCAGTAGGTTTATCCAGGATGATTAAACCTGCTGCCAGAAGCTGATAGCATTAACCAGTCACTAAAATGATGAATGACCTTCACATCTATCAGCCTTATTTTCAAAAAAAAGAAAAAAATGTGTGAGAGAAAATATTTAGAGACGCCGTGATTAGCCGGGCTGGGAGAGTGAAACAATGGAGGACATGAGGGAGCTTTATTAGCATCATTAGCTGAGATTACTCTTGAAGGTCAGGTTTTGAACACGCTATCTACAATTGAGAATAGCCAGTTTTGCTCACAGTGACCTTCCCTTCATCTTCACACCAGTAAGCCCCACTGATCTGTTGTTACACAGAGAAGTGTCTTTCACTGGGTTCAGACAGTTTAGCTGCTGGTAATTTGCATTTCTGTGGAATGAGGTCTTCCAATCTACTATCAACAATATTTACCATTACCATTATTACTATTGTAATAAATAACCATAACATGAAATCTGCCTGTTGTTTTGTTTGTTTGGTTGTTTCTTTTCATAGTTTGTCACTTAAAAAGCAGCATGAGGTTCTACAAAGTTGTAAGATCTGATAATAAGTGATAATGTAGAGAGCTTTGAGAACTCGTAAATTATTACAAATAGGGGTGGAAAAGGGGCAGGAGAGTACTCTGTACTCTGTATCCAGTGATAGGCTGGACACATTCCTGCTCCATTATAGGATTCTCAGCTGGTTGCATCATACTCTCCCCAAATACTTCAGGGATACATGAGCTGCTGATTTTGAAATGGAGATAAAAATGTTATAATCATAAAAAGTATGTTCTGGTACCCTCGGCCTTTTAGTATGTAGTGTTAAGGTAACTGACATGAATCTGTTAGCTTTCTACAGTACTGCACAAATCACTGAGCCA
The DNA here is from genome assembly GCF_001858045.2 of Oreochromis niloticus. Classification (NCBI taxonomy): domain Eukaryota; kingdom Metazoa; phylum Chordata; class Actinopteri; order Cichliformes; family Cichlidae; genus Oreochromis; species Oreochromis niloticus. The sequence goes on along the minus strand of NC_031987.2, from coordinate 34,909,669 downwards.
GCACCAGTGTGAAACTGGAAAATGAATCAAAATGAAAACAAGCACCAAAAAGTGGAGCTCATCCAGCTGCCACTTGGCCAAATGTGAGTCATTCGTCATTAAAAAGGACGTTTACGTTCACTGTTTTTTCTCTATACGTAGTTTCCCTCATCATAACAGCTATGAATAGTACAAAGATTTTTATTTTAAATAACTCACCCATTTGAGATTTTATTAAGGCTTACATGTAGGGCCTGTGCTGCATTGATTGGCACAGATGATGATGGTAGCCCCTTACCTCCTCTAACTCATCACTGAACTGGACCTTAGCGCTGTGCCTGTTAGTGTAATCAAATTGGTGGAAATATCTGACAAATGTTATGGCTTTCTAAATGGTACAGCCTATCCAGGAGTGTATAGTTTCTTATGTGTAGTCTTTGTGAGTGAAATTCTAGTGTCTCATTAATCTGCTACTTAGCACTAATTATGCCTTTTTGTTGCCTTGAACACAGAATTGAATGACTTTCTTTTATTTATAATCTATAGTCATTGCTGCGTGCCTGTAGCCACTCTAAAGTCACAGTTTCTTACAGTTCCTTTAGAAACTGTAAGAGCTCGTATAGGCCCACTGTATAGTGACTATCAGTGTTTAGAGCTCCCATGTTTATGCATCATATTAGGCAAACAGAACTTTCTAGTAGGCCAGGAAGTGCTCGCCATCCTTTCCAGCTTCTTGGCCCTTTTAAGGAAATGGGAAGAACATATGTGCCACAGTTGATGAGCTCCCTATTAACCTTATTATTTACTACTTGATCTTAGAAATGAGAAGATGGACCTCTTCTTTGGCAGGATACAGCAATGACTTCATCTAGTTAAAAAGTTCACATTCACAGGACTTTGAATATAATTTCTTTGTTTCCTTCAAAAATGTTAGATGGCAGAAAATCCCACATTTGCCTTTACTGTTAAAAAATGCACATATGAATTATTCCCTCTTGACTGAAGTGGTAACTCCAGTAATGAGTTAGGATATGCTGAAGGATTATAGCAGTCACACAATATTTTCTCCCCTCTAAATGTGTTTATCAGCGCATCGATCATAACTGTTGTTTTCTCCCACATGAATGGAGCAGCAGTACTAAACATTGTCCTCCGATCTTGTGCACACTGAATAAACCTGCTCTACAGTATGTTCGACTTTATGAATGTGTTTCTGTAACAACCAATTCAATGAATGCTCACCATATGATCACTAATTTATTAGGTCTTATGGAGAGAATAGGAGTGAACGGATGTGTTGGTGATGACTGTGACCTTTTTAAACACCTTTGACACTTTCTTTATGTACGTTTTCTTTCACAGGTTGTCCACTCAACAGCTTTCCAGCTGTCTCCATTTGTCTTCCTCCAGGTCCCGGTGTCACTAAAACAGTGAGAGTTGGCTGAACCTACTCTCCCCGCCACAGCCATCTGCACCCCCAGCCTATGGGTCACCTTGAATTTAAAGGGCTTCAGAGCCAGGTACCACCAGCTGATCCGGGCATTGGCATCCTTCATGTGGTGGAGGCACTTCTTCTCCACTGTACTGTATTTGGTCTCTCTTCAACCAGCTCATGTACACAACCGGGCGGTCGAGCCCCTGTACCAGCCCTCTGTCTGAGGATGTCCATCTGCAGAGTAAAATGGAGGGAAAAGTTAGGTGTGTGGAGCAGCGGCTCCCCACAGTGAGCCTTCTTCAACCTCGCAAACATCACCCGGTACTGCAGCGTCCAGTGGACCAGATCTGGGCCACCCTCTTGGGTGAGATCACTAAAAGGGGCTGGTTCGCTCTGCGAAGCCGGGCACGAACCGGCAGTATTAAACAACCAGTTGCTAGAACCGCCTCAACTCTTTTTTGGTCAAGGGACATGGGCAGGATGTGATGGCTGTTGTTTTCTTCAGCTGCAGGTGCACCAAGTGGTACCCCAAATATTTATCTCCCTCGATCCAACAGCACACTTCTTCAGGTGGGGTCACGAGCCTCTGCACGTGCTCCGCCCAGGTGTTACTGTGGATTATGATGTCATACAGATAGGCAGCAGCATACGCAGCAACAGGACACAGCACCTGGTACATGGGGTGCTGGAAAGTGACGGGGGCTCCAAACAAGCTGAGTGTGACAGATCGGTGAAGAGGAGGTCGATATGGACTCTAAACTTTCATTGCTGTACATTTCTCATTTATAACCAACTGTGCAGTCCGTTTGGAGGCTAAGCTATGACCTTATCTGTTATTCTGTAATCTTTTTCAATCTTACTTATCATTAGAAAAATTATATGAACAGTCGAAGCCCTTCAAGAAATGTGTTCCTTTCCACTGCTGCTGTTGTTGCGGCTTTGTTAAAAAGGCAAATGAAACAAAAATGGGAAAGTGCTTCTTTTAAAGCAGGTGTTACCTAATTATTTTCCAAAGAGTGATATATCCAAGGCTTGATGCCATAACACACTTATCAAAGTGTGGGCAAAGGTGTTAATGTTTGCTCATCGCTGCTTGAGGCTTATTTCAAGAAATGTGAGAAACCTCGGGAAAAAAAAGATCCACAATTAAACTTTTGTAAATCAAAAAAGACCAAAGGCTAAATAAATAATCACAGCTACAGTGTGTGCTGCTAAGTGATTACACACCTCATTTCACACACTCATCCTGTCAGGTTCTATTTGAAATGAAAGCCTTTTTATGGTAATAGCTGTCTCTGTCCACACGTTAAACAAAAAGTCTGTTGTCACCTTACTTAGAGGAAGAATGTGAACGTAGAGCAGCAGCTTGTGATTGGAGCTGCCTGTCAGATTGTTGGCAGACAGATTGCTGCTCGCTGTTGTGTAAATATGTTTTTTTTCTTATTTTTTATAACATAAGTTATTTACATGTAGCTGTAGATGATATCAACATGTAGTGCTTCTCTAATTCTGGCTGGTATTTAGTCTCTGTCTGTCTGTTGTGTGAACACAGACTGTTCGCCTTTTTCTCCTCTATTCTCACAGCACCTTGCAGGCATGAGGCAGTTATGCAGGCAGCCAATGTAAAGCAAGGTAATCCTTAGGGGAGTAAAAACTATGAATTTGTAAAACTGGCCCTTTACCTTGGGAGACCGCACAAACATATTTTACCATTGTCATTCCAAGCAAGGTGAGCGACATTCATATCCACCCAGAGCTCCTTGTCAGTAATAGCTTCCTGAGGGACGTATGTGAAACAAACCCCACGGACGTAGATAGTCCTCCTTTCACAAGTTCTGTCATCTTGTAAATTTTCACAAGTGTCAAAAGGCTAATAAAACAGATGCAAAATTTACACGCTGTGGGAAAACAACAACACACATTTGAGTTGTTACCAGGAGCAAAAACCTGGAGTTCTGCTTTATAAGATCCCCTGAAATTTCCATGTCTACCTGTAGGGTCATTAATGTTGAGCAATCTGAAAACACTTTATTGTTTGAGGAAACAATTTCTGAAAATCCAAAACCCCCATTACAGTATCTGAAAGTTTAAACAAGGGGATGCTATTGATTTCTGTACATACATTTATTTAAGGGCCAAAAATGGACCTTATGTCCTTCGGGTGGTATTAGAAGAAAAGTAATTAGGATTTTACAATTTAAAAAAGTCCCTCACAAAGTGTAAACATGTTTATCAAAGTTCACTGTAAACTTAATTCGAGACACCGCCGCTATATATCATCACAGCTGAGAGGCAAGCTTTCAATTCCCTCCAGATGCAATCACTCTTTTTTAATTAGGAAAAGAGCTTTTCATGAAAAAGCCTTATTGCACATCATTAAAGAAGAAACAACAGAAAGCAGTGTTCAATCTGCTCAAAGTGGAACAGGCAGCAGTGCAAGTGTACACAGGACGCAACCAGGCTCACAATGGTTATACAAGGAGTGATCACACAGGAAGAAGTCTTTAAAAAGTCCCATTCTGACCACGTGCACTCTGCAATTTAAACTTAAACGTAAGTCAAACTTGACCAGAGAACAAACATCAAACACCGTCTTTCATCATGTAATGAGAACTCAATCTTTCACTTAAAGAGTATACAGCTTCAAACTGCCTTTGGAAACAGGATCTGTGAGTCAGTGAGTGAAGCTGGGCTGGTTCATGGGGTTGTGCACGATTAATAAGTCCTACAAGATGGCACTTTCAGTGTGGACTGGTACTTTATGTCCAGAGTCTAAAATGTGTTGCAATCGCAATCTCTTCCAGAGAGAGTGCACGGGAACAGAAAATGACTGCAGGAGAAAATGATCTTCTCCACAATGTGATCAAATAAGATTTCTGACTTTTCCAGGCTCACACACACAGTTTCTCAGGCACAGCTTTACTTGCTTTATCTATGTGTTCTCCACATGTCTTGAAATAGTAACAGAATTATTCAGAGTGAAGTCGCGTCTCTTTAAATCTCTCTGTTGCTGTTTCTATACTGAACATAAATTGTAGTCCACCTTTCCAAGCACCGTTAATTTGTAGAGACTCTTTTATTGAGTCATTGGAGATTGATTATCATTAATTCAAAGGAGTTAACCAGACTGCTACCACAGCTTCAGCATGTATGTGATGGTGTGGGGTAATGATGCTGAGATGAAGCAACTGATTCCAAGGATTTCTACATTCCTGAAACTTAAGTCACCCTGACCCTGTTTAAATAGCAAAGACCATACCTGGTACTGCTGGTTATTATCTAATAACACATCGTTAATGTTATTTTATGGTAAACATATTGAATCATATTTTAAATCAAACTGTACACATGGTTTATATAATATACCTGTTAAAGGTTTGTAAAGTCCTTTTGTTGAATGTTGCCTGATGGTACCATCTCACATCGTCTCCTGTATGTAATGGTTAATATATTTTAACACGACATCATTAATGGCAACCCTGACTATGATTAGCCCATCAGATCACTCAGCCTTTTATGCTCATCATGCATGAGATGTCATTTAAAGCCTGTGAGTTGTGTGAGTGTGTTAAAGTTAGATGTGAGGAACTTTGCAGTGATAAAAGGAATTTTCAAATGTTTCTTTTCCTTGTAAATTTAGAATTTTCTCTAAAAGTTCTGCATGTATAAATCTGAAGAACTATTTAGTGTTTTTGAGAGTCATGAGAATACAGGCTGTTGCACTGCTTGCCCATTCTAATTACATCTTAGCCTCGGTTTTTCTCTGCAAAACAGCTTGGAAGGAGGTACAATTTTACACAGTAAGGAAGGATTTGCCTTAATTGGCTCCCAGTGAGTTTTGTAAAGACAGCAGCTGAACATGTACTTTGTCTGATTGGCTTCATTAGCGTAAAGGTCCGTTTGTGTCTGTGATGTGCTGTGGTGAGCACGGACAAGGTTTATGGAACTTTTTTGGCCTCTTACTTGCTTTGATGACGGTGAAAGTTAAAGAGCAGAGGCTGCATGAGAACAACGATGAAGTGCAGAATGGATGGTTGAGCAGTCTGGGACTCCAACAACACTCAAATGACCCTGCTTTAATCAGTGTAACTGCCCGCGTATTTACTGTCATCTGTGCTGAAGCCAAGGGAAGCTTGTTTCTGCCATTATTCAGGCTGCTAATGTGATTGTAATAAGAAGATTAAACCATTTTATGTGCCATTAGCTACATTTCCATCAGAAGTTACAGGAACGAGAAGTTTGAAAGTTCTAAAACTTCAGATTGAGGAACCACAATCTAAAGATAGAGAGTGAAGAAAAATAATCTAAATCAGATAATGTTTGAAACATGAAACAACAACAACACAAACCAGTGATAAGATTAAAGAAATGTTAACCCTGTGAGGTGTATGACTTCAAACCCTGGATAAACAGAACATGAGCGATAGGTGGTCCAAAATGTGGTTTACTTTACTCAGTATTGAAATATTTCTTGAAACTTTGTTATGTATATGACTTGCAGCTTCTTTTATCATCTATTATCGCACCAAGAAAACTGTGTTCAAGAACTCTTTTAGTTTCCACACCATCTATGTGAATATGCACTTGTGAGTTTCTTTGGGAATTCCCAAATAAGATGATTTTAGATTTACTTGGATTCAGTGATAACTCCAAGTAAATCCACATTTTCATTTTGCACATTCCTGAAGCGATCGTATCCAGCAGCTCCTCTAGCTTTTTTCCCCCAGAACAAAAAATATTTGTGGCGTCTGAAAATAATACTAATTTTAATATAACAGTTACCTTACAAATATCATTTATATAAATCTTTTATATCATCATCATCATTTATATAAATAATACACCATTATGGACCCAGTACAGAGCCTCGTGGAACACCACATGCAACGTGATAAGGAAGTGCAGAACAACCCCTCTGAAACCCATACTGTTCCAGTTTATTAATTAATGTCATAATTGATTGTGTCAAAGGCTTTTTCGAGGAACAATCCGGCTGCATACTGTTTCTGATCTATAGCATTTATAATCTCCTCAATTGATTCGATTAACGCCAGAGATGTTGATCTTTTTGATCTGAATCCATATTGACTGTCAGAGAGTAATTTATATTTATCTAAGAATTTGTCTAATCATTTATTAAACAGGTTTTCTAGGATTTTGGAGAATCGTGGTAGTAAAGAAACAGGCCTGTAATTTGTGAAGTGGCGTCCATCCCCAGTTTTATACAGTGGCACAACTTTAGCTGTTTTCATTGTGTAATGTTACTGATGTGAAATGATAAATCACAGATGTATGTTAGTGGTTCTACGATTCCTTCTGTGACCTTCTTGATAATTTTCATATCAGTATCATTACAATCAGCGTATGTTTTGTATTTACAATATCAATTATTTCTTTTTCCTCCACTGCTGTACATTGAATTAGGAACATTGAGTTGGGGTTTCTGTCCATCGGACAGAATGATAGTTGATAGATCTGGGACCAGCTGGGATAGGCTCCAGCCTACATGTGATAAAATGTAAAATAAAGGTGCTTCTTCACTAGACTTCAGCTTTTATGTTTCACCTCTGATCAGTGATCTGAATAATAAGAAGGAGCTCTGCAGAGTCTGTTCACACCTTTCTAACACATATTCTATATATTCCATATATTCTATATGCCTTTTTCCACAGTGTGTGTTACACTTGCAACTAACTTTCTTCCTTTTGTGATTATATTCCTTAAAATTGTACTGCTCCAGTAAAACAGTGTACTGGGCTGTTGTAGGGATGAATAAATGTTGTGAAGCTGGAAGGTCATGGTCCTAGATATTTTTGTTTTTTTCTTTTGCTTGTTTCTTTTTTGTTCCCTGGTATAACGATTCATTCAGACAAGTTAGAACGAGAGTCGGATATCATAACAAGATCTTCAGTCTCATCTGGAACGCAGATGTTTTTGTTGTTTACCAATCAGAGACAGTAGTTTACCTCAAGTATGCATTCAGATTTGGGAGGTATTTCTGTAAGATTTGTGGCAGTGAAGAAACTTCCAGCTGTTATGAAGAATGTGTTTACCACAGAGACTCTGTGATATCCTCTCGGCCTTTGGCATTCAGCTACACCCCTCTTCACCTTATGGGATTTCATTCGCTTTTGTATGTTATATTTTGTGAGTTTAGATCTTTGAAACACTGCGAGATCCTGCTGCTCTCCCCCCGAGGTTTCCAGGGGTCATAGAGGCAGTGGAGCGTCCCCTCTGATCCAGGAAGGCAGCTCACCATAGGGATCTGACAGCCTGACCTGCCTGGCAGCAGTGATAGATACACTGGGACTAGTACGACCCCTCTGGCTGACATCCACGAGCTCGCTGATCGCTCACTGATGGCCCCGGTCATCATCTCTGGGTTGAGGAGCAGGTCTGGGAATAGCGAGGCTGCTGCAGTATATTGTGTCCCCATTTCTGCACATTTCTGATTCCTTGATCTGGAAGCTTTGTGTGCTAGAAAACTATGTGTGCTGTGAGACTGTTTCATGGCCAAATGCTGAATTAAAGGAGTCAGTCCTGAAAACTAAAGAAGAAACTGGTCACATTTTAACTAAAGTCATGAATTTATTTGTCTTCTGATGTGTTTCAGTACGAAGCCTTTCTCAGAAAAGGTGTGACAGCTATGAGGGTTCTCGTTCTCTTTGTTTAGAGTGACCACAGCGTAAGTGGGTCACTGTTAGCAAACACCAGCTTTGTTGGATCACTAATTATTACCTACATACACTCCTGTTTTTCCTGTTGCTTCTGTGTTTCAGTGGCATTATTGGCACAAGACAAGAAGGCCTGTAACATTCCTTGTACTGTCTGTCAAACACATACTTTCTCTGATTATGACAGACACCCACCAGGTCGTCTTCAACTCTGACAACTGTAATGTGATGAAAGCAAAGTAACATTCAGACAGGAGGAAACTGAGAGAGTCAGCCTCGTGTCCTGGATGTACAGGTCAAAGTGTGAGTGCCATGGGAGCTCCTATGGGCAGAAATCTGTGCCATCAGAAACTGAATTTGAATAAGTTAAATTTGAATTTGAATTACTCGGATTGAATCTGAATTGTAACTTGAATGAAAGCTTTTGAAAACTGAATTTGAATTAGTTTAATTTGAAATTGAATTTATGGTTTGAAAATGAATTCATTTGCTTTGAAACTGCATTTTATCCTTTAAAAATTCAGCTCTCGAATAATTTCAGATTCACTTCTCACCATTCAGTTTCAGTTCTACAATTCAATTTCAGTTCCAAAATTCAGTTTTTTGGGACTTACATCCGGTTCCGGTTCAAGCGCAGATTAATAGAACTACAGACTGATAGCGTTACTGACGGAATCTACAGCGTCTTGAGCTGAATTAAGACTTCAGAAGTCATTCGTCATGTCGAATGACCAGCGGATAAACTCTCAGGTTGGTAATAAATGTATTACATGTATAAGAACAAGCGTCATGTTAACAAATGATAGCCGTACAGTAACTTTTATGCTTATTGTAGCTGCTAGCTAAAAACGCTAATTTAGCCTAGTTTGCCCTAAATTCAGCTTTGACAAACAAATATGATCGACTGTTTCTAGTAGAATTCCAAAGTTGTCATCTTGTACCCTGTCAGAGCCCTGTATGCTTGCAGAGACCCCTACAGTAGGGAAACATGCAAAACGCTGTCCAAACCTTTGTATTTGAGCTTTATTTATGTCTTACACAGCATCCCAACTCTTTAGCGAACTTAATAACTTTAGCTAAAGTGAATAGTTAGTCTTATTCATTAGTGCAGCTTTACTGGATCACCTCTGTTTGAAGTAATATAATATGATATACAACTATCACTGTGTTTAACTATCATAATAATTCTTAGGGTACTGAGTGCATGCTTAATTAGATTTTTTTTTTTTTAAACATACTGCTCCATTGCTATGTTTGACAGGCTGAAGTTGTCGGGTCACCTCCTAAATCGACCATCTTTTACAGGTGTTTTGTGCCAGAAATGGAGTGTCCACTGAAGACTGAAGATACTGAATCTTTACGCCGTGCCATTGATCCCTCCTGTGCCTTCATCTAGACAAGAGACATTAACTTAACCACTCTCACATGCTCTGTACCTACATCACCTTCCCTGACAGTCGTAGCTTGGCTCATCTGAGGGTGAAATTATAAGAATGTGTTATTTTGCAAAGTGCTCTCTAGGGTTCCTAAATAAAATATGGCATTGAGGTAATTTCTTTTGAATTAATCCCTTCTTCTGAAATATAAGAACCTCTCCTGGTTTAAATGGCACTTTCTGTTCCTTACTTCCTGTTCCACTCCCAACCCCAGATAGATGCTGACAAGCTGACACAGTAACATGGAAGAGGGAAAGAAGCTGGAAAGGACTACTACAAATAAACCCAATGCCTAACAATGAAAAATGTAAAATAAGAAAAATAATAATAAAGATAAAAGATGAAGTAACAAGTTTTTTGTTTATTCCAAATGATCATCCAGATGTCTGTGACATGTGATGACAAACACCATAATGGAAGGCCTTAGTCATCACATGCTTAAACTCATCATATATTTTTGCATATGCTGAACAGGCAGTCAGACATGCTGTAACTGTGGGGTAGAAAACTGCATGAACACCATACGGCAGGGGTCTCAAACTCCAGTCCTCGAGGGCATGGAAAAGTTGCATGACATCGGCCTTCGAGGAATGGAGTTTGAGACCCCTGTCATATGGAATATGACAGGTTTTGGTTGAACTTCATGAAGACTCTGAAGTTTCTCTTCTCTTCTGGCAGGACAGGAATGTCTCCTTGTCCTGTGAGCCACCGTAAGGATGTACTTAGAGTAGAACTGGACTGTCACCGGCCTCAGGCTCTTCACCTTTTCAAAGACAAAGCAGTCATTTAGATAAAATATTAGATATTGTTTACCTGTAAATGCACAAAGAGAATTTAGAAATGTAATTATTGTCAAGAGTGAACAAGTACTGATAGTGTAATCTACAGCTGTGGCCAAACGTTTAGAGAATGAGAAGTGTTGTTTATTTACAAAGTTTGCTGTTTCAGTGATAGTTGTATATCATATTATATTACTTCAAACAGAGGTGATCCAGTAACGCTGCACTAATGAATAAGACTAACTATTCACTTTAGCTAAAGTTATTAAGTTAGCTAAAGAGTTGGGATGCTGTGTAAGACATAAATAAAGCTAAAATACAAAGGTTTGGACAGCGTTTTGCATGTTTCCCTACTCTAGGGGTCTCTGCAAGCATACAGGGCTCTGACAGGGTACAAGATGACAACTTTGGAATTCTACTAGAAACAGTCGATCATATTTGTTTGTCAAAGCTGAATCCAGGGCAAACTAGGCTAAATTAGCGTTTTTAGCTAGCAGCTACAATAAGCATAAAGGTTGTACGGCTATCATTTGTTAACATGACGATTGTTCTTATACATGTAATACATTTATTACCAACCTGAGAGTTTATCCGCTGGTCATTCGACATGACGAATGACTTCTGAAGTCTTAATTCAGCTCAAGACGCTGTAGATTCCGTCAGTAACGCTATCAGTCTGTAGTTCTATTAATCTGCGCTTGAACCGGAACCGGATGTAAGTCCCAAAAAACTGAATTTTGGAACTGAAATTGAATGGTGAGAAGTGAATCTGAAATTATTCGAGAGCTGAATTTTTAAAGGATAAAATGCAGTTTCAAAGCAAATCAATTCATTTTCAAACCATAAATTCAATTTCAAATTAGACTAATTCAAATTCAGTTTTCAAAAGCTTTCATTCAAGTTACAATTCAGATTCAATCCGAGTAATTCAAATTCAAATTTAACTTATTCAAATTCAGTTTCTGATGGCACAGATTTCTGCCCATAGAGCTCTGGGCTTTAGTAATTCATTTGAACTGTTATTTTAGCAGGCTGAAATAATGGCACATCACACATCTGTTAAAAAGTTTTAAAAAACCAAGAATAAGTTTGAATTTATTTTGGATTTTCTTTTTAACTCACAAACAGGAAGTCCCCAGTAATATCTGGTTAAATGACCCTCAGAAAGCCGCACCTGAAAAACGTGCCTTTAATAGTCCTCCAGAAGCTTCTGGTGTTAGTCTGGTAGGATTTGACCATTCTTCTTGGCTGAACTGACCCATTTGAATTTAGTTCAATTGGACTGTTTCCTGGTAAGAACCCAGCATTTAAGTATAGTTCACAAATTTTCAGTAAGGCTTTGGGAATGCTGCGTTTTGATGTTGTACTTCATCATTTATTCTACTTTTCTTTCACCATTCTAATCATTTTCTTAGGACAGTGTTCTAGACGCTTTCCATAAGTGGCTTCACCTGTCTTCTAAAACAGGCTGACGTTTTCTTTGTGACTGTGCTGTGGCAGGCAGCTCAGCAGCATGGTGGTTACCACTGTTGCCCCACAGCAAGAAGGTCTTGAGCCCAGTTCCACCATCAGGCCAAGTACTCCAGCTTCCTCCCACAGTCCACTGACTGGTGACCTGTCCACGGTGTACCCTGCCTCTTGCTCTAAGACAGCTGGGATAGGTTCCAATCCCCCGTGACTCTGAATTGGAAAAGAGGATGGATACATGTAGGAGGAAGAAGCTAAAATGTCGTTTTCAAGACAAAACGCTACACCAGGTAAAACAGGATTGTTCTGAACTGTGAGAATCAGTGTGTTTACCAACAGATTTTTTGTGTACACACTTATAACGGTCACATTAAGAACTTTATTCTTTCCTTTCCCATCAGCCTCACAGAGGTGCTAGCTTGTTTTCCATCAGTGATGAGCCTGAGCATATTTATATTCTGCTTAAATATGTGGATTGAATTTTGAGGCACATATTTGGACATATTTGATTAGGATACATATTACAAAATTACTCTGTAGAGATTTAAGGCAAAATTCAAACTTAGTCATCTCAAAAGCCGATGCCTCGTGACCTGTAAAGATGTGTAAAACTAATTTTGAGTTCATATCAGACAAACTGCTCTACTATAATGCATTATTCATTGACTGGCCTTCTGAAAACCTTCCCTCAGCTTTATACTGATAGAATTTTGAATCAGGAGAAAACATGTCAGGCCACATTTTGGAAAATTCTTCTGACTTTGAGTATCTTTAAAAACTGATTTTAAAATTTCACGCAAACACAAAGCGATTCATATTCCAGACTCTTTTTCATACTCCATCACTGTCAGATCGTCTTTGCCAAAATACCCATCATCACCTTTGTGGATGTGGGACTCATGAAGTGTACTTGTTAGCTATGAAACACTTTACTAAAATTTTTATCTTTCATTTTAAATGTACTTAATTGCCAAATTTGAATTGCATTGCACGGACCAGTCCTAAGTTTATTATCTGTTCATTTGTTAATTGCTCCTTATTCACACACTCTTAGCTGAACTGAATGCATGACCTGTGTTCTATAAATAACATGTATTATTACTGTAATTATAAGAATTAAATTATAGCCCAGCTTTCGTCTCCACAGACAGAACTGCCTCCATCTCCTGCCCCCTCCTCTCCATCTTCTTTGTCCCCTTGACAACCACTTTCCGCTCTGTGGGACAAAGTGAAAATGATTGAAAAGTCAACAGTAGCTTTCTCCAGCGTGTATTCAGGCATACTGGACACCCACCGGTCAGTCAAAAGCTTTGTTCTGCACAAACCTCCCACCTGCTGTCAGTGCAAGAAAGACTTGGAAAATATCATAGGAAATGATACACGGAGACTGCCGAACACTGAGGGAAACACTCCTCCCACCACCGGAACAAGAGGCTGAAGACACTACAGTGTGTTTGTTGCACACCTCATCTCACACATGCACAATCTAAGTATTGATTTATTCAGTCAATACAAGGCATTCAGTCCTCCTGCCCTTATTTCACTCAGTAGTCAGGAAAAATAACTTGGACATACTGGAGTTAAAGTGCAATTTGAATATTTTATTCATATTAATAAGTAACTAAAAATGAGCAGTGCAAACTGCAAACATACTCAGAGCTTAATGAGCATTGTTTCAACTTAGGGATAGTGTTTCACTTGTGTATAAATTACAGTGAAAGATTTAACTGATAGGGTTGGAAGGGCATCCCATCTGTAGCAACAACTTGTGAGCGAAAAGTGGTCGCATGAGTCAGCGATCTAGAGCTCTGATCCACTCAAAGAAAAGTCAGTGAACATTTCAATATAATCAATATAATGTATTTGTATTAAAGCCTGGTGTGACAAGAGTGATAGTTTCATGTCACGGTGGTACAACGATGATGATGATGGTGATGATGAGAAACTGGTGACTTCACAAGCATTAGCCAGGAACTGCCCTTCCTAAACCCTGTAAGTGCAACAAAAAGCAAATTCCATCCAAAAAATTAATGACATAGAAATGTTAAGTGTGGTGCTTAATGGCAGCTGCCATAGAGTGAGACGGTGAGAGTATGAGCACTTGTGTAACTCAAACAATCAATAAAACTGCAGACAGGAAGCAGCCTGAACAAGAAGCCCGGCACTCTGAGCACAGGTGTGAAGGTCTTATTCTCAGCTGCTGCCATATTTATTCTCCATCTGACATCACATCAGCCATGCTGCCATTCTGCTGCCTGCTCTAATTCTCACTCCCCTCATGCTGGAAGACACCCAAAGCTTTACTATCCAGCAAAGCAGATGTGGAAGCAGATTCTGGCAAATAAACTGCAGAAATGAATTTAACACCCACACAGCATCAGCACTTGATATGAATTTATTAGCTGCGGTTACAGTAACGTCACTGCAAACGTTGGTTTAAAAGTATGTCAACAGAGCCAATGCATTTTCCTTCATGCATGTTACTGATGAGAAGAATGACTTTTGTCCCCGACATTAGCCGACTCGATCCCTGAACATCTAATAACACTGATGCTAATGCTACAAGTCTTTAGGGAGAGCTGCTGTTAGCATGGGTGGGTAATTCCTTAATGGACTGTAGAAAGACCAGATTAATTCATTGACATGCCTCACTCGGCCTCTTAAATTCAATTATCCTCTCTCTTGAATTAAATTATCACCTGCTTGTCAGGACAGATGTGCTGCTTGGAGCTGTGATGGGATGTACTGTGTGGATCTGTTTGGGGTTTTCAACAAACGGGAACAAGATGTGCTGTTTGTAGCCCCACACTTTGGAGACATTTTCATTTGCTTGGTTTGGACAATATTTGCTTAAGTTGAGGGGCCATCAAGATTTCCTGCATAATTAGTCCCATGTAATGAAGGCTATTTATTATAGAGATGACATTTACATTTAGTCATTTTCAGCCATGAAGCACCATAAAGATTGGCATTTGAGCACCTGTTATTCTTGTGGCAATGATGGAGTGGAGCCATTTGTCTGCATTTGACTGCAGGGACAGATCACTGCGTCAGCCTCCACCATGTCTCATATAGAATAGAATAGAATAGAATTCAACTTTATTGTCATTGCACATGTCACAGGTACAGGGCAACGAAATGCAGTTTGCATCCATCCAGAAGTGCTTTAGCCGTGATATAGATATATTACAATATATATTAGCAATAATATAGATATGTAAGTATATTACAGAAATGGGTCTATTATGGTATGTTATAATGTACATGGTATGAAGTATGTTATGAATATGCTATAACTATAAGTATGTACAGGCTGTAGTGAGTACAAGCTATGTACAGGCTATGAACAGGATATAAATATGAAATAAACTATACAGAATATGAAATAAAAAACTATACAGAAATATGAGATATACAGTTATACAGAAATGTGAACTATGCAAGTTATAAACAGTTGTAGGATTAAAAATTTATTCGTATGTACAGAATGATTATTTACACAGAACTATACAGTAGTGCAGTTAAGATAAGTGAGATATGTGGATAATTTCTACAGAGGCTATATAAAGTGCTAGTGGTTGTGAGTGGTGGTTCAGTCCATGTTATTATTGTGTGTTTGAGGGTACGGTTGTCCATTGTGTGTGTGTGTAGGTGGTTGTGGGTGTGTGTATGTTCAGTCCATGAGTTTAACGTGGGTCAGATGTCAGGAGGCAGAGTTCAGGAGTCTGACAGCTGTAGGAAAGAAGCTGTTCCGGTACCTGGTGGTCTTAGTCCGGAGGCTCCTGTAGCGCCTCCCAGAGGACAGGAGGGTGAAGAGTCCATGTGATGGGTGACTGGGGTCTTTGATGATTTTCCCAGCCCTTTTCAGACACCGCTTCCTGTAGATGTCCTTTATGGCAGGAAGTGGTGCTCCGGCGATGCGTTGGGCAGTTTTCACGACCTTCTGCAACGCCTTCCGGTCTGAGGCAGAGCAGTTCCCGTACCAGACTGTTATACAGTTGGTCAGGATGCTCTCGATGGTGCAGCGATAGAAGTTCACCAGGATGTCTGAGGATAGGTGGTTCTTCCTCAGAGTCCTCAAGAAGAAGAGGCGCTGGTGAGCCTTCTTGACCAGCTTGGAGCAGTTGGTCATCCAGATGAGATCCTCGGAGATGTGGACTCCCAGGAACTTGAAGCTGCTCACATGCTCCACAGCCGTCCCCTTAATGTGGATGGGTGGATGTGGGTCAGCATTCCTCCTGTAGTCCACGATGAGCTCCTTAGTCTTCTCGGTGTTAAGCAGCAGGTTGTTTGTGTTGCACCACTCAGCCAGACGATCCACCTCCTCCCTGTAGGCGGTCTCATCATTGTCACTGATGAGGCCAATCACCGTGGTGTCATCTGCAAACTTAATGATGGTGTTGGAACCATCAGCAGGTCTGCAGTCATGGGTGAAGAGGGAGTAGAGGAAAGGGCTCATCACACAGCCTTGTGGTACACCGGTGTTCATTGTGATGGTAGATGAGCAGTGGTTATCCAGTCGGACATGTTGGGGGCGGTTGGTCAGGAAGTCCAGTAACCATTTGCAGATGAGGGAACTGATGCCCAGGTCTGTCAGTTTCCTGATGAGTTGTGAGGGGTGGATTGTATTGAATGCTGAACTGAAGTCTATAAACAGCATTCTGGCGTAGGTGTTGTTGTTGTCCAGGTGTTAGAGGACAGAGTGCAGTGCGATGGAGACTGCATCCTCTGTGCTCCTGTTCTGGCGGTATGCAAATTGGTGGGAGTCCAGGGTGGGGGGGAGACAGGATTTGAAGTGTGCTAGGACCAGCTGCTCTAAGCACTTAGTGATGATGGGGGTGAGTGCTACTGGGCGGTAGTCATTGAGGCTAGATGGGTTGGAGTTTTTGGGTATCGGGACGATGGAGGTAGATTTGAAGCAGGCCGGTACCACAGCGTGGGCCAAGGACATGTTGAATATGTCTGTCAGGACGCCTGCAAGCTCCCCAGAACACGCTCTGAGAACACGCCCGGGGATGCCATCAGGACCTGCAGCCTTGTGGACATTGATCCTGCTCAGCACCGGTCCTACATCGGTGGGGGAGAGAGTCAGAGGTTGGTGGTCTGGCGTCGTGTCTGTTTTGGTTGTGGTTGTGGGGTTCCCTCGCTCAAAACGAGCATAAAAGTTGTTGAGCTCGTTGAGGAAGGAGACATCATAGGATGTGGGGGAGGGTTTGGTGGTCCTGTAGTCTGTAATGGTCTGGAGTCCTTGCCACATGCGTCGGGGGTTGGAGTTGGAGAAGTGTTCTTCTACCTTCTTTTTGTAATGGTGTTTGGCTTTTTTGATGCCCTTCTTTAGATTAGCCCTGGCTGTACTGTAGGCGTGTGCATCTCCTGACCTAAAGGCAGTGTTGCGGGCCTTCAGGAGGAGACGAACATCCCGGTTCATCCAAGGCTTCTGGTTGGGGTACATGGTGATCCGTTTCTGGGTGGTGACACTGTCTGTGGTTTTGGAGATGTAATCCACTACAGATGAGGCATACTGGTCCAGGTCTGTGTGGGTGAACATATTCCAGTCTGTGTTTTTAAATCTGTCCTGGAGCACTGCGTCTGTCCCCTCTGGCCACACTTTAATTGTCCTCACAGCAGGTTTCACACGTTGGATGAGTGGTGAATACCTAGGTGTGAGGAACAGGGAGAGATGGTCCAATTGTCCAATGTGGGGGAGGGGTGTTGCTTTGTAGGCTCCAGCCAGGTTGGAATAAACATGGTGTAAAGTCTTGTCTCCTCTGGTGTGGCAGGAGACATGTTGGTGGAATCTGGGGAGGACTGTCTTTAAGTTGGTGTGGTTGAAGTCGCCAGCAACCTCTCTAAACTGGTTTCCATACATTGTGTAATAAACACTTCCTGCCAGTAATTTGGCGTTATCTCTTTTTTCACACAGTGCTTCAAAACAACAGGTTTACTTACTGTATGTTGAAGTGACAATGCTCTCTACATGCATATAATTATACCAGGAGACGATAACATTGTTTTGTAGCAAGAATCAAAGTAAGGCTGCAGTCAGTGAACCATACATCAGCGGTCTTCAACCTCCGGGCCATGGACCGTGAGTCGTTTGATACCGGGCAGTGAGAGTTGAGGCTCGGGTGTGAAATTTATGGTTTTCAGGCTTTTTGTCGTTGTTTTTTTTAATCATTTTTTTATCGTTAACTCGGTTTCCCTGGGTCTTTTCTCGTGTGTTATGAATAAATCTTCTTTTTTGGTACCGGTACTGGTTTTATTTTGTTGTATTTATCCGCGACACTTTAAAGGCCCGTCCGTGAAAATATAGTTGGACATAAACCGGTCCGTGGCACAAATAAGGTTGGGAACCGCTGTCATACATAAGTAATTTTTGGTTTGAGAAAAAAAGTCATCATAACCTAAAACATGTTGCAGTTTTAGTGGTTGCAGAGAAAACTAGAGATCTGGACCTCTGCTTGACTCGACTTTTCAGCTTAATAGAAATGACAGAAACTTTGGACCAGAGCAGGTGAGTATCATAAAGAGCAGCAGAGTATACGGTAATGCTGAGATATGGCTAAAGAGCATGAAGACAGAAAGCACAAAGACTGTAATAACACTGAACTTTGTCACCATGACCCTTTGGTTTCAGGGTTGCAGTTCTGGAAGACTTAATGTCAACTCTTCGGTTACAGTTTTGTTATGTTTTAGGATCAATACATTTGGATGAGAAGACGGAGATTTTAAAGTTATCAGTTATAAGTTATTTACTCCAGCCAACTTGGTTATCAAGCTGCAGCCATAAACTGTACTAGCTAAGTAGTGTTGAGCATCAGACTTTCTCTGTTCCAAAAGACCAACAGCAAAAACTCAGTGGAGGGGTCCACTTCAGTGAGTAAGGAAGCTATTTATAAGAAAATCCACCTTTTTTTGCACCAGGATGGAAGTGTGCTTTGTTCTGCTGTTTAACATCAATCTGTTAAGACTCAGTATCATTTAGAACCAGACACAAGTGACCATGAGATGAACCACTTGGTGATATCTCAGGAACACCTTCAGGAAGTTTCTTCAAGCATGCTACAATGCTCAGTTGATGATGGGCTGATAACACCATCACTGTGGCGTTGAAAAAAAGTTTTTTTTCCCATATTCAAGACTTTTTTCATCAATTCTTCCAGATATCACACAAATGTCTAATGGGATAAAAAGATGACGTGAATAATTTCCTCTACACTGTCACATTATAATATTCTGCATACACCTACAATTGGCCAGAGCTTCCTCTAATATCAGAGCTGTTAATCAAAGCAGCCATGCTCCTAATTCTAGTGTACGCATGGGTGAGTTACAGCTGTTGTGAAGGACAAAACTATCTATAGAGGTCAAAACCATTTTTTGTACAAGGTTAAAAAACACGGTTTTTAATACTCTGAAGTTTTTTGATTCATTTTTGGAGTCTGCCTCAAGTGTTTATCAGAGGAACTGCAGGGATTTATTTTTGTACATTTTATTTACTTATTTACATATTTATTTATTTAGTATTTGGACTTGTCTGCAAGCTTCTATGCAGTGTTTACTTATTGAACATCAATTTTAAATACCTGCCAATTAAATGTCAATATATCTGCATTACATGTATGATGTTGTCATTGTTCTATAGAAATTTCACACAGAGTTCCCGACACTCTAGTAAACTTTGTCTGCTGTTCCAGAGAGTGAACGAACTTTACAATCTTAAAGTTTTAGTCTATTTACTAAAAATAAAGTTGACGCTGGTGCTGACAGTCTCCTCTTTCTGTTTGAGTTAGCATACACAAATCAGTTTGCATAGCTAGCAATCCATCACGTCAGCTAAAATCATGGCTTCATAGCATCAGCAATAATAGAAATCTTCCCTTAAATACTTCTTTATAAGAGAATAATTAACCTGATATTTATATATATGCTGTTTTTGCCACGTAATAGTGACTGGCTGGGAATTCCCCATTTGTAACATTCCAATAACCAGTATGAATTTCAAAGTCATCATAAATATATTTTCGGTCTCAGCTTCCAAACACAACAGTGGCAAAAAGGTTGATATAAACACATAAAATGGACGGAAAAAAAGAGACGTTGCGAGCAGGAAATGACTTGCCACACTATCTGCCCCACACTGATGATTTATGTCCCAGGATATCGCTGAGCCACACAATGAATCTTCATTTGATGGAGGCCTCCGTGACTCTCCAGTGTTTTACGGGGATACGAGTGTGCTGGGGGCTGGGAGAGTGCTGGTCTGCAGCCAGGCTCGTATGAACACAGAAAAACCAGGTCCTGGATTTACTTCGATTTTTGCGTTTACTGAAATATGGTGCTTAAAAAAACTGTTTCTTTCAGGTCAGCCCATGTATGTCTGTTTAAAATCTGCTCATGCATATTAAATTACCCATGTCCAGACAGATTTCACAGTTTGTGTTTTTTATATGTGCGTGTCACTCTGTAGTCTAGTTGGCAGACACTGATAGAACAACATCCAATATTCATCATAACTATATGAAAAAGCAGCTGTTGTTAAGGGAACAAGATCAGCAGTTCAGTACCAATGAAACTGTTTCCTTTCACTATTCATTACCTGAAAACTGTTATTCAATAACAATATCTGCTGTTGTAGGTCTGACTGAACTGAGTCAGTGCAATATGTCTGCTATATGGTAATGTTATTATAGCACACTAAACATAACTCAGCGGCTTCCTATCAGGTAGAAACATATCTGCACAGTTTTAGAGGATTTCTAAGTCAAAATGTACTCTGTCATTTACTAACAACCAGTAAGATTGAGTCAGAAGTGTTAGAGCAGTGAACAACCTGCTATGTTTATGTTAAGTGCAGTGTTGGGAAATGTTACTTTTAAAATGTATTCCACTACAGATTACAGATTACATGGCCCAAGTTACTCAGTGACAGTAACGTATTCTGAATATTTTGGATTACTCGATATATTGTCATTCTTTTTACAACTACATGAATGTACTATTGCTGTGTGATTCATTACTATTACTGAAGGCTACTCACCACCAAGCTAACATTGTTAGCTGGTGTTAGCTGAGGTTAGTTCATAGACTGTTAGACTTGATGGATCACATTAACAACCTGCTCGCTGCAAATGTGCAGTTCTGAAAGCAATACCAACTAGATTATTAAATCTTAATATAAATGAGTAACAGTAGGGTGGACATCAGGTAAGGCTGCACTTTTTGCAGTGAGCAGAGAAAACTATTTCAGTATCAGTAATATGTTTTCTTTTTGTCTGCTTTCAGAACCAAACATGATTATTTGCAGCTAGCAGGTTGTAATGCAGCCTTCAATAATAGTAATAAATCACAGCAAGAGTACATTGCAGATACTGAAGTGGCACATGACCCAGGTAGCTACCACAACTAAAACAAGCTAGCTGCAGTAGGCTAACGTTAGTTTTAAATAAAGAACTTTCTTCCAGATGTTTCTTTAGGTTGGAGTCTTTTGACACTGAGAGCAGCTTGGTTGCTAGCAAACAGAGTTTGCATTGCACAGTCAGATTTCATCCCTTTTTTCTTTAAATGTGAAGTGGTGTCTGACGTTCCAAGTAAGAAATGCATTCCTGCCCATGCACTGCTGGCTCTGTTGTGCTGGCTCTGGGTCCATTGTGTAACTGACCCCACCAACATTAACAGGACACTTACATTAGAGCCTTTTACTGTGTGTTTTGTTTGGGTTTCCGGCAATGCGTTACCAAAATTAGAGAGGGGATAGCCTAACATATGAAACAAGAAAAGACCGCTGTGTAATTCATTTATTTCAACAAAGTAACTGTATTTTAATTTTCACCTATTTAAATGGTAACTGTAACAGGATACAGTTAATCATATTTTGTATTTTGTATTTGTATGTGTTCCATTACTTCCCAACACTAGTTAAGTGATAAAAGCAAGAGCTAAGAGGCTGAGCTGGAGCAGGAGCGGACAATGTAGATGGTGATGGATAAATAATACTTCTTAAATTACTGATTTTTTTCTTTAAAGAAATAAAGTCATTTTTCACAGTCGTTCACAATAATCTTCAGGTGGACAGCAGGTGAAGCAGGAGTAATGATGTCACTTTAGGATTAACTCTGCTCTTTGCAACCAGGTATGAAACACAGGCAGCCCTCGCAGCTTTAATCGAGTTGCTGAACTAAATTAAAAGATCTTTTAAATGAAGGCGATGAACATGTAAACGAGTTTTCCTCTACAAGCACTCAGCTTTTTGACAAGAATGCTTTAAGCAGCACATCATTTATCTAAAGTGAGGATGTAGAAACAGGCGCTAATCTCAGTTTAACAGGACAGATTTCATTTAAAATGAAAAGATCAACACTAGCTTAAAAGGACACGAATACATTAAAAACATCAGAGAATTTCTCATCAGCAGAGGAATTTATGATGTGAGAGCTCAGCACATGGTGAGCAGGAGACAGAAGAATATTTATAGACAAGTTAAAAAATTATTTATTTATATACTTTAAATATTTATATTCAAGTAAAAACAATAAGGTTGTGTGGGGCCAGACACATGATGTTGATAAAACCTCGGGCAGACTGTAGCCTGACCCCAACCAAGTAACCAAGAACCAATCGTTTGGAACAAAAGGGAAATGACCCATTTCTAGGTCACTATTTTGACCAATGTTGTTGTAATATGAGGTATGTGTTAACTAGCAAGTGCACAATGGTGCATCTTAGCGATGTTGTGGAATGCATAAAGTAATGTAATGAAAAAAGGAAAGTAATCTAATGAGAATAATTAATTTTCTGTGGTTTACACATAATGTAATATATGTAGTAGCAACATGCTAATTGTTTATGTCAGTGGTTCCCAAACTTTTTTTGCCAGGCCCCCCTTTTTTTACAAGAAAAATGTTCGCACAAGAAAAACTCTTTTATGCTGCGTCCACACCTACACGGGTATTTTTGAAAACTCAGCTGTTTCTATGCGTTTGGGCCTTTCGTCAACACGTAAACGGCGTTGCGATTCACCGAAAACGGAGATTATTTAAAACTCCTTTTTTGCGTTTACGTGTGGACGAGGATTACAGAGTTCGTCACGCAACGTCAAAGGTATGTGCCTCTTCTCACGTCACGCTGTGCGCCACGTTATTGTTTACATGAGATGGATTGCATGAGATGAATTGCAGAATGGCAGATAGAGACAAAATACTGTTACTGTTAATCTGACTATCTGCAGGTTTTACACGCTTACACACGCAGTTACTGTCCCTCCATTTAGAAAGGCAGAGGCTCACGGCGTAATTATTTTACGTGTAGTTGTTTTTTTCCTGTGTAATAATATTCAACATTGCTGTCAATACATTTTTCAAAAATGTCTCTCTGTGCAAAATGGGTTTAAACACATAAACAGCTGTGGGATACTGTTTGTCCGTGATTTGAACCGGGGGAACAAATCGTGGCAGGATCAGCCTGATATTATTTGTATCCCGCTGTAACTTTACTGCATAAAGAGCTAACATGTCCAAAATGTCAGGAGTAGTTAGTTATTACAACAAGTGTTTGTGAACTAAAAATCAACATTGTTGGATACTGTTTGTCCGTGATTTGGAGAGCCCAGCGCTGCTCCCGAGGCAGGGAAACTAATTCTGCAGGGTAGAACTACCTCGGCACTTGTGCAGGTGAAGCCAAAGGGAAGATATGCTTCATCATATTTTCTAGTCTTTGGCTTGGAAGGAGGTTGGTTTGGAAACATATTTGGCGATGCTTCATCTCCTGCTTTGCGTTTGTGTGGGAGCCCCGTCAGAAACCTGTCCACAGTGTCCAAGCGCTCTTTTTTTTTCTTTTCATACTGCGCCCCCCCTGCAATGGCTCTGCGCCCCCCCAGGGGGCGGGCCCCACACTTTGGGAACCTCTGGTTTATGTTAAGTGAATCTGAGATTGAATTTTACTTTCTGCCTTTTAAATTTTATCCAGAACGTTCTTTATAAACTGCGATGAGCCCAGATAGTAAGAGCCAAGCATATTAAAAACAATCTATGAAGAACAAGGAGAGGAGTGATGTGCTGTGCTCGTTCAAATTACAAGGAGGTTTCCGAGAGGAGGACTGGCTACGCTGATGAAAAATTCACAAACTTGCAGCCTGTGGCTTCAGCACATTCTTGGCTGTTAAGTCTGCTGCTGGTGGGGAGACTGACAGCTCTGCCTCTTTGACTGTGGATTTCGCCCTGTTTGGTTGAGCACTTATATAAGATGGTAAGTCAGGAATGAAGCCTTTGCTCTCTGAAAGCTTTAGATTTGCTTTGAATTCAGACTGTTGAAAAGCTTTCAGCATAACATTATCTTCTAATATAAGAAAGAAATACAGTAAAAAAAAAACCAACCTAATATGAAGAGAAAGCTACATTAACAGGAACTGCTTTGGAATTAAGTTTTTTTTTTTTTTAAATGTAAAAGAGAAATATTTAGTGTAATTGTATAAAGGACTCAGTCGGTACAAGTGCCCTTGGACTGTCTGAGAAGGAATCATAAGAGAGGATGTCATCATCATTAGTATGCATGTCGGAAAAAAGCTTTTGTATGTGGTGTGGCCATGGTTGCTAGGCAGTCTGGGATAATGTCACTATATGCTACGTAAGTTATAGTTTTTCTTGTCTTTTCCATTCATTTCACCATCAGCTTTCAGACAAAGACACTGAACAATAGTGAGCAGCAGCAACTGTGGACTCAGTGTTTACCAGCCTGAGAAATATCATTCACAGACAGATGTACTGAAGTCTGTTCCCTGCAGTGGTGCAGGGACATGCAAACACATCACAGCCTTATATTTTGTGTGAGCTGTAAATAAAATCTATGAAGTAACCAAAAGCCTCATCAACCTCAAATGTTATTTCTGGGCACATGTGACAAAAACAGATGTTGTTTATTTAAAATGTTATTTAAATTCAGACAACAAATCAGCAAAAACCTCTCTGTGTGTAAAAATGTTATAGTGATTCTGCTGAAACGAGTACAGGTAAAATGATTTAGTTCTTAAGCTTAGACTATGGTGCAGCAAAGGTTCCTGCTCAGCTTGGACTAAGCAATGCTCTTTACCATTACATCCAAGCAAACGTGCATGAAATATTGATGTTTTCTGTGCGGTCTAAACTGGTGTCATTATTATGACAAAGATTGTAACACAGACGAGGCTTGTACAGAAAGTTCCCCTCCATAGGAAGCCCATGGAGGATATCCAGAGGACGTTTCATGATAATGTCCAGCAGACGGTGAGGTTATAGAACAAATTTTCAAGCGTAGATGTGAAGGTAAGACTGTCATCTGATGATAATTCGACCCCACAGTGTTTGCTGGGATTCTTCTCCTTTCATGCAATAAATTAAAAGTAAAAGATGTAGATCAAACTGACATGTCCTTGTTCACACATGAACTGAAGTGTGCATAAAAAAGATGTTGGATATTTTTTTTCTATCCACCCATCATGCAGATAATTGTAAAATTCATGTAGTAACATTTTTGATCAGTAACTGACGTCACTCCTCACTGTATTACAAACGTTTGTAATAATTACAGTCATACATTATTTGCCAGTGAAAGGATTTATTCAAAATGTTTCTTTATGCTCAGTTTTGTTTTCAGTTGGTTTTTATATTCTTATTATATATTCTATTATTATCTTATTATTCTTATATTTTTATATTCTAACAGTTCATTTGCTGCCTGTACCCTCGTCTCTCCTTTTTTATGTCTTTGCATCCTTCATATTACACCTTCTTTCTTCTTAGTTCTCAGATAATTAATGATCAAATAATACATTTACTAAAACAATATATTTCTCCAAAAGATGATGTAATTAATTAATAATAAAAAAATCAAACCAGCCACACTTGCAGTGTAATCACTGTGGGGATTTGATCAGATCTCACTATCAAAGCTCCATAAAATACACACAGTACATTGAATATAATGCAATTGGGGCAGCTCTACTGTAGTGACAATTTCTTGCCATCCCTAGTGCCGCCCTTATTTTACATATGATGACGTTATTTATTAAAATAAGCTATCATTAACACTTTGAGCCTAGCTACAATTAACATTGAATATAATAGTCTTTCCCTGTCATGAACTAGCTGTGTGCAGGCGGAATGAATAAAGAACAAAATACAAAAACACAAGAAAACTAAGAACACTGGGTCAAAATGACCCAGGACCATGACATTCCCTCCCTCCCCTATTAAAAAATGGTTCAGTCCACTGTTTTCAGTAGCAACCAACACCTTGATTGTGCATCATGGACATTTTTAGATTTCAGCACAGGTGGTTGATTGTTACATTTGGCACCTCCAAACCTCATGAATGATTTAAGATGACAAAGCAACAAGACACTTCGAACTCTACACCAGTTTGTAAATCGTGTTGATTGGCCACATGAAACCAGAGTTCTTATTAAAAAATATACGCAATGATTTTATCGGGATAATATTGTCATGTTTAGTGCAGGAAGAAAAAACAGCAACAATGTTCCTATTTATGGATAAAAGTTGGTTGTTTAGGAGGAGGGAAAATTTTGGGATTGATGGTGAGGAGCAAAAGTGAGCAAGCGAGAGAGAGAGAGAGAGATGGATTATATGGAGTTTTGAAATATGCGAGGTTTTAGTCCTGTGATGTTTTGTGGAGGACAGAAACTATTTTGGGAGTTTGTTTACATGAAACATGTATACTTACTGAACTTGATGTATTTTAATCATATATAATGTATATTGTACACAATGTAACACCTGCATATGTATAAAGAAATGGCTTTAATTTTGGCACCATAACAAAAATCTCTAGATCTGCCCCTGAATGCAGTTAGGAGCAGAGGAGGAGACACTAAGGAGCCTCCTTAGTGTCTTTCTTTATACGTATAAGGAAACTTCTGGTAAGACAAAAGGTTTTTTTTTTTCATCTCTCAAGATCATGAATATTTATCATGTTTCATTTGACATGCTGGGTCTCAGCTTGTTATGGTAAATCCATGAATAAATAATAGCAATAAATTAAATATGGCTTTCTATTTTTATATTTTAACTCTAAGTATGGTTAGCCACACTGCTTAGATCCCTGACCTCTTATCTGTGTTTCTTGCATCTTTAGTGGGTGTAATATTAATGACATATTGTAATATTCTAGTATTTTCTGACTTTAAGACTGCCACAGTATATAAACACGATGGAACCAACAATCTTGATTGACGAAACAAACTGAAAACTATATTACAATGACGACTGAGTAGTCATACCAGCTAGCTGTTTGAGGCGCACCTTATTCCTTTTTGGAAGCTTTGTCCAACAAAGCATTAGTGTGAGGAGGCCTATTAAATCATTGTCTGCATGTCAGTGTGAAAATGCTGCACTTACATCCGCTGTGGATAAAGCTAATTGCATTTTATTGGCTCAAAACACAGAATAGCTTCTATCCAAACACAAACACACAACCATAAACCCTCTGAGTGCAACAAGGTCCACACTCACGGGGGAATCAGTTACCACGCTTAAACCCACAGAGAAATGGAAGACTTGTTCTTGTGGTGGCAGTGCGCTTTATAGAAGTTAAAATCTGAAATAGAGAAACATCTGGAAGATGATGGTGTCTCTTTTACTCTGAGGACTGACTTGGATGAAATCACTCTGCTGATACTGTATCCATGACCTCCAAAAAACCAAAAACATTGTATTCATTAAAAAAAAAATTCAGCACTGCACATATCTCTGTAAGGATCCTATGAATTGACACTAATATGTTATAATTTACTCATATAAACTTATCTCAAACAAGCTCATAATTTACAGAAATGAAAATGGTGCTGCTAAAGGTTTTGGTTTATTCATCATTAAATCACCAACAGGACAGTGTTTAAGCAGTGAGGCTCACTCTGACCATCGGGCCCTGAATTCATCACTGAAGTGTGGACGCAGCTAAAGAAACTAGTTTTTAAATGAAGAAGCTGTTGACATATTCCCAGAACCAATGCGGCTTTTCAGACCTATTTAAAAACAAAACAAGTAAATAATTAAAAAGTGAAGAATGACATTATCAGAGCCCAGAAACAATTCAAATAAAACCATGCTAATGGGATATGTTCTCCATACTTCCTAAAATGCCAACAGTTAGCATTGTCTGTGATATAAATGGCCCTGGCCCAACACATTTTGTAACGTCAGAGTGCCCAAGGACGGGAGAAGAAAAACACTGAGCATTTACAGAAGTCTCACAGGGATTTATGTACATATACTAACCTCATTATTTGAAACTCTGGCCATTCACTCTCCTTCTTGGTCAAATAGCCGTTATACAGCCTGGAGGTGTGTTTGGGGTCATTGTCCTGTTGGAAAATAAATGATGGGATGCCATGCTGGTTCAGTGTGCCTTCCTTCTCCATGCTTCACAGTGGGAACCATGCAAGTTGAGACCATCGTTCACCTGATTCACACAGTCTCGTCTGAACAGTTGATGTAGAGATGTGTCTGTGACAGGAGCTCTGTGTGGCATCTATCTGGGGTCTAATCTGAGCTGCTGTTAACTTGTGATTTCTGAGGCTGTTGACTTGTGATAACTGTTGCAGAGGTGACTCTTGGTCTTCCTTTCCTGGGGCGGTCCTCATGTGAGACAGTTTCATCGTAGTGCTTGATGGTTTTTGCGACTGCACTTGGGGACACATTCAACGTTATAGCAGTTTTCCAGACTGGCTGACCTTCAGTTCTTAAAGTAATGATGCGCTGTTGTTTCTCTTTACTTAACTGATTGGAGCTGATTGGTTCTTGCCATAATATTCAATTCAATTTTATTCAGTTTTATTTATTTATATAGCGTCAAATCACAACAACAGTCGCCTCAAGGCGCTTATTGTACAGTAGATCGTCCAATAATAGATACAGAGAAAAACCCAACAATCATATGACCCCCTATGAGCAAGCACTTTGGCGACAGTGGGAAGGAAAAATTCCCTTTTAACAGGAAGAAACCTCCGGCAGAACCAGGCTGAGGGAGGGGCGGGGCCATCTGCTGTGACCGGTTGGGGTGAGAGAAGGAAGACAGGATAAAGACATGCTGTGGAAGAGAGACAGAGATTAATATCAGGTACGATTCAATACAGAGAGGTCATAGTGAGTGAAGAAGAAAAACCCAGTGCATCATGGGAATCCCCCAGCAGCTTATGCATATTGCAGCATAACTAAGGGAGGATTCAGGGTGAGATTAATGCTACCTCAGTCTTTGTTCCCTTCTACCTTGTGTTTTTCATGTTTTTCATCATCAGCATCAATAAAGGCTCACTTTTCGTCAAGTTCAGTCCCACCTTCATTTGTCTGCATCTGGGTCCACAAACCACAACCTCCACACAGTCTGCTGCATCAGACTGTAATAGCTTGTTCATTTAACACTGGAATTGGATTGGTAGAAACTGACGTTTCTGTTGGGTTTCTTTATTGTATTAGATATAGCTAAATTTGAATTGTACCTAGTAAATTCAGAGATATGTTATCTCAGCTGCAATGAAAGACCAGCTAAATAAGCTCTTCTGTGTTTAGATTAGTTGCAGTAAAACCGTATGTTTATGTTTTCTTTATTTCATTTGTATCTACCACTGGCCTATACACCATTCAGGAATTTATGACTAACTTTCTGATATTGTGTTGGTCCCCCGTTTTGCTGTCAAAAAAGCAAACATGGGCATCCTGTCCATATACAAACGTCATATACAATAAAGTCCATTGCACTATGTATTCTGACACCTTACTGTCAGAATCAACATTAACATTTTTTGACAATTTGAGCTACAATAACTTGCCTATTGGACTGAATCACCGTGGTTTTAGCTCAGGAGAAAGAACAGGTCATCTACTAATTGAAATGTTGGTGGTTCAATCTTTGGCTCCTCCAGTCTGCACACCAAATATCCTTGCACATGATTGTGATGGCTGCACTTACAGCCACACAGTGGTAATACCCACCATGTTAGTGTAGAGGCTTATAAGTAACATTGCATTCACATTTGTCTTTCTTTAAATATAGGAATTAATTTACAGGACAATAAATAACTGGGTTTGGTTTAGAATTAATTCACATATCCACATAACACTGCATTCTAAAATAAGTGCGCACATTTTAGTTTACACTGTTATGTATGATTAATCTTTTGTTTTCTGAGTTAGCTTAGTTGCAGCTGTTCCAGTCCCTTGATTAAGGAGCCAAGAGGTGGAAAAGGGGCGGAGCGAGCTTTAAAGGAAAACTGCAAATTGGTTCATGCCATAACTCGGGACCATGGGGGGGATTGGAGTTCATTATGTTTGGTTTAGTTAGGTTTTGTGTGTTTTACCCCTTCTCGTGTTTTTTGTGGGCTGATCAGCCACTATTTAAATTTCCACTTTGTCTCGTTAAGTTAGGTCAGTTTGTTTGAGTTATCAGTAGTGTTGTCAATTTTGAGTAGAGTTCTGTTATTTTGACCTCTTTTATGGGCCCAAGATTTTGATTCTTTTTGCATGATTTAACCAATTATGTTTTTTGGGTTAAATAAAAAATCATTTCTTTGGACTTTAACCTGTGCCTAAGTCTCTTTCACTGCTCGGTCCATCACAATGATACTAACCCCAAGTTGCTCACCCATGTTTCCACTGGAGTATAGATGTTTGATCAAAAGCACTTACACAGGAGAAAAAAAGGTGCTTGTATGAATGTGTGAGGCGTGTTGTGTGAAGCCATTTTCCTGCTTTCAGCTCTTAGGACAGATTGTTCACTTGCTACTTATCTCAGCCACTGAAAGGTGCCGCTATGAAGAGATAACAGGTAAAGTGATCTTCACCTGTTAGGGATCATATGATTGATTGGTGTACATTCTCTGTCTAGTGGAGAGTACTATCACTAATTTTTCTCAAGATTAAGAAGCAGTGACCAATATAAGTTTTGCTTTCCTAATTTGACAGAATCTGTGCTCATTTTTTAATCTGACTTTTCTTTGCACCAAACTAATTCACCTAAGTTATTAATGAGCCAGATAAGTTATTTCACAGATTATTGGAATTTTATGCTCTCATTAATCAGAAACAATACTGCATGTTTTATAACTTGTTCATTTTCATCTTAACGCAGAGGCTATTCTGCCATCCTACCCAGTGCAGACCAGCTTGTTTGTCTTAAACAGCTGCATTATTATTTTGAGTGGCTTCTCTGTAGGTGCCTGGTGTAAATTACTTTCACTGCACAGCTCATTATTGTAATAAGCATATCTCAAGTGTGACCATTACTGTTGTAAACGCAGAGCAGAGACTCTTCTGTCTTTAAGGTGCATCAAGGCTGAGGTGCCTTTACTGTATATATGACATGATAGTTGTTCTGCTTCACTGGTAATTATATTCTCTTAGATGAAGTGTATCGTCATTGATGAACATGCACTTCATTTCTTCAGGACTAAGGTTTCTGAAGGACAGTGGTAAGGATAATTTTGATTATTTTATGTTTTCAGGTAAATTCAGTTGGCATGGATGTTAAGGTCCATTTTGGTGCAATATTTCATGTCAACATTCATCCAAAATTAATGTGAGGCTTTGGTACTTTCTGAAATTCTAATCATGTAGGTTGGAATGAGTATCCGACATGAATGCACTGAAGTATTGTGAGTCCAATGGGTTTGTTATTTTGTGCACTAAAATGTTCGATGATCACACTGTTTTAGCCTGATGTACAAAATAATGTTGGCTAAGGTTACTCAGAGTTTAAAGATGAAGCTGCTCAAATAATCTTTTATGTTTCTGCCTCATTTTTTAAGAAGAAAAACTGTACTTTATGTTGACATTTGTATTATTATTATTTAAAGACAATACCATTTTGAAAATACTTAAAGTAAGTACTTAAAATAGCACTTTATTTTGATTTTGTCCAGGGATATTATTTTTGTGTCTCTGTTTTGAATTGAAATGCAGTTTTGATGCTTTTTTTTCAGAATTTATAATAGTTTACAACATTCATGTCCATGTCTATTACTTGATTCTGTCGCCCACTAAAACCCTTTAAAATATAAAAACAATTTGCATTTGCAAACATTGATTAATCGACAT
The DNA here is from genome assembly GCF_001858045.2 of Oreochromis niloticus. Classification (NCBI taxonomy): domain Eukaryota; kingdom Metazoa; phylum Chordata; class Actinopteri; order Cichliformes; family Cichlidae; genus Oreochromis; species Oreochromis niloticus. The sequence continues at coordinate 34,877,821 of NC_031987.2, read as the reverse complement.
TAATTAATTACAAAGCCTCTAATTAATTTGATTACGTTTTTATTCCCCCCCAATAATCATATATATATATATAAAAAAAAAACCCACCCATCTCGCCCTGCAGGCGGTTTTATCCTTCAAGCTCGGGTCCTCTACCAGAGGCCTGGGAGCTTGAGGGTCCTGCGCAGTATCTTAGCTGTTCCCAGGACTGTGCTCTTCTGGACAGAGATCTCCGATGTTGTTCCCGGGATCTGCTGGAGCCACTTGCCTAGCTTGGGAGTCACCGCACCTAGTGCTCCGATTACCACGGGGACCACCGTTACCTTCACCCTCCACATCCTCTCGAGCTCTTCTCTGAGCCCTTGGTATTTCTCCAGCTTCTCGTGTTCCTTCTTCCTGATATTGCTGTCATTCGGAACCGCTACATCGATCACTACAGCCGTCTTCTTCTGTTTGTCTACCACCACTATGTCCGGTTGGTTAGCCACCACCATTTTGTCCGTCTGCATCTGGAAGTCCCACAGGATCTTAGCTCGGTCACTCTCCACCACCCTTGGGGGCATCTCCCATTTTGACCTCGGGACTTCCAGGTTATACTCAGCACAGATGTTCCTGTACACTATGCCGGCCACTTGGTTATGGCGTTCCATGTATGCCTTGCCTGCTAGCATCTTGCACCCTGCTGTTATGTGCTGGATTGTCTCTGGGGCATCTTTACACAGCCTGCACCTGGGGTCTTGCCTGGTGTGATAGACCCCAGCCTCTATGGATCTTGTACTCAGAGCTTGTTCTTGTGCTGCCATGATTAGTGCCTCTGTGCTGTCTTTCAGTCCAGCTTTGTCCAGCCACTGGTAGGATTTCTGGATATCAGCCACCTCCTCTATCTGCTGGTGGTACATACCGTGCAGGGGCCTGTCCTTCCATGATGGTTCCTCGCCTTCCTCCTCTTTCTTGGGTTTCTGCTGCCTGAGGTATTCACTGAGCACTCGGTCAGTTGGGGCCATCTTCGTGATGTATTGTGGATGTTTTTTGTCTCATCCTGGACTGTGGTGCTGACACTCACCAGTCCCCGGCCCCCTTCCTTCCGCTTAGCGTACAGCCTCAGGGTGCTGGACTTGGGGTGAAACCCTCCATGCATGGTAAGGAGCTTTCTTGTCTTTATGTCAGTGGCTTCTATCTCCTCCTTTGGCCAGCCTATTACCCTAGCAGGGTACCTGATCATGGGCAGGGCGTAGGTGTTGATGGCCCGGATCTTGTTCTTACCGTTCAGCTGACTCCTCAGGACTTGCCTGACCCTTTGCAGGTAGGTGGTTGCAGCTTTCCTAGCGGCCTCTTCATGGTTCCCATTCGCTTGCGGGATCCCCAGGTACTTGTAACTGTCCTCTATGTCTGCAATGTTGCCTTCTGGTAGTTCAATCACCTCAGTTCTGACTACCTTCCCTCTCTTTGTTACCATCCGACTACACTTCTCCAGTCCGAATGACATTCCAATGTCATTGCTGTATAGCCTGGTAGTGTGAATCGATGTCTCGTTCACTCTTGGCATACAGCTTGATGTCATCCATGAACAGGAGGTGGCTGACAACCGCTCCGTTCCGTAGTTGGTATCCGTAGCCAGTCTTGTTACTGATCTCACTGAGGGGGTTCAGGCCTATGCAGAACAGCAGTGGGGACAGAGCATCTCCTTGGTAGATCCCGCACTTGATGGTGACTTGTGCTATGGGCTTGGAGTTGGCCTCTAGTGTTGTACGCCACATCCCCATTGAGTTCCTGATGAAGGCATTCCAGTATCCAGCTGTGGGGCATTGAGTCATAGGCCTTCTTGTAATCAATCCAGGCTGTGCACAGGTTGGTCAATCTGGTCTTGCAGTCTCGGCTGACTGTTCTGTCTACCAGTAGCTGGTGTTTTGCACCTCTGGTATTCTTGCCAATCCCTTTCTGTGTCCCGCTCATGTATTGACCCATGTGCCTGTTCATCTTAGCTGATATGATGCCTGACAGGAGCTTCCATGTAGTACTGAGGCAGGTTATTGGTCGGTAGTTGGATGGGACCGGTCCCTTCTTGGGATCCTTGGGGATCAGGACCGTCCGACCTTCGGTTAGCCATTCCGGGTGTCTCTCGTTAACTAGCAGCTGGTTCATTTGTGCTGCCAGACGCTCGTGGAGTGCAGTCAGCTTCTTCAGCCAGTAGGCGTGAACCATGTCGGGCCCTGGTGCTGTCCAACTCTTCATACTGGAGACCGTTTCTTGGATGTCTGCCACTGTGATGGTTACTGGACCCTGTCGCTATGGTCTGCCTTCAGATCCACTAGCCACTGAGCATTGCCATTATGGGTTGCGTCTTTCTCCCATATGCTCTTCCAGTATTGCTCCATCTCCAGCCTTGGTGGTGCTGTTCTGTTATTGTTCCCTTGCCACTGAGAGTACACCTTTGCTGGTTCTGTGGAGAACAGCTGGTTTATTCTCCTGCCTTCTATCTCTCTGGTGTACCTCCTCAAGCGGGTGGCCAAGGCTGTGAGTCTTTGCTTGGCAGTTTCCAAGGCCTCAGGTAGGGACAGCTTGCTGTATTTCTTATGCACCTTCTTTGTCGTGCCTTTCTGTAACTCCGTTAGTTGGCTAACCTCCCTCCGTGCTACTTTGATCTTGCCCTCTAGCCTCCTTCTCCATGGAGGGTACTGCCCCGTGTGGCTGTTCAACTTGTAGCCAAGCATCTCACTGATCACTACTGCCGTATTGTAGATCAGCTTGTTAGTGTCGGTAATTGTGGTTGTAGGTATCATCCGTAGTGCTGCATTAACATCATCTAGCAGACCTTCTGAGGGTACTTCACGTAATCTTGGTAACCGGCTACGGGGGATCCAGGTTTCAAGCTTGGCCGTGATCCTATCTTTCAGGTCAGTTCCTCTCGCACTCAACGATCCTTCTCCTATCGCACTTGGGGCTATGTACCCAATCTCGGGTGGGGGTGATGATATCTCCCCCCTGACCTGGCGTCCTGACTCCTCCTTGCCGTAGCATTTATGTTGTACCTCGTCAATCTCTAGCTGTGAGAGCAGTCCCTTCTTTCGAATGTTGGAACACTGAGCTACTAGTTGTTTGGCCGTCATTGTGGATGTTGGGTATCGAAGAATCCATAGGTCCCTCATCCTATTCATGTAACCCCTTCCGCCAGGGTTACTTGCGTAGTAGCATTCCAACAACGCCCCGTTTTCGTCTCTTGCCCACCGATGGCTTCTTGTTCCAGTAGCCCACTTGTCGTCAGGGTGCCCTGGTTCCTCAACACCTGACGCGGACCTTGTTGATCCGGGCGACGTCCGAGCCGGCATGCCTTCACATTTATCTGTCTCGCTCATGCATGTCTGCGGTAGGCTCACTTAGCATAGGGGGTCTAGCCTTAGGACCCTTACTGGATTCAGTGACATTGGTCAGCATTTCACTCTGAGACAGCAACTAAATTATGATCCATTTTAAAATTGATAAAAGACTGTGTTGTGAAATTTTACACTCAGTGGCCACTTTGTTAAGTGCACATTTTCAACTGCTTGTTTACACAAATATGTAATCACATAGTAGTAATTCAATACATTTAAGCATGGAGACATAGTCAAGACAACCTGATGAAGTTCAAACTGAACATTAGAATGGAGAAGAAAGGTGATTTAAGTGACCCTGAATGTTGCATAGTTGCTAATGCCACACAGACTGGTTTGAGTATTTCACAAACTGATGAATTTTCTGACCTCTGGCAGGACAAAGGTCAGGGAGAGGCAGCAATCTCCTGCCACTGGCTGGTAGGGTGACGAGAAAGAGTATTGTATTGTAGGTGTTTTGTCACATTCTACAGGATGGGCCATTTATATGGATCCATCGTAATAACATGGGAATGGTTGGTGATATTAAAGTCCTGTTTGTGGCACATTAGTATATGTGAGGGGGCAAACTCCTCAAGATGGGTGGTGACCATGGTGGCCATTTAGAAGTCGGCCATCTTGGATACAACTTTTGTTTTTTCAATAGGAAGAGGGCCATGTGACACATCAAACTTATTGGTAATGTCACAAGAAAAACAATGGTGTGCTTGGTTTCAACGTAACTTTATTCTTTCATGAGTTATTTACAGGTTTCTCTTTGTTCACAGCCATTGACATGTCGAAGAGGTTAACACGTGAGGAGCGGATTGAAATCGTGTTGATATCTGGTGAACGCAGTAATCGGGTCATTGCAGCAGATTTCAATGCAAGACACCCTACGAGACACCCTACCCATCTCCCATGCTACAGTCAGCAAACTGCTTGCTAAGTTTCGTGAAACTGGTTCAGTGTTGGATTTGCCAAAATGTGGACGCAAGAAAACTGTCACTAATGAAGAAACATCAGTGGCTGTCCTAGCTTCATTCAGCAAGAGCCCACAGCGTAGCACTCGCCGCATGTCACTGGAGAGTGGCATTAGTCGAACATCCCTTCAGCAGATATTAGCTACTCACAAATGGCACCTGTTAAGGGATTTTTTAGGATTTCGGGATTTTTATTATGTTATGCTTAAAGAGCAAACACATCTAGATAATGAAATGTACTTTTCAGTATTCAGCTTAAATAGAGAAGTTACGCTCTGTTCAACAGGAAGCCTGCATGCAGCACAGTTCTATTTTATCTCTTCCTGTACATGCTACACGAATATGCTTGAGGTGTATAAATAAAGCCTGACAACTGTTCCAGGGGTGTGAGAGTCTCCGTGAGTCTCACCCGTGTACACGTTAACCTGTCTGAGCGTCTTTATTCTGACCTGAGTTGCAATACAGGAAAACTCCTGACATTTCTTGGTCCTTCGAGCCGGATGGGACACAACACTTTTGTGTGACCCCACAGGAAAACCTCATCGAGTCCTGACGTCGTGAGAAGCCCGCGCTGAAGTCTGTCGACAGCTCCTCTCTAGGTAGAGGATAAAAGACCAGAGACGTGACATTCGGGTTCTGGCCAGCGTTTTTAAAAGTGGTCCATGGCGGTGGGGGTCGATGAGGCAGACCTGAGAGACCGGCAGTGAATCAGCAACCAGGTGAATATTAACACTCTGAGACACCTCGCGTAAAACGTAGTAGGCTCGCCCAGAGGGGTTGGTAACATTCCTAAAAGTAAAGGCTCGCCTGAAAAAGGGCTGGAAGCATTTTTAGGAGGATTTCTAAAAGTAAAGGCTCGCCTGAAAAAGGGCTGGAAGCATTTTTAGAAGGGTTTCTAAAAGTAAAGGCTCGACTGAAAAAGGACTGGAAGCATTTTTAGATAAACCTCGTCCGTAAGACATAGTACGCGTTGAAAAGGTCTTGTTGTTTTTTTTATTTTTGTTGGTGGAATAAGTTGATTTTGCAGCACAATAAGGAGGCTGAACTATTCTACTAATTTGTTTACTGTTGGCCACCCAAGTACTGGTGAAAAGAGAAAAAGGTCGTGTTTCATCACGTAAAGCTGACACCGCTTTCAAGAATAGCTTGAAAGTAGAAGGCTGTGTCAACTACCTCTCTCGATTCTCGTGCCAGAGAAGGTGCCGCAGTTGTGTAGTAGTTGTAAAGGATTATAATGGGTAACGAGGCTTCAAAACTCACTGCTGACGAGCAGTAGTTAGAGAAAAAATGTCCAGGCGCCGGACAAATTAGTCCATGTAGATGGAGAAATCCTAAGAAAACAAAATGTCCCACATGGGAAGGGAAATGTAGCCCATCAGCGTTAACACAACTGAGGGAAGCTCTTTTGAAAGAAATAGCAGAAACAAAAAACTTAAAAAAGAAAGGAAAACGCTCGCAAGAATTACAATATTTCAAGGCCTGGAAAGTAGAAGCAGCTAGGCGAGAGGAAAACAAAAAGAAAAGATAAGAGAAAAAACATAAAAAGTCAGAAAAACAGAACATAACCGCCAGTTTAGTAAAACCAGAAGACGAGACACTATGCGGTGCTCGCAACATGTGTATTAACCACCCACCACCATATGCACCGCCACCTCCCACTTCTGCAGCCACAGCTGCAGCATCACCCACATCTACAGCCACAGCTGCAGCACCACCCATTAAACACTCACCCATATCAGGAAGAACTAGGTCACACACACATCATCATCCTTATGTAAAAGCACAGACAATGCTAAACAAACTCTCACTCAAAAATAGCCCACAAGAAGAAATAGGTCGTGATCCCACTGGGACCGACCTCTGGGGAGACACAGTCGACCCGCCAGCCACTGGTATCTACCCATTGGTAGCAGTAGCTAACCCTAGATTTGGCCTAATAATAGGGCCAGAAGGACAAGAAGAGCAAGATGACCGCCCAAACATACATGTTTTTCGTCCGTGGTCACAAAAGGACAGACAAAACATCCTGAAAGACGTTCCTCCACTGAATGAAGGTTTTATACCATGGAGGGATGCTGTAGAACTGATCAGGAGGCAATGGTATTTAAACGGTCATGAAATGCTTCAAGTAATGCAAGATTTATTAGGTTTAAAGATGGGAACAGTTAGAGGAGATTATACCGGCTCAAACGCCGGGGGTGTAGCATACGCACCAGGAAGCACCGACCTAATCAATGACCTAACAAATTTATATGAGAGAATTAGAGTACGGTTGGCCCCAAGGGCTGACTATGGAAAAATAGGAGAGGTGAAACAAAAAGAAGCCGAAACAGCTTCTGATTTTCTGGACCGGCTACGCCCGGTTTTTAGACAGCATTCAGGTCTAGATTATGAAGAAGCCCCAGAGAGACCATACCAACAGCAATTAAAGAACGCATTCTTAAACGGTCTCCTTCCCCCAGTTAGAGCCCATGTTGAAAAACACTGGGTAACAATGAACACCGGTAACCTAGCAGATGCTCTGCAGTATGCAGAACATGCAACCCGAGTGGTAAAAAAGAAAGAGAAAGGAGGTGTTTTCACTGTGGATCCTGAAACAGGATTCATAGCATTTGCTGGTGGATACAGAGGACAGAGACAAGGACAGCAGAAGGGAAAGGGAAAGAAAAGTGGTGGTTATAAGGGTTATAAGGGCGACAGGAGACAAAGGGGTGAGAGAGACAATCGCTGTTATAATTGCGGAAAAGAAGGACATTTTGCAAGGGATTGTAGGCACAAAAAGGATGACTCAGGAAAGGGTCAGAGTAAGTGACTAGAACAGGAAACAAAAGAAGAAACAGAAATTTTCAACATAGAACAGTTGCTCCTAGGTTCTGAACAGAAACCCACAGTAACAATCCATGTGAATGACCAACTCATGACCATGTTATGTGACATTGGAGCATGTAAAACCGTGCTAAATCAAAAGCCCAAAAATTTAAAATACTCAAGTGACACCCTGATAGTCAAATCTGCGTCAGGCCACACCAGTGTTAAATCACTAACAGAAGAACTGTTGCTAGTACACAAAGAGGGCGGCAGAAGTTGTAAAAACCAATGTATATATGACCCACCCTGCCCTATCAACCTGCTAGGGAGAGATGCCTTAGAAAAACTAAAGATCGGTGTAGTGCCAGGGCTAGAAGGCATGTACGCTAAACTAATGTTACATGAAGAGCAAAGTCCTGAGGCCCGTCAGTTCAATGTGTGTAAGGGACAGGGAGAACCCCACTATTATTGGACACTAGACCTGCCTCCATTAGAACCCTTGCAGCGTATAGCAAATCGCTACTTGCCAACCCATTCAAGAAAGCTAGACTTTGCTGATTACCACAACACCTTAAGGTTCAAACAAAGCCCAGGTCATGACCCCATATATGACCAACAAGTGCACAGACTAGGACCACAGAAACTCACACTGCAACACCTCTATGTTACCCAAAGCGGTAACGCAGTGTGCTCTGTAATACAGCCAGGAAAGGTACAAGAGCTAAACAGGATGCCAAAACCACATGTGTCAGTAGCACGCAATGACAACACGGACTGGAAAGACTTAGGCCACATCCTCACTCAGGTTGAAAGGGACAGATATGAGAAAACTGAAGAAACACATGAAGGGTGGCTTCAGGGCCGTAGAACAGGGTGTATGAGGTACACATTAGGGTGGGTACACACAACACAGCCAGCAACCCACATGACTGACTGCGCAGATGCACACATGCATGAAGTTAGTGAGGGTTGATACACACTCTTTTAGAGCAACATCCAGAACTAGAAGAACTACCTGCTAAGCTGTGGTCTACAGGACCAAGAGACGTAGGACTAATTAAAGGAGCAGATCCTGTCGTAGTAAAAACCACCACAACTTACAGGCCAGTAAAGCCACAGTATCCCCTCACAACGGAAGCCAAAGCAGGAATAAAACCAGTAATTGCAGACATGGAAAAGGCAGGCATCTTGATAAAAACAACTGAAGTAACCTGTAACACGCCCATTTTCCCAGTGAAAAAAGCAAATACGGGAAAGTACCGTCTAGTACATGACCTCAGGGCAATAAATGAAGTAACAGCACAAATCCCACCTGTGGTAGCAAATCCACATACAATTCTGAGTCAAGTGACCCCCAAGGAACAGTGGTTTTCAGTTATAGATCTGTCTAATGCATTCTTTTCTGTACCACTGCACCCTGACTCACAGCATCTGTTCGGGTTCACTTTTGAGGGTCAAAAGTACACATACACGAGGTTACCTCAGGGCTTCCAGAACAGCCCCACTTTGTACGCAGAGGCTCTAAAGAGGTCCATGTCACTGTGCACACTACCCGCCCCGGGACAGTTTCTCCTGTATGTAGATGATATACTCATCACGGGGCACACACTAGCAGACTGTAAAGCAAACACAATGACAGTGTTATACCATTTAGCTGAGCAGGGCCATAAAGTCTCACAGCACAAACTACAACTGTGGAGCCCAAAGGTCACATACCTCGGACACACACTCACAGGGGAAGGGAAAACACTGTTAGACAGCAGAAAACTAGCAGTACAAAACGCTCCAAAACCACTCACGAAACAACAAATGATGAGCTTTTTAGGACTTTGCAATTTTTGTAGAAGCTGGATACCTGAATATGCTTCATTAGCTCAGCCTTTGCAGAATCTAATTTATGGTAAAAACCTGACACTGAAAGATAAAATAGAATGGACACCAGAAGCAGAAGAAGCGTTCAGTAATCTAAAACTTGCACTCCAAACTCATACAATCTTAGCATTGCCAGATTATGACAAACCTTTCTGTTTGCATGTAGACGGAGGTACAGGCTACATGAAGGCTGTTTTAACGCAGGCCTTCGGGGAAAAGCAACGCCCACTTGCGTTTTATTCATGCAAATTAGACTCAGTTGCATCAGGTTTGCCTATGTGCGTGCAGGCCTGTGCGGCTGCAGCAGAGGCAGTTAAGAAGTCTGCTGATATCGTTCTCGGACACATATTAATTATCAAAGTCCCACATGCTGTAACCTCCATCTTATTGCAAGCAAATTTGTCTTATCTCACACATGCCAGACAACTTTCTTATGTAGGCATTTTGCTTTCACAGTCACACATCAGAATTGAGAAGTGTGGACAGTTAAACCCCAGCACACTTCTCCCTACTTCGCAAGATGGTGACGCACACTGCTGTATACAGAAGCTAGACAAGGAAACAAAACCACGCGCTGACCTTCCCAGCACCCCACAGGCTAGTTTCGTTAATATCTTTGTAGACGGTTCAGGGTCCAAAAATAGCCTTGGGCGGAACTGTGTAGATTATGCGGTAACCACAGTAGACACAGTTTTAGAAGCAAAAGCACTAACTTCCTCACACTCTGCACAGAACGCAGAACTCACGGCTGTCATACGTGCCTGTCAACTGCATGAAGGACAAGACATAAACATATACACTGACAGCCAGTATGTCTTTGCAGCTGTGCATCATTTTGCAAAAATTTGGCAGAATAGAAGGATGGTTACTTCTACTGGCAACCCAGTGCAACATGGAAATCTTTTAAAGGCACTGTTGGAAGTGATAATATTGCCAAAACAGTTAGCATTATGTAAATGTGCTGCACACCAGAAAGACAACTCAGAGGTCACTAAAGGCAATAACTTCGCAGATCAAGCCGCAAAAGCAGCAGCACTACAAACTGTAGACATATTAATGTCTGACTCCTCAATGCAAATACCACTTGATGTGCTTATAAACGAACAAAAAGCCGCACCAACTACAGAACAAAAGAAATGGTTAAAATGTGGAGCACAGCTAGAAAATGATTTGATGACTTGTAATGGCAAACCAATACTACCAAAATCCCTACACAAAACAGCAGCATTAGTGACACACGGTTCTACTCACGTGTCGACAGGAGGGATGTTGGATATACTCTCTAAACATTTCTACACCCAAGATTTCGAAACTTCAGCAAAAGTATTTGTCAGAACATGCATGATTTGCCAAAAACATAATGCACAGGGAAACCTCAGACCGAGAAGAGGTAACTTTCCCACACCACCTCATCCTTTTCATACAATCCACATGGATTTTATTGAGCTAAATGAATGCCAAGGCTCAAAATACGCTCTAGTGATCATAGACGTATTCTCAAAATGGCCAGAAATCTATCCAGTAAAAAAAACAGACGCCATCTCAGTAGCAAAATGTTTGTGCAACCATTTCATTCAAACATATGGCATCCCCACTCTGATAAGATCAGACAATGGGACACATTTTGTTAATGAAGTAATCAGTAAGGTCTCTGAAGCACTAGGATTCAGCATCAAACACCACTGTGCTTACCACCCCCAAAGTGCCGGACTAGTGGAAAGAACTAACGGCACAATAAAACAGAGACTGAGAAAATGCATGGAAGAAACAGGGAGACCATGGCCTGAGTGTATAGGCCTGGTAAAAATGTGGATGAGACTGACACAAAGTTCTCAGAAACTCACACCTTTTGAAATCATTCACAGTAGACCATTTCCACTACCAATCACAAGTGAGCCCATAGATAAGTCAATAAGAGAAACTACACTAGCCGAATGGATGACTAAATTACTTGAGAATAAAGAGATTGTTCTAAACAACCAACTGCCGAGTGACATCTCTCCAGTGTCTTGCAGGTTGAAACCAGGTGATTGGATCCTGATCAAAGTACTCCAAAGGAAAAATTGGAGTTCACCAAGGTGGGAAGGTCCTTATCAAGTGCTGCTCACCACACCTACTGCCTGCAAAATAGCAGAAAGACCGTCCTGGATCCATCAAAGCCACTGCAAAAAAGTGAGTGACAACCTAAACGTTTAGACGCTGACACCCCTAACTCCTGGTGATCTATTGGTGAAGGGAGGGCTGATCGGGTATACCCCGCCTTCTTCTTCTTGCCGGTAGTCTACTCATCAGAGGTCACAGGTGTGTCTGGTCATCATGAAGTCGCTCGTCCTCCTAGTGGCTAATGTTGCACTCCTGGTGAGTTTATTAACGCTCACCCGAAAGAAAGAAGATGAACAACACCACCTGCAGACAAGATGGACACATGACAACTCACATCTTCGTGACATGACACAAGACCACATTCACCCATGGATGAACAACGCATGGTATCGATATATACATGACAGCACACCCAGGAAAGACTGCTATGTTTGCTCCTATATGCCCCCAACGACACAGTACGCCACCTTGTACGCGAAGGCAATGGACATAATTCAGGCAAAGTGTGCCGCAAGCTATGCCAGCCTTGGGTATCAATTCCAGGGAATCGTGGTCAACCATGAGGAACCTCTCCTGATAGGACTACGAAATGGCACATGTGACGAATGGTTCTGGGTTGACCTGAAAGTGAAGCACAGAAGTAAGGCTAAATCATTCCCAGTCTTTGTTGAAAACAATGGGAATTTGAGCCACAGCCTATGCTACCGCCAAGAGAACGGATCCATGCCAATGGGAAACACCACCAACTGCAAAGCAGTACAGACACTCGCTCCTGGAGGGCCCGTGAAGAGCAGCAACATCTCAAATGGCACCTATTGGGTGCAAGGAATGGCCTGGCTCTGTGGCCAATGAGCCTATTTTATCGTTCCTGGGAATTGGACAGGTCAGTGCGCTCCCATTTTCATATCTGACCACACTTTCAAGATAACCATGGACGCCACGTCAACTTCAACGTCAACAAAAAGGAAAAGACGAAGCACCCCAGACCTCAAGCAGCATGATTCTGTGTGGGGTTCCGATGTCCCAGGGGAATTTAAACTTTGGACTCACGCACTCTTCCCATGGGTGGGGGTAGGAAAACACGCTTTAAGGATAGAGACTCTAAACTACCGTTTTGGACTTTTTCTGAATGCTTCATGTAAAATCAGCGAGGAACAGGATCAAGAAATTGACGCTCTGCGCATTGCAGTAATGCAACACAGGGTAGCATTGGACATGATTCTCGCCAAGAAAGGAGGACTATGTGTCCTCTTTAACAACACATGTTGCACATACATTCCAGATAATGTGCACTCATCGAACATGACTGATGCTCTGAAAACACTCAGACAACTTCGGGATGCACAACAACGAGACTATGCCACAAACACAGAAGACTGCCTTACGTGGCTTTTAAACGGCTCTTGGAAGTCCCTGCTGATTAAAGGACTTGTTTTTGTTGGTGTTCTTCTACTGTTATTGTGTCTTTTCACCATTGTTTGAAGAACATGGTATCAAAAATGGTAACTGCTTCAATTCATGCTTACATCACCCTGTCACAGAATGAAGAAGGTGATAATGAGATAGACACTTGGATATAACATACTCAAAAACCCCACTATTTTATGATGTCTTGGCTAAAAATGTTTACAAGTGGCCATAGACTGATACAATGTTAGTGGTTGCTGTGTACATATATAGAAGGAAAGATCAAACAACAGGAGGGAATGTTAAGGTATTTTTTAGGATTTCGGGATTTTTATTATGTTATGTTTAAAAGTACATTTCATTATCTAGATGTGTTTGCTCTTTCAGTATTCAGCTTAAATAGAGAAGTTACGCTCTGTTCAACAGGAAGCCTGCATGCAGCACAGTTCTATTTTATCTCTTCCTGTACATGCTACACGAATATGCTTGAGGTGTATAAATAAAGCCTGACAACTGTTCCAGGGGTGTGAGAATCTCTGTGAGTCTCACCCGTGTACACGTTAACCTGTCTGAGCGTCTTTATTCTGACTGCAGCATCTCAGCGAGGATGACCCAGATTGGCGCACAGAATTTGCAGAATGGGCAAAACAAAACTTGGATCAGGACCCTCAGTTCACGCAGAAGATTTTGTTCAGTGATGAGGCAAACTTTTATGTGAATGGTGAAGTTAACAAACAAAACCACCGCTATTGGTCTGACACTAACCCACATTGGATGGATCCCTCCAAGACTGTTGGAACAACAAAAGTGATGGTTTGGTGTGGTATATGGGGTACAACGATAGTGGGTCCATTCTTCATCAATGGAAACCTCAAGGCCACTGGATATTTGAAATTGCTACATGATGATGTGTTTCCCTCTTTATGCACTGAAGCTGGCACGTTCCCTGAGTTATTCCAGCAAGATGGTGCACTACCACATTATGGGTGCCAGGTCCGAGCATTCCTAGATGAACAGTTTCCTGGAAAGTGGATTGGTCATCGTGGGCCAGTTGAATGGCCCCCAAGGTCTTCCGATCTGACCCCCTTAGACTTTTATCTTTGGGGTCATCTGAATGCAATTGTCTATGGTGTGAAGATACGAGATGTGCAGCACCTGAAACTATGGATACTGGGTGCCTGTGCTGGCATTTCTCCTGCGGTGTTGCTATCAGAGTGTGAAGAGTGGGAGAAGTGGGTTGCATTGACAATCCAACACAATGGGCAGCACATTGAACACATTTTATAAGTGGTCAGAAACTTGTAAATAACTCATGAAAGAATAAAGTTACGTTGAAACCAAGCACACCATTGTTTTTCTTGTGACATTACCAATAAGTCTGATGTATCACATGGCCCTCTTCCTATTGAAAAAACAAAAGTTGTATCCAAGATGGCCGACTTCTAAATGGCCACCATGGTCACCACCCATCTTGAGGAGTTTGCCCCCTCACATATACTAATGTGCCACAAACAGGACTTTAATATCACCAACCATTCCCATTTTATTACGGTGTATCCATATAAATGGCCCACCCTGCACTATAACTATACAAAGGATGTCAGCAGGGGCGATTTTAGCCCATTTTTGGGGGTGCTTCAGCACCCCCAAAATGAATCAAAGCACCCCCAAAGATTTCTTACTTTTTTTTGACAATATTTGCTGTTTGTGGGACACACTACTAAAAATATAAAAAGCATACAGTACGTAATTGAGATCGAACATTTTAACAACAAAAGTATAGATAACCCCTCCCCCCTCCGAAAATGGTTTGTTCCAGCTCGTCTTTCCCCTACTCTGGCTCTAGCTCCATTGCTGCCAGAGCGATGGTGGCTGAGACGCAGCGGAGCGGACGTGGAAGCGCCTGCCTTAAAACAGGACATATTAGCTGCATTTAACCTTCAGTTACTCTTTATATAGTTAGGTAGGAGTCAGGCCATGTTTCTTTTTAGCTGAAAAACATTACACCCAGGTAACCTGCAGTGTTGAAAACGTGTTTCCCGACTATGTTTGCTACCCTATAATCTGTCCTACTCTGTAGTAAAATCAGCGATATTTGATTGTCCTGTTGCTCCCATTGAAATTTATATAGCCTATTTAAAATCTAAAACTTAACATTGTCCGTAGCCTGCTGTTGTTACCACTGTCCTGTTTGAAATGTAATGAGAGAAACTGGTTATTTTGTCATATGTGCATGTGCCGATATTAAACCCAAGGTACTAACTAGCTAACTGACTGGATGCCCATTAACCTTATAACTCCTGTTGTGTGTGTCTGTGTGTGTGTACAGAGAGACAGCCAGGTTCATAATGGATATGAGGAAGTTTTTTCAAAAAAAGGAGCCACATTCAGGTAAAAGTGTAAAATCAAATGATCCATCAATAAAGGATAATGTTGGATCAGTGTTTCAATATTTATATCCTTTATTAGATGTACATGTGGTTTGGTTATTTGCCTTTTGGTTGAAAGTACACTGAGAGAGGACTTTTTTTATTAGTGATCTTAATAGTATTTTATTTAATCTAATTGAATACAATCTATTTGTGTGTGATTGTCAGTCCAAAGAGGGAGAGAGGAAAGAGGGGAGCATGAGGAGAAAGTACAAGGTCAGGAAGAACCAGGTAAGAAAACAGACAGGGAACAGTGACAGGCAAAACAGAAAATGTTAAACTGGCAAAGAAAAAACCCCAACTAATTTTACTCATACAATCTGGAAGTTGTGTTCTCCCTATATTAAAGCTGCTATACAGAATCTGCAAAACAAACTGGGTTGTCAGCCCTGGCACTGCATTACCATATTGAACTTCAGTCAGAGGAAGTCACAGTTGCCAAAAACGTTTTGAAGCTCAAGAGTGAGGCTGGTGCCATTCCAGATATGTTAACATTGTACAATATTCTGGATAATCGTATCTTCCCCACACTGAAAACTGTTATTCAGGTTGCCCTAATAAACCCAGTTAGCAGCTGTAGCTGTGAAAGGTCTTTTAGTGTCTTGAGTCAGCTCCATACCTGGCTGAGAAGGACCATGGGTCAAAGCAGACTCCAGCACCTGGCTGTGATGTCAGTTGAGAAAGAGATGCTTGAGAGACTTGACCACCAAAATGTGATGGACAGATTTGCCAACCTCAAGCTGAGGCACATAGGTTAAAAGAAAAGAAAAAATCTGCAGGGCCATAGTAGTATCTGCAGTAAAGACCTTTTCATACATTGTATACATTGTACCATAGGCCAAGGTGTCTCAATTTTTCAAATTTTTTTATAATATTTTGTACATTTCAAGGACTCTTCTATTTTTGGAGTGTATTTTTTATGTATCTGTATTATATTATACATACACATTAAAAGTGAATCTCTGTCCAAAAAATGCACTCAGTTTACTTTTTACTCACTATGAGCATCATTCATTATTCTTCCGCAGTAATTAAGGTTAGGATTAGAGATGGACCGATCCGATATTACGTATCGGTATCGGTCCGATACTGACCTAAATTACTGGATCGGATATCGGCGAGAAATAAAAAATGTAATCCGATCCATTAAATATCAAAAAAGCAGCTCACAAAACTTGCAACACGGCGTAACTCGGCTCATAACCGTAGCACGTCGGAGCAGTATGCGTCATGTGATAGAGCGGCTGTGTGTATTTGTAGCCTCACTACCAAACCAGCATTTCATCTCTGAGGAAGTTATCCCAGAGAGAAGTAAAGCAAGTGTGCAAGTTCATCTCTGAATGTTTGTAAAGCATTCCCGCATTAAGCTTAACAACCAATATATGGAGCGACTGCCTCTCTCTCTCTCTCTCCTGCCGCTACTTCAATCGTGAAACTGCTTAACGATCAGCTGATCGGCTTTTCTGTCGCGAGTCCGTCTCTCTTCTTTGTTTTTGGCCCACTTTGCACTAGAAAGAGGAAACCAGCGGCTGAACAACAGCAGTACGTTTAAGCTTGATAAGCTGTTGTTAGAATTTATTTAATATTACTTTCTAGACCAGGATCCTTTTCTACGCAGCTGACGGCTGGTAACTGTGCAGGGGCGGATCTAGCAAAGTGCAGCCAGGGGGGCCGATAGGGCATGAACAGGGATAAGGGGGCACAAAGACATGCTTTTCTTTCTTATTCTCATTTAAAATGTCTCGCTTTTAATAAATAATTATCTGAATCTTACACCCAAAGTTTTAATCTGATGTAAAATGTATAGAAGTCCATTACTGTATATAGTAACTCTTAAGTCTATATACCCTAGTAAGCTATAGTACTTTTCCTTTGGGAAGATACCATCTGTGCAGTCTGCAATTCTGTTGAAGAAAGATGTTGAATCTATTTAATTATTCTTGAAAAATAATTTATTTCTGTGCATTTTTTTTCGCCCTGCATCAAATTAAAGTTGATTACATCGATTAAGCATCATGAGGTGGAGGGTGGGGAGTGGTTCCCTATTTTTTTTTGCTGGGAATTTGCAACCCTATTAGTTAGGTTGCTTAATATTTCTGCTAAGTACTCTTTAAAATACCAGAATAGGGAGGATGGAGCAGGTTTAAGTTTATTAGATTGATCAGTGTTGCTGAACTATGAAATATTTTGGGCGCAGTGTATTTTTTACATACAGGTATAACAGAATAGCTTTAGTGTTGTTGTTTATTTAAACTTGAGTATGAACTTATACAAAATGCAGCAAGATATTTAAAAAACAGTTTTATTGATTAAAAAAAACACACTATATCGGATTCATATCGGTATCGGCAGATATCCAAATTTATGATATCGGTATCGTTATCGGACATAAAAAAGTGGTATCGTGCCATCTCTAGTTAGGATATGTTTTTTTTTTTTCAAATTCCAATCCATTCTTCTTTAGCAGTAGTCGACTTTAGCAGCATTTAAATAACCTTTATCAGATTTGATGGTTTTGTTACAAACTTTTCAAAAAAGTGTTTTGCTTTTCTTTCACAAATGTGGGGATTAAATTGTGTTAAAATGTACAAAACAGGGATGTCATGTTTTGTAACGAGGACCCAGGCACAGAGAGACTTGATGAATTTAAGAATCTTATGATTTAATAAAGAAATTTGCAGACTTGCATAGAGATGGTAAAATTATGATGACTGATAACGGAGATGAAGACAACAGACGATAAGGACAGGGAGGAACAGGGGTTTAAATGCACCAAGGAGACAGTCAGAGAGCACTCGGGACAACTGGAGACATTTAAGGATGCAGGGACTGACAGAGACAGGGAAGAAGTCTCATCGTGACGAGTAAAGTTTACCTTGCCTGGATGGGCAGCTCTCTGGGTGCTCAGCACCCCCAAAGCTCTGATCCTAGAATCGCCCCTGGATGTCAGTCCTGCAGGTACCAGACCCAGTTGCACACAGCAAACAATAAACAGCCCAAACTGAACTGAACTGGTCCTTATAGCCGAGAAAAATATACCTGCTCACACAGGTGCGACAAACATTAACCCTCACAGGCATGTCAGGCAGTTACACAGGTAAGAAAAATCATTTTTGAAACCATTAAAAACTCTAGCAGTCTTCGAACTTTGAGGTTTCTAAAGACACAGCAGTCAAGATAAGATATACATATAATGTATCAAACAATAACAATGTTGACATTTACAGAACTTTGAAGCAAATTTAACTTCAATACAAGATTTAAACTCAGATTTACATTTAAGTATAATAATACATGATCTGGTCCTTATCAAGCTTTAAATTCACCTCAGATGAATTATAAAACATGAAAAATTATTATTTATCAAAAACTAAGCCAAAATCTAGAAGCACTGTGTGCTGCATGCACAGGGAATAGGAGAGTAAGGAGCACACAGAGGTTTGTGCAGTTTGCTGGCATTCTGATGTTAACACAAGGCCAAAGAGGAAAGACATCAGCGGTGATTACCCAAGCAATTGTTCCTACCCAAGTGGACAACATTCAAAATAGTTGCCAATCCTCCTAAGAGTAGACAGCACAGCACATTTACCTCTATGTAAGGCAAAAAGAAAATCCAAGAGTTACATTTACAAGCCTTTGTTAAAGTTCATAACAGTGCCTCTTCTATCTCAAAGGAACATTGTAGTACAGCTTTGACTTCTGCAACAACACCCTTTGGATAGATGAGACCAAAGTAGAGATGCTTGGCCATGATGCACAGCACAAACACCAAGTGTCGATCATGGTTGTGGGAGGGTAATGGGCTTGTTTAGCAGCCACAGGACCTCGGCACCTAGCAGTCTATGAGTCGTCTTTGTATACCAAAGGATAATAGAGTCAAATGTGAGGCCATCTGTGTGACAATTGAAGTATAGTACCAGGACAATGATGCTAAGCACACCAGCAAATCTACAACAGAATGGCTAAAGAGAAAAACAACCAAGGTGCTGCAATGGCCAAAAGTCCAGAGCTCAACACGACTGAAATGCTGTGGCAGGACCTTAAGAGAGCTGTGTGAAAACGAATGCCTATACACCTCTATGTACCGCTGTGTAATATCTGAGATGATTGATAAAGGCCTGCAGAAAATAATTACTTCAGGTTAGCGTACAGTCAGTCGAGTCATGGGGTTTTGCTGTTTCACACACTGCTTTAGCGTTTTGGATATTTGTATTATGTCATGCATTGTTGTTCATCTGAGGTTGTATTTGATCATTTTAGAACCTGGTGAGGACCAGATTTGTTCAATATGTAAAGCCTTTGAATAGAAGATGGGAGTACTTTATTTTTCACGTGGCTATGAAGTCATGTATAGATTTTCAGAAAGGTAACCTCATGCTCCAGTACTGCATAGTTCACATACCTATCACAGTTGTGGGAATACATACAGCATAGTGTGTGCTGTAGCTTTAACAGTGTGCTATAAGTCAACAGTCCTTTTTACACAGCATCCTCAAAGTGATGCTAATCAAGCACGAGTTAGAAATCGAATATTGCAGTTCTAACCCCTAAGGTTGTGTTGATGTCTTTGGGATTTGTTTTGGCCGATATTAGATTGACATGTGTGGACATCCAGAAAAGGTAACGCTATGATCTAAAGACTGACGGCTGAAGACAGAGAAATGTATAAAGAAACAAGTTAGGAGTATTTGAATTTGCTTTGGACGAAACTGAACAAGGGAAAATGCAGCTCATTATTTCTGTTGGTGTTATTGTTGTGCAGGATTTTTAGCATTACGGTTGATTAATCTTTGCCACTTATACTGCAGGCTGTTGTATACCACAAGAGTAATTGCACAGAGCTTCAAATATTCTGCAGTTTATACGCAGCTGTAAATGTGTTGCCTCACACAGGCAAAGAACCCGTCACTCTTCTTTTTTTGGTGACAAACAGGGACACGCACAAACATGCCATCTGTGCTGCATTCCAGAGCTGTAGAGGCTGTCGTGATTGACAAAACTGGTAACAGCGACACCCATTCCAAACTCCTGTCTGGCTCTGGGTCGCTGGAGATGAAGAGTGATGGCCTGTCACTTAGGTTCTTAGCATACGACTTGGGCATGGCTTCAGATGGGAAAAACAAGCTCATCTCTGGTGTAGATAAGGATGACAGTATGCCACATGCTTCAAAATAGCTCTCTGAGCTCAGGGACCAAACGGGGATGTTTAAAATGAGAGTGCACCAGGGTCTCTAATGGTCCCACTCTTCTAGAGTCTGAACACACCATTAGTTTGCATGTTTTTACTATAATACAGAGACCTGGATCCCTTTAAAGCTATTTATGTGACTGAGCATAGTAGGATTACAAAAGTAAGTAAAGTTTATTCATTAAGCGCTTTTCATAGACAGGTAGTCACAAAGCGCTGCACACAGAGATTAAAATAAACAGTACAATAAATAGCAAAATGCACAATATACACAATATAGAGTTTAAATGTAAATTAAAAATATAAAAATGTAAAAAAGCATTGGTCAACAGAAAGCTTGTTTAATCAGTAAAGTTTTTAACTGTTTTTTAAAGGATTCCACAGAGTCAACCAAACGTAGTTGTAGAGGTAGACTGTTTCACAGCCTTGGTGCCACTGACTGAAAGGCTCTGTCCCCTTTCGTCTTCAGACGTGTTCTGAGAGCAACCAACAAACTCTGAGTCTGAGAGCGGAGACGGCGAGCAGCAGTGTATTTTGTGAGAAGCTTGGATAAATAATCTGGGGCTTGGCCATTTAGTGCTCTGTACGTTAAAACAATCATTTTAAAACGAATTCTAAAATCTATTGGGAGCCAATGTAAAGAACATAAAATAGGAGTGATGTGAGCTCACTTGCTAGAGCGAGTTAATAGTCTGGCTGCTGCGTTTTGTATTCAAGGTTCAAGGTTCAAGGTTCTTTATTTGTCACATGCATAGTTATACAAGTATAACACACAGTGAAATGTATCCTGACATGCTCCTCGACATGTGCAAAAACATGGGGGGGGGTAGAGGAATAACATTATAAATATATATATATGTATATATAGTATATACATTGGGTGAATGTGCAGTAGAAGCAGCAAGCAGGTGAATTCTGTACATTAATATGAATAGACATCTGACTATTTTACAGAATGGACACTATAAACATATTTAAAGTTAAAGGAATTGAGTGTCTGGAGGAGAGTCTCAGTCAATTATAGATGATGTGAGATGGCGGGTGTGTGTGTGTGTGGGGGGGGGGGGGGGGGGGGGTGTTGGTTTAGGGTGCCGGATGGCTTGAGGATAGAAGCTCTTCTTGAGTCTCTCTGTCCTTGCCCGGATGATGTGGAACCTTCTACCAGATTGTAGAAGTTGGAACAGTTTGTTGCCAGGATGGGACGGGTCCTTCAGTATCTGCGTTGCTCTAGTCCGGCATCTCCTGGTGTAGGTGTCCTGAAGTGGGGGGAGAGCAATCCTGCAGCAGCGTTCTGCTGTACGGATCACTCTCTGGAGAGCTTTTTGGTCCTTCACACAGCTGTTCCCAAATGACGATGTCATGTTCTGTGTGAGGATGCTCTCCACAGCGCCTGTATAGAAGATCCTGAGGATCTTTGGAGAGACCCTGAACTTCCTTAGTTGTCGGAGGTGATACAGGCGCTGCCTAGCCTTCTTGGTCTGGACCTGAATGTGGGCAGCCCATGTCAGGTCTGAGGAGATGTGGACGCCAAGATATTTGAAGGACTGCACCCTCTCCACTGGAGCTCCATTGATGAAAATGGGCTTGTAGTCTCTGTGCTGACTCCTTCTGAAGTCCACCACCAGCTCCTTGGTCTTGCTGACGTTCAGCTGGAGGTGGTTGTCCTGGCACCATGATGCCAAATTCTTCACTTCGTCCATGTAGGCCGCCTCATCGCTGTTGGAGATGGCACCCAACACCACTGTGTCGTCAGCAAACTTCACAATGGTGTTGGAGCCGTGGGTGGCCACACAGTCAGAAGTGTAGAGGGAGTAGAGCAGTGGCGAGAGGACACACCCCTGTGGTGCTCCTGTGTTGATGGTGATGCTGTCGGAGACACACCCACCCACCCTCACCACCTGAGTTCTGCCGGTGAGGAAGTCCAACACCCATGCACACAGACGGCTGTTGAGTCCCAGGTCCCTCAGCTTTGTGAACAGTCTGCTGGGCACTGTTGTGTTAAACGCTGAACTGTAATCAACAAACAGCATTCTCACATAGTTACCCTGTTTCTTGTCCACGTGGCTGAGGGTGGTGTGCAGGACATGGGCGATGGCGTCCTCAGTGGAGCTGTTGGGTCGGTAGGCGAACTGGAGCGGATCTGTGGAGTCTGGAATGGAGGAGGAGATGATGTTCTTCAGCAGCCTCTCAAACACCTTCATGACTACCGAGGTCAGCGCAACTGGCCAGTAATCGTTCAGGGATGGGGGTTTGCTGTTCTTGGGCACCGGGATGATGGTGGATCTTTTGAAGCATGTGGGGACCACAGACTTCGCCAGGGACTCGTTGAAGATGTAAGTGAACACACCTGCTAGCTGGTCAGCACAGCAGCGCAGCAGACGGCCGGTGATGCCGTCTGGCCCCGCCGCTTTCCTTGTGTTCACTCTCCTCAATGCCGCTCGGACGTCATGCTCCGCGAAGCTGGTCACCGGTCTCTCGTTGATGACGTCATTGTCCTCGGTAGTCCAGCGGTAGATGGCATTAGCCACCTGGCTAACCTCGAAATGGGCGTAGAACTGGTTCAGCTCATTGGTGAATGCAGAGTCGGCGTTGATCGGCGCAGTGTCCCTGGGTTTGTAGTCCGTAATGGTGCGTAATCCATGCCACATACTCCGTGTGTTGCCCTGGTGGAAGCGGGACTCCACACGCTCCTGGTACCGGCGTTTGGCATCTCTCACCGCGCGCCGCACGCCGTATGATGCCGCTTTGTAGGCACTCATATCGCCAGTGGCGAGACCCGCGTTGTAGGTGGCGGTCCTGGCGTTTACTGCAGCGCGGATCGATCTGTCCATCCACGGTTTCTGGTTAGGGAATGTGGTGACTCTCGCAGTGGGGATAATCTCCTCCGCTAGCATGTTGATGAAGCTTACTGCTACTTCCGTAAACTCGTTGATGTTGACTGCGCATGCTCTGAACATGTCCCAGTCGACGTCGTCGAGTGCGTCCTGTAGCGTAGCTTCTGATTGGGCAGACCACCGTTTCACCTCCCTTGTGGTTACTTCTTCCCTCTGTATGTTTTGTATATGTATAGCTTGGAGGCGAGAAAGAGATGATTTATCCAAGCTGGTAAACAGGGAATTACAATAATCTAAACGCGATGACACAAATGCATGGACAATTTTTTCCAGTTCAGCTAAGGAGACCATATGTCGCAGTTTAGAAATATTCCTTAAATGAAAGAAACAGTAACGAGACAGAGATTTTACGTGTGAGTCAAGGCCCAAAGAAGAGTCAAATATTACTCCAAGATTTCGAATATTTGGCTTAGCAGAAGAACAGAAAGGGGCAAGAACCTGACTGATTTTAGAATATAGATCAGGAGGAGCTATGATCATGGTCTCTGTCTTGTTCATGTTTAAAACAAGGTAATTGTTAGAAAGCTAATCAGAGATTTGAGTTAAAGCCTGGACTAGGGTGGACAGCCTATCCAGCTGATGAGGCTTAAAGGACATATACAGCTGAATGTCATCGGCATAGAAATGATAAGACAGGTCACTAAAAGACTGAATAATGCCAGCTAAAGGAAGCATATAAAAAGAAAATAACAATGGACCCAAAACTGAACCCTGTGGAACCCCGCAGCTTAGGGCAGCAGTGTTAGAGGAGAACCTATCAGTCCCAACAGAAAAGGTCCTGTCTGATAAGTAGGAAGAAAACCAGTCTAAGGCAGTGCCAGATATATCAGCAAAAACCTTCAGCCTGTTGAGTAGGATTTTGTGGTCAATGGTATCCAAGGCTGCGCTAAGATCTAGCAAAATGATCACGGAACAATTTCCTGCATCAGATGTCATTAGTAGATCATTATAGACCCTTAAGAGAGCGGTCTCCGTAGAGTGCTGCTTTTGAAAGCCAGACTGAAAAGTGTCAAAAATCTGCAATCGGCATAGTAAGGACCTGAACTGATTTTCTACAATTTTTTTCTAGTAATTTACTTATAAATGGCAATCTTGAGATAGGACGATAACTACTAGGGGAGGTAGGATCTAGATTCTGTTTTTTTAACAGAGGCGTTACCTCAGCATGTTTAAAATAGGACGGAATACAGCCTTGCCTCAGTGAATTGTTGATGATGGATAGTAGTGTGGGACCAATGCTGGTGAGAGTCCCAGACAGGACAGAGGGAGGTAATATATCTAAGGAGCATGATGAGGATTTCATTTTACCTATTACTGCAATTAAGTCATTGAGTGTGACTGGAGAAAAAGAAGTAAATGACCCGGGACAACAAGGGGCATCGTCATAAGGGGAGGCACTTTCCCCAAAAGTAATGAGGGGAATTATCAGGGGACAATATCACTTGTGGTTTCAAGGTAAATAAAGACAAGTTTGCTAAAAGAGCAGAGCAAAATCCAAGCATTTTGGTTTTATAGGTTAATATTTTAATTCAGTTATATGAAAAAATG
This sequence comes from Oreochromis niloticus, assembly GCF_001858045.2. Taxonomy (NCBI): domain Eukaryota; kingdom Metazoa; phylum Chordata; class Actinopteri; order Cichliformes; family Cichlidae; genus Oreochromis; species Oreochromis niloticus. The sequence goes on along the minus strand of NC_031987.2, from coordinate 34,853,260 downwards.
TGAGCTTAACATGCATTAGGCCCTAAGCAGTGGCCTAATGCATGTTAACTGATGTTATAAAATATCAGAACTATTTTTTTAATTGACTTTTTAGCTTTTCTTGATGGAGCCTGTGTTATATTTTGGTGAGTACGTATTCAGATTGATAAGATTTCAACCTGTTTACATGCTCCAAGTCACCAGTGAGCTAAAACACCAGGTAAAGTTAAAGTTAAATTTTAAACACCTGCTAAATGTGCAATAGTTTCACAAACTAAACAGTGTGAAGTATTTTAGCCTTTGTTATCCAGTTTCCATTTGGCCGTGCAAAACAGATTAAACAGACATAAAGGCGGCACAGCCAGGGCGCCTGGGCATACCAACCAGCAGCACAGGAAGACATAGCTCCACAGGTTGCACATACTGAACTATAAATTATTTTAACTAATTAACTGTATTTTCCACTTGCCCAATTCTGCCCAATAGGAGACCAAGGGGCAAAGGCAGAGCCAACAAACAATCCTGCCCCCTGCAATTTCATCCCACAGACCCATTTTTAAAACTATGAAATCACTGTCATTTTGACTTTCCACTATTATTAGTAAACACAACAGTTTTCTGGAGACTTGTCTTTCTCTAAAGTACTTTGTGCCAGCTTTGGTTGCCTAGATATGCTAAAGGCTATATATAAAATAGATGCTACAGACAACACAAAAATGTTAAGACATTTTTCATAGTGCATGTCTGAGCTTAAAAATAATAATAATTAATTAAGCATAATTCAGTGACCGTTCCTATCATGCTAGTATCGACTAGCTACCAGCATTGGTAATAATACAATAGATATTTAGATCCATTCACCTCTACCATACTAGCAAACACCACAAAGGCCAGATCACACTGGGCACAAGTAGTAGCCTATCCCAGTTTCTGAAGGGTCAGCCCCCCGTGACATGCAAGCTCATGTGGTACAAGCCCCCCATCCCCAAAAGAAGCAAGGGAGGGGGAGAAGGGGCACCCAACAGTCACCCCCAAAAGCCCCAGATACCATCCACTGGAACCGGCTCAACCCCAGGTCTGCTTGGGCCCCAGAACCTTCTACTCAAGAAACCTGCTCTTGATCCTGATATTATTGCAAATTACAGGCCTATTTCCAAACTGCCTGTTATCTCAAAAATTCTTGAAAAGGTAGTTTACAAGCAATTAATGTCCTTTTTAGAATAACACGGTATTTTAGAAGTTTTCCAATCTGGTTTGAAAGCTTTACATAGTACCGAATCTGCGCTTTTAACAGTTTTTAAAGATGTGTTTTTAGCAACTGACTCAGATGACTGTGTTATTATCGTGCTTTTAGATTTAACTGCTGCCTTTGATACAGTGGATCATAATATTTTAATTTCCTGTTTAGAGCAGTTGGTGGGTGTTAGGAGTACTGCACTGCAGTGGTTTAGATCCTATTTGGCAGAGCGAACTTTATCTGTGAAACTTGGGGAGTTTGTATCCTCTGCTGCTTCTCTTCAATGTGGGGTCCCACAGGGTTCGGTTTTAGGCCCGCTTCTTTTCTCCCTATACCTCCTACCCCTTGGCTCTATTTTCAGGAAACATGGGATTTCTTTCTACTGTTATGGCAACGACTCCCAGATTTATTTCCCACTTAAAAAGATAAATGGCTTCTCAGTAGACCCTGTGCTCAGATGCCTTGATGAAATAAGGGCCTGGATAGCTTTGAACTTTTTACATTTTAATGAGCAGAAAACAGAAATGATGGTTTTTGGTGGCGCTTCTGAGACCACTACTATAGATCTTGGTTCACTGGCACAGTATATTAAACCAGTCATCACTAATCTGGGAGTTAAAATGGAGGCAGATCTTAAACTTGATATCCAGGTCAGAGCTGTTGTAAGATCTAGCTTTTTTCATTTGAGGCAATTAGCCAAAATAAAGCCCATCTTATCAAAACAGCTTTTTGAGACAGTACTCCGTGCTTTTGTTACATCTAGGCTGGATTATTGTAACACACTTTATTGTGGGGTTAGTGATGCATCCATTAGGCGTCTGCAGGTTGTGCAGCATGTCTTTTAACTGGAACAAAAAAGTCTGAGCACATTACCCCCATTTTAATTTCACTCCACTGGCTACCTGTACATTTTAGGATTGTTTTTAAAATTCTCTTATGGTCTGCCCCCCCCCACACACACACACACACACCACCTCTTGGAGCTACTTCAACCATATACACGTTACCGTTCCCTTAGGTCAGCCAATCAGCAGCTCCTTAAGGTACCAAAAACTAAGTATAAATTTAGAGGTGATCATGCTTTTGCTGTAGCTGCTCCAAAGTTGTGGAATGATCTGCATGTTAGGCAGGCCTCTTCTCTTTCTGAGTTTAAAACTCTTCTTAAAACATATTTATTCACTGAAGCCTTTGTTTAAGGGGGTTGACTCAACTTGTTTTAACATGTTTTATTTTATTTTAGTTATTTAGTTATTTTTTTTATTTTATCTTATTTTTATTTTATTTTTACTTTGATTATGCTATTTGCATATGTACAGCACTTTGTTTTATGTTAAAGTGCTTTATAAATAAAGATGGTATGGTATGGTATGGTATGGTACACAGCACCCCACCCGCACACCCAGGCAGAACACGATGAACAGTATAGCACCCATCAGAACCCAAGGGTCCCCCCAAGGTCAGAAGTAATAAGGAAATAAATTAACTTCCTGTGTGGAAAGACCCTGGGAGGGATAAGAAGATCTAATAATGCAAAACACATTTATACCAATAATGTCATTAATGTTAACTGTACACATAATATGTTACTTAATGTTACATCTGTACAGAGTGGAATTTAATGACAGGCAAAATCAGAATTATAGAATTACATTAAATGAGTTAAGAACAGAGACTCTTTCAGCTGATATGTGCTCAAAAAGGAAAGTCAACCAGTGATAAAATGCAACTGTTTATCATTCCAGTTACAAAGTGTAGTTTTCTTGGTGATGGCTACATTTGCCAGTTGGGTTTAAACTTCTGGGAGACAAGTAACAATAATGAGTCAGGGACTGAAAGTAATCTATAGACTGTACAGAGATGTAATTATTAAATTTTATTTATGGGAGAAAGAGTTGATGTATTTCTTATAAATGTGGGGTTAGGGTTAGGGTGTAACGAGCGGTGAAGCATAGAAAATGTTTTCCTGATTGTGTTCTTTAGTTGTCAGCAGTGAGTAACATTTCAGTCTCTTCTAACTAAATCTGCAAACCAGGTTTGTGGCTGACATGAGCTTATCTTTAAAGAAGTGACAAAGGTGTGCAATTCCTTTTGGTTCCCAATCGAACCCACAGTTGTGCGTTGCAGTCCATTTGTAATGTATGGTTAGCTGTTAGCTAAACAGTAGTACAAAAACTAAGTGTGCCCTTCACATTTTTCTGAAAAAGTAAAATGAAAGATTTTTAGCTTTTGTGTGACTTTTCCAGAGAAACTCAAAGGCAGACTGTCAAACAAACAATGGAAAGGAAAACTGAGGATTTAAATGCACTAATAAGGGAGGGAGATAATAAGGGACGGAAAACAGGTAGGTGGCTAATCATGGGAGAAATGACAAAGGAATCCAAACCAAAAACAGCGTCAGACAACAGACTAACAAAGTAAAGAACTAATCACAGAGTAAACGACGGATGAAAACTTGTCAAGGCAGCATGGGGAACACCAGGCGAGCATGATAACTGAAAACAGGATAGAAACTATAACCAGGGATTCTTTCACATTCTGGATTCTGACATATCGAACTTCTGAATGTGTTGATGTAGTGTTCAAAGTCAAACATCAGCTTTAATGAACTGGGATATTCCTCTTTGTCTACTATTATAACTAAATTAGAACCTATAAGATAATTTCCTTCTGATTTTAGTAGATAAGTTTCCTGTAGGTGGAAACTTTGTGGATTTAATATGTGACATACTTTAGAAATGTTTTTCTTTTTGCCTGTGAATAAATACTACATAATAATACAAAATAATAAATACTACACACACTCTCTGATAATCAGCTATGTACCACAGGCCTTTAAGCTGGCAGTAGTTAAACCTTTACTTAAAAAGCCATCTCTAGACCTAGAGATTGCTGTCTTAGTCTATAATTAGCTAAGACAGCTAATTATAGGCCAATCTCCAACCTTCCTTTCATATCAAAAATCCTTGAAAGAGTAGTTGTCAAACAGCTAACAGATCATCTGCAGAGGAATGGCTTATTTGAAGAGTTTCAGTCAGGTTTCAGAGCTCATCACAGCACAGAAACAGCTTTAGTGAAGGTTACAAATGATCTTCTTATGGCCTCTGACAGTGGACTCATCTCTGTGCTTGTCCTGCTAGACCTCAGTGCAGCGTTCGATACTGTTGACCATAATATCCTATTAGAGCGATTAGAACATGCTGTAGGTATTACAGGTACTGCACTGCAGTGGTTTGTATCATATCTATCTAATAGACTCCAATTTGTTCATGTAAATGGAGAGTCCTCTTCACACACTAAGGTCAATTATGGTGTTCCACAGGGTTCAGTGCTAGGACCAATTCTATTTACATTATACATGCTTCCCCTAGGCAGCATCATTAGAAGACATAGCATACATTTTCACTGCTATGCAGATGACACGCAGCTCTATCTGTCCATGAAGCCAGGTAACACACACCAATTAGTTAAACTGCAGGAATGTCTTAAAGACATAAAGACCTGGATGGCCGCTAACTTTCTGCTTCTTAATTCAGATCAAACTGAGGTTATTGTACTCGGCCCTGAAAATCTTAGAAATATGGTATCTAAGCAGATTCCTCTCTAGAAAGAGAGACTAGAAAGAGAGAGCAGATTTCTCCTGTTTTGGCTTCCCTTCATTGCTCCCTATTAAATCCAGAATTTAAAATCCTGCTCCTCACATACAAGGTCTTAAATAATCAGGCCCCATCTTATCTTAATGACCTTGTAGTGCCATATCACCCTATTAGAGCACTTCGCTCTCGCTCTGCAGGCCTACTTGTTGTTCCTAGAGTATTTAAAAGTAGAATGGGAGGCAGAGCCTTCAGTTTTCAGGCCCCTCTTCTGTGGAACCAACTTCCAGTTTGGATTCAGGAGACAGACACTATCTCTACTTTTAAGATTAGGCTTAAAACTTTCCTTTTTGCTAAAGCATATAGTTAGGGCTGGACCAGGTGACCCTGAATCCTCCCTTAGTTATGCTGCAATAGACGTAGGCTGCCGGGGATTCCCATGATGCATTGAGTTTTTCCTTTCCAGTCACCTTTCTCACTCACTATGTGTTAACAGACCTCTCTGCATCGAATCATATCTGTTATTAATCTCTGTCTCTCTTCCACAGCATGTCTTTATCCTGTCTTCCTTCTTTCACCCCAACCAATCACAGCAGATGGCCCCGCCCCTCCCTGAGCCTGGTTCTGCCGGAGGTTTCTTCCTGTTAAAAGGCAGTTTTTCCTTCCCACTGTCGCCAAAGTGCTTGCTCATCGGGGGTCATATAATTGTTGGGTTTTTCTCTGTATGTATTATTGTAGGCGACTGCTGTTGTGATTTGGCGCTATATAAATAAAATAGAATTGAATTGAACTCCAGGAAAACAGAATAAAGGGCATCAGAAAAGAAAGAGAATTTTGTTACGTGTGTGTAAACAGCACAAGATCTACATGTGTGTCTGTGTAGCAACAGGTAACATGCTATGTGTGTGTTATCATTGGATTGGTTTTCCCTGCTAAGCAGAGCTGGTCTTCACTGTGTTTTTCTGAAGGCAATCTGATAGTAGTGCATGGTTGTTTGTGTCAAACACCTGTTACAATGATGAAATAACTCATCGTTCGATGCCGTCAAGCATTTAGTACTGCACTGATTTTCTGAAATGCAAATTTGTGCATTTCCCCATTCAAATATGACTGATTGACACCTGCAGACATTGATCAGTGATTGTCTGAAGAAGCAACACCCACAGAAGAATTTAGGCCACCACCCAATGACTGATGAGTGCAGAAACAAGCAGTGAAATAGAATATGGTTAAAGACAACTGTTGGAGATGTGCTTCAGGCTAATGCATTCCAACTCCCAAAGTGACAGGAGAATAGCAGGAGCCACAATGAATTTATTTGCTTCTCCTTAAACACAGACCCTTTGTGGGTTCTATTTATGGCATCAACAGTGAGGGACCATTTCACAGCTGCCCACTGTTACAAACCTCGCTGTGAGGAATACCATATGTCTGCATATGAATAATGGGAAAACATGTAATTACATCACTTAGGTTCTCTGGGATACACCTTACAGTTGTGTTTAAATTATTTCTCAGACGCCCTCTGCTTGACATTTCTGTGTGGAAGCAGGAACCCCATCAGGCTCCCTCTCTAAAATAGATAAATAAATAAATAAAAATTGGGGGCATTTTTTCCCACCAGCTTTTACCTTACTACTATCAGCTCAAACCCAAGGTGTCCTTTTCTCGTTTACTGACAGACCAGAGGCCTCGGATGATTAATCACTGCTTAGACACACCAGTTCACACTAGCTGGAACAACAGCAGCTCCTAGCTCCTTCACCTCTACCAAAGTTAATTAACATCAGTGTCTCACTCTTAATTACATTACCACTTTCCAAGGTGTACATAATCATAAAAATATCTCACTGAGCCACTTGCTTTTCACCCATTTACAAATGTAGACTGCCTAAAGTAAATTATTAAGCAGGTCATGTGACCAGAAAATCAGTGAGTCAGGGTGTAACATCTGAGTGTCTGCGAGGGTTTGTGCTGATTCTGACAAACATCCTCACAAATACTTACAGGTTGTCTTTGGAAGATGGGTGGAGCCTTGCTTATGTCTACAGATAGCTTTTGAGGGTCCTGACTTTATTAGTTTAGCTTTTGTTATCTTTGTTTTTAAACCAGGCCTTAATAAGTTTCCAAGAATTTCTGGTAAAAATTAAATTAAATTTTATTTATAAAGTGCCAAATCATAAGAACAAGCTTTTTACATTGTAAGGCAGACCCTACAATAATACACCGGTGAAGAAAGGACAAAAGACGTGCTTTGGAAGAGAGATAGTGTCTGTGTCCTGAATCCAAACTGGAAGCTGGTTCCACAGAAGAGGGGCCTGAAAACTGAAGGCTCTGCCTCCCATTCTACTTTTAAATACTCTAGGAACAACAAGTAGGCCTGCAGAGCGAGAGCAAAGTGCTCTAATAGGGTGATATGGTACTACAAGGTCATTAAGATAAGATGGGGCCTGATTATTTAAGACCTTGTATGTGAGGAGCAGGATTTTGAATTCTGGATTTAACAGGGAGCCAATGAAGGGAAGCCAAAACAGGAGAAATCTGCTCTCTCTTTCTAGTCCCTGTCAGGACTCTTGCTGCAGCATTTTGGATAAACTGAAGGCTTTTCAGCGAGTTTTTAGGACATCCTGATAATAAAGAATTACAGTAGTCTAGCCTGGAAGTAATAAATGCATGAACTAGTTTTTCAGCGTCACTCTGAGACAGGATATTTCTAATTTTAGAGATGTTGCGCAAATGGAAGAAAGCAGTCTTACATATTTATTTAATATGTACGTTGAAGGACATGTCCTGGTCAAAAATCTGTTTTCATGGATAGATAGAGTTGGGCATCATATGAAACCTGACTGAAACGCTTCAAATAAGCCATTCCTCTGCAGATGATCTGTTAGCTGTTTGACAACTACTCTTTCAAGGATGTTTGATATGAAAGGAAGGTTGGAGATTGGCCTATAATTAGCTAAGACAGCTGGGTCTAGAGATGCTTTTTAAGTAAAGGTTTAACTGCAGCCAGCTTGAAGGCCTGTGGTACATAGCTGACTATTAGAGATAGGTTGATCATATTTAAGATTGAAGCATTAATTAATGGCAGGACTTCTTTGAGCAGATTTGTAGGAATGGGGTCTAAAAGACACGTTGATGGTTTGGAGGAAGTAATTATTGAAGTTAACTCAGAAAGATCAATTGGAGAAAAAGACTGGATACTCATATTTTGGGGGGTTTAATAAATTGGTCCATATTTCTAGAAATGAGAGCTGCTCCATCCAAAGTGGGATGGATGCCGTCTCTCCTAACAAGACCAGGTTTCCTCCAGAAGGTTTGCCAATTATCTATGAAGCCCACATCGTTTCTGGGACACCACTCAGACAGCCAGCAATTTAAGGAGAACATGCGGCTAAACATGTCACTCCTGGTCTGATTGGGGAGGGGACCAGAGAAAACTACAGAGTCCCACATTGTTTTGGCAAAGTTACACACCGATTCAATATTGATTTTAGTGACCTCCGATTGGCGTAACCGGGTGTCATTACTGCCGACGTGAATTATGATCTTACTGTATTTACGTTTACCCTTAGCCAGCAGTTTTAAATTTCCTTCAATGTCGCCTGCTCTGGCCCCTGGAAGACAATTGACTATGGTTGCCGGTGTCTCTAGCTTCACATGTCTGAGAACAGAATCGCCAATTATCAGAGTTTGACCCCCGGCGGGTGTCCCGCCGAGTGGGGAAAACCGGTTAGACACATGAACAGGTTGGTGGTGTACCTGGGGCTTCTGTTTAGGACTATGCTTCCTCCTCACCGTCACCCAGCCATCATTTCTGGCATCATCATATTAGTATTTGGAAACCAGATATGATGAGTGAATAGAAGACCCCACATAGCAAAATTGGTATGGCACAGATCTGGCCTGCACATTTGCAGACACACTGCTGGCCCAGAACAGTTTCAGCTCTGGCTGCAGTTGTCAGCCTAATGTGTACCTGTAATCAAGCCATGCAATAACCACATGTGGCGGAATATGATGAAACTCTGTTCAGACAGTGAATAGGCTGATTCTTAAATAGCGCTTTTCTACTCTCCCAGATTACTCAAAGTGCTCTATACAACATGCCACATGCTTCCAATCACACACACTTTCTCTAAACTGAGTGCTTCCTAACTAAGAGGCAGGAGGGAGAGCCAGGGATCGAAACAGTAACCTTCCAATCAGTAAGTGACCTGCTCTACCTCCTGAGCTACTGCCACCCACTGGTAACTATCAGTAGACCCTCACTAGGTTTTGGATAAAGTGTACACTCACAAACCTGTCAAACCTGCATTGGAAACGTTGGCTACCATAGCAGTATAGTATTGCAACATGGCATTTGGGTCTTCTAACTAAAATAGGAAACTAGGAACATAAACAGTGCCATCTACACCATGTTTTCTTTTTGTCTGTTAATAATCATGTGGATCTGCACCTGATCATTTGCAGCTAGCAGGTTGTTAATGCTATCCATCAAATCTAAAAGCAGCATGTTAATACATGGAGATCCTGAAGGCTGCTCCAAAAATGATCAGATTATATTTTAAATATTTGTTCAGTTCTCTTCCAAACCCCAGCAGCTGTCTATTGTAGATTTTCAGTAATTAAAAATAAAAGTGTTCTAACATCTCACCTGTTACACATTTATTCAGACATACATGTGTACTATGTTTATTAATAGAAAGATGAAGCTTGTGTTTCTGTCATGTAGTGACTGTGCTTACCTGTATGAAGCTTATTAGACATTATGAAACAGATGATACGTAAAAGCAAATTCTGCCAAAGTGCTTAAGACATTTTTTTAAATTATCTTTTTTTTCTTAAAGAAATGTACTACATAATGAGTATTTTTTTTTATGTTATGTGTAATTTCCATTGCAAATATTAAGTTAAATTAATTGGATCGTTCTTCCAATTGTAGAACGACCGCGTTGCGTTCTCGGGAGGTCCAGACTCCATGTGAACTTACGAAGTCCAGACTAGCGAGAAAGCAATTATGGACTCGTGTACTTGAGTATTTAGAAACGGCCTAAAAGTCTGCAGTCTGTGAACAAACCTCAGCTAACGCCAGCTAACAATGTTAGCTCGGTGGCAAATATCCTTCAGTAATGGAAATAAAAATCACACAGCAATTGTACATCGAAGATACTGAAGTTTTGCCCATCCCATTCTTCTTATGAAGTGGTGTTGGAAATGCATTCCTGCCCGTGCACTGCTGGCTCTGTTGTGCTGGCTCCGGGTCCATTTTGTAACTGACGCCACCAGCATTAACAGGACGCTTAGAGCGTCTTATTACGTGTTTTGTTTGGGTTTCCAGTAATCAGAATCAGAGAAACTGTATTAATCCCAGATGAAAATCGAGTTAAAAAAATTGAAAAAAGGGCCACAGGTAGTACTCAAACCCGGATCGGCCGCTCTCAGGCATGCGATACACGACTACATGCTCAGCCAACTGAGCTAAACCTGTGCCCGACTGTGTTTAATCACCAAAACTGGAGAAGGCATAGAGAGGGGACAGCCTAACATATGAAACAGGAAAAGACCGCCGTGTAATCCATTTATTTCAACAAACTAACTGTATTCTGAATACCACCTATTTAAATGGTAACTGTAACAGAATACAGTTACTCATATTTTGTATTTTAAATACGTAACACTGGTACATGTATTCCATTACGCCCCAACACTGCTCCCCAGTATATCTCTGACATGCTGAAGTCTAATGCTTCTTCCTGAGCTCTTACGTCTTCAGGTCAGAGGTCACTGTTGGTCCCACATACTCGGCTCTAAACACGTGGGGATCGGACTTTTCAGGCAGAGTCCATTGTCTTTATGCTGTGCAGACTCCACTGACTCCTTTAAAAAGCAGCTGAAGACATTTCTATACAAACAAGGTTTTAATGAATTTTCTCACTGTTTCATATTTTTATTTTCTTTATATTTCTGGTTTTATTGTAAAGCACTTTGTGATTTTTATCTGTGAAATGTGCTATATAAATAAATCTTAGTTACATTACATTACATGGTCTGTGGTGTTGCTAAGTTGCTGTGTTTCTAAACACTTACAATAATACCACATACAGCTGGTGGTGCAACATCTTGGAGGGATCTGTGGCAACGGGGCTGAAAACACCTGAATTCACACATTAGGAGTTTTGGCCCAATAATTTGAGATTATTGGTATACACACTCAGTAATCTAATGCAATATCTAGTGATTAATCTTTTACTTACAGTTTTGTAAATACATTCATTACATATTCATGTAATATTTTTGGTGGTCCCCGAATCCTATACTGCCAACACGTAACAAACTGGCTTCAGTAACAACTATTGGATGGATCGCCATTATGATCTACTCAGTAACAGTCTTTGTGGACCGTAATAGTCCCCATCTTACACAATCACTGTGTAACAATGTCCACCTTAATTTTCTTTACACTTAGCATTGCAGTGTCATGCAAACATTTTTTTTAAAGGGACTGGTGCACAGGACTGATAATCCAGTGTAATCTGCCGTCTCCAATAGCCAAACAGCAGAATACTGAATCAGTAACAGGCCAGCCTGATGGGTATTGATTGAGCTTACTTTGTAGCCGCCTGGTGTCATTTGCACATGACTTAATGAAGGTAAACACTGTGGGCGGTGGTGTGTAATAGCATTGCTTCTCCTTCGGTAGATACAGATTTATCAACATCTGTGCACCGTTTCCTTCAGACAGCTGCAGGGATTTAAAGATCTGAAATGTTTCATCTTTTTTAAAGCAGGTCTCTGTACGAGAATCGTTTGTACAAATATATAGATCAGTGCACACGGCTATACCGTGAAACCTCAGATGTGAACGCTGAGTTTCAAGGTCAAGAAATGTTCATGGTGTACAAAAACTGTCAGAGTTATCGGACCTGTACAGTTGTGTTTACTGTAAAAAAAAGAAGCTTTCTTGTTTGCGTTACATGAGCTGAAGAGCAGTGCAGGAAACATATTCCTGTTAAAGAAGCCATTTATATTACTTTGATAAGTCATTAAATCTGCTGTTGACTTTGGTCAAAGCTCGGTCATAATACTGAATGTGTGGAAACAGTTTTTTGGTTATAGTAACTCATCCATCAATTAGAGTGCCATAGCTAATTCAAACCTCGTCTCTCTGCGTTCATAAGACCACTGAGGGTGGTTAAACTGGGGAAGATTATAGAATAACTTCACTCTAATCAGAAATAACCAACAGCTCTGACTTCTGCCTGCTGTTCAGGAATGTTCGTTAAATGTGACTCCTGGCGACTGCCTGCTCTAAAAATAGACCCCGCTCGCTCCCGTACTGTGAATATGAGATTGCCATATCACTACCTGTTCCCATAACAATTAATCAAGTGTAGCTCAGCTATCCTCAAATGATATTAGCCTTTCCCCAGAAATCAGAATGGCTGACTCCATTGTGAGGAAATTGCCTTTTGAGAAATGGCTGCATCCCCCACCACAATATCTGAGTTTATCCTCAGAGTACTGGAGGATAGTTTGCTTTCTGCAACAAGGCTAGACTGTGTCGGCACATTCTGGTAGCATTTTTAATAGAGGGAGGCCTGTTCATGCAGAATGGTGTTATTTCAAGCTGAGGGATACATGTGCGCTGGCAGCTTGTTCCCAATCATCAGAGGGGAAAATTCCCCAATGAAGCAGCACTCAATACCCCTTTGAACAGATGAAAATAGTGAGCCGAAATGCTTGTTTTGATCCATACTCCCAATTTGGTCTAAATTGAAATGTCTTGCCATTCATGTCCATAAAGCACTCAGCCATAGTTTACACAGAAATATTTTTCCCTGAAAGGACTTCATACAGAAGAACAAGGTCGTTCTGTGTAAGTCGGAAAATCTCGCATTTACTTGTTCCTCACAAAACTGAGGTAGAAATAGAAAATCAGCGTTGCTTCTTGAAACACAAAATAGTTGTGGTCAACAAAAGAGCAATGCCCTTTGTAGGAATGTTGTCTCCTGACAAGCATCTGCACATAATCACTATCATTCAGTGCTTTTCCCATCACCGTGTGCATGCTCCTGCACTGTTTTAACACCTGAGCACCAGTGATGTTGCCATGGAAAGGGTCATGAAACAGAGCTCTGCTACCAGAACCAAATGTGGTTCTCTGTAATGGACTGCTGTGTCCGTCTACATCTCACAAAGCACCATTATCTAATAAAGCATGTTTCTGCTCAGGTAAAAAATCATTCTGAAAGTAAACAGAACCAAATTATCAATACAGAAAGTGAGTGACATTTTCCCATTTTTTAAGCATTCGCAGTAATCTAACCATAACCGTGTGCTTATTACAGATCATGCATACAATATACAGTACATGATAAAAAGTTTGATCACTGTGGATTCAGTATAACACGTGCTTTTGGAGCATTAGCTGGGACTATTAGGTAAGGTTTCTTATGCTCTGTTACCAACAAACTCACTGAGCACACAGGAGACATGTTACTAAAGCTTGATTGGAGAAGGAAGTGTGATATGCAATTAAATATCCTTTTATCCTAAATAAAAGAAACATGGCATAAAGATGGCATATACACTCTGTGCACAGTTATTAGGCAAACTATTCTGAGGATTTGTTTTATAATTGAACAGTAGTTCTATTTGTTACTCCGAAATGCTGATTAAAGTCAAACCTGTATGTAATGGAGACCAGGGGTTCCATTACCTTGTTTGTATTTTTATTAATTGATTGATTGGGAATTAAAAAGTATAATAAAGAAAACACACATTAGTTCTTATGAATTCTTTATTAGGTTTATTTGATGTAGGATTAAATTGACAGCTTGTAAAGGTAGTGATGTGACGTTCTGTATCGAGGCTTCAAAGCTTGTGTCGAGTAATGGAGGGGGCGTTTCCGCGATGCGCGTATCGAGGCTTGCTTCATTTATGGGAGGAGCTGAAAATGTTGACGTCCGAAGCCTCGCTGCCCGGCTGTACCACGTGACTGGTTCAGGAAGTGGTTCAAACTTTGCTGCAAGCTATGACAGCGATATAAACCCCTCAGACTTCATTCATAATGTGGGTGTTTGATGGAGAGTTGCGGTTAGTGAGAGTTTGGAGGTTTAGGAGAGTGAGGAGAGAAAGTCAGGAGAGAATGGAGCCAGCTAAGAAGAGGAGGATGTCCTCCCCTGTGTGGGAACATTTTGATCTTATTCCTCCCAACAAGGTATGTAAATTTCTACAGAAGATGTATTTTCATAATACTGATGGTGCAATACAATTTATGTTAAGCTGTCTTTACTTTTGTACAAGGTGAAGTGTTTGCTATGTGCCAGGGAGCTGGGATATAACAACAACACCTCATCCATGCTTAGGCACTACAGAGCTTTGCATGAGAATAAGGGGAACACCGATTGTGGAGCAAGACAGGGTGAGCCATCAAATGCCATGATACTATAGCATGCAGTAATGTTACTAAATGATATAACAATATTATACAACTGTAATAAATTACGTGTGTGATGTTTATATTTGTGCTTTGTTTTTATTGTCTTTCCTCAGGAGAACAATCTCAAATAGATGAAGACCTGGTTAGCATGGTGATTGAGGACTCCCAGCCATTTAGCATTGTGGAGGACAAAGGATTTAAAAGATTTGTTAAATCATTAAATCCTAGCTGTGTTCTCCCCACGAAAAAGGTCATAAGAGCAGTGAAACTTTAGCTTTTACAGAATAAAATGTGAACAGGCAGGACTGAGGCTCAAAGCCTCAGTGTGTAGCTGTCCATACCCCAACCACACCTCACCTCACAGTAAATGATCATTTCCATTTTAAGCATTTCCAAATAATCATTTTCCATACTGCCAGTATATATATATACACAGCATACTGCCATCACTACAATATACATGTTTTACACACTCCTTTTGTTGTTGACATTTACAGGCTGTGTGCAAAATGCCACACGCTTCAAATTCATGCCAACTAATATTTTTACGTCCAGTAGATGTCCTACTAGAGCAAATGAAGCTTCAAGACGCTTTGTGCTGGGGTGAACCAACTGGATGAAAAGCTTCAGTGCTTCATGAAGCTTCATCTGCCCATCACTACGTAAAGGTGAAGAGACAAGGGGACTGGCCATCCTACCTGTGTCAGGAAAGAGCCAAAGTTAGAGCTGCTTACATTTAATCATTTGTCAGTAACCTAAACATACGTGTAAAAAGAGAATTGGTAAAAGTACTCACCTGTCCCGGTTGCTTCTTGCAGGATGTGGAGCAAAAGGGTGAAAGCAGCTCAATCACCTGCTTAAGAGCCCCTGGAGCAGACCAGTGTGCCAGGTTAGGGGAGTCTGGTTAAGAAGGGTTTTAATTTAGATAGTAATGGTTGAAGCTTATGTTATCAATTTGTTTATAGTATGTATTGGAAATATGTATATGTTTGTTATGTGCTCTAATGTTATTGTATGTTTGTTTGCGTGGAGGGTTATGTTTTCATGTTGATTAGTTAACCCCCATACTTGGGCTAGTCCAGATGCTCACCTGAATAGGTGGAGTATAAAAGGAAGCCATTTTGTTTTTAGTTGGTTGACGTTTGTGCTGTTAACATGTGGCTTCTTTAATAAAATGCCCGTCCATGGATATATTTTATTCCAGTCTCACGTCATATTATTGGAAGGAACCTACGACCGCCGGCCAAAACTGACACTGTATATTAAAGAATGTAAAAGTGAGGTTTTGGCTCTGCATGCACAATGACTGGGCAACAATTAGTGTAATTGTTCCGATAAATGACAAATGCTCTGTTCTTTCACACAAGGCTGAATGGGTGAGGGTATCTTCAACCCCCCAAAATCCATCCAGCTCATCTTTAATAACACCAGCTCATACAAGTACCCCACTTTCACCTAGTAGCCACCCACATGTAGCCACCTGCGCCCTCTGTATTCCTCAAGTAGGAAAGAAGGAAGTAGGGATCAGCCCAGCAACCAAGCCTCGTCGCTACAACATCCCAGCCAGCTCCTTACCAACCTTCCCACCTGGGCAGCTGCACAACACCAGTCTCCAGGGTCGGCTGTCTGCTCTGCAATTCCCAATTTTCAATTTTGAAAATTGCAAAAATTTGTCAGGGATTTGGGAAGGACATTCTTGAGGCTAAATGTTAGGCTGCTTTACCCATTATAGACCCAGTTTTGGATCTTTATCCTGATGGAACACCTAATTGTGTCCCATCGTCCACATTTCATAACAACAGATGTAATGCTACTGTTATCATTTTGCATTGGATCTTCTTTGGAACAGGAATGATATCTGAGGTTTTCCAAAGACTGGGGGCGGTCTGATTATGGTGTTAGCTCCTCTCCACGGGTGTTTAAAAGAAAACCCTGAAAATCTGCTAGTCTGAGGACTACTTAGGCAGACATGTTTAAACCAGTACGTGTTGTGGATTAGTCAACAGTCTGTCATTATCACCATGTTCATTAAAAGACATAAAAAGGAATCCAATTCCCTAATGAATTGTACTGTGAAATCGCCAGTCCGAAACCACTCTTAACTGGGTTCACGTTCATTAGACCTTTCATTAGAGTCTTTGGGTACTCCAGGCTGGAGTTATATGACTTTGTTCTGGAATCACTGATAAATGACTCAGAAGGTCCATCTCTCTCAGAGACTGAGCATGTTTGACATATCTGAGCTTGAACAAGGGTCAAATTTTACTTTGTGAGGGAAGGACGGACTCGTGATTTGGGAGTAACCTTAACCAAACTTAACCATAACACTGTCAGGCTGTGACATGGATTTATTTATTTGAATCATATGTGTTCCCATAAAGTGGTTCTATGGTGCATTGCAGAGGGCGTGGACAAATGACATTACATTTTCCATTAAATTCAATCTCTCATTGAGACTAGTTTCAATCAGTCTCTCTGCAGAAGTAACACATGATCCTGAGGTCTGCATTTAACAAACTAAATGAAAATCTGCAGCACGAACTGTTGGGATTTTCAAATCATTCATAAAGTGATTAGTTTCAATTTTATTTATATTTGGTGCCAAATCAGGACAACAGTCACACTTTAAATTGTAAGAAAAAAATTCTACAATAATACAGAAAAACCCCAATAATTAGTCGATCCAGTTAGCGAGCACTTAGTGACAGTGGAAAAGAAAAACCTTTAAAAAAACGAAGCCTTGGGCAGAGAGAGACACACATCAATAATAATTAATGAAATAATGAAAAGTGATATATAAACCTAACATGTGAATAGAGAAAACACAGAGCCTTCAGCTTCCATAACGCTCTGACCCTGCTCCTGATTTGAATTCAGGAGACCAGCAGCTCTGCTATCCACGTTTGCTCCTGTTAGAGTTTTTCCTTCTCACTGTTTCAACCTGTGCACATGTCACAGGTGTGAAAGGGTGTGGAAACGCCATGGAGAACATTACACTGCCTGTAATACCATTGTGAATGAAAGCTTTTGTGGTGGGTCGGTAATGGTCGGGGGTCGGTTGTATGTATGTATATATATATATATACACAAAGATGGCTGCAGGCTAGGCCATGGCACCTCAGCTGCCACTGGGTATCAGGATAATCATATATAGTTAATGTAATGATAGTTTTTGATGATAAAAATTGTATTTTGACATTTTGTTTATCTTTTCATAAACAAATCTCTATAAAATCACAGATACTATAAATACATGTTATTTTAATTGCACATGTTAAGTCACAGTCTGTGCAAAGCCCTGATGTTCAGTGCAGTTTCCACACTGCAATCATAAACAGCAGAGTTTCTAAAGCAGTCACATATTTGGTTTCTGGGACACTGGGAGTGCATGGGCCAGAGTTTTCTTCATCTTCTTTTTTCATGTTCAATTATTAGACTTTAATATCATTGCATCATGTTTTCTTGTATCCACACAATTATTTATTTTGTAGGTTTTAGCTGCTTTCATATAAAAGCACCATGTTGCCATCTCCATCTGTCTGCCTGCAGAGGGTCTCTGATCCCTTTGGCCTAAATGTGTTGAGCTGCATGTTAATTTAATAAAACAAACAGGAGCATGTATATAGTTACAAAGACTTTTTATTAGATTTCTTTCAAAGGAACCTGTTTAATGTGTAAGGCTAATGCACATTTAGCATCTCCACACTTAACTGACAGCAAAATGGAGCTGAAAACCAAATGAAAGAAAACATGAGAGGTTGTCAGCACCCCAGGCGCCATTCAGCAGTAAATAGTGACTCTGACAGTAATTGAGATGCATCAAAATGGCTCTGTAAGTGATCTGTCAGAGACTGGATATGGGAGTGTGTGTAGCACAAAGGGACACGGTGCAATCCACCTGACTTCTCGGTTGGCTTTCTGAATGCAAGGGAGCATCTCGGCAGTTTGCAATATTCCAGCTAAATTAGTTTGCTCTTCTCTCTGGGAAGCCAAATCTATAAAGCAGCTACTTTGGCATTTAGAAAATCCATTTACCATGATTGAAACTATCCAGCTGAAACCACTACAGTCAGTCTTTTCATTCCCAAGAGCTCGTACAGCTTACATGTGATGCTTTCAAATAATCTGGAAAGAGAAGCAATCTCCATATCATGCATGTGGCACTGAGCCATCGACTTACTCTGCCATCAGTTTTTGATTATTTTTAGCAAGTTTCACCTGTTTCTATTATCAGTTTAATGTCATGTGTTTTTAAGATTAATCCTACCAAATGAGATACCCGAGAGCCCGGAGCTATATGCACTAGCTAAACAGGGAGAGTTCCCTCCTCACATGGATGGTTTGATATTCTTTACATTTTTCACGTCATTTTGATATGTATTTAACTGCAATGACAAGGGCACCAACTAAAACATAAAACATGTTGATTTCAGTTTCAGTTCATTTACAGTGAGCTTTGGTTTCTGTAAGCGGACACAATGAAAGTGAGCTACATTTGATTTGATCCCTGTGGTTATAAACTCTGTTCTCATTGGGTGATGTTTCAGAAAGTGGTTTTTAAAAACCTTCCTGAATCACACTTTGTTTTTTAAGTACCAGGAGGGAAGGATAACTCACACTACAACACTCAGTGTTGTTGGTCTGTAAATAAGGAAGAGAAAGAAGCAGTGTGTGCTGATGTACGATCCCCAAGGTAACTTATGATGTAGACTGTTGTACATCAAATTGGAAGAAATCTGTAATTTAGTCTGCATCTTATAACTCTACGTACCCCTAATCAGAAGCATCACAGCTGTTATTATGTGGTGGCTTTTTGCTGGCTGAGGGCCTGATAGATACTGTTTATAAGCTACTGATAACCATTATTTATAAAGTGAGTGCAGTTCCAACAGTGTTGAATTTAAACAGTAGGTCAGACAAAGCATTTCCAATGACAAAGACAGACACAGTGTCAGGAGGCACGAATAACTACAGACTCTTTATCAGAAATTTAAGATTCTCGTTTTAGAGTCTCTTTTGTTTTTTTACATTTCAGGTTTTGAGTTATTCAGAGGTTTTTGTATTCAAGCAAGTTTGTCAGAGAGACCATCAAATTTATGAAACATGTTACTTTGTTTGTACCATCATGCGTATATTTAGAATCTCCATAGAGTTTGCATAGTATTTGTATACTGGGCCTGCCTCATTATTCTATGAGAGGAAACATGTTTCAGAAGCAGAGAAAGTGGTGATTTCCACAGGAATGATAACATTTATAAATAAATAAATAAAAAGACAGACTTTAGCTGAAATAATGAGAGTGCTGAATTTCACCAGAACTTCCTGCGGTTCAAATAAAAAGGAATCAAAGGTGAAATAAAAAAGAATAACAGACAACAAGAAACAGAAGAAACCAGTGGAGGACGAGTCGATGTAGCCTAATCTGTCAGGCAGGGAGCACTCTGACTGCACAACAATAATGTATGTGTGTGTGTGTATTTCACTCTAAAGAAATACGCCAGAAATATGTGGTTGGATGATTAATGCGGTCAGTAAACACTGCTGTAGGAGAGAAGACCAAAGCTTTGGCACTGCACTTAAAACTATTGGCAATCCTTGTTATTTGTTCCTTTTGAATAAATTGTCTGTCAGTGAGCAGTGATCACAGCCGTGCTTACATTCAGCTGCACAGCACCTGTGTGATTCGCTTTAATACTTTCAGGTTTACGGCAGGTTGAGTCCTGATGGCTCCTCAGTGTTTGGTCTTATCACACATCACTATAACCTCAAACTTATGTACAAAGTGATGATGTCAGAGCTCAGCCTTATTCAAAATTTGTGGACTGTGTTTAAAAGTAAGATCATTTAAAGAAGCGCTCAAGTATCCCAACACAGTTGTGTCAGTAGCTTGTTGATGGCTACAGAAAGCTTCTGATCACAGACATTTAACCAAATATTAGTGGAGTTGTATGCATATTTTTGACTCATGTGCCTGTGTAGATTAACAAGTATGAGTTCAGACTTCTGCACCCAGTTCTTCTTTTTTACAGACTTCCCCACAAAGTGAAGCAGACAATGAGAAGTAGTAACAGATGAGAAACAACGGGAACTACAAATGTCAAGATTATGAAACTTGAGCTGAACTTAACCACAATGACAAGCTAGAGTGCCAAGAGTGCGCTGTTTTGTCCTGTTTTATTACCGTGTTACACCAATTAAAAACAAAGCCAACAAAATACACCAGGAGCAACAGACTCATTGCTGTTGCCAGGCAACACAAACTGCAGGAATCCTCAGGTAAAAAGTTAAATCTCATGACATCCAAAATAAACAAGCAAATGTTAGTTATTCAGCGTTATGGACAGACCTCGTGTAGCTGTAAGTTGTGTAGACTCCTTTGACTTCACAGTGACCTCTGTCATTTATTATTTATTAGAGGTGTGGGATGCACAACTCTTGGAGTTGGTTCCTTACTTAATGCAAGCCCTGCAGATGTAAATTAAAGCATGATCCCAAAACTTCACGCCTCATTTCTCATCTCATACATTCTGTTGTGCCAGGGGCAGCTGCTGCCAGTTTACAAGTCTGCACCAGCAACATTTACTGGTGCAGTCCCACAACAATTTGTGCAATTTATCTAAAAATATACACAGGCACCTATTAACCACCTAAAGAAGGTCCCTGTTGAGATACATGTCCAGGTGAGGTCCACCTAACCATTATAGTAACTGTTGCTAATGCAACATTTCAAATGCTGCATTATTATTGGACTCACTGTTATTCTGATTTAGTCCATATACATTTACTGAGTAAATATTATAACTTAATTTATAAATTGCTCCTTTGGAGTATCAATATTTTTCATGTTTCCAATGGTGCTATATTTGACAGCACGAATCAGGTACTAATGAAATACTCACCTGTTTACTGTCTACGAGTACTTAAACATAGGTACAGCAGAAGGAAACAAGGCTGTAGGGAACAAGGAGGAGGAAAGGAGAGATAAATTATAAATAACCTCAGGTAAACAAAACAGGGGCCTTAGTTACAGGTGCACATCACACGCCACATGCTTTATTCTCACAGTAAGTTCTGACCGTGATGCACTGAGGAAATAACAGACTGATCTTAGAGTATATGTTTCACATTTCAAGGACACGTGTTCAGATTTTAAGAGAGTTGAGAAAGTCAGCAGAAACCTCACTGAGAGCTAATAAACTCCAGTTTTAATATCTGAAATAAATGATCATTAATGTGAGTACCTGACAGGTTAGTTCCCCAAAGAACAGACAGACAAAAAGCTTGATATCAGACAGAACTGTCAAATCAATACAGTCTGACTGTGTCAGCCCAAGGCAAACACAGGAACAGAGAATTCAGTCTGTGTGTGTGTTTAACCCAACCAGTTAGATTTTAGTGGTTTAAAAATAACAAAGTAGGTTTTCATGCCTACACAGAACCAAGTCTTTCTAATAATAATATTAATATTACTTTTATTATTAGTAGTAAAAAAATAAATAAATAAAAAAACATAAAAATGACTGAAAAGGATAAGCATGAATGTCCACGCCCGCAGCTGCATGGATGTTGCATGAACTTAGCCTCAGCTTTGGTGTGCAATGGTAAAGGTGTCCCAGGTAGAAAATGGAAACTTGCCAGTTCATAAAAACCGTGTGGTGAGTATAAAACAGGCACACAATCACAGCTGATGGTACAGCAGATACCTTACTGTGATCGGAGCGCCATTGGTAGTTTGTCTTTGTCAGTATGAAAGCACTAAATGGATCTGCTGATATTCAGAATAATGGAAAACACCCATGAACATCTAATGATTCATTCCAGTTTTCATGTAGTTTCAATAAACATGTATGCTGTACAACAAGAACAGTTCAAAGAAACCATCCAAAGCCCACAGTTACCACAGTTCATGGTGTGTGTGTGTGAAAACTTCTGACCACAACTGATTCTGATTCTGTTTTATTTTAAGCCAGTGTCTGTTTGTGGTTTGAGGATTATCTTGAGAAACAGGTTGCTGTCAAGTGCTTCAAATGTTATTTTTCAGTAATGATAACAAAAGAAAAATCATTTCAGCTGATGGCCTTATCTACAAGGTTAGTACCATTAGGTATTACTGGGGGTGCGTGCTGTTTTTGATGCATCTCTTTCACGGGGAATGAGAGTAAACAGCTGCCACATCCAGATTAACACTCAGCACATGACTCCTCTGCCACTAAATTGGATTAGTAATTGCAACTTTCACTGTAGCAGAGAAAGTACATGATTGCATTACTACGACACTACTAATAACCTCTCAGAGTGGCCTCAGTGGATTATGTGGTAAATATGGCAGATGAAACGGAAGCTGACAGCCTTTCCTTTCTTCAACTGCCTGATCACTTTTTTTATCCTGGAGTTTAGTGCAGTTTGACTCATCATGTCCTTCATGGTCTTCTGATGTTATTATCCTTGAGTTTTTTCTTTCCATGACTCTCTTACATCACAAATGAGGTTAACTGCAGAGATCTCTGAACTCCAGCAACACAGTTAAAGAGTTTGTTCGTCCACTGTTTGTGTTTCCTGTCTTCTACTCTTTCATGTAGGCTGACAGCATTGTGCATCTGGCTGCACTCTCTGCGGACATCTTCACCTTCATGCACAGTTTCCTGGCGGATTTTCATATTTTATAACTTCTGGTTTCTTTCCATGTTTAAGTTTAAAGCACTAATGTGCAGCCATGACCTCAGAAATAAACAGAAGCACCACAGCACACAGCAATAATTACCCAGTGTGCTTTTTTAACTCCTCTGTGTGCGATATCTCAAGAACAACTCTTACTGCAGCATTAATCTACTGTCTCACTTGCCACATTGTTGCATTTGACATTATATTTTTACGTCCCTTACAGGTTTATACAACCATCATCATCATCATCTGATAACATGTCTGACTGGAGTAAACACACTCATTTATATGCAGAAAAAGAGTCATTTGACCTGTTAAGTACAGTCCTGGGTACTCTTTGTGTTGTTATCATCTTTTTTGTGCCAAATCTTGTCAACAGGGGAAAGGTCAGGACTGCAGGCAAGCCAGTTCAGCAACCAGACTCTTTTATTACGAAGCTATAAGGTTATAATTTCACATTGTCTTGCTGAAATATGCAACGTCTTCTGTTAACAAAAATATTTATTTAGATGGACGCATGTTGCTCTTAAACCTGTATATAACACTGATGGTTACTTTCAGTCTCTCTCCTTTTCACAAAGTGTGGCTCCATGTGTTTGCAGTTTTTCCAACAGGTGCTCTTTCTGATGCAACCCCACAGGGATTTGTCTCTTCCCAGGAATAAATCTTTCACTTGTTATGCAGAAATGACATCACTAAACTAACGAACCACATGGCTGCACTCCACTTTAGTCTGAAGGATGCAGAGTTCATGTTTTCTAAGAGAAGTTTAGATTCATCCAACCATAGAACAGATTTCTTTTCAAATTTCCATGACATGACTGTTTGTGATGCAACTAAGAGCCTGAACATCCTGAGCATCCAAGAATTTTGATCTTGTCCCTAGCGGCAGAAATTTTTCCAGATTCATGGAATATTTTGACATGTACAGGAGATGAAGAGGTAGTCTGTGAGGAACATAATTCTGAAATTGTTCCACAATTTGTAAATGCGGTTCTCTGGGGATTGTTGAACTTTCACTATCCATACTTTATTATTTATTCCCAGGTATGTTACTGACATGTGTCCCAGTAACCAATCTAACAGCAACATGTTTGTCTGCTTGTTTCTTTTTATTACCATTTTTCAAGCTTGTGATGACTCCTCTGGGACAGTCAAACTTCTTCACACTCCACTCTGACTCCTGTTCATCACGTATGTTGGGGAAGGTGGTGAGGAAGACAAACTCTGTCTGTTAAGATGATAAATCCCAGCAGGCTCATTAGCTTGCTAATGCTATCTCTGTTTGCACACTATGTGCAAACCATCTCTGACCTCAGACCAGTGAAAGCCCAGGCAGCAGCAGCTTGTTAGTCCCCCATCAGCACCTTGTTGAATCCATGCAAATTAAGGCAGTTCTGAAGCTAAATGGGATCCAACCTGCTACTAACAAGGTGTACCTAATAAAGTGGGCAGTGAATATATATACTGTAGATAGTTAAAAGTGAAGTTGTTCAGCAAACAAGAGAATACCAATTAGGCATGTGTGCAAGTATTTGTTATTCAATGTTGTTTTTGTAGGTTTGCACTTTGTGAACTTGTAATTAAGTCTGTGTGCACCGAGTGCATATAAATGTCTGCTCTTTAAATAAAGAGTTTAGATGAAGTATTGTGAAAAGGGTTTTCACCTCTGCTGTAGGAAATTCATGTACCTGTACCTGAACATCAGCAACAGTCTAAAGGTAAAGGTTGGGGCTTTTTTCCCCAAGAGTGTTAAACAGTCAGAGCTTCATCCCACAGAACAATGAAAGCTCCTTCAACTAATTAACCAGTGATATGTGAAAACATCTCTTTAACTTCTGTGTGGTATGGGCTTTTAGCTCAATTCATAGCAGTTCAAACATTTAAAATCCATTTAAAGCAGTGTCGAGTGAAAATGAAACAAGAAACTGTGCAAAGACAGACGGTGGGGAGGGGCTAATTGGTGATCTAAATGGCCCACAGGTGTCAGTGTGGTTGGCTGGCTCTCACTGCGACCTGTCCCGAGTGTATCCCACCTCTTGCTCCATGGTAGCTGGAATAGGCTCCAGCCGGCCTGCAATCTGCAAATGAAGAACGAAGAAAACAGATGGATGGATGGATTCTGCACATAGGCAAATACAACCTTTAAACACGTGTGGAAACCCAAACCATGATCTTTTTTTAAAAACATAACCTGCAGTTTTACCCCTAAATGCCTTAAGTTTCCACCGTGCACAGAGATTACAATACACATTCAGACAGACAGTATTTCCCATGTGTTCACACAATGGTAGTGGACGCGATGATTATGTGTGCCTATGCCAAGAGGCACACATATTACTATTAGGGCGACCGTGGCTCAGGGGGTTGGGAAGGGCACCTGTAACCGGAAGGTCGCCGGTTCGATCCCCGGCCTCTCTGTCCTGGTCGTTGTGTCCTTGGGCAAGACACTTTACCCTACCGCCTACTGGTGTTGGCCAGAAGGGCCGATGGCGCGATATGGCAGCCTCGCTTCTGTCAGTCTGCCCCAGGGCAGCTGTGGCTACAACTGTAGCTTGCCTCCACCAGTGTGTGAATGTGAGCGTGAATGAATAATGTCATTGTAAAGCGCTTTGGGTGCCTTGAAAAGCGCTATATAAATCCAATGCATTATTATTATTCGTCGGATTTATTCTTCTTCTTCTTATTATTATTATTATTCTCCATCACGCCCCGCAGTTTTGAGAAAAGCTTCATATATGTTACCTCATTTTGTGCGGCTGGATCAGGAATGATATGCTATGACTTTTGGTGTTCATGCCTATTATAGTTTTTTAAATATTTAGATTTTAGTGCAAATTTAGGCCAATTTCCATAGAAACAGACTTTATTTGTGGTGTATTGGCTCTCTCTAGTGGTATACTGGGAGTAGTACGTCTGAAAATCTGTATGCTTGTTACAAAACTCCATATCCCATAATTCATAGCACCCCTCTGCCGAGTTAAACAATGGCGGACACCACTTCGTTTTAAACATCTTTTATTCGTGTTTCTAGGTCACAAAATAAACTTTTAAGATATTTTCAGGCGAGAATGTAGGTGTGTAAACTTCAAATATCTGCTCGTTTTATCAAGACATCCCATGTCTTGATAGCCGGCTAGCTATGCTAGCACCGCTAGCGACCCTTCGTGAAAAAGAACCCGGACTTGTCTTGCAGTGAGGCGCCTGAAACGTTTCACCACCCGATCGCTCGCCAACAGTCTGTTTTAGCTGGACTTATTTTTCGTTTATATGGGCCGATGATGCTGGTCGATGTGGAAAAATTAACTGAGTTGTTAGATGGTGGAGCTACAACCGAGGGCAGCAGTGTGTGACAGAAAGGACATGCCGCGAACGAGACATAAGAGGCAGTGAGGCGACCGCCGATCTACCGGTGGTTGCTAACAGGCAGGAGCGTGAGTTGAACTGAATTTCAGGTAAGAAGTTATGAACTGCACTCTATTTGGGTCAGATTCCACATTCGGAGAAAATATTACGATTTATTCTGTCTTTATGAAGCCTCCCCTGTCATTCTCTGGCCTGTTGCAACTTCAATCATGAAACTGATCAACGATCGGCTTTTCGCTCTTGTTTATCGTGCTAAACACAGCAGCATGTTTAAGCTTGATCAGCTGTTGTTAGAATTCATTTGCTTTTAATTTCTAGTATCAGCTGATGTTTGCTGGGGCACAGCTGTAGAAGCGGCTGGTCGAAACCAGGAGATGTCCTTACTGAATCATCAGAGCTGAACTGGTGATGGAGAAACAGGTTTACCTTTTTTTTAGGTGACATGAATGAGTTGAAGGGAAGTTATGAACTGTTTCTGAGAGAAATAAACACCAAGCTCCTTTTTTTATTTAGCTGACAGCTGGTAACTGTGCAGGGGCGGATCTAGCAAAGCTTTTGCCAGGGGGCCAGGTACGGCATCTTACAACCAAAGTTTGTATAATAATACACAAGATTGGCTGTAGACCATTGTTCATCATTCAGAACACTGTGTAAAAATAACAAAAAACAAAAAGTGAATGCAAAAGTGCATAAATATTTATTTTACGTGGTTGATGTGTGTGGCGGGGCGTGGTCTGCAGTGCCGCTGCAGGGGAAGTGGACCCACCTGAGCGGCATCTGCAATCACGCCTCTCTGGCGTAGTCTGTGCTCTCTCGGCTGTTTTCTTGGTGTGTGTCGGGCTGTGAGTTGAAAAGCTACAGCCGGCTGTGTGGGTAAACCAACCATGTGTGAAAAGTGGTCCATAACATAATGCTTCAAAGCGTGTTCATGCAAACATTGTCGGGTCTGCCGTGGTACAATGGGACTTCTGCTCATGAACCTGTGTGCAGAGCGTCTGCAAATCGGGGCTGTACAAAGTCACTTCATCTTTACCCAAAACTGTAAGCTGTCATCTGTGAGGCGCGAGCGGTGTTTGTTTTTACCATAGTTCATGGTGGAGAATGGCTGCTCTGCTGAGTTTTGCTCTCTGTAGCTGTATGAATGGCAAACTACACTGATTACCAGCGGCATAGGCACACATAAAATTTCTTCTGAAATTTTCCCTTTCTAGTTACCATTATAACCCATTGTATTTCATATTTTTAAGCCTTCAACATGCCACCATGTTGTTTTCTTGGAGCCCCAAGTTACTTTGTTTGAACAAGGAGGTAGAAGCTACCACTACCAAGCTTGGTTAGCAATCTGCACGAGTAAACTACACTGGCACAACACAGCGAGTCGCTCTGTGAACTGGAGCTACCTATGCCAGCATGTGTGTGTATGTGTGTGTGTGTGTGTGTGTGTATATCCATTTTTTCTCATTTGTATCTAAAGACTTTTCTTCTTATGATGTCTCATGTAACTTTTTTTTTCAGATAATTGTGACTAAATATAGTCCCAGCCCCTGTGAAAGACAGTAAGTAAGGCTTTATCGAGCTGAAGACAGACAGATGGAGAAACTGCACATAGTTTCCTGGCAAAACCTGTTCCAATAATGGCAGAAAGCCACACACACAGACTGGGATTTACTTCTCAGGATGAATTTCTGGTCTCCTGGTGTGAAGTTCTGCCTCATCTACTCTGTGATGAATCCATCACCGATTTCCAGGCTTACTGCTGTCTTCCGAATTCATAGAAAGACAACATTAGCATAAATGTGCAGGAACTTTAAATTGACACAACAGTGCTCTTTGCACACCAGGAAAAAGCTCTCTCCAGTGTGATATGATACCAAACCTCCATCCCACATAAGACACACCATGGACAATGTGATATTTTTCTTCAGTAAATGAGCTGTTAATAATTCGCTTGCATGCTTTTTCTTTTTTTGAATCCAGCTTGATAACGATGCATCCATCAGCTCTATCAGCTGCCAGAATGCGGACGCATTAGTAACACTACTGCTGATTTTTTTTTTCCATTTGGGATTTGTGATGAGGCCTCCCACTGCTTCTCTTTAAAGCAGCATTTCCCAGCCATGAAGTCACTCTCAGTTGGAAAAGCCTTTTCCAAATCCACAGTGGAGCTCAGTAAAGATTTAATAAGAATGCTTATTTTATGTCCTTTATCATCCGTTTTCAGGCTGCTGATGGCCAGCCACTGAAGATTGTTTACTATTTGAGGGTGTGAAACATGTTATCTGGCAGCCTAATGGAGCATTTGCAGAATTCATGCAATTATTCGGTGTCCCTGTGCACTCGCTGTTATCTCAAGGCGAGATGCTTTAAAAGTTGTGTGAGGAGCCAGTACAGCTCCCTGAGCCGCAGATGCTCAGATCAGGTTGCTATAATGGGGCGCAGAAGCTAAAGACAGCATTCCTTTGTTATCAGTGAGCATGAGAACATTGTCTTCTGAGAGGATGTGGCTGCTGTTATCTTTGTCACTTGACACACAGGAACCAGCTGTGATACATCACCCCGCTTTATCATCATGCTTTTCAAACATAGTGGCCAAATCTGGCCACATTGCAGCTGCGAACAACATGATACTGTTTTTGCAACAACACAGAATCAGATAGCCACAGCTGACAGCTAGTGATTCATTGCAAAAACTTGCACGCTTATTATCTTTGACAAAGATCACGGAAAACATAACATATGTCTAGGTTCACATGATTTCAATCACCTGATCGTGCTGGAACCATTTATCAGACAACAGGACACATTTTTTACATTAATAACAGCAGAATAGTCGTGGCGCAGTGGCTGTGGAGACTACAATGCGTCCCTGAAATCACGGGTCATTAAATGCTGCTTTGTCTGATGCAGGTTGGCGTAGCTTCCACCTTCTCGGCCAAGAAAAGAACAGAGTCCACTGTGGCCTCCACCTTCTACAGCAGGGAGACGACGTTTTTCACTGTAAGATAAGCAAACTGTGTCTAATTTTCTTTGCAAATGTATAATTGTAAAGAAAGCCACAGGATTATTCGAGCTGGTGCCACAGTTCAAAATATGAATCATCATGTTCAACCTTTAAAAACTGAATTAATATAGAGGCCATAAAACTGTGCTACGTTAGCAAGACTGCTGCTCAAAGGTTTCACAGTAACAACAAGAGTGCAAAGAAAAAACATACCAGTGTACCAGTGACATTGTGGCGGTGCACTAGAGGGCTCCACTCACACCCAGTGTTGAGGAAGTGTGTTGCTGTGTTTTGTGCCGCGATGTGTTCGGTTGATGTGAGAAGAGGAATAAAGCAGGAGTGAGAACTAAGAGCTCTGTGTCGTCTGTTTACCTCCACAATGTGTGCATTTTTTCAGCATGGAGGTAAATCGTGTGTCACACATGTCAGTAAATCAGTTTGCACACTTCTATCCTCCTCACTGTACTGCTTTTGTATTTTTTTTTTTTTAGCTAAAAACAACTCCCAGAAATACATCGTACGTATGGAACAATAAAGACATTTAGTTCTGCACACTGTACAAGCCAAGAAGAAAAACCAAGAACCAGCCTGTCATAGTTAAAACATGGTTTCTCTGACCTGTCTTAGCATTGCCACTGGTAGAACTACAAACTGAAAGAGGGCATATATACAAAACTCTGAAATAGATAAATTAGTTTGGGACACTGTTTTCTGTCAGAAACAGAAAACTAGCCTTTGGTTACACACGTTTCATACAGGTAAACACACAATGTTGTTACACACACTCAGCATCAAATTACACACAGTTCTGGCTTAGTGTAATAGTTTGGGCATAAGACACTTTGCTGGCTCATATGTAAGTAGTGGCATTAACTACATACTCTCAGTGATGAACTTGAGTTTTGATGTGTGCTCCTGCTCTGTTTGGCTCAGTGGGAAACTACTGCCTCTTCAGGTGAGGCCCAGGTAAACGTGTCTGGTTATGTGACTCTATGAGCCTGCTGCGCTCTGGTGCAGATTCACACGCACTGAAGCTGCGGGGAGCCCAGACTGGCTAAAATTTTTTGAAAAGAGCAAAATTCTGTGTGCAACAGTGGGAAGAAGAATGAGAGCACCTGGTGGAGTGGCTTTAAATGTATCCAGATCAACTCTGAAGCCAAGACAAACTTATTTTAAATCGCTGGAGATTTCCAAAATAGTACATGTCCCACTTTCTGTAGCCATATGCTCTGATGTAAATCATTATGCACAGTGATTGAAGCCTATCAGTGGTTTATCCAAAACTAAACAGCTTAGACTGAATATTTGTTTAAATTCTCAAATATTATGAACTCACTGTGTCAAAAAAATTAAAAGTTGGTAGTTCTGCTAATGTTGTTCTGAAAGGATGAGTCACAAGAATTTAATGAAATATAGCAAAATAAATAAAATGATCTTTACTTTCTTTTAAGTTATCTAATCTAATCTAAGACCAATGTCACTATGGCTGACCTACATTTTAAAACAAGCATTCTTACCTGTAGACAATATTCAAAAAATTCATATTTTTTTATATGGAGCCCTTCATGATAACAGTCAGCTGAACGCTCTTTATATTTTTTTCATAAAGACTCTGCAGTACCAGACAAAACCAGAACCAGAGATGATCAGATAATCCCCTCTGAGCAAGATCTCTCCTTTAACCCAGAGAAAGCCAGCAGAACCAGGCTCAGGGAAGGGAAGCTGTCTTCCAGGTCCCAAAACATGAACGTTAGCTTAACGAGTGTTATCTTTCCACGTCAGGCTGTATTTGTTTAATTAAAATGAAATGAATGATTAAGTATGTGTTCCTTATGTGTACCACCTGGATCGAATAGAGCTGTACAGACAGATGTTCACACCAGATTATACAGTGTAAATATAAAGTGCAATTGTAGAGAGTTGAGAAAGCTTTCTAGTAAAATCTGGTATCAGAAATAAACTGGGGAAAACAGCCCCCCCCCCAAAGGTTATTGTTATGATTGTATTTTTGTACCTATCATCGGTTTTTTTATCTACTTTTAACCGGATTATTCATCCAGAATTGCTGTGCGTTGCTGACCTACAGCAGACAAGAGATTCTGGACATCTGGATTCATAACTGCAACAGTTTTATCGCCGATCTCCGACTCATCCCAGAGATCTCCAGAACACCGGAGGCTGCCCACTCTCCCCGGCTGGGCGGAAGTGCACGCAGACGGCGCCGAGAACGTAAACAAAGGCGAGGTAGGCGCGGAGGGCTACGGGCTAAGCTAAAGCTAACACCACATCGGCTGCCTTTACCCAGTATTTTCCTCGCCAATGTCCGTTCTCTGGCAAACAAAATGGATGAGATACGGCTCTCCATCACTAACAACAGACGGATTATGGACTCAAATGTCATGTTTTTCACCGAAACATGGTTAAACAACAGATGCCCGGACAATGCTATCGAGTTAGCAGGACGCCACACACACCGAGCCGACAGGCTAGCAGATGACTCCGGCAAGACCAGAGGTGGAGGTTTGTGCATTTATATTAACAATGCTTGGTGCATGAACTCCACTACTACTGAGAGTCACTGCTCACCTAATGCGGAGTTTTAAATGGTCAAATGCAGACCTTATTATCTCCCCAGAGAACTCACTTCGATCATACTCACTGCAGTGTATATCCCCCCCGACGCTAATGCTAGGTTGGCCATGAAAGAACTTTCTGCAGCCATTAACAAACACCAGAATAAACACCCCGAGGCTGCTTTTATTGTTGCTGGCGACTTCAACCACACCAACTTAAAGACAGTCCTCCCCAGATTCCACCAACATGTCTCCTGCCACACCAGAGGAGACAAGACTTTAGACCATGTTTATTCCAACTTGGCTGGAGCCTACAAAGCAACACCCCTCCCCCACATTGGACAATCGGACCATCTCTCCCTGTTCCTCACACCTAGGTATTCACCACTCATCCAACGTGTGAAACCTGCTGTGAGGACAATTAAAGTGTGGCCAGAGGGGACAGACGCAGTGCTCCAGGACAGATTTAAAAACACAGACTGGAATATGTTCACCCACACAGACCTGGACCAGTACGCCTCATCTGTACTGGATTACATCTCCGAAACCACAGACAGTGTCACCACCCAGAAACGGATCACCATGTACCCCAACCAGAAGCCTTGGATGAACCGGGATGTTCGTCTCCTCCTGAAGGCCCGCAACACCGCCTTTAGGTCAGGAGATGCACATGCCTACAGTACAGCCAGGGCTAATCTAAAGAAGGGCATCAAAAAAGCCAAACACCATTACAAAAAGAAGGTAGAAGAACACTTCTCCAACTCCAACCCCCGACGCATGTGGCAAGGACTCCAGACCATTACAGACTACAGGACCACCAAACCCTCCCCCACATCCTCTGATGCCTCCTTCCTCAACGAGCTCAACAACTTTTATGCTCGTTTTGAGCGAGGGAACCCCACAGCCACAACCATAACAGACATGACGCCAGACCACCAACCTCTGACTCTCTCCCCCACCGATGTAGGAGCGGTGCTGAGCAGGATCAATGTCCACAAGGCTGCAGGTCCTAATGGTATCCCCGGGCGTGTTCTCAGAGCGTGTTCTGGGGAGCTTGCAGGAGTCCTGACAGACATATTCAATCTGTCCTTGGCCCACGCTGTGGTACCGGCCTGCTTCAAATCCACCTCCATCGTCCCGATACCCAAAAACTCCAACCCATCTAGCCTCAATGACTACCGACCAGTAGCCCTCACCCCCATCATCACTAAGTGCTTAGAGCAGCTGGTCTTAGCACACTTCAAATCCTGTCTCCCCCCCACCCTGGACCCCCACCAATTTGCATACCGCCAGAACAGGAGCACAGAGGATGCAGTCTCCATCGCACTGCACTCTGTCCTCTCACACCTGGACAACAACAACACCTACGCCAGAATGCTGTTTATAGACTTCAGTTCAGCATTCAACACAATCCACCCCTCACAACTCATCAGGAAACTGACAGACCTGGGCATCAGTTCCCTCATCTGCAAATGGTTACTGGACTTCCTGACTAACCGCCCCCAACATGTCCGACTGGATAACCGCTGCTCATCAACAATCACAATGAACACCGGTGTACCACAAGGCTGTGTGATGAGCCCTTTCCTCTACTCCCTCTTCACCCACGACTGCAGACCTGCTGATGGTTCCAACACCATCATTAAGTTTGCAGATGACACCACGGTGATTGGCCTCATCAGTGACAACGATGAGGTCGCCTACAGGGAGGAGGTGGATCGTCTGGCTGAGTGGTGCGACACAAACAACCTGCTGCTTAACACCGAGAAGACTAAGGAGCTCATCGTGGACTACAGGAGGAATGCTGACCCACATCCACCCATCCACATTAAGGGGATGGCTGTGGAGCGTGTGAGCAGCTTCAAGTTCCTGGGTGTCCACATCTCCGAGGATCTCACCTGGACGACCAACTGCTCCAAGCTGGTCAAGAAGGCTCACCAGCGCCTCTTCTTCTTGAGGACTCTGAGGAAGAACCACCTGTCCTCAGACATCCTGGTGAACTTCTATCGCTGCACCATCGAGAGCATCCTGACCAACTGTATAACAGTCTGGTACGGGAACTGCTCTGCCTCAGACCGGAAGGCGTTGCAGAGGGTCGTGAAAACTGCCCAGCGCATCGCCGGAGCACCACTTCCTGCCATAAAGGACATCTACAGGAAGCGGTGTCTGAAAAGGGCTGGGAAAATCATCAGAGACCCCAGTCACCCATCACATGGACTCTTCACCCTCCTGCCCTCTGGGAGGCGCTACAGGAGCCTCCGGACTAAGACCACCAGGTACCGGAACAGCTTCTTCCCCGCAGCTGTCAGACTCCTGAACTCTGCCTCCTGACATCTGACCCACATTAAACTCATGGACTGAACATACACACACCCACAACCACTAGCACTTTACCACTACTGTATAGTTCTGTGTAGATAATCATTCTGTACATACGATAATTTTTAATCCCACAACTATTTATAACTTGCATAGTTCACATTCTGTATAACTGTATATCTCAGATTTCTGTATAGTTTTTATTTCATATTTATATCCTGTTCATAGCCTGTACATAGCTTGTACTCACTACAGCCTGTACATACTTATAGTTATAGAATATTCATAACATACTTCAAACTGTGTACATTATAACATACCATAAGAGACCCATTTCTGTAATATACTTACACATCTCTATTATTATTAATTTATATTGTAATATATCTATATCACGACTAAAGCACTTTCTGGATGGATGCAAACTGCATTTCGTTGCCCTGTACCTGTGACATGTGCAATGACAATAAAGTTGAATTCTATTCTATTGAATTCTATTCTATTCTAAAATGCTACCCTACATCCAGCCGCTAGAGGGCGCATTACGCGCAGTGGTATCGAGTAGCGTTTTGGGGCACAGAGGAAGAATAAACCTTCCTGTTGTGAAACTGACATCAGCTCAACGTGTGTCCCTTTTCTATTCTTTATCACAGGTTAGTAAATGCATTTAAACAAATGTATACTGCAGACCTTACAAACAGAGGATGTTGTTTATGTGGGTAATGAGCGCAACTCGCTAAAGAAATGGATTCGTTCTGAGTTGTGTCTGAATTGCGGGTTAAGGCTGCAGGCTAAATGATGCTAATGCTAGCGGACTTGGCTAATGTGGGATACTGAGTGTGTGTGGGGAAGCTAATCTGACCTGTGAGAGACTTCTGGACTGTGAACTCTTAATGTATTATGCACTCTGATAAATGGGTTTTATACTATGTTTTATTCTTCTGGTTGATGTTGTGGTTACAAGAACAAGTTTGTGGTTTAATACAAAGACAGTAGTAGTGAACGCTGTTAAAGGAGCATTGCACTCTATATAGTTATGGGTTGTATAAGAACAGTGAATATGTTTGTTTTATGTCAAAGTCATTATTGTCTTGTAAAGAGTAAAATATTGTATTTAAAAAAACAGAAGTTACATTGTCAGTACAGTGGAAATACATTTCACATAAATAATTTAGTGCTGAACAAGAATTAAAATGTTTAAAAACGAGTTAATTTTATGATGTTGTAAATGTAGTTAAAAATGAAGTACAGCGTACACTATTGTGTTTTGTTTATCTTTGTGAAATAAGTATGTTTATTGTAATACATTGTGGATCTGATATTATCAATGGATTTAAGCAACATTTTGTTTGTTTTGTCAAAGCTGTATTGAGAGATTTATACAGCCTCTAGCTCAGGGAACTGTGGCCATGTATGGTAAACTGGACTGAAGCATAAGGCCATTTCTTTGCAGTTAGTGTGGTGATACCTGAAGCTGTTCTAAGCTGTTGTGAAGAATAAACCTTCCTGTTGTGAAACTGACATCAGCTCAACGTGTGTCCCTTTTCTATTCTTTATCACAGCACCACACGTTGTTGAACAGGAAACCAGTTGCCCCTCTGGTCATCATCTTAGGGAGGCAACATAATACAGTGATGTACATAAATATGAGTGACTCATAGAATGTACTAAGATGAATTAAATATTACAGCAAGCAAAACTGTTTCTCTGGTTCATAAGACACGATAAACACACACAACAATATAAGAATAAGAATAATAACATTGTATCACAAAGTAAAAAATAAAATCATATACAATCATCTTCCCAGAATCATGATGTTGGCCTTTTGTTCATGTTTCTGAAAAGGCATCATTTTAATAGTTTTGGTTAAACACTGTTAATATGAATACAGTTTTGAGAATAGCTAGCTTTGGGGTTTGTAATGAGGCGATGCAGGACCTCTGTTACTCTGATATTTGTGTGACTTATACGGGTGATGTAGAGGATTATATGCTGTTTTCTGTAAAATGGTAAAACTGTGCTTCATGTTATTTACATAAATGTATTACTGTAAGTCACTATTTACTAACAATACAATAACAAGGCAAGTACTAAAAACACTGAGTTGGCCTAACCAGTATGAGCTGTCGTTGCTCATACTGGGAGTAATCCGTTTGTCCAGAAAATATGATGAAGCTCAAATAAAGCACCAAACTGCAATGACTCAATCAGACTCAGTCACACCAGCAACAAACTGTAGAATTACTTGTAAGTCTAACCACAGGACACAGCAGACTGACTAAGGAGCTGACTCCATTCATTCATACATTTTCTTCCACTTATTCAATTCAAGGTTGCTCTGATGTTCAAAAAGCAGAGAAGAGGGAGGAGGAACAACAAGAGCAGACAGCAAAGTGGAAACTAAATTCACAATTAATAACCCAACAGGCTCCAGAGCATCAACAAAGCAACAACAAAGCCCAAGTGCACCTGTTTGACTCAATTAGTATGATTTACTCATAACCGTCTCACAGATGTAACATTATGTACAGCTACTTCCAACACTACTGATATTTATTTAGAATCTCTTTCTCCAATCGATCCTTCTTAGTTAACTTTAATAATTACTTCCTGCAAACCACAAACCAGTCTTTTAGACCCCATTCTTACATGACTCCTCAAAGAAAGCCTACCATTAATTAATATTTCATTGTTAAATACGGTCAATCAACCTCTGTTAACCCATTTAAACCAATGGTTTTAGGTCAAACTACCATAACTCGTGCACCTTTGGCACAATCGAAAAATTCCAGTGGTTCCTGAAAGCATTAGGTCTGTGCTTTTTCAGTGGTAATAGGTTCATTACAGTAATACCAGGCAGGACACCACATATTGGCAAATAATGCCGAAAACAGCACAGCAAAAACCAAAACCAAAACAATAAAAAAAACACTAAAAATAATCCAAATGCCCAATAAAATGCCTTTTCCTTCTCTCAACCAATCGCAGTCTTCGTGGGGCTGCTGCCTGGAGTTACTATAAGGACCCTATTATCACTGAAACAGTCACTGCTTTCAGGGACCGATAAAATTCTTTCAATTGACCAAATGATTCAGGAGTTACGGGAGTTACAGATGTTGAAAAAAAATGCAAAACATCTGTCTGATGCCAGCGACAGGTCAGGCTTTTGAAGGTCGATCAGCTATGTACCACAGGTGGAAGTAACTAAACCACTACTTAAAAAGCCATCTCTAGACCCAGCTGTCTTAGCTAATTATAGGCCAATCTCCAACCTTCCTTTCATTTCAAAAATCCTTGAAAGAGTAGTTGTCAAACAGCTAACAGATCATCTGCAGAGGAATGGCTTATTTGAAGAGTTTCAGTCAGGTTTCAGAGCTCATCACAGCACAGAAACAGCTTTAGTGAAGGTTACAAATGATCTTCTTATGGCCTCTGACAGTGGACTCATCTCTGTGCTTGTCCTGCTAGACCTCAGTGCTGCGTTCGATACTGTTGACCATAATATCCTATTAGAGTGATTAGAACATGCTGTAGGTATTACAGGTACTGCACTGCAGTGGTTTGTATCATATCTATCTAATAGACTCCAGTTTGTACATGTAAATGGAGAGTCCTCATCACATGCTGAGGTTAATTATGGAGTTCCACAGGGTTCAGTGCTAGGACCAATTCTGTTTACATTATACATGCTTCTCTTAGGCAGTATTATCAGAAGACATAGCATAGGGCTGGGCGATATATCAAAAATTTATCGTTACCGAAATTTATGGCTCTCATCGACGTCATTTTGCCCATGTCGGTAAATTCGGTATTTAAAAAAAAAGAAAGAAAAGGCACGTGCAGGTTGGCGATGTTCATGTCCCTTTAAGACGCTGTGCTACGTTACAGACTTGACGGGGTGGAGTCACATGACTCTACTACCTGTCAGTGTTGCCAACTTAGCGACTTTGTCGCTATATTTAGCCAGTTTTCAGACCCCCTTAGCGACTTTTTTTCTAAAAAGCGACTAGCGACAAATCTGGCGACTTTTTCTGGTGTTATTGGAGATTTATTTATGACGACTTTTTGACGTGAAAGTGGGTATCGCTTTTACTCTCAACAAGCAGCGGGTGCTGCCGTGGGCACCTCGCCCGTACCAAAGCGCTCACAGGCGGAGGATAGTCCTCCCCCAGCTGCTATCAGGGCAGACGATGTTCACACCTATGCGTCCGAACTGCAAATGAATCGCGCATGAGCGAAGCCGCTGCTCCCGCACTGACTGTAACGCTGTCAGTTCTTCTTTTACTGTTATGCTGTTTTGTGGATCACGAGGTTTAAAACTACTTATAAACACACACACACACACACACACACACACACACACAAAGTAACTCCACCAGAGTGCCTATTTCGGGTCTTTTTTGCCGGTCCAAGCCCGGATAAAGGAGCAGGGTTGGAATTCTGACTTTAAAAAAAACAATAATTGCTAAAATAAATTTAATTTGTAGTTCTAAATAAATTCTAAATGCATTTAGGACGTTTTTTACTCACTTTATGTCTCTTCCACAATGTTATTTCTCTCTCCAACAACGTAGGTTACAATTATATTAGCATGACCAATTATGCAAATTAGGCGATGATGTCATTTAGCGACTTCTGGCGACTTTTAGGACAGCCAATAGCGATTTTCCTTACTGAGGAGTTGGCAACACTGCTACCTGTAACAAGACGAGACACGGGTGAACAAATGGAGGACGATTTAAATGTTGAAGCAGCAGCGACGGAGGTAGAGCTGGTGGAGGAGGAAGAGGAGACGCTTGTTAACAAAAAAAATGCATCATCAATCGTTTGGCAACATTTTGGATTCAACAAGGATGATATTGATCAAAAAATTGTTAAATGTAAACTCTGCAAAAAGACTGTTGCGTCAAGTCAAGGTAACACAACCAACCTCTTCCACCACCTGCAGCACAACCATGTGATTCGTTTGTTTCAACGTTTGTTTTTTTGGCACTTGGGGTGGTTATCGTCCATTTATCGTTATCGAGGTTAACTGCTCAATTTATCGTGATATTGATTTTAGGCCATATCGCCCAGCCCTAACATAGCATATATCTTCACTGCTAAGCAGATGACACCCAGCTCTATCTGTCCATGAAGCCAGATAACACAGATTTTTACTTCTAGTTTATTACTTCTAGGCTGGACTACTATAATTCAATATTATAAGGATTTCATAAAAACTCCCTGAAAACCCTTCAGCAAATGCAAAATGCTGCAGCAAGAATACTAACAGGGAAAAGAAAGGGAGAATGTATTTCTACAAAATTGGCTTCTTTTCATTGGCTCCCTGTTAAATCCAGAATTTCATTTAAAATCCTCATCACATACAATCATCATACAATTATCATCACATACAAGATCTTGAATATTCAGGGCTCATCTTATCTTAATAACCTTATAGTTTTGTATCACTCCATTAGAGGACTTCAGAATGCAGGCTTACTTGTGGTTCCTAGGTTATTTAAAAGTGGAATGGGAGATAGAGATTTCATGTGACCCGTGGTATGTACCTATTTAAAATAGGACAGAGCCGTAGGTCAGTTAAAAAGGGTTTAATTTTAATACAAAATAAAAGTAACCGTGTAACAGTGGCACCTAAAAACAATTAAAAGCTTTACTTTATTAAGTAAGATAAAAACAAAAAAAATTGTATGATTGCCCATGAGACAGGATAAGCACTGCGGGGAATCGGTTAAGAACAAATCAACATATCACACACGTTAAAAAAGGGACGGCAACTCACACAGAACCCCAAATGGGCAAGATACTATATAAAAAAAAAAGCTAATCTTCAGTGCCGTCTTCACTCAGGCCCACCGCTGTGCATGCAAAAAGCGGCAAGACAAAAAAGGACTTGTTTTCCACGCAGCGCCTTCACTGTCTGCAACAATATACATATATTTTTTTAAAAAAGGGTAAAAAACTAAAAGACAATCAATATCTGCGGTGCCTACTGATACATAAAAATAAAACAAGAAGCAAACAAAATCGACAGCTGCAGCAGTCACAGTCTGTCGAATTACAACAGGTTAAAACAAATTAAAATACACTGATGTGTCGGGTCCTTTGCCCGCAGCCAGAAATCCACTCGGCAAAGCAGCAGCTCGGTACTCTGTAAATAAAAGTAGGAGATGACTTACGCTGGACAGTAAAACGCAGCGGGAGTTTCCCTCAACTGTATTGTTTTCGTTACCTGTCCACAAGTTCGCATCACACCCTAATAAATGTGGGTCAGTGGCGGTGAAGTCCACTATATTGTTTCTCACAGGAAAGCAATGTTTCCCACGGTGCAAAGGTGCAAATAACTGTAAATCTCTGCCAAACAGCCAGAACTCAAGTGGTACATTTTTCTATAACCTACCGTTCTAACAGAAGGCTAGGGGGCCCGCATCAAACTTTCATAGAAAGAAGTTAAAAGTGCCAACTTGCCCGGCTTGGGCCAAGCACTCGCAGCTTCAGGTTTGCTAGAGAATCCCTAATTGCCCACACCTGAGCTTATGAAAGGGACAAAGATCAGCTCCATCTACCAGGGGCGGTTCCCAGACTCAGGTCTCACCTGTCACATTCTCCCCCCTAGTTTTTGCATTGGCGACCTGACAATGAAACTTCAAAGCCACGGTCTGTAAAAAGCTGTAACCGAATGTACACTAGGTGGCCTGGCTTCAGCTGATTGGGGCAGATGGTGTGGATTGGAATGGTGGCCAGCTATTGAGCATGTCGTTCTTCTAACTGTACCGCTTTCAGCTAATGGAGTGGGGACACTACACTGTTGTGTCAGGTTACCAGGGTCAGTCCCTCTGGACTGTGGCCTCATTACCGTAACCAGGTCCTCTGGGGGTTGTTGGAGACAAGGTTCGGAAGCCGTTTGTGAACATTGAGGGTGTTCCCTCGGGGACTCCCTTCGTTGCCACACATAAAAGTCTCCAGCATCCTCAGACAGGGATAACCGCTCTGGTGAACTTCTAGGGTTAAGAGTTTGCTGGAACTCCGCTTTGATTTTCTCACAGATATCAGCAGGAATCGGCTTAATCAATTGTCTATTAACCTGCCTTTTCTTTTCTGGATCATGGAGTGGGGCCACTGTATACACAGGACCAGCGTCAGCAGGAGCACGGACAATACAATACAGTGTAGCGCCCCCAAAATCTTGGATTTTATTCTGACCCCGAATACTATGATCTGTCAAATACAATAACTGATGCAATGGCAA
Source organism: Oreochromis niloticus (assembly GCF_001858045.2). Lineage (NCBI taxonomy): Eukaryota > Metazoa > Chordata > Actinopteri > Cichliformes > Cichlidae > Oreochromis > Oreochromis niloticus. Next base: position 34,811,834 of record NC_031987.2, on the reverse strand, counting down.
GGGGTCAGATGCTCTTGGACCCAAGTGTGCACCAGGCCTTGTGTGGGTTCCTCTACTCAGCCTAACAGGAAGTCAATGGGGAGCTGGAGCTCTTGGCCAAACATAAGAAAATAGGGTGACTCACCCGTATTTTGGTGGATCGTAGTATTGTAGGCAAAAGTAAGCTGCTGTAAATACATGGGCCAATGATGCTTTTGCATAGGGGGCAAGGTTCTCAACAGATCATGCTAAGTCCGATGAAAACGCTCACACTGGCCATTACCTTGTGGGTGGTAAGGAGTGGTGTGAATCTTTTCCACACCATATAACTGGCACAACTGCTGAACTACTGCTCCTTCAAAACTCCTCCCGTGATCAGAGTGGATCCTAGAGGGGACACCAAAGCGATAAAACCACTCATAAACCAAAACACTGGCCACAGTAGTTGCCTCTTGATTGGCCTGAGTGAACTTTGAAAACACATCAGTAAGAATCAATACATTTTCACGGCCATCAACAGAGGGTTCAAGGCATGAGAAATCAATTGCCAGAATCTGATTGGGCCTCGCAGCCATGAGGTGACTAGAGATGGACCGATCCGATATTACGTATCGGTATCGGTCCGATACTGACCTAAATTACTGGATCGGATATCGGAGAGAAATAAAAAATGTAATCCGATCCATTAAATATCAAAAAAGCAGCTCACAAAACTTGCAACACGGCGTAACTCGGCTCATAACCGTAGCACGTCGGAGCAGTATGCGTCATGTGATAGAGCGGCTGTGTGTATTTGTAGCCTCACTACCAAACCAGCATTTCATCTCTGAGGAAGTTATCCCAGAGAGACGTAAAGCAAGTGTGCAAGTTCATCTCTGAATGTTTGTAAAGCATTCCCGCATTAAGCTTAACAACCAATATATGGAGCGACTGCCTCTCTCTCTCCCTCTCCTGCCGCTACTTCAGTCGTGAAACTGCTTAACGATCAGCTGATCGGCTTTTTTGTCTCGAGTCCGTCTCTCTTCTTTGTTTTTGGCCCACTTTGCACTAGAAAGAGGAAACCAGCGGCTGAACAACAGCAGCACGTTTAAGCTTGATAAGCTGTTGTTAGAATTTATTTAATATTACTTTCTAGACCAGGATCCTTTTCTACGTAGCTGACGGCTGGTAACTGTGCAGGGGCGGATCTAGCAAAGTTTAGCCAGGGGGGCCGATAGGGCATTAACAGGGAAAAGGGGGCACAAAGACATACTTTTCTTTCTTATTCTCATTTAAAATGTCTAGCTTTTAATAAATAATTATCTGAATCTTACACCCAAAGTTTTAATCTGATGTAAAATGTATAGAAGTCCATTACTGTATATAGTAACTCTTAAGTCTATATACCCTAGTAAGCTATAGTACTTTTCCTTTGGGAAGGTACCATCTGTGCAGTCTGCAATTCTGTTGAAGAAAGATGTTGAATCTATTTAATTATTCTTGAAAAATAATTTATTTCTGTGCATTTTTTTTCGCCCTGCATCAAATTAAAGTTGATTACATCGATTAAGCATCATGAGGTGGAGGGTGGGGAGTGGTTCCCTATTTTTTTTTGCTGGGAATTTGCAACCCTATTAGTTAGGTTGCTTAATATTTCTGCTAAGTACTCTTTAAAATACCAGAATAGGGAGGATGGAGCAGGTTTAAGTTTATTAGATTGATCAGTGTTGCTGAACTATGAAATATTTTGGGCGCAGTGTATTTTTTACATACAGGTATAACAGAATAGCTTTAGTGTTGTTGTTTATTTAAACTTGAGTATGAACTTATACAAAATGCAGCAAGATATTTAAAAAACAGTTTTATTGATTAAAAAAAACACACTATATCGGATTCATATCGGTATCGGCAGATATCCAAATTTATGATATCGGTATCGGTATCGGACATAAAAAAGTGGTATCGTGCCATCTCTAGAGGTGACCCATGGTTTTTTTAGGTTTGGGATAAACTGCTTTAGCCTGCGCACAACGTTCACATTGCTGACAGTAATCCTGAACCTCTTTAAACATACCTGGCCAATAACACCTCTTGCGTATCAAGTCTGCAGTCCTGTCAGTTCCCTGGTGACCATTTTCATTATGCAAGCCATATAAAACCTCATTCTTGAGTCTCTGAGGGCGATTGTGGCTCAAGAGTTGGAAGTTCTTCTTTTCATTGGCTCCCAGCCAGCTCAGCCACCAGCTGGTGAAGCGGAGCAGCTAGGGATGCAAAATCTGGAACAAAGCGGCGATAGTGACTAGCAAGCCCTAAGAATGACCTCAATTCAGCAACAGAGCTAGGAGTTTGCCAATTAGACACAGCAGATATTTTATCTGGGTCTGTGGCTACCCCATCCTTGGAGATCACATGCCCAAGGTACTTTACCTCTGTCTGCAGAAAACAGCATTTTTCCAACTTGGCCTTCAAGTTTTGTACCCGCAAAGTCTACAGTACTGCTCCTAGGCACTGAATATGCTCATCTACTGTGGTAGAGAAGACAATCACATCATCCAGATACAACAACAATGATTGGTGATTCTGGGAACCAAACATTCGCTCTATCAATCTCTGAAAGGTGCTTGGTGCATTACAGAGGCCAAACGGCATGCGGTTGAACTAAAAATAACACGAAAGGAGTGCAGAAAGCAGTTTTCTTTTTGTCTGGCTCAGCAACAGGGACTTGATTGTAGCCACTAGCCAAGTCCAAGATGGAGAACTAACGTGCACCTGACAACACGTCCAAGGACTCCTCAATTTGGGGCAAGGGAAAAGGATCCTTCCTAGTCCTTGAGTTCAACAGACGGTAATCCACACAAAGCCTGATACTGGAGTCCTTCTTTCTTACTACCACAATTGGAGATGCAAAAGGGCTACAACTTTCCCTGATCAGCTGACTCTCCAACAGGTGTTGAATATGGGCCTTAACGCTCTCATACTCTGAAGGTGGAATGCGTCGATACCACTGGCGGACTGGAGTCTCATCTAAGAGTGGAATCTCATGAGTAATTAAATTGGTACACCCTAAATCACCATCGTGAGAAGAAAAAACAGATTGGTAGTCACACAAAAGGGCTCTTACCCTGACACAAGGTGCCAAGCTGACTGCGAGGTGGCAATATGGCCTCAGTTAATCCCACATTGGTAACGGGGATAAATGCAGTGCCACTGACCTCTTGGACCAAAGCTGGAGAAGAAAGGAGACCATGAGGCAAACCGGCATCTAATGGTTCAAAAAGCGCTGTTCCAGTATGTGCTGAAGGGGCTTTTCGACATGTGGTAGGTACAAATTTCATTGTGCCTGCGGGTATGCAAATTTTTCTTCTACCCTTAACTCTCACTGGGCCACTAACCTGTGCTTCAGGCTGTGGCTGGGCTGTATGGCAACGCTGCAAAGCCTGCTGCCAAGGATCTTCCTGCACTAAAGGAAGGTCAAAAAGAGCAGAGCCATGTTCCAAAAATGGCTCCCTATAACACTCGCTGATCACATTCATGCCAAGTACTCCACATATTTCTGAGTTGGGGCTGGGCTCCAAAGGATCTCTAATAACTCTCACACTACGCTTCGGTATTTGCCTCCATAACACCTGGCAATCAAGCTCCAGGTAGCCAACATAGGGAACATCTAGCCCATTAGCTGCCCATAACCGCAGCTAATGGCATGCTTTCAGTTTCTCTGGACCCCAGTTCTTAAAATGTTTGGCAAAAAAACTCTCCATGATGGCAGTGACCATGGACCCAGTGTCTAATAAACAGGAGACATCTACCCCTCCCATACTAATAGTAACCTTTGGACAGGATCCTACCAACTTGGGTGGGGGACTAGACTTTTGAGCATTACAACTGTTGGAGCTAGTTATGTCCCCATCTGATATGTGGCTCAGCATAACAGAGGGTGCTAGTTTTCCGTCTGCATGGGAAACGTGCCCAGATCAGATGAGCTCCTGTTAGGGGCTGTAGACTCAAAGGCTACTACCTTCTCATTATCACAGTCTTTAGCAAAATGGCCAGGTTTCTGACACCGTCTGCAATAACCTGCCTTCCTCTCTGTGTGAACCTAGGCTTACTTGACGTATGGGCAACTCTCAACTCATGTGTAAGCTGATCAATCTGGGCCTGCTGCTGTTTTAACATTTCCTTAACCTCTGCTAATTCTTACCCAATAGCACCCTTGCTTGTCCTGTATGCTGAATACCGTAGACTGATGGGACAGAATAAGTCCTGAACCGGCCTGGTTCTACTCCTACTCTGCCTTCCCACTCCCACCTGAAGGCTTCATCTCTTAAAGTATGGAGGTAATAATCTGGATGTTCGCGAACAATCCTTTTAAGCTCGCGGCTCAAATTTCCATCCTTGACACCCTCTACAAACTGATCAGAAAGCAGTCTAGCAGCCTCAGGAATTTGCCTCTCGGGACAACTTTGAATCATTTTGTCCATGAGAGAGAACAATGCATGGGAGAATTCCCTCAATGACTCCCCTTCTTGCTGCCTTCTTGCATAAAAAACTTCCTTAACAGCAATAAAAGACATGGGGCAACCATACTGGCTAACACACTGGTGATGGCAAGCTACGTTTTAGCCACAGCCACCCTGGGGCGCACTGACAGAGGCGAGGCTGCCGGACACTGGTGCCACCGGGCCCTCTGACCACCACCAGTAGGCAACGGGTGAAGTGTCTTGCCCAAGGACACAGCGACCAAGACTGTCCAAACCGGGGCTCGAACCGGCAACCTTCCGATTACAAGGTGAACTCCCAACTCTTGACCCACGATCGCCACGATCGCTTGCCATCACCAGTGGGTGAATGTGTGTGTGAATGGGTGGATGGCTGGATGTGTAAAGCGCTTTGGGGTCCTTAGGGACTAGTAAAGCGCTATACAAATACAGGCCATTTACTGGCTAAGGAGAATATCAAGAATGCGGTCAGGATCTTCTCTTACTTGCTGGGACCTATATTTTATTTCTTCATGAACATCACCAGTCAAATGATCGTAGATATAATGGGCTCTATCAATAGTCTACGAGTGCGCATCACAGATTTTATTTCCTCCACCCAACTCTGGACACTAATTTCACCAGTTCCACTAGACAGGGAGCAAGACCTCTATCTAGGGATATAAACCAACCTCTCTCGAGGAGAGCCCTCCATAGGGGTAGAGTCATGAGGTCTACGGGGGCTAGAAATGCCTGATTGGGACTCCATGATGAGAAAGAAAAAAAAAAAACCTCTTCAGTAAGTGTGCCTACTGTGTTTAAATGCAGATTACACTTTGTTACCACCAGGAATTACCAGCTGCTGCTTTGCCTGAAAAAAATAAATAAATACAAATGTAAAACAGTTTAAAAACACACACATAAAAAAACAAAACAAAAGAATTTTACACAAACCAACTGACTAATCGCTGTGTACACCTAGAGGCTCATCCTGTCCAACAACGCCAGTTTGTGACCCGTGGTAGGTACGTATTTAAAATAGGACAGAGCCGTAGGCACACAGTCAGTTAAAAAGGGTTTAATTTTAATACAAAATAAAAGTAACCGTGTAACAGCGGCACCTAAAAACAATTAAAAGCTTTACTTTATTAAGAACGATAAAAACAATAATACAATAATGTCACATTCAGCTTCTAAGCAGAGATGCCCAAACCAACCTCTCATTAGTCACCTCCTTCAGGTCTTCTGGGGGGGACACCAAGGCATTCCCAAGCCAGGCAAGCGATGTAATCACTCCAGTCTATCATGTGTCTACCCTGGGCCCTCCTCCTGTAAGAAGATGCCCAAAACACCTCACCTGGGAGGCCCCTCAGAGATATCCTCATCGAATGTTTGAACCACTTTAACTGGCTGCTTTTGATGTGGATATAGAGTGGCTCTACACCAAACTCCTCCCAAATGGCAAAGCTCTTCACCCTATCTCTGAGCACAACAACCCTTTGGAGGAGGTCCATTTCTCCTGCTTGTATTAGAGACATAAAAGAACTACTTCAGGCCTATAATGACTGTCCGTGTATCTACAGATTACAATACTATCGACCTAAAGATACGATAGAATAGTGGTCTATTGGTTGAAATGTCCATAGATACACAAAGAGCTCTGATTAGCTAGATAGTTGCTCGAGAGACTTCATGAGCAAATAAGAAAAGCTAATCAAATGATAAAGGAGAACGTCCAGAAAGTCTCCACTTGGATGAAGGACAGTTAAAGTTATGATGTTACAGCTAGAATTACCCCATTGCTCAGTGGAGAAAGGATTTTAGTCAGCAGATTTTCAGCACACTGAGAAGAAGACATATAGATTATAGTTAGTTAGCCAGATCCCACAAATCCAGAAGATAAAGATAGTCCTTTCCAAGTAGTTCAGTGCAATCAGTTTCAATCAAAATTAATTGCAAGTCCGACCCACATGAAAAGTCACAAACAGATTGAAGAAACCAAAGGCAAACCTTTGGTGGAAACACAGGCACAAAGAAGAAGTCCACCTTCAAGGGAAAATAGTTTTAATCTGGCCTGGCTGTTTTTCTAAAATATTTTTTTCTATTTTTTATCAGACGTATGATCAATTTGAGCTAGCTTTAACTAGCATTGACATTTACAGTTTTCAATATATAACTTTCAAACTTTGTGTTAGTTAACATCAAGGTCACAGCAAATGTGAAAATTTTACATTACCAACAATTTTTTTTATGGATGATCTTCATACTTCATACAAAAATATACCCAACCTTGGGGGACACGAGTCCCTAGATTGGCTAAGAATGGTAACTTGACCTTCAATGTCAGTGTTCTTGCAACAACCAGCATGCAACCTGTTTTATTTGCTCTAGCTTTTTTTCCCATAATTTAACCTTTCCGAATTTTTTTCTTTCTTTTACTTATTATTTACTTATTATTCAGAGTATTATTGTTTATTTGAGGGATAAGAGATTTTTTGTTCTCCTAGTTGCCACAAAACTGTTGCTTTCATTGCAGAAGGGGACTGCGGTGCAGCAGCTACACACTCCATGCTTTGTCTCCATAGATCAGCTGATCGCCCTGATGCCAGCCAGCTTGTTGACCAGACCCAGAGACGTACGTAAAAATACACCGTGGATGCAGAAGTGGGGACAGAAGAGGACAAGGAGGGGGATGGCGAGACACCTGAGGCCTAAAGAGAGGAGGAGCTATAATTCATATCTGTCATGTATTATAATCGGGAACATCCAGTTGCTAGCAAACAAGACGGATGAGCTAACAATGCTAGCCTGGAGTCAAAGGGAATTTTAGGAGTGTAGCTTGATGTGCTTCACCAATGCATAGAAGCACCGGGATATTATTCCGACGACAACGCATCTGTGGATGGATTCCACGCTGTTCGGGCCAACAAGTACAGTGCCGCGAGCGGTAATAAGAAAGGAGAAAGGAGAGGGTCTTGCTATTCGTGTTAACAACCGGTGGTGTAACCCTGCTCACATAACAATCAAAGAGTGAATTTGTGGCCCGGACATTGAACCATGTGCTGTTGGACTCCAGCTGTATTATTTGCCCAGGGAATTTACCCATGTGATCTTGGTGTCTGTCTATGTTTCTCTCTCTGCTAACCTAACAGCTGCATCTGATACTATTCTCTCTGCCATAGCCCAGTTACAGACTCAGCACCCAAGTGCCTTCATTGCTATCTCGGTTGACTTCAACGATGTCACCTTGGACATTACACTGCCAACCTTCACTGCCAACCTTCACACAGTATGTGGCTTGTCCCACCAGGGGGGAGAGAGATTTTGACCAGCTGTATGTTAATGTCAGGGTTGCAAACAGTTCCTCCTCCATCCCACCACTGATTCACCTCACCCCCTGCTGTGTGCCTATTGTTAAGAGGGAGGCTGTGACCACTATTAGTATTAGGAGGTGTTCAAAGGAGGCCTTAGCGGTTACATAACCTGCACTGACTCCATTGTCCCATCTCAGACTGTCTATTATTACCCAAATAACAAGCCATGGGTGTCTCCAAAAGTTGAATCTGTTCATCTGGACGTAGCGTTTTGTGGGAGAAACGTTTTGTCACTCATCCAAGTGACTTCTTCAGTCTCAGCTGACTGCAGGTTTTCCCAAACCTTATAACCAGTACATTTGCATAATGACTGAAACCAGCCCACTGAAGGAACAATGGGCTGTGAGGTCAGTTCGTTAATCATAATTATGCAAATTCCCATGACCATTGATCAACAATCACTGACCAAAACCCACTGATCAAAGACCACTGATCAAAGACCATGAGTCCCATTCACAGAGAGTTGGGGAATGGCTGCAATCACAGCATTGTAAGATGGTGACAGATGTACCCTTAGGCCCCCTCCTCGATTCAGAGATGGTCTTTCCCTCTTCACGTAAATGGCCTCCTTGACTCCGCGCTCAAACCAGCGTTCCTCCCTGTCCAGGATGTGTACATCCTCATCGTTGAAAGAGTGTCCACTGGCCTGTAGGTGTAAATAAACTGCAGAGTCCTGGCCTGATGAGGTCGCTCTTCTGTGTTGTGCCATCCGCTTCGCTAGAGGTTGTTTGGTTTCCCCGATGTATAAATCCTGGCAATCCTCCTGGCACTTAACAGCGTACACTATGTTACTCTGTTTGTGTCGGGGGACCCGATCCTTGGGGTGGACCAGTTTTTGGCGCAGCGTGTTTTGGGGTTTAAAAGCCACAGAGACCCGGTGTTTAGAAAAAAATGCGTCTCAACTGTTCCGATACTCCTGACACATATGGGATCACTACAGGTTTTCGCCTGGGCAGCGGTTGTCCTTCTCTCCTGGATCGGCTGGAGCTTTCTTTAGGTGCCTTCCCAGCTTTGACAAAAGTCCAGCTGGGATAACCACATTTACTCAGGGCCTTCTTGATGTGCTGTTCTTCTGCCTCCCTGGCTGCTGTGTCTGTGGGGATGGTGTTCGCTCTGTGTTGTAGCACCCTGATTACACCCAGTTTGTGCTCCAGCGTTCTTTGATCAGTGGGTTTTGGTCAGTGATTGTTGATCAATGGTCATGGGAATTTGCATAATTATGATTAAGGAACTGACCTCACAGCCCATTGTTCCTTCAGTGGGCTGGTTTCAGTCATTATGCAAATGTACTGGTTATAAGGTTTGGGGAAACCTGCAGTCAGCTGAGACTGAAGAAGTCACTTGGATGAGTGACGAAACGTTTCTCCCACAAAACGCTACGTCCAGATGAACAGATTCAACTTTTGGAGATTTACTTTCCTGGATGATTGAGAATGCATCAAGACGAAGCCATGGGTGGCTAAAGGCATCAAAGCCATCCTCAACGACAAGAGGAGGGCCTTCAGAGCGATAGAGAGGAAGTGAGAAAGGTTCAGGTGTTACTGGGGGGTGAGGTCTGAGAGGCTAAGGACAGTTACAGTAGGACGCTGAAGTGGAAACTCCAGCAGAACAGCATGAGAGAGGTGTGGAGTGGCATGAAGACCGTCACTGGATTCAGGCCATCCTACAGCAGAGGAGTGGAGGGCAGTGAGGACAGAGCCAGTGAGCTTCAGCTTGAGTTCTTCAGCAGATTCGACACTGCAGTGAATGCCCCTGTAATCCCCCCTGTAATCATCACTGTTATCCACAGCCACGCCACCCTCTCTCCTTCTTTCTCCACATTGCGCCATATCCTCCTGTGAAGGCTTGTACCCCTCCCCCACCTACCAGTTTCACTCACAACCAAGTTCAGAGACAAATGAGAAGACTCCACTCAGGCAAATTTGCAGATTTGCAGACCAGACGGGGTGAGTCCTCATGTTCTTAAGGCCTGTGCCCCCCAGCTTTGTGGAGTCTTTTATATCCTCTTCATGATGAGCCTAAGTCTGGTACAGGAACAAGGCATGATGTCTTTCACAGCACTGGGACCCTCTGCAAAGGTGGCATGCCCCAGTGGCCCCCAGGTTTACAGACCTGTGGCACTGACTTCCCACGTGATGATGTCAGACCCAGGAAAGACTATAAACAGGCCACATCAGGATTCCCTCCAGATCACTTTCCAGTGCCACCTCAGAGTCGAGGACACCATCATCTACCTATTCAATCGTGTACATCCATCTTCGCCAACCAGTGAGCAGAGGCCAACAAATTCAATAAACTGATCACAAGGCCAGTAATGTTGTGGGGATGGAGCTGGACACTCTTAAGGTGGTGTCGGAGAGGTGGATGTTGTCCACGATAAGGACAATGTTGGACAATACCTCCCACCTACTCCGTGACGTGCTGGCTAGTGACAGGAGCATGCTCACTGACAGACTGAGATTACCCATAATGCACCACTGAATGACACAGGAAATCATTCCTGCCTGCGGCCATCTCCCTGTACACACACCTTGCAAACCCTTAATATCTGCACATTCTCTACAGTGACAATAACAAAATAACAAAGTTCTACAATTTACAGTTAACCATATATATTTAAATTGTCTTACGTATAGAGATATGTGTAATTGAGTAATTTGTATATATTAGAGCTATTTGTTATATTTTGTTATATTTTGTAACTTTGTAATATATTGTGTTTTTTATGTAGTTTAATCAAGTACTGTTCTTACTGTCTTGAAGCGACTGTAACCACATCATTTCCTCAGGGATTAATAAAATATTCTGATGATGGACTCAATATGTGGGAATCAGAACAGGTGCAGCGGCAGTGCATTTATTTACAGTGAAGTTAAAGAGCAACAATGACAACAGAATGATGTGTGAATGACATGGCCTCCAATATTTACAAATCCACAGATACTTTTCTTTCCGGGGGAAACTCTCTCTCAGTAACACTCAAACACAACCAGAATTCCTGCACAAACAAGACAAAAAAAGTCAGAGCATGAAAACTTAGAATAGAATAGAATAGAATAGAATAGAATAGAATAGAATTCAACTTTATTGTCATTGCACATGCACAGGTACAGGGCAACGAAATGCAGTTTGCATCCATCCAGAAAGTGCTTTAGCCGTGATATAGATATATTACAATATATATTAGCAATAATAGAGATGTGTAAGTATATTACAGAAATGGGTCTATTATGGTATGTTATAATGTACACGGCATGAAATATGTTATGAATATTCTATAACTATAAGTATGTACAGGCTGTAGTGAGTACAAGCTATGTACAGGCTATGAACAGGATATAAATATGAAAAAAACTATACAGAAATATGAGATATACAGTTATACAGAAATGTGAACTATGCAAGTTATAAACAGTTGTAGGATTAAAAATTATTGTATGTACAGAATGATTATTTACACAGAACTATACAGTAGTGCAGTTAAGATAAGTGAGATATGTGGATAATTTCTACAGAGGCTATATAAAGTGGTTGTGAGTGGTGGTTCAGTCCATGTTATTATTGTGTGTTTGAGGGTACGGTTGTCCATTGTGTGTGTGTGTAGGTGGTTGTGGGTGTGTGTATGTTCAGTCCATGAGTTTAATGTGGGTCAGATGTCAGGAGGCAGAGTTCAGGAGTCTGACAGCTGTGGGGAAGAAGCTGTTCCGGTACCTGGTGGTCTTAGTCCGGAGGCTCCTGTAGCGCCTCCCAGAGGGCAGGAGGGTGAAGAGTCCATGTGATGGGTGACTGGGGTCTTTGATGATTTTCCCAGCCCTTTTCAGACACCGCTTCCTGTAGATGTCCTTTATGGCAGGAAGTGGTGCTCCGGCGATGCGCTGGGCAGTTTTCACGACCCTCTGCAACGCCTTCCGGTCTGAGGCAGAGCAGTTCCCGTACCAGACTGTTATACAGTTGGTCAGGATGCTCTCGATGGTGCAGCGATAGAAGTTCACCAGGATGTCTGAGGACAGGTGGTTCTTCCTCAGAGTCCTCAAGAAGAAGAGGCGCTGGTGAGCCTTCATGACCAGCTTGGAGCAGTTGGTCGTCCAGATGAGATCCTCGGAGATGTGGACTCCCAGGAACTTGAAGCTGCTCACACGCTCCACAGCCGTCCCTTTAATGTAGATGGGTGGATGTGGGTCAGCATTCCTCCTGTAGTCCACGATGAGCTCCTTAGTCTTCTCAGTGTTAAGCAGCAGGTTGTTTCTGTTGCACCACTCAGCCAGACGATCCACCTCCTCCCTGTAGGCGGCCTCATCGTTGTCACTGATGAGGCCAATCACCGTGGTGTCATCTGCAAACTTAATGATGGTGTTGGAACCATCAGCAGGTCTGCAGTCGTGAGTGAAGAGGGAGTAGAGGAAAGGGCTCATCACACAGCCTTGTGGTACACCGGTGTTCATTGTGATTGTTGATGAGCAGTGGTTATCCAGCCGGACATGTTGGAGGCGGTTGGTCAGGAAGTCCAGTAACCATTTGCAGATGAGGGAACTGATGCCCAGGTCTGTCAGTTTCCTGATGAGTTGTGAGGGGTGGATTGTATTGAACGCTGAACTGAAGTCTATAAACAGCATTCTGGCGTAGGTGTTGTTGTTGTCCAGGTGTGAGAGGACAGAGTGCAGTGCGATGGAGACTGCATCCTCTGTGCTCCTGTTCTGGCGGTATGCAAATTGGTGGGGGTCCAGGGTGGGGGGAGACAGGATTTGAAGTGTGCTAGGACCAGCTGCTCTAAGCACTTAGTGATGATGGGGGTGAGGGCTACTGGGCGGTAGTCATTGAGGCTAGATGGGTTGGAGTTTTTGGGTATCGGGACGATGGAGGTGGATTTGAAGCAGGCCGGTACCACAGCGTGGGCCAAGGACAGGTTGAATATGTCTGTCAGGACTCACATATATAAAACTTCACATATAAGCCAAGAATAAAGGACTGAATGAGGGAATTCTCCCAGCTTAAATAGTAGACGGATTACCGTCTGTTTACCAACAGGTGAGTTTGTTAACTTCAGGTGTACTGTCAGCAGAGGAAGGACACACAGCATACACACAGACAGAATGTGAAGAGGAAAGACAGAAGTGGGTGAGAAGAAACTGGAAGACCATGGAATTTCAGCACACTGTTTTTCACAGACAGGTTTGCAGGCATCCATTTAATACGCAGCTCCTTTAAGGTCCTGCCAAAGCATTTCAGTCTGACTGAGGTCCGGACTTTATGGTCGACAGATAATACATGGAACTTGAATTGGCTGATTTTTATTTCGACAAACATGGTGCTGTGTGCTATGCTGCAGTGTCTTTTGAACATGAAATTACTAACTGAGGCCTGTTGAGTCCGAGATGTAGCTTTTAGGTTTGAGATTTCTCTGGTCTAACCTTGGGGTAAATCTGCTGGGATGTCCATTCTCAGGGAGACTGGCAGCTATCATGAATGTTTTCCACTTGTGAATAATCTTTCTCACCATAGAATAAGTCACTTCAAACTGTTTTGAAATGGACTCATAACTAGGGATGGGTACCGGTGTCCGGTGCCATGATGGCACCGGTTCTGACATAAACGGTAGTAACCAGACCGAAAAGCAGCGCACATTTCGGTGCTTTATTTCGGTGCTTTATTTCGGTGCTTTTTTTTTCCTGAGCCAATTCTAGCCAATCATTTTACGTTTCCGAGGATAGTAGGCGGGTCCAGGTACGTACGTTCTTTTAGAGCAGAGCTACAGATTAAAAATGCCAAAGGCGAAGCGGTCAAAAGTCTGGCTGTACTTCACAGCAAAAGGTGCAAACTCAGCAGCCTGCAACAAGTGCTTTAAGCAGATACTGTGATACTGTCAAAGGAGGTAACACCTCAAATCTGATGAAACACCTGGCGAAGCATAGCGTTTTTTTTTTAAAGCCGAGAAATGCGCCGTGTTTGATAGCTTGCTGCGAGACCTCACACCGTGCACATCTGCGGGTGTGGTGCCTGTTATCGGACCCGGAGTTAGCAACATCCCCCAAAAACCCGAAGAGTAGAGTCCTGGCCCCTAGCCCTGTCAGCGTAGCAGAAATGATGACGGATGATGATGGCAGCAGCAGCCGTTCTCCTCTGCGTGAGTAGCTTCATGTTGTTCGTGTGTAATTAACGTTGAGTACGCTAACCACATTATTACATTAATGCATGTACGGTGAACTAGCAAACACCGTCGTAGTTACATGCGGCTGTCTTCTTGTTTGATGGCAGATGCTCCCTTCACCCTGGCCAAAAAGGCTAAAATGACCAAAGAAAAAGTGGAAAACAGTTAAACATGAGAGGTTTTTGGACAAAGTTTGTGTTTTTTCCATTGATTAAGCACTGCTTCCAGCCAAGAGTGAGACCATATATGCCCTATAGCTGCAGAAAAGGCTAACATTGTTATCTTTTTACAAAAAAACAGCTGAACATGAGAGGTTTTTGGACCAATTTTGTGTTCTCCATTCTTTAAGCACCGGTTTGAGCACCGGTTTGAGCACCGTTTAAGCACCAGCACCGTTTCAAAAGTACCGGTTTGGCACCGGTATCGGATAAAACCTAAACGATACCCATCCCTACTCATAACCCTTCTGAGACTGATAGGTAGGAACAGTTGCTTCTCTGAGATGACTCCTCTGTGTTTCGTCTTTTGGCAGTGTGTTAACACACATTTGAATGCTTCACACCACCAAACCTACAAAACTACTTCTTTTACAGAAGTTGTCACACTTGCTGATGATCAGTTATTCAAGTGCATTTGGTTATCAAAACCAGACTGCTACAACTCCTATGGAAACAGTAAGAGTGCACTTAGTTTTTCACACACTTCTGCTGTGATCAGCTGGGTGTGAGGCGAGAAAGACACGCTGTGGAAAAGAGCCAAAAATGAATAACTAATGATTAAATGCAGTGATGTATAAGCACATAGTTCAGGGTTCAAGGTTCAAGGTTCTTTATTCGTCACATGCATAGTTATACAGGTATAACACAGTGAAATGTAACCTGACACGCTCCTCAACTTGTGGAAAAAAAAAAGGGGGGGGGGACATTATGTATAATATATACTATATACTGTTGTCTCTCCCCCCCCGATGCACTGAGTGTAGAAGAAACACTCACTGGTAATTTCATGGTATTTCAATCTGGCCCCTACCTAGAGTTTCCAAAACTAAAATGGAAGGTAGAGCCTTCAGCTATCAGGTCACTTTTTTGTAGAATCAGTTTGGCCTCAGAACTGACACCCTCTCTACTTTTGAGATGAGACAAACTTTCCTTTATTAAAAAGGTTATAAAACCATATTTCCAGAAAAGTTGGGATGTTATGTAAAATGTAAATAAAACCAGAATGCAATGATTTGCAAAGCTCCTAAACCCATATTTCATTCATGATAGAAAAAACATCAATATAAATAATAAAACAAAAATGTATAATAAATATATATAAAAATATATAAATTTAAGGGAAAAAATTAAGGTCATTTTGAATTTGATGGGCACAAAAAGCCTGACAAAAGTTGGGCCAGAGGCGGCACAAGGATGTAAAATTAATTGGTGCTAAAACGAAATGACTAGAAGAACATTTTGCAACTAATTAGGTTACCCAGCAACAAGTCAGTAACATGACTGATTATAAAGGTAGAGTTTCCTAGAAATAAAAATGGGCATAAGTTCATTGTTATTATTGATTTGGTAGAATTTAAAACTTGATGAACATGACTGTCAGGCCTTCAAGAACATTTCTGTGATTCTATCAGAGAAAGAAAGAGACCCCTTTTGGTGAACACAGTTCACCATGCCATCCACAAATGCAGGTCAAAGGTCGATCTTACAAGAAGAAGTCATATGTGTGCATGGTCCATAAACACCCTCATCTTCTCTGGGGTAAAATTCATTTAAAATGGAGTGAGACGAGGTGCAAAACTGATCTATGTTCAGAAAAATCATCATTCTAAATTCTTTCCAGAAAACATCCAAGCTCCATCCTCCAAAATAAAGAGAGGAAGGACCATTCAGCTTATTATCAGTGCTTAGCTGAAAAGCTTTCACCTCTAATGGTATAGGGTGATCAGTGCCTATGAAATTGGCAGCTTTCACACCTGAAAAGGTACAAAGACGATAATACACAAACCTTTATCAAATGATGACGAAAACGTAAGCTATTCCCTTCTGTATGCCAATGCATTACCTGTTTGTGTTGCAAGCACCACTAGTGCATTTTAGTACCTCTGTTTTAGGCTTCAATTAAGTGATTCACATTTCCTTTCAGCAAGCTCATCAGCATGTAAGCATCCAATTCAGTCTCATATATTATATACACACTTTAACTGTAATGTCAGACACACGTCAGACTAACACA
Organism: Oreochromis niloticus; assembly: GCF_001858045.2. Lineage (NCBI taxonomy): Eukaryota > Metazoa > Chordata > Actinopteri > Cichliformes > Cichlidae > Oreochromis > Oreochromis niloticus. The sequence continues at coordinate 34,795,650 of NC_031987.2, read as the reverse complement.
ATGTATTTTCTCTTGGGAAGTGAGATGATTACATATGTACCTTGGAGAGACCGCTGCATTGACACCTTTTCAACATCTAGCTAGTATACATCTCCAGTTACCTCCCAGAGAGCTTTGAACAATAACATTTCAATACAACAGGAATTCTTCTTGAAAGCACTTTCACCAGCTTCCTCGCTCTAATCGCTATTTTGTACAGCAATAACACGTAAAGTAAATATAAATAGGGTCATCACAGCATTTCAGGTCGAAAGACCATTAATAACATCACACATAAAGTTAAAGCAAGCAAGTAAGCAAGTTTTTACTGTTTTCTGTGGCTCCTGTGGTCCCTCTGTTTATTATTGGTTTCACTTTCTGTTTCCTTTCAGATTTTTAATTTTAGGCCATCGTGTGGCTTCTACATCCTCCTTTGTTTTTTTCACACCCTGCTTGAGCTCACCTCTAGGTTATTTGTCATCCTGTTAATTAATATTTAATTAATAATATTTTTAAATATTATTTAGAAGTGGCTTCTATCTCCTCCTTTGGCCAGCCTATTACCCCAGCAGGGTACCTGATCACAGGCAGGGCGTAGCTGTTGATAGCCCGGATCTTTTCTTACCGTTCAGCTGACTCCTCAGGACTTGCCTGACCCTCTGCAGGTACTTGGTGGTTTCAGCTTTCCTAGCGGCCTCTTCGTGGTTTCCATTTGCCTGCGGGATCCCCAGGTACTTGTAGCTGTCCATGATGTCTGCAATGTTGCCTTCTGGTAATTCGATCCCCTCAATTCTGTCTACTTTCCCTCTCTTCATTAACATCCGACTACACTTCTCTAGTCCATACGACATTCCAATGTCATTGCTATATATCCCGGTGGTGTGGATTACTGAATCCATGTCTCGTTCACTCTTGGCATACAGCTTGATTTCATCCATGTACAGGAGGTGGCTGACAACTGCTCCGTTTCGTAGTCGCTATCCGTAGTCAGTCTTGTTAATGATCTCACTGAGGGGGTTCAGGCCTATGCAGAACAGCAGTGGGGACAGAGTATCTCCTTGGTAGATCCCGCACTTGATGGTGACTTCTGCTATAGGCTTGAAGTTGGCCTCTAGTGTTGTACACCACATCCCCATTGAGTTCCTGATGAAGGATCTTAGGATCCTTTTGATCTTGTATAGTTCTAGGCATTCCAGGATCCAGGTGTGGGGCACTGAGTCATAGGCCTTCTTGTAATCAATCCAGGTTGGTCAGCCTAGTCTTACAGTCTCAGCTGACTGCTTGATCTACCAGTAACTGGTGTTTTGCGCCTCTGGTATTCTTGCCAATCCCTTTCTGTGCCCCGCTCATGTATTGAGCCATGTGCCTGTTTATCATCTGAATCCTCCCTTAGTTATGCTGCAATAGGTGTAGACTGCTGGGGGATTCCCATGATGCACTGAATATTTCCTTTCCAGGCACCTTTCTCACTCAACATGTGTTAATAGACCTCTCTGCATTGAATCACACTTGTTATTAATCTCTGTCTCTCTTCCACAGCATGTCTTTATCCTGTCTTCCTTCTCTCACCCCAACCGGTCGCAGCAGATGGCCCCGCCCCTCCCTGAGCCTGGTTCTGCCGAAGGTTTCTTCCTGTTAAAAGAGAGTTTTCCTTCCCACTGTCGCCAAAGTACTTGATCATAGGGGGTCATATGATTGTTGTTTTTTTTTCTCTGAATGTATTATTGTAGGGTCTACCTTACAATATAAAGCACCTTGAGGTGACTGTTGTTGTGATTTGTATCAATAAAATCTGTATCAATAAAATTAAATTGAATTGAATTGAATCTTGGCTGTTATGATGCCTGACAGAAGCTTCCATGTACTGAGGCAGGTTATTGGCCGGTAGTTGGATGTGACAGGTCCCTTCTGGGGGCCCTTGGGGATCAGGTCTGTCCGGCCTTCAGTTCATCATTCTGGGTGTCTCTCGTCGGCTAGCACCTGGTTCATTTGTACTGCTAGACGCTCGTGGAGTGCAGTCAGCTTCTTCAGCCAGTAGGTGTGAACCATGTCATGGCCTGGTGCTGTCCAACTCATACTGGAGACCCTTTCTTGGATCTCTGCCACTGTGATGGTTACTGGACCCTGTTCAAGGAGGTTGCTGTGGTCTGTTCTTAGATCAACTAGCCACTGACCATTGCTTTTATGGGTTGCGTCCTTCTCCCACATGCTTCCAGTATTGCTCCGTCTCCAGCCTTCGTAGTGCTGTTCTCATATTGTTCTCCTGCCACTGAGAGTACAGCTTGGACGGATCTGCGGAGAACAGCTGGTTTATTCTCCTGCCTTGATCTCTCTGGTGTACCTCTTCAAGTGGCTGGCCAAGGCTGTGAGTCGTGGTTTGGCAGTTTCCAAGGTATGGATAGCTTGCTGTCCTTCTTAGGCACTTTTTTCATTGCACCTTTCTGCAGCTCCGATAGTTGGCTAACCTCTCTCCTCGCTACTTTCATCTTGGCCTCCAGTCTCCTTCTTCATGGAGGGTACAGCTCCTTGTGGCTGTTCAACTTGTAGCCAAGCATCTCTCTGATCAGCTGGTTAGTCTCGGTAATGGTGGCAGTAGGTATCGTCCGTAGTGCTGCATTTACATCATCTAGTAGATCATCTGAGAGTACTTCACGTAGTTTTGGTAATCAGCTATGGAGGATCCAGGTTTCAAGCTTCACCATGATCCTATGTCTCAGGTCAGTTCCTCTCGCACTTAATAATCCTTCTATTGCACTTGGGGCTTGGTACCCAATCTGGGGTGGGGGTGATGATATGTCCCCCATGACCTGTCATCCTGGCTCCCCCTTGCTGTAGTGTGTTGTGTTGTACCTGTGAGTACCTGTGAGCTCAGTCCCTGCTTCCGAATGTTGGAACACTAAGCTACTCAATGTGGATGTTGGATAGCGAAGATTCCATAGGTCCCTCACCCTAACCCTTCTCCAGGGGTTACTTGTGTAGTAGAATCAATGGTCTTTGATCAGTGGTTGCTGATCAATGGTTAATGGTCATGACAATTTGCATATAAGTGGTCAATGACCTCACAGCAAGTTGTTCATTCAGTGATGCTAGTTTCAGTTATTATGCAAATGTACTGTTTATACGGTTGGGGAAACCTGCAGTCAGCTGAGACTGAAGTCACTTTGATGAGTGACGAAAGATTTCTCACTGAAAATGGCACATCAAAATGGCACTGTAGCTTGCCTCCACCAGTGTGTGAATGTGAGAGTGAATGGGTGGATGACTGGGTGTGTAAAGCGCTTTGGTGTCCCAAGGGGGGACTAGTAAAAGCGCTATACAAATACAGGCCATTTACCATTTACCATCAACAGAATCAACTTTTAAATTTCAGCCATAACTTTCGCTGACTTAGCATTATTGGGAGCCTTCTACTTGAAATAAGTCATCCTTTAAATAAGACGGCTGTATGGGTGGTTCTCTGAGTACGCCTACATAGGGGGGAAAAAAGAGTCCAATACAGCAAAACTTCTTAGTTTAAATTTAATTAAAGTGTGATGAAATAGTACTTATGGCTCTTCTCCATACAATGATATTTGTTCATACAAGTGTAAGGTATACTCCAAGCTTTGACCAGCCAGCATCTTTGCTATGGTAAGAACAAATCAACAAATCGACAACAAAAAAGTTCATCAACTTAACTAATGTAACTAAATTTGAAAGACTTCATCATAATTTCAGTATCCAATAGAATGGATTGTATCAAAAAAAGGAAAAAATATCAAATACATCAGAATAATACATTATTATTAACTTAGCAATCTGTCTCAGCTACTGTGGTGAACTCAGACAGTATGCTAACTTAGTGAAGTGACTGTGTTAGCTTGTTAACTGTTAGTTTATTAACTGTTAGCTAATGGTGCCACTGATTGAGAAATACTTTGCTCACATTTCACTAAAATAGCTTGGAAGAAAGAAAAATCTGAAGGAAATTAGAATACTTACTGTGACACAGTGATTAATGCAGAGCCACCTTATGACCAGTGTTTCTGGCTTTTCAATGACTCTTCAATCCCGCCCCCTCTCACAACTGCAGACAGTTGGGCGGGCCTCCATATTTGACAGGAAAGTACCTCACTAGTATGATCTTTATTAGAAAAAAGAAAGAAAAATCTAAAGGAAAAAGTTCAGTTGACTGTTTTCAAAGCTTGCAGTTTATGTAGATTTTTTATTGCAGTAAATTAATCATTTTTAAGTCAAATTAGTTTTTTAAAAATATTTATGTAATATTTTAAAAAGAAATAAAAGCAAATACAACGCAAAAAAACAAAAATCAAAAGCAATTTGTTACACTTTGTGCATAATATTAGTACAAGAACCGCAACTGATAGAAGAAAAGGACACTTTATAACTTGTATTCCATTGTCTTTTCTCTGAATCTAAATCAATCCAGCTGTTATATCAGACTAAGGACTGATATCTTTTACGATTTCTTTATTATAATGTATTTAAGTACTGAGCATTAAGTTTTACAGTGTGTGTGCACTATTAACCAAGAAATTTTAACGTCATTAAATAAATCAGATAGGACAAATGTCTTGTTTTTTTCCCAGTGCCAGTGACTGCTTTTGAGTTTATAGGTCATGTGAGCGCAGAGTAGTATATTTTCAGAGTACCTGTTTATTTTGTCTGCATTTACTGTTGTCTGTATTTCTCCATCCAGCATCGACAGTTAATGTTCTGCTCTACCAAACTGATCTATAGATGTGCCATTATATTTTCAGTTCAGCTGCTTAGGTTGTGTATGTAGTGGTAGCAGAGCACCAGTGTCGAGTGTTGCTCCACAATTATAGTATAGGTGTGGGATATTTTAAGCATTTTTGCTAGTGCACCTCAAAAACTGTATACAAGATGAGAGTAATAAATAATAAAAATTCTGCACTTATCACTAAGTGCAGAATTCCATTAAGACATGGTTACACTATGCCTGGCTAAAGGTACAGAATTAAATTATCCACTGTTTCTATGGCAGTAGATACAATCAAAACTATGTTAAATGAACCAAAAAGTATTTTAGTTCTCTCAATGTGAACTTTAACTGTAAATCAGGCTTAAACACAGTTTTAAGGTCACCAGCCTTGTAGGGTTTTCAGTGTGTCTTTTATCATATTCATTTCATTTGTTGGTTTGGTAGAAACATAAAAAATAACTGATTTTTCCATTTGCTTGGGAAGAACTCAATAGTTTTGTGTTTTGTTTCCACTCATAAAGCACTTTGTATGTTGACTCCTTACTTACAATCCATGTTCTTCCACACATTACATGAACAGCATGAACATAAACTTTTAATATGATCTCATAAAGCTTTTACCTGTTACACAATGGACATTAATTTAGATATTCAGAACAGTGAATACTGCACCAATACTAAAAATGCAGTTTGTCACTGTTTTACCTTTGCCTCATTCGATGTGTGGAGATATCATCTGAATTTCAGGAGTGGGACCACTCCTCCTTCACGCCCCCTCTGGCCTCAGGCTATAAAACCCCCCTTCTCCAATACCCGCTGTTCTCATTTTCATGCAAACACTCCTCCTCGTCAGACGCCTTGCAAATCCTAAGAGCTTGATTCCTACTCACCCTTCGGCTTATCACCATGAATTCCCCATCGCTCAACCCATCGGACCAAGGCCTCGCTCCTTCTCCGCCTGATTTTCCCCTGGCAGTGCGGGATCTGCAAACTGATCTTCCTAGCGGAGCCGCCGCGGAGTGCCCTATTTCAGCTGGCCCATCCGGCGCGCCTTCCAGCAGCCGTCCTCGCTGCACAGCCATCAGCTCTGCCATTCGCATTCCCCGGAACTCCTCTCTCCGCTCCATTCAACAATACAGCGGCTCCGGTCACTCCCCTTCCCCATAACACTTCAACTTCCGATCTGCCAGAGGACGATCCCCTCCCAGTAAAAGTCCTCGGCAGAACTCCACACCGGATCGCCCTGAGGCGCGTCTCCAGCCCCGCGGAGCTTCCTGGAAGCACGATCGATCTCAGCGTTCAACTCCGAGGTCTCGTCGCCGTACCCACGCTCCAGTGTGGTCTCCCGAAGCTCCTTTGCCCACTAATATCTCTGACTGGACCGTCGCCTGTCTCCAACGAGTCCTGAAAGAGAGAGGCATTCACTTTCGCCGATCCGATAACAAGGCTACTTCATTCCATTTCCTTTTAACATCTCAGCGCTCCTGCTCTCATTCCCCGAACACAGTTAATTCTCTTCCGGGCACAAATGAAGCTAGCGCTTCCATTAACAACCCAGCTAGCTACAGCCGCAGCTCGCCACCACTTTGCATGCTCCCTCCTCAGCTGCTCCTCCCACTCAGCGTGACACTCATCTAGGGTTGCCAGTTCTGCGTGCCCCTATTCCCCCTTCGCAACCCGCCCCACAAACTCTCTCGGCACCGAGTTGCGAAGCCCTCAGCCGAAGACATTCAGAGCCTTGGGGCCCTACGCAGAGGCAGCTCCGACCCCAGGTCCTCCATTTTCAGCCACGTCTTTCGAGATCTAAACCCCAGCATTGCAGAACTCATCAGCATCTCCCAAGAAGTGATTATAAAATAACCTTGCAGCAAGCACATTGTCCTCCTATTGGACTGCTCAGAACACGTTCCATTCATCGCATCACATCTTCAACCTGCCCTTTCTGTCACTCGACATCGCAACAGTTTCCAGCTTCATATCTCATCCCTTCCGGTTCCTGAGCATCAAAATTCCCTCTATAAAGACATACTTCAGCGGCATCAATTTCTTCGCTAAACTGCTCACAGGTCCACCATGCCCAACCATTACGTCACCCCAGATATCACTACTCATCAACAATCTCCAGCATCAGTCACCTGTCATGACCCTACACTGCTTACCCCTAACTTCAGATCTTCTACATCGCTGCATCTCTACCCTCCAGCTGAAGCATAGCGATTACTTCCTGGCGTGCACACTCGAGGCCATGTTCCTGCTCGCTTTCTTCGGCTTACGCTGTCCCGAATTCACTTCCTCATCCTCGAAGTTCCATCCAACTCTTCACCCTTGCATGAGTGACATCCACCCAGTCTCCGAAGACTGCTTCATTTTCATCCTCAAATGAAGCAAACCAATCAATCGGGCAGCCCCACGCCTACATACTATTTAAAAATAAACTCTCCTTTAAGACCCTTCGAATCACTAACCCTTTACCTCGACCTCAGAAAATCTCAGCACACCTTACCTTCAGATCCTCTGTTCACCACCGAATCTGGCCACGCCCCAATCAGGACATGGCTCCTCTCACACTTTCGCCAAGTGCCCTTGTCTTCTGGGATTCCTCCAAATCACTTCCCTGGCCATCTTCCTCACCGGCATCGTGACTTCTGCCTCCCGCAAAGGAATCCCTGACCACTTAACCAAGCTCCTGGGTCGATGGTCATCACAAGCCTACCTGGTATACATTCACAACATTCTCCATAACCTCTGTTATGCCCAGTCTTCGCTCCTGCAGGGGATGCTGTCTTTGGGGGTTCTGCCCGGCCCGAGAGCCGTTGCCAGTCCCCTTCAAGGCCTTCCCCAAACTGCAGCACTAATCACACTTCCTCATCCCTCATTGCCCATCGTTACCAAGGGAGTGGTCCCTGCTAGTGAAGTGGAGATATCATCTGAATTTCAGGAGCGGGACCACTCCTCCTTCACGCCCCCTCTGGCCTCAGGCTATAAAACCCCCCTTCTCCAATACCCGCTGTTCTCATTTTCATGCCCCACCCTGCCCCCCCTTTTTCTTTCCTCTCATCTCCTGTTCTCTCCTCTCTTCCTTTCCTCCCTTTATTTCTCGTTAGTACAGGGGGTTCTGCCCGGCCCGAGAGCCGTCGCCAGTCCCCTTCAAGGCCTTCCCCAAACCGCAGCACTAATCACACTTCCTTATCCCTCATTGCCCATCATTACCAAGGGAGTGGTCCCTGCTAGTGAAGTGATGTTATAAGATAGAAATGTGATGTGTTCCATCTCACCCCATCTCTGGTACATATATGTTCAGTGTTAGTTATTTACTGTTTTATTTTGGTAGCTTCCTGTCTCTTGTGCTTAGTGTTCTACATACCCTGCCTTGTCATCTGTCAGTTCTTTCAGCTGTGTTCCTACCTTTTCCCTCGGCATCCTGTGTGTGGGTGTGTCACAGGACCAGAGAGGTGCATGTGTCATGTAGAGTGCTGTGGCAGGATGGGTGTGGACCCAAATGCAGGACTGATGCATGAACATAGAGACAAGAGTAACTAGAATACAGGACAAGAAACAAAACCTAAATCATAGAAACAGTACAAAGTCCTTCGGTCGATCTACTGTTTGATAAAGCTTCGAAATGAAAGAGTGGGTTTCAAGAAGCCATCATTAAAAAAGGGAAACACAGAGTTTTGCCATCCCACTGTCAGTATGACAAGAGAGGCACCACAATTTCAACTTTATATTATATTAAAATTTTGTGGAATATTTAGGGGTATGTATATGCTAGAGTTATTATTTTCTAATATTTTGCAAAATATGTTATTATTTTATATCAGTACTTTTTTCATTCTGTTACAATGATCTCATAATTTCCTCTGAGGTTAATCAAATATTATGATTCTGTTTTCTGTGTATGGTTGCAAAGGCATGGGAAATAAGCAAACTCATATGGAAAACATTTCACCTGTTTCCTGTTTTCCTGCCAAATAATGAAAAAATGATTGGTGGCTCAAGGCTTTTGCACAGTACTTTATAAGTGTGTAGCATATTACACAGCTGAGCAAAGTTTCAGCCCAGTTTCAAAGTAAACAGAAATCATCACAAAAATGCAACAGTTTGGGTTCATAGACAGGAGCTGTCATGTTTTTTTCTAACAGCCAATAAGACTTTGTAAGCAACAGAATTATGTTTTGTGTCAGTAGCACTGTGCTTTGTAGATGTTATGAAGATGTTATGGACTTCTTCAACTTCAAGGTGAGAATTGAGCCCTTTGAGGGCAGCTGATATTTTATCAGCACAACATTCAGAGGAAAAGACTCCCAAACACAAGCAGTGCAGTCCACTGAGGAGACCCCTACACTGAAAAACCAAACAGCCATTATAGAAACACATGGCACTGCATAGAAGAGTCACACCGACAGGGCAATGCTCAGATGCACCTAAAGGGTTACCGGTAACACTTTTGAGAATGCCAATGTTCACATTTGGACCAAGAATGCAGACTGCTGGAAAGAGGAGTAAAGGAAGCCATCATTGAGTGGATGGCTTACAACACCAACTGTCAGCCACCTACAATGCAGCCCTTCCCTCGTGCCTCAACCTCCACTCATATTGTGCATCACATGACCGCAATAGGTCATATGATAAGTTGAAGTCTCACAGTGGTTTCACCCGAAACCTCTAGTGGTAACGACCAACACCTTTACTTCACACCTTAGGTCATGAGATGTGGGACATGATGAATAGCGGGCCAACGAACCAACACAAGAATTTAAATACCTGGGACTCTCCACCGTTTGTTTTAGGACTGAATTAAAGTTCATTTGCAATTCAGAAAAACTGTCATGGTCCTGAGTCTGCCGACTCAGTGTTTTGTGTTTCTTTATGCTTTTGTTTATTCTGATTATGTATTCCGTTATGATTTGCCATTTGTGAGGTTTCTGTTCTGTGCCTGCCCTGGTTCCACTTCCGTGTTCCCTCTGTCTGTCTATGGCGTCACACTGTCTGCTTGTGAATCTGTCTGTTTAGTTCAGTGTCTTGTCTGGTTCTCTGTGTCTGAGTTTCCTGTTTTATTCTGAAGGTCCCCGTCTCATGTGAGTGTGTTCAATTTACGTTTCCCCGTCCCGTCAGCTCTGATTTCTCCCAGTGTGTTCCCCTCCTGTCTCTCATCCCCTGATTACTGGTGTGTGTATTTAAGCCCTGTGTGTTCTCCTGCCTGTTGCCGGTTCGTCTGTGTTCCACGGTGTCCTGTTCCCCGTCCGTGTCTCTCTGCCTCTCACCCCATTCTGGTATCCTCTCAGGTTTGTTATTTAGTTTTCCCAGTTTAGGTTTGTTCTGTTCATTCTCTTCCCTCACTGCCTGTTGTGCCACTCCACCACTTGTAAATAAACGTCACTCGTATCATCAGTCACTGCCTGCATTTTGGGTCCTCCTTTCCTACAACACCACACGGCTCGCCTCGGCAGCCGTGACAAAAACTCTATTAAAAATCATGATTGTATTAGATTCTTGTTGATGCCATGCCTCCATTAATGTCCACAAGTTTCCACAGACACAGGTGAGCTGTGCCACCCTACAAAGGGAAAATGAACACTGTGGCTGTAGCAAAGGTGGTGGAGCAGGCCACCTACTAATTGGAAGGTTGGTGCCTTGATCCCTGTCTGGGTAGGATACTAACTCCAAGTTGATCTGCGATGCATCCATCAGAGTATGAATGGGTGTGAATGTTAGATAGGAAGCACTTACAGAGAAAGAGCACAGGAAAAAAGCTTTTATGAGGCACGTAAACACTGAGTAGAAAAGCGCTACATAACAACTATTTATTATTTAACTGTATTTGATTATGATTTTTTTGATGAAAGAAGGCAGTCATAGGTGTCCAACTTCCATTCAACCTTTTTACTTTCAATGCAAACAATATGGTGCTGTGTTTGTGTGCTACATCCATTGTTTATATACAGTGTATGAGTGATTTCAATATTACAGATGCAAGCACCATTATTACCAAGCATTTCTTCTATAAGACGAGCTGTATTGTCTGGCTGAATTGCTGCTATGCTCTGTACGGTCTCCTCTTCTATAGTATCACAGCTTTGCTGAGTAAAGTGCTGCCTGTGCCTGCTGTTGATTGGCACACTCTCTCCTCCCCACAGTTATCTGATCTCACAGGCCAGGTTCCTGCCGACAGCCAGTCAGCAGCAGCGGCAAAAACCCAACCACTTTGTCATCCAAGACGCCTCTCTCAAGTTCTTCATCTTAATCACATCTTGTAGCTGGCATTTTGTTTCTGATAGCACTTTAACAATTCCACACACATTCATTGGTATTTAGTGCACGAGTATAAGGCAGCACAAAGATCGGGCTTTTGGTCAATAAAGTCTAGAAGAAATATACTTCACCATACGCTGATGAGAAAATTGGATCATTAAGTGCATTTATGCAAATGAATCTGCTTTGTTTGAGTAATAGCAGGCAGGGATCTGTAGCAGCATAATCAGGCATGTAAGGTCATGAGAAATGATAGAGCAGCAATTCTCTCTCCCTCTGCTTCTATAAGAGTTTCTCTGCTCAACTACAGGATGGAGTGTGCCACCTGGCTCATCTATCACAGCTGGAACTGCTGAGACGGTGAGTGCTGCCAATAAACAATCCTCACAAAAATGGAGCACATAGAAAATCCACTTACAGGCACAGAGAGGGCCTCTGTGGATCCCATAACACCCCGTGTACCGCTATGAATACACTGCAGTCATTTACAGGACCAATAATGCATCGAGTGTTTTAAAGTCTATCAAATATTAGATAGTATATAGGAATATATGAACACATATTTTAGGTTGATGTTAGGCTGTATGTGGCTCGGACTGGGTTCCTTTGTCTTATTAACCCCGTTAAAAACCTTCAGCCTTAAAAACCACAAACTCAGTCAGTAATAGTTTGACAACTTCAAGTGCAGAATGAACAACCTCTGGCTTTATGGGCACTTGGCAGAAATTTAGCATGTAGTAAACTTCTTTGTCCCCATTTCCAGTCCAGATTGAGATATAAAGAACTTCACTGAAACCTTTCAATACGTCTTACCTGTAACACAAAAAAATACCAATTTTATACGAATAAATTGGCCGACGGTGATAGTACCAAAACATTTTTCTTGGTTTTGGACTTACCTCCGTTCTATGCATCTTTGGAACTGAGTAATTAAAGCAGTCTGAGGTCTTGGCTTATACAATGTGTTTTTTTCAACATTTAACATGTTGTTTGCTATCTATAGAGTTTAAATGACTGGCTGTTTTACTTAGACATACTTTCCCAGCTTAATTTAGCCTCAGTGCCCTGTAGGTGCCACTTGTGATCTAAAACGTGTCTGAGGTGACTTTCTCTTCACTGTTATCATCACCATCTTGTAGCCGTAGTTACGGTATATTAATAAGAACAACATTCAGAATGAACAATCAGAGTAACCATTACCCCCGGCAGAGCGGGGGTGTAGCTTACTGGGCTTAAGCCCGGGTTGTTTTTTCAGAAGCTCGGGGTCTTTTGGAGTGTGATTCTTTTCATAGTTAGATGCCTGACTGACAACTGTATAAAACTAAAACTACACACAATATTCGAAGCACATAGTGCACACTGTGGGAATTTACGACTGTGCGTAAATTCCCCCTAATTTTGGTATGATCCGAGCTCAAGCGCTAGACGACTGAGCGCTGCACTTACGCATGTGAGCAAGGGGGGAGAAGCTGCTGCCTGCGAGTTTACTGCAGACAGAGGAGAGTTTAAGTTTGACCAAGTACCAAAGCAAATCATTCATACTGTACAAATAATGTAAATATGACGGTGTATCACAAAAGATTGATACACTGTAAAAAAAAAAGTGCTGTTTTTACAGGAAAACGCTGGCAGCTGGGGTTACCAGGGACTTCCTGTAAAAAATACAGCAGCACAGTAGATAGCTTTACATACAAAACATGTAAACGGATTTACAGTGAATGGAACTCACAACTGTTAAATCTACAAAAAAAAGAAGTTAATTTCACACAATAGTTGTATATTCATAGAATATTTCCTGTATTTTTTACATGTAATAATTGGCTATTGTGGATCCATAAATTGTAAAATAAACAGGGAAATATCAAACAAAAACTAATTTGAGTTGGTAAAACAACTGTGAAACTGTGCATTTTAAAAGGAGCTGCTCTGTATATTATACATAAAATTTATTACTATGCTGTATTTTTATGTTTTAATCTAAAATTTTAAATCATAAACCTGCAAACTTCTTACTGCTATGCCTACACCTAAACATACAAAAATACATCTTGAGAAAAGACTAGTGAGGAAAATGCTGCAGTAACAGCACTGTAAAAACAAACAAACAAATGAAAAAAACAAAACTGTGGAACATTCCGTCAAAGCAAGAACATCTTCATGAAACAAGTAGGTGGCGGACCCTTGACAAGAAAAAGTTTCAAAGTACACATTGTGGATTTAACAAAGTAAAAGCTACCAGTCCACAAAGAGAGTCAATATTCAGGCTTAACACCACTCGTGGTCGGAGAGATCCTGAATCAGGGTGAGGACTCGAGGGTTCTTGCTGGAAAGACGCTTTGAGTTTTTGTTGTCTTTTTTGGTTCCTTTTTCTGGGTTTATGGAGAAGAAACACCTGTAGAATAAAATCATATAGAAGCATATTAAGCATTTTAATTGATCAGTTAAAAAATAAGTACAAACATATACGTACACATACACAGTCATGGCCAAACTGGAACAACAATTGGTTTCCCCAAATTCAAGACAAAATATAACCAAAATGCTTTGGGAAGTGAACACCGCATCGTCAAAAGTATTGGCACCCTTCACAACATGTGTCTTTTGCAATGATAAATCACACTTTTGCATTTTAAAAGTCCAGTGCAAAGGTTATAGGTAGTCAGACGTCAGCTGAGTCTTGGTCTGGCCCTGAGTCTTGGCCAGGCTTGGACCCAGATTCAGACTGTTATTTTATAAAAACAGTCTTAATCCAGGTGGAAACCCAGCCAAGAGTCAGAGCCAGAGCTGGATTCCAGCCACCTCAGAACCAGACTCCATATCCCAGAGTCTCTATCACAATTGTTGTAACGTGAGATTCTCAGGTCTGTGAAATAAGAAAGACATATTTGCTCACCTTTGAAGAACCTCCAGAGTGGAAGCCAGCTCAGATAATGGATGTTAAAATTGTAGTAGCTCCCGAACATGATGCACAATGCAGAAATGAAGGAGGATATGTTTGTGCTGACGAGTTTCCGACCAACACTCAGCATGTATCTTCTTAAGGAATAGCAGGACTGACCTGTGAACAAATTATTTAACAGGTTATATTAATAAGCACTGCAGTACATGACATTCTATAAACAGTGCAATTAAAAAAAAAAGAGAGAGCTATGAAACAGACTTACCAAAGACAATAATAGTGGGTGTCAGAGACACTTGCTCCAGTTGCACCTCATCTGCCAGACATGTATCTTCTACATGGAAAAGCACAAACTCCTCCTTCTCTTCAAAGTAGCTGAACAGAAGCAGGACCACCTCTTTCACATCATCTGAGCAGCCACTCAGCAGTCCCCGTATCCTCTGAAGGAACGTCTTGCTTTTGCTGACACCAACTGTGGTCATGTAGTCCAGAAGACCTTTTCCCCTTCAAATCAAAGTAGTCTGTATAATAGAGGCAGGAATTAGCAGCTGTCCTTGCAGTTTAAGGTAGAAGAGGCACATGTTTCTGAGATAAGACTGACTATCATTCTCTGGTGTATCACTGGCTGAACTAGCAGATGACATGGTTTTATGGGTGTTTTCTTAATAATCTTTACTGTCATTTGGGGGCTGAGGGCGAGATTGTACATGTCATCAATACCATCTGGGGAACATGCTTTATGCTTCCTACACTTTCTCCTCACTTTTTTGTAAACACATGCATACAACCATTCTATAATACTGGACTTATTTTTCTACTAAGGTTTGAACTTTGAGAGTTGTTGTTCATGCCTGTCTGAGAAAAGTGTATAAAGTGTGTAGTGAGGGGTCTTACAGCCTTAAATCTATAATAATTGTAAAAAATAAAGCTGGCTACTTTGGATTTCACCTATGGCGGGTTATTTTTAGAACGTAACGAGGGACCACTGTACACAGCCTCTTAATGTGACCAATATCGTTTTACAAAAGACGCAGGTGACCATTTTCAGTATTTAAAAAGTTTGCCTGTGCTTTTCAGCTGAACTAGCATGCTAGCGCTAAGTTATCAAGTATTAGTCTAAATATCAACTGGTGCTAGTGATGTTTTGGTCTCAGAAAAAGTAGCCTAGATGTTAAACTTACCGTGCAAACTTTCAGATGAACACCCACAGATTCTCAAAAAAAACAATTAAAATTGTATATTTGTGATTTGCCCTAAAAACGTTGTTGGTAAAAGCTCGACGTTTTCTGCTCCCGTGTTCTCTTTCCCCTCTGCAGATGGTGCACGCTGCTGGTTCATTTGCTATAGCCGTGAACTAGCAGCTCTTCTCCCGCTCCTCCCGCCCTTACGTCATTATCCAATCAGAGACGAGCTACAGATGCACATTCAAAATTAGGCGCACTCAGTGCAGCAGAGAGTAGCCTACAGCTCTGTGGAGAGGAGGCACCATAGACATCCTATGGGAGGCACTGTTAGGTTGTTTAGCCTGTGATATGATACATTGCTAACCTAACCCAAAAACAGTAGTCTAGTCTAAGTATCACATTACAATTAAAAGAAACAAAGAATACAAGGATTATGACTGAACAGAAGTGTTACCTAGGCTATCGATAATAATGATTTCTTATAGGTTACTCTACAATAGGCTGCAAATAGCGTGAATGATTAAAAAACCGACAATGTCATTATAATTGTATATCTTGATATAGCCTATAAATAGAGAAGTAACCTCTCAGGTTCACAATGACATTTTCTGTGAAAACATTTTTATTAGCTCTATATCTGAATTTGCATAATTTCATGAATCATGTTAAAAGTAGATCCGTTACAGGCCTACAGTATAAACTTTTAAAGTGAGTTACATATAATTCGTGTATTTTTTTAAAAACAACTGACTAAAACTATAGTTTTTACAATATTTGCATGTCAAATTAACATAATTGTTTTGTTATGAGTATAAAAGTATTTCACTGTTTTTGTTCCCAATATTTGTAGTTTTAACAAATAAATTTGATTATAATCACACATTGATGTTGTAAATATAACAAAAAACATTCTGTTTAATAGTTTACAAAAATTCACTGTGATTGAAACAGAAAAATTGTGTTTTGGGGTGCACAAGACAGTGCACAAGAGAAAACATCAAATGGTTAAAGAACTGCAACTCAGTCCTTTAACAAGTATCAAAGCTGCTGTTGCAAATCAATGTTTTTAAATTATTGATGACCTTGTTAATCAATTTTACAAGAGAGTGTCAGGAGTGTGTCCAGTTACATCTGACATTAAGATACTTCCCAGCTGAAAGACCTAGTTTATATTTTCGTCTTTCCTTTACTCGTCAGTCGATTATCACAACAGTCATGTTTTCTAAGGACAGGTTTGTACATTAAGTGTATTAATTGTAATCATATAATAAAATGTAAGGTTTATTTGAAATAACTGCTAGTAATCATCATTTATATCAAAAGCTCTGAATCTAGATCACAGGAACATACTGCAGCATCAACCACAGGTGATATGAATACACCTTTAAAGGAAAAAGTGTATTAAAATTTAATTTTAAAAAACTATTGTCCATCCATCCATTCACTTCCGCTTATCCTTTTCAGGGTCGCGGGGGGCGCTGGAGCCTATCCCAGCTGTCATAGGACGAGAGGCAGGGTACACCCTGGACAGGTCGCCAGTCTGTCGCAGGGCTAACACACAGGGACAGACAACCATTCACACCTAGTTACAATTTCGATTATCCAATTAACCTATCCCCACAAGCTGCATGTCTTTGGACGGTGGGAGGAAGCCCACGCAAACACGGGGAGAACATGCAAACTCCACACAGAAAGACCCCGGCCTGATGGTGGAATTGAACTCAGGACCTTCTTGCTGTGCAGCAACAGTGCTAACCACTGTGCTACCATGCTGCCTGGTTAATAACAATTACATGTTTGGTACAAAGACTCTCATTTGATCCCTGCCTGCTTCGAGTTTGCAGTTAGGGTTCACATTCTTGAGCAAACCTTATAAACAGCTTGTAATGTAGGTGAATTATAATTATGGAAGTCCAGGTAGTGTTTAGTCATGGGGTAATTAATATTACCTTTGGGTATGGCATATTAAAGATCTTCTAACCTATCAACAAATATGACAAATTACGTTTTCCAATTAATAACACAATTTGATATCAGCTGCTTTGCAGAAGCAAAGTCAACAAATATACTGGGCTTTGCTGCATTTGTGCAATGATTCACTTCTCATAGATGAAAACTTGCCATTGGTGGAACACCACAAGTGAAAGCCTTTTTTTTGATGGGACCACTTCAATAACTGTAATTAGTTTCCTGATGAAGACTTGCATGGAGAATAAAAGAAATATATTTTTTTTCTAACTGTTTTCATGAGTCAAACATGAGCGTGGCAAACGACAGCAAAGCCTAAATGTGTCCCTCCACATGAAACACAAGTGCACCTTTAAAAAACTGCTGAACTGATGGGCAGTGTTGGGTGTAATATATGCTAAACTTTGCTCTAATGCAGTAATATAATACGTGTCTCTACTAAATGAAGCAACAGCAGTGTGATTATTGATTAAATACTTACTTGTATTTAGTTCTTCAATTAGATCCATGATGCGTGGATAGAAAAACAATGATCCAAGGTGCTATACTCATACAGCAGTTGGTCACATACAATTATATATAAGACAGCTTTTGATGATAAATTTTTGAAAAACAAAGTACATTTATGGTTTATAAGAATTCAAGAAATTACACATTTAAGTTCAAAAACTTGACCTGCTGTTAAACATTGAGGAGGAAGACTGATGAAGATGAATCATGTTTCCACCATGTCAGTTTACAAATGGCTCAGTTTACGGTCTTGTTTGACTTTTTTCTCAGTTCCAAGAGCAAACAGTGTGTTATTGGACATTCTGTAAGTGTTTTTTGAGACCGACTGTTCCCGACATCATGACACTGATTCTTTCATTTAGACATCAGTTGGACACTTTGGCTCGATTCTGCCACCTCCCATAGACAGACACCAGGGCTTCTTGTCTCTTTTGTCTTTGTGCATCTATATTTTACAAAGACACTGTGCTATTAGATGTACAAGGTCCAAGTTATCAAAGCCCAGTTTACAATGTGAAGAATCAGATGCATTTCTAATTCATGCTCCTACTTTCTGTCATTTCAAATAAAGTACTGCTGCTCTGCTTTTTAGGCACTTATGTGGGGTATTATGGATCATTACTTCAAGTTTTGCTCCTACAAATGCTAACCCTGTTTTTCCCTTGAGTTGCTATTTTCACAGGTCTGTACCTGTGATTTGTACATGTAATTTGTCTAACAAACATCTTCAATGTCAGCTTTTCTGCACGACATTTAGTCACCCCTTTCTGTTTTCCTGTCAGCTGTGGAAACTGTTTTAACCTTGTGCATCTATCAGAATCAAAAGAACACATTGCCTCTGCTAAATACAGTGATGCTCCTCAGAGAATGGACTCTTTTCATTTTGGATACCTCATGAGCTTTCTTCTTACCTGCTACAAAATATATAAAATATATTATATATATATATATATATAAACACCCAGCATGCCCCTACGGGCGGTTTATCCTTCAAGCTTGGGTCCTCTACCAGAGGCCTGGGAGCTTGAGGGTCCTGCGCAGTATCTTAGCTGTTCCCAGGACTGCGCTATTCTGGACAGAGATGTCCGATGTTGTTCCCGGGATCTGCTGGAGCCACTCGCCTAGCTTGGGAGTCACCGCACCTAGTGCTCCGATTACCACGGGGACCACCGTTACCTTCACCCTCCACATCCTCTCGAGCTCTTCTCTGAGCCCTTGGTATTTCTCCAGCTTCTCGTGTTCCTTCTTCCTGATGTTGCTGTCATTCGGAACCGCTACATCGATCACTACGGCCGTCTTCTTCTGTTTGTCTACCACCACTATGTCCGGTTGGTTAGCCACCACTAGGGATGGGTATCGAAAACCGGTTCTTGTTGAGAACACTGTTTCAATTCCTTGGAATTGTTTGCCATTTTTGCAAACGATTCCCTTATCGATTCCAGTCGCCCCGAATGACGTCACCACGTTGCGGCGCGTCGGAGCGTACCTGGCAGGAAACACGGCGCCTAAGCGGCTCAAACGCTTAAAAGTTCGGTTATACTTTACGAGAACGGATGACAACAGGGCAACTTGCAATACTTGCAAAGTAGATATTTCATTAAGGGAGGAAACACTACGAATATGCAAAAGCATTTGCTCACAAAACACGCGATGAACTTAAATGAATGTTGTGTTTTTAATTCTGCTCCGGACTCGTGAATCCCAACCCAGCAGCAGCGGTAATGTTCGCACGTCCTGTCCCGTTAATGCGGCAGGTAAATAATCAACTAACAGTGCATATTATGTTAGCGCGATCTGCCTTATTACAAAACCTGCCATTACTGTGCATTTAGGTGACCGTGATGAGAGAGACAGACAGAGTCTGGCTGGCGCTCGCTGGCAGTTGTCGCTGCAGTCCACCGGTAGCGTCTCTTTTCAGGCCTTAATGTCACCGAGCAGTGACTAAGTTTGTGGTAAAAACCTTGCACCCATTTGCCACAGCAGATGGTAAGTGAATGTGTTTAATTGTAGGCAGGGACATTACTGGATATTCTTGTGTAATTGCTACAGAATAATTTATGTTATACTTTGTTATTGCTACAGAAGAATATTTATTTTATTATTTTACATTTACCTTTTTTTTTCCTGGGGACCCTGTGACACCCCATTGAAGAGCCGTAGGCTGTGGATCTCTTAAGATCTCACTGTTGGGTTTGTAAGGCCATGTTACTCCTAAATTTCTATCTTGTTCAAAGAGAAGATATAAAACAAAATTCTAAGCTAATCGACCTTAGTGTTCTCCTTTTTAAAAATAAGAATCGATAAGAGAATCGATAAAGAATCGAATCGTTAAACAGAATCGAAAATGGAATCGGAATCGTTAAAATCTTATCAATACCCATCCCTAGCCACCACCATTTTGTCCGTCTGCATCTGGAAGTCCCACAGGATCTTAGCTCGGTCATTCTCCATCACCCTTGGGGGCATCTCCCATTTTGACCTCGGGACTTCCAGGTTATACTCGGCACAGATGTTCCTGTACACTATGCCGGCCACTTGGTTATGGCGTTCCATGTATGCCTTGCCTGCTAGCATCTTGCACCCTGCTGTTATGTGCTGGATTGTCTCAGGGGCATCTTTACACAGCCTGCACCTGGGGTCTTGCCTGGTGTGATAGACCCCAGCCTCTATGGATCTTGTGCTCAGAGCTTGTTCCTGTGCTGCCATGATTAGTGCCTCTGTGCTGTCTTTCAGTCCAGCTTTGTCCAGCCACTGGTAGGATTTCTGGATATCAGCCACCTCCTCTATCTGCCGGTGGTACATACCGTGCAGGGGCCTGTCCTTCCATGATGGTTCCCCGTCTCCCTCCTCTTTCTTGGGTTTCTGCTGCCTGAGGTATTCACTGAGCACTCGGTCAGTTGGGGCCATCTTCCCAATGTATTCTTGAATGTTCGTTGTCTCATCCTGGACTCCGGAGCTGACACTCACCAGTCCCTGGCCCCCTTCCTTCCGCTTAGTGTACAGCCTCAGGGTGCTGGACTTGGGGTGAAACCCTCCATGCATGGTAAGGAGCTTTCTTGTCTTTATGTCAGTGGCTTCTATCTCCTCCTTTGGCCAGCCTATTACCCCAGCAGGGTACCTGATCACGGGCAGGGCGTAGCTGTTGATAGCCCAGATCTTGTTCTTACTGTTCAGCTGACTCCTCAGGACTTGCCTGACCCTCTGCAGGTACTTGGTGGTTGCAGCTTTCCTAGCTGCCTCTTCATGGTTCCCATTCGCCTGCGGGATCCCCAGGTACTTGTAACTGTCCTCTATGTCTGCAATGTTGCCTTCTGGTAGTTCAATCCCCTCAGTTCTGACTACCTTCCCTCTCTTTGTTACCATCCGACTACACTTCTCCAGCCCGAATGACATCCCAATGTCATTGCTGTATAGCCTGGTAGTGTGGATCAGTGAATCGATGTCTTGTTCACTCTTGGCATACAGCTTGATGTCATCCATGTACAGGAGGTGGCTGACAACTGCTCCGTTTCGTAGTCAGTATCCGTAGCCAGTCTTGTCAATGATCTCACTGAGGGGGTTCAGGCCTATGCAGGACAGCAGTGGGGACAGAGCATCTCCTTGGAAGATCCCGCACTTGATGGTGACTTGTGCTATGGGCTTGGAGTTGGCCTCTAGTGTTGTACACCACATCCCCATTGAGTTCCTGATGAAGGCTCTTAGAGTCCTGTTGATCTTGTACAATTCTAGGCATTCCAGTATCCAGCTGTGGGGCATTGAGTCATAGGCCTTCTTGTAATCATTCCAGGCTGTGCACAGGTTGGTCAGTCTGGTCTTGCAGTCTCAGCTGACTGTTCTGTCTACCAGTAACTGGTGTTTTGCGCCTCTGGTATTCTTGCCAATCCCTTTCTGTGCCCCGCTCATGTATTGACCCATGTGCCTGTTCGTCTTAGCCGATATGATGCCTGACAGGAGCTTCCATGTAGTACTGAGGCAGGTTATTGGTCGGTAGTTGGATGGGACCGCTCCCTTCTTGGGGTCCTTGGGGATCAGGACCGTCCGACCTTCGGTCAGCCATATATATATATATATATATATATATATATATATATATATATATATCAGTGGGTACATGCTTCTCGTGTATCTTCACCTTTGGGATATTGTGCCTGTTACACCTTTTGTCCCCCTGCTGGGAAGGATCTAAGAATATCAACATCACCTCTTCATTGAGAAGCTTGTGAGAAAAATAACCTCCGGTGTTTCCTGGAAGGGCTGCAGGTATTTTGATTTCATGTATCTAACGCTGTTCCCTATTTTTTTCTGTTATACAGTAGTGTGCAAGAGTCTTGAACCACCTTTCATTTCTTTGTGTTTTGCTTCCAAGGAGCCTACTTTTACCTAATTTCGAAGAGATCTTGAGGAATAGTTGGAGAACATGTGCTGCAAACCTATGCTGTGAAGCTAATTTGTTGTGTTCCAGCTTTCTCATGGGGCAGCTGGATGGAAACTGTTTTTCTGTTTGGTTTATTCTTATAATAAGGTCTCAGATGGAGGTTTCTGCTTCCAGTCCAGTATGGAACATGCTCTTCTGGTATTGTTGTCATCATTATGGTGAACATTAGGTCACCTCTGTTAATTAGTAATTATTTGCTTTAGCTCACTGAGTCTCCCTTTCTTTCTCGTAGTTGCTTACTTTATATCTTGCTTGAAAACCCTGCTTACCTGGAAAACAACTCACCTGTTGAATGCAGGATTCTCATATAAGTACTTGCTGATCTCATACCAAACTTCCATGTAGACTAAAAGCATGTTCTAATTCTGTTTTAATATTTATTCTTCATGTTTTTACTTTTATTTTTTTATTTCTTTTCATCTATATGCATCTATATGCATTAATTGCTAACCTAGTACTTCCCTCTTGATTAAATAGAATAAACCATAAAGTAGTTATCTTATAGATACATGTGTATATGCTGTGAGAAAATCATATTTTTTACTTATCAGCCTGTGTACCTGACACATTTTTGAGAAATGCTCTTTTATTTGTTAAGCCACATAATAGTGACTATGAAACCTTTAAAAATGAACCTTCAATCCTGAAGGATTAACCATTGTTGTGTCCATAGATAATGGTAACTTGGCAAACAACCAGTCTTAAATGGTTGCAGCCTGTTATAAAAATGCAAATTGTTTTAGTGGAATCTATTAAAAATGCCAAAGATAATGTAGCTTGACAGGCATACAATCATAATTTTGTGCCAAGAAGGTGTTTCCCTAACAGCTGATGAACAAAAGGACACACTGTGAAGCTGCATGTCTCGGCAGGTTTGCAAAGTCCTTAAATAAATTTGAAGAAACTGTAAAAATGGAGGACAAAAGAAGTGGCTGGTCTGAAAAAAAAAAGATAGGGTGCGGGGCAAAGCAGATGAGCAGCACCTGAAAGTCATGTCCTTTAAGAAAATAAATCCAGAGAGATGCACCCAGCCCTTCAGCTGATCTCCTACTGTTCACTGAAGACTCATCAGAAATGATTTCAGTGGAAAGGTTTTTGTCAGTAAGCTGTTTGTAAAGAAAAGAAAAAGGGTAAAAAGGTAGGTATACCAAATTAGACAACAAGTGGGCTGAAAAGTGGACCTGGCAACACGTCTTACTGAGGGAAGAATGTGAATGTGAAGTTTTTCAATCCTTAAAATTACAGAAGAGAAAAAGATACAACGCCTTGTGTTAGGAGTATCTTTCATAAATGGACTAGCAGGTAAAAACCAAAATGAAAACATGACCTTATTACAAAGGTAGGATTCTTTTCAAGAAACTTTTATACATTCAAAGTACAGCTTGTAATCTTTATTTAGCCCCATAGAACTTTTTTTTTTTTTTTTTGTTCTCCAGACAAGGCACCAGCTAAATAAGACCCAGATTTTAACACACCAACAGTTTAAAGGCAGCGGTCCCCAACCTTTTTTGCTCCACGGACCGGTTTAATATCAGAAAATATTTTCACGGACCGACCTTTAAGGTGTCGTGGATAAATACAACAAAATTAAATGATACGACCAAGTCAGAAACTGTGGTGTTTTGTAAATATGATAATAAACACGAATTCACTGTGCAATCGTGTAACTTTATTAGCAGCGTCCCCCTGAAATACATCAACAACATTAAGAGTAACATCCTTCTCTCTGCCCCTTAATGCTCTCTAGTCGCTATGGTAATGCGTAAATATTTCTTTCAAAATAAGACACAACTACAACACGGGAAAAGACCCAGGGAAACTGAGTTAATGATAAAAACTCCAAAAGCCATAAATTTCACACCTGAAAAAAACCTCAACTCCTGCGGCCCGGTACCAAACGACGGACCGGTACCGGTCCATGGCCTGGAGGGTTGGGGACCACTGATTTAAAAGCTCTGTCAGATTATCGCATGAAAAGAAAAACACACTTTGAATATTCACATAATCTGTGTCATCATTTGTTTTTATAGTACTTTGGTTTGATATCTCAGTTTCTTTCACATAGGATGCTAATGGAGGTAATGAAGGAATCAGTGAAGCATCTTTCAATAGTATTTAGAGAATTCAGCCACTTCCTGTTGTGGCTGCCATGCAGATGTTTCCAGGTCACATAACTCCGTTATCTGCCAAAGAGAAATTAAGGCACAGCGGGACCACAGATCCGTGCTTTGAGCCATCTTTATTCAACATTTTTCACACCACCACAACACCCACCACCCGTAAGTCCCCGTGTTTTAACATGGTGGGCGTGATTGCGGATGCTGTGCAGGTGCGTCCACATGGCACCGCAGACCACACCCCACCACATACCCCCATCGCCCGATTGAGGCCGGGTAGCCATCCGGCCGAACCTACTCCCCTCCCCCCGTGAACTGAAGCGAGACTCGGCCCCAAACCATCGTCGGCCCCAGCACCTGGCCAAGCAATGGGGAACTGTCCATTCTGGTGGCCACCCGCGCATCCAGCGGTGACGGCGGAGCTGGTCCAGAGGTTGGCCGTGTAGCAAGCGGACACAGCCCCGCAGGCATGGCTGTGAGCTCCTGCTCACAGGAGGCTGGGCAGACGTCGGGCACGCAGAATTGACTGGTGGCGGCGAGGCTTGACTGGCCACCTCCGCCGCTCCTGGCTGGAGCAGGTCCCCCTCGGCGCCCCCGCCTCTAGCAGGCACAGCCCTTCTCGCCCCTCATCCACCTCTGGCTGGAGCGGATCCTCCACCACTCCCAGCTGGAACAGCCCTTCCCGGAGCGGCTCCTCTTCCTCTGGTCGGTTTGGACTCCCCGCACCCCGTCCACAGACTCCAGCTGGAGCAGCCCTTCGCCTGGCTGCTCCTCCTCCTCTGGCAGGCGCAGACTCCTGCGTGCCTTGTCCCCCACTTCCGGCTGCCGAGGTACCTCCCGCAGCTCCTCCACCGCTTCCCCACCGTCAAGATACCCCTGGAGCATTGTCACCAGCTCTGCCATTCTCCCCAGGTGGCGCTCGGTCTCAACCCGCAGCTCTTCCTGCTGGCGGAGCACCTCCGCCGTCTGCTCCCACTGGGTGACCCTCTGGCTCAGCTGTAGGCCGTGCTGCGTCCTGGGTTTCGGCACCAGTGTGGTGGAATTCAGGCACAGATCTGTGTTTTGAGCCATCTTTATTCAACATTTGTCACACCACCACAACACCCACCAACCCCTGAGTCAGGCTATTTTGACTGGAGCCTGTTGCCTTTATTTGGCTGCTAGATCCTAACAATGTGTCAGCTTTATTGCCAGGTCAGAACATATTCAACAATTAGCAATCCAGCAAAGACCTGAATTTCTAACATGTATTTGGATGTAGTGTATTTATTATGGCTCTTGTTATATTTTATTATAAAGCCAAGTGCCTAGTATGGTTATGAATCACTTGTGTGAGGATTCTTTCCCTTTAAGGATCAGAAAGTCTGACAGGGTTATCCATTTTGGGCTGGCTGCGATGTGGTAGCTATTGATTGGTCCATTGGCCATTTCAAAAACCCTTCCAGAAATCATTCCTCTGGCAGCAGCTGACAGCAGCAGCACTCACACATCCTGTCCTTGGCCTGCAAACCTTTGGCTAACTCTGCGTTTTCCTGGTTTTGTCTTGGTTTTGAATAGTACAGTTTGCACAGTTTTCTCTCGTTTGCTGAGCGAGGAATTTAGAGATAGCACTTTTCCTTGTTTGGTTTTGACACACAATTTTCTGTATTGATTCTGGACATAAGGTCTAACCATACAGTCCAACGATAGTGTCCTGGACTGGAGAGCGTTATCATGGCACATTCTTCCACCAAGTTAATGCAAGATGTCAGCACCCAGCTTAAAAGCTCCCTATTTCTTTTTTTACCATCAATCTTTGCCAGAGGCAGATAACCTAAAGACAAGTTAGAGTGTACAGCAGGGAAGAGGAGAAGGACCAGTGTTATCCAATGACAGCTTCCAGTTGTGTATGGCATGATGCTAGAGGGGACAATTATGTGCCCCAAAGGGACAAGCATATTCAAAGCCATGACTAACTCCTTGGAAAAGACAAACTGCACTGATATAGCCCCACAGAGGGATAAAGAGCTGAGGAAGCATACCGATCCACAACTCCTTTTGAAGCTGTAGTAAATTAATTACAGAGGCACTGTCTCTCTGTGGATACCAGAATGACATTACGGCCAGCTCAGAGCACCCAAACAGCCAATGGTCTTAATTATTAGTTCACTTCATTAAAAAAATATGCCGGGATACCCTGCTTGTAAACTTCGTGGGTAATTGGATGACACTATCATCACAAGTTAATTTCACAGACAGAAAAACAGAAAAACAAACCAAGTCATTTGGAAACACTTTATCATAGCTCAAGTTCTCAGGCTCAGTAAGTTTTGGCCTAGTTTTCATAATTGGCAATATTTTTCTACTGCTTCGTTTAGTCACTCCTTAAAAAGAAAATGCTCTTTGCTGTTTTGTTTGAAACATCTTCATGTTTTCTGTAAGCTGTTTCTTCAAAATGTCAGTGAATATGGAAGTGAAGTGAGAAAAAGGAAATAGGATATTTGTTGTTAAGAGACCATTTGGCACATGAAAACACACTGAATGCCAACATAGTATTTGTACTTTTACTTTTAAAGGTTTTAGTCCTCGGTGATATACAACAAAAAAGGACTGTCGTCACAAAAAAACAAACCTGTTTTCAAATATAACCAGCAATACTTTCATATATTAAAAATGTACTTTGAATCATAAGGGCAGTCTTGGACCAAGACCAAGTTTAGATTATTAATCTGGACAGTTGGTTGAGATCACTAATACCAGGGCTGGATTTAAAAAACCAAATCAGGCAAAAACTCAGTTTGGTGAATTTGTAATAATTTAAGGTGTTGGTTTCTCTTCTGAAAAGACTTCCAACTCGAATGCTGAGTCAGTTTTTCTTCAACAAATCCTCACTGGGTTTCTCTTCTGAAGAACTCATTGATACAGTTGCTATCAAAGCACATTTACTGATAAACAGTATATGACCACTGAACGGTGAAGTGAAGTGGAGCAAGTGCACATTTTGTCCTCAAAGTTGATGCGTTAGTGTTAGGGAAGCAGGAAAACTACGCAGGTGTAAGAATTAGAGTAAGATTTGGCTTCTAGAGTTTGACTAGAAGCCAAATCACATATGCCTGTTGGCCACATCACAGCTTCAGGAGTCTAGTGGAGTTCATGACTCAGTGGGTCAGAGCTGGTCTCACTGCAAAAGGTGACTAACAGTAAGAGGCTCATCTACCACAGGGGCCCAGCCATGAAGGAGTTGTTGTACTGCCTCTGTGCCCTTGCCCCTCGTGATGGGCAAGTTTCCCCTTTGTCCCCAGATTTTGCTTCCTCTACAGAAGATGTGTCAATGGCATTAAGGCAATCCTTAAAATAGTCCTTCCAAGACCTGACTATGTCATCAGTTGAAATGAGCAAAACCCCACCCCCACTGTACAGTGTGTAGAGCACTGCTTTCCCCTCCTTAGTCACCTGACAGTTTGCCAGAAACACTTTGAGGCAGACCAGAAGTCTTTCCATAGCATCACTGAACTTCTCCAACACCTGAACTTGGCCTGCCAGTACTCACCGGCTGCTTCCAAAGTCCCACAGGATAACCAAGCCTGATAGGACTCCTCCTTTGGCTTGATCGCTCCCTTCACCTCTCGTGTCCAACATGTGGTTCCAGGATTACCACCCGACAGCTTCCAACCACCTTGCAGCCACTGCTACTTGCAGCAGCCTCAGCAATGGAAGAACAGCGTATAGTCTATTCTGACTTACTGTCCCCAGTCTCCCTCAGAATGCTGTTGAAGGTCTCTCTTGAAGGTCTCTGTTGAAGATCTCACAGACTGGGGCCTCTGCCAAGTGTTCCCAGTGCATCTTCACAATACTTTTACGTGTGCTAGGTCTGTCCAGCATCCTGGGCTACTACCTGATCTGACTCACCACCAGGTGGTGCAGTGTTAGTGGTGTTCAGCAGTCTGGTGGCCTGATGGAAAAAGCTGTCCCTCAGTCTGCTGGTTCGGGACCGGATACTGCAGTACGTCCTGCCTGATGGAAGTAGTTTGAACGGTGTGTGACTGGGGTCTATAGATCCGATGCTACGATTCCAAAATCAATCATCGACCTGCTACCTAGGGTGTCCTGGTGCCACGTGCACCAGCCACGTGTTCGAACATGGTGTCAGTTTTGGATAAACTGTTTTATTTGCACATGCGTCCACCAGCAGAACACCACTCCGCGGGCAGGCAGTTCCTCCCAATCACGCCACTCCAGGTTGCCTTGTTGTCAGTGTGAGCATTGAAGTCTTCCAGTAGCACAATGGCATCACCAGATGAAGGATCCATGAGTAAACCATCCAGTACTGGGTACTCTGAGCTGTCATTTGGTGAATAAGCGCAAACAACAGTCGGAACATGTTTCCGGACCTGAAGGTGCAAGAAAACAACCCTCTGACCAACTGGTAAAAATCTCACTGTATACATTGTATCTAACCCCTACAGCACCTTCTGCATGTAGTGGGACTATTATAATTAATCAGTTGTCAATGTAAAGTCAAAGACTGAGATCACTGGGCATTATTTATTATAAACTCAGAGTAAGATCAATCATCTTTCTTACACTGCAACAGCTTTCTAACTGTGAGGCTGTGAATGAGTTTCTCTGCACTAAATAACTTACTGTAGTAACCACTGTTTACATAGATGATTTATTTTGATATATTTAATTTATTTATAATTCTGTTTATCTAGATGCTCAGTCAACGATCACTGATGGAAAGTGCTTATCATCACAGTTGAAGATACTGCGACTATTTGAGTCAAGAGAAGTGTTGTCAATATATTATTCTGATTCTAATACTAAAAAAAATTCATGTGAGTTATGAATCCAGGCTAGAGTGTCCTAATGTTGTGACAGGTACGTCAGATCACTCATCCAGTTTTGGGTCACTGCCCCAAGTCCTTGCTTTCCAAGAGGTGCACTGCTGCCTTCACCCTCCACAGGTTCTCCTGTTCCTTCCTCCTGATATTGCTCCATCTAACAGCATGGCCTTCTTCCTCTTCACTACTACTATATCCGGCTGGTTAGCCATCACCAATTTGTCCATGTATATCTTCACGTCCCATAGGATCTTAGATTGGTCTCAACCAGCCTAGGGGGTGTCTCCCATTTAGTCTTTGGGACTTCCAGGCCACACTCAGCACAGATGTTCTTGTGTACTATACTAGACACTTGGTTATGGCGTTCCAATTATGCCTTCCATGTATGCCCTCCCATTTTGCACCCTGCTGTTATATGTTGGATTATCTCAGGGGCATGTTCATACAGCCTGCATCTGGGGGTTTGCCTGGTGTGGAAGACCCTAGTTTCTATTGGTCATTAGTACCTTTGTGCTGTCTTTCAGTCCACTTTTGTCCAGCAATTAGTAAGATTTTTCAGTATCGACCAGTTCTTCTATCTGCTAGTGGTACATGCCATGCAGGCTCTGTCTGTCCACGTTAGTTCCCGTTTTTACACCTGTCCTTTCTCTGGTTTCTGCTGCCTGATGTATTCACTAGCATATGATCAGTTGTTATCTACCCTCCTGATGTACTCATGGATCTTTGTTGTTTCATCCTGGATAGTGGTTCTGACACTCACTAGTCCTCGGCTCCCTTTCTTCGGCTTAGTATACTGTCTCAGGGTGCTGCACGTGGGGTGAAAACCTCCATGCATGGTAAGGGGTTTTCTTGTCTTGGTCAGTGATTTCTTTCTCCTCCTTTAGCCAGCTTATTATCCCAGCAGGGTATCTGATGACTGTAGTTATTGTTTGCCCGGATCTTGTTCTTCCCATTTAGCTGACTCTATCATCGTGCAGCTGGTTGGCCCTCAAAAACTGATTTTCTTTGTATCTAAAACTGTTTTTCTATAAATCTCAGGTGTAAGTACTGGCTGACTGACACCTCACCCCTTGACTGTAAGATTTTTGTGGAAGATGAGAAGTGGGTCTACGTGTTGTGGAGTCAAACAGCTCTTGTGTGCACTAACAATCTCAACAGCAGTTGAAAACACTTGTTCAGAAAAACAGTGATCCCAGGGATTGAAAGATACTGTTTTACATGACAAGACAAACAAAGATACTCCCCTGTATACACCTACCAGGTCAGTACATCTTTAGAAAGTGGAATAGGTTTCACTTCCCTGTAACCTTTGACCTCTTAGTTACATGGGGCATCATCCATTTCAACAGGACTCAGGAAGATGTCAGACAAGATGTCCTCAACTCTGTTACCATCAGATTATTGCTATTAAAACATGAAAATATTGCATTCACTTTCTCCAGACTTGCTGCCATCATCAGCTGAGAGAACGTGTTCACACAGACCTTTTAGGACAAGAATGGCAAGACCTTAAAGTGAGGGTCTAATGCTGACGCTATGCACAGCTTGTCATTCAGGGTTACATCTTCAAGAAATATTTGACACATTTATATCAGTTTTTACACTGGATATATACATGCAGGCACAGTTATAAACACCCATACAAGCACAGAAATAATAATATCTTGTTTTTCATAATTGTCCTATTCAGTTCAATTTTATTTATATAGCACCAAACCACAGCAACAGTCACCTCACGGCACTTTATATTGTAAGCCAGGGGTGTCCAAACTCCGGCCCGCGGCTCAATTTTAATTGGCCCTCAAGTAATTTTATAAATAGAATAGAATATGGCCCGCACTTCAACTTTTGCTTGAGTGTATTGTACTTCTTAGTTTTAACACCAGGGGGAGCTGCTGTTGATCAAGGCAGTTGCTCTACCAAAAAGGACAATCACAGAAGAAATTTACCCCAAGTTACCAAACATGGCAGAACCAAAGAAGCGAAAGGTAGAAAGTGAGTGCAGAAAATTTCAGACACGGTGGGAGAGTGAATATTTCTTCAAAGAATTAAAGGGGAAGTGTCTGTTTGATCTGCACTGAAACTGTGGCAGTTATGAAAGAGTATAATGTACGACGTCATAATGAAACCAAACATCAGGCCTATGCATCCTACACTGGTGCTGAGCGAGAGCAGAAATTAAAGCAAAGGGTAGCTCTCCTGCGGGGTCAGCAACAGTATTTTTTTCGTGCTCAAATTGTCCAGGAAAAGGCTCCAATAGCAGCTATGAGGTCGCCCAACTCATGGCAAGACATGGCAAGCCTTTTTCAGATGGAGACCTCATAAAACGCTGCCTCGTTAAAGTCACCGAAATAATGTGCCCGGAAAAAGTGCAGGACTTCAACAACGTCAGCGTGTCCAGAAATCCAGTTGTGCGACGCATTGAAGACTGTCAGCCAACATTAAACTGCAACTGTCTGATAAAGCTGTGCTTTTGATTTTTACTCCATTGCATGCGATCCGAGCACTGATGCCACAGACACCGCACAGCTGCTAATTGTTTTTGCGGGGAGTGGACGAGAGCACGAGCGCTTTAGGTGAGTAAAAAATATATTCCACAGTACCCATGTGTTAATAAGCATGCATGTGCAGGTACACATGCTTCAAATATCAATAATGCGCATCAATTCTGTCACTACCCTGCTTTTGCGCACCACTTTCTTATATGCGTTTTTCTTGTTAACACACAGAGTACACACCGCTGTGCACACGCAAAGTCAGCTGATCTCATCTGATGCAGATCTGCTCCTTGATCAAGTGACATTTGTCCGGATTTTTGGCACGAGTGGCGTACGATGAGCACCGCGGCTGGATGGCCCGATTTACATACCCAGCGCAGCTGATACTCACCAGAATAATTTACTAAAATTATATGCACTCCTGTTATTAAGTCCAGTTCAGTCTGTTAATGTTGATAACCGTTTCAAACGAACGTTAATAGTTGTGTTGCTAAGCCTAAGAACTTAAATAACAAGCTTGAAATGTCCCCGTCCTATTTTCCCCTTTATTGTTTTTTCTCTGTGCTGTAAATCTTCTGTCCAAGAGGAAATCTGAGGCTGCTGTTCTGGGAATGAGCTACCAAAGCTTTTTCTGAATAAATCAATAAAGATCCATTTATGGAAAGCTGTGATGAAGGCAGTTTTGTCTTTAATTATATTCAACAATATAACACATTTGACCACTTTTAAGTGATTTTTCTAACTTTAATACGCTACAGTTAAGGTTATATACTTAATTTCTAGTAAGTGGCCCAGCCCCTCCTATATTTTTATGTATGTGGCCCTCAGTGAAAAACGTTTGGACACCCCTGTTGTAAGCTAAGGACCCTACAATAATTCAGAAAAACAAAACAACAACAATCACATTACCCCCCATAAGCAAATACTTTGGAGAAAGTGGAAAGAAATATTTCTCTTTAAACAGGAAGAAACTTCTAGCAGAGCCAGGCTCAGAGAGGGGCGGACCTTTGCCTTGATTGGTTGGGGGTGAGGGGAGGAAGACAGGACAAAGACAGACTGTGGAACAGAGATTAACAATAATTAACGATTAAATCTAGAGTGATGTATAAATACACAGTGAGTGAAAAAAAATGTGAATCAAGTCAATGCCATCCAGAGTAAGAATCTGCTTAGATACCATATTTCTAAGATTTTCAGGGCCGAGTACAATAACCTCAGTTTGATCTGTTGTTCGCGCCCCCCCACCACCTAAACACCCCCCCCCCCCCCCCCCCCAAACACATCCTCCAAACACACACACCCATATTTTGCTCCATTGCGGTTTATTTCACACCTCAAACATTTAGTAAACAATTAAGCAAATACAAGTAAACGGCAATAAATTACAGGTAGTAATAAAATACACTACTAACTCTTTTACGCTACGTCCACACCTACACGGGTATTTTTGAAAACGCAGCTGTTTCTATGCGTTTGGGCTTTTCGTCAACACCGAAAACGGAGATTATTTAAAACTCCTTTTTTGCGTTTACGTGTGGACGAGGAATACAGAGTTCGTCACGCAACGACAAAGGTATGTGCCTCTTTTCACGTCACGCTGTGCGCCACGTTATTGTTTACATGAGATGAATTGCAGAATGTCGGATAGAGACAAAATACTGTTACTGTTAATCTGACTATCTGCAGGTTTTACACGCAGTTACTGTCCCTCCATTTAGAAAGGCAGAGGCTCACGGTGTAATTATTTTACGTGTAGTTGTTCTTTTCCTGTGTAATAATATTCAACATTGATGTCAATACATTTTTCAAAAAATGTCTCTCTGTGCAAAATGGGTTTAAACACATAAACAGCTGTGGGATACTGTTTGTCCGTGATTTGAACCGGGGGAACAAATTACGGCAGGATCAGCCTGATATTATTTGTATCCCACTGTAACTTTACTGCATAAAGAGCTAACATGTCCAAAATGTCAGGAGTAGTTAGTCATTACAAGAAGTGTTTGTGAACTAAAAATCAAGAATGTGGGATCCTGTTTGTCCGTGATTTGGAGAGCCCAGCGCTGCTCCCGACGCAGGGAAACTAATTCTGCAGGGGAGACCTACCTTGGCACTTGTGCAGGTGAAGCCAAAGGGAAGATATGCTTCACCATATTTTCTAGTCTTTGGCTTGGAAGGAAGTTGGTTTGGAAACATATTTGGCGATGCTTCATCTCCTGCTTTGCGTTTGTGTGGGAGCCCCGTCAAAAACCTGTCCACAGTGTCCAAGCGCTCTTTTTTTTTTTTTTCATACCGCGCCCCCCCTGCAATGGCTCTGCGCCCCCCTTAGGGGGCGGGCCCCACACTTTGGGAACCTCTGCTTTAAGGCATTCCTGCAGTTTAACTAATTGGTGTATGTTATCTGGCTTCATGGACAGATAGAGCTGGGTGTCATCTGCATAGCAGTGAAAATTTATGCTATGTCTTCTAATGATGCTGCCTAAGGGAAGCATGTATAATGTAAACAGAATTGGTCCTAGCACTGAACCCTGTGGAACACCATAATTGACCTTAGTGTGTGAAGAGGACTCTCCATTTACATGTACAAATTGGAGTCTATTAGATAGATATGATACAAACCACTGCAGTGCAGTACCTGTAATACCTACAGCATGTTCTAATCGCTCTAATAGGATATTATGGTCGACAGTATCGAACGCTGCACTGAGGTCTAGCAGGACAAGCACAGAGATGAGTCCACTGTCAGAGGCCATAAGAAGATCATTTGTAACCTTCACTAAAGCTGTTTCTGTGCTGTGATGAGCTCTGAAACCTGACTGAAACTCTTCAAATAAGCCATTCCTCTGCAGATGATCTGTTAGCTGTTTGACAACTACTCTTTCAAGGATGTTTGATATGAAAGGAAGGTTGGAGATTGGCCTATAATTAGCTAAGACTGCTGGGTCTAGAGATGCTTTTTAAGTAAAGGTTTAACTACAGCCAGCTTGAAGGCCTGTGGTACATAGCCGATTATTAGAGATAGGTTGATCATATTTAAGATTGAAGCATTAATTAATGGCAGGACTTCTTTGAGCAGTTTTGTAGGAATGGGGTCTAAAAGACACGTTGATGGTTTGGAGGAAGTAATTATTGAAGTTAACTCAGAAAGATCAATTGGAGAAAAAGAGTCTAACTTAACATCAATGGTACTAAAAGTAGCTGTAGATAATATTACATCTCTGAGACAGTTATGGATAATTTGTTCTCTAATGGTTAACCTTTTTTTATGGTTGGCTCAACAGAGCTCTGACTTTTTGTCAGCCTGGCTACAGTGCTGAAGAGAAACCTGGGGTTGTTCTTATTTTCTTCAATCAGTGATTAATAGTAAGATGTTTTCGCTTTATGGAGACCTTTTTGGGTTTTTTTTTATAGAACAACAAACAATTTTTCAGGCTAAACGAAGAACTTCTAAATTAGAGAGACACAATTTCCTCTCCGGGTTATGAGTTATCTCTTTAAGGTGCAAGTTTAAGAGGTAAACTTAAACACTTATCCTTAAACGTGGTCACAGGACTTTCAGAAAGACTACTGTAATGAAGTGTGTTTCTCACTCCTGTGTAATCTATTATTGTAAATTTACATGCTATTAGGGAATGATCAGATAAGAGAGGGTTTTCAGGAAATGTTGTTAGATGTTCAGTTTCTATAGCATATCTCAGAACATGACGCAGAGTGGGATTAAAGTGGTCCATGGGTTATATTACATTTTGAGAGAAGCCAACTGAGTCTAATAATAGATTAAATGCCGTGCCGATGGCATTACCCACAATGATTATTTTACCTGAGCTGAGCACTAAATCAGATAAAAAGTTTGACAAATAAAACAGAAACTCTGTGTAAGGGTCGGGTGAACTGGTTTTTGTCAGTTAGGTTTGACAGGGCACTGGGCTTTCAAATGAATTAAAACTCGAAGTAATCATGTTTATAAGGAATGTATCAGTCAAACTAAATCTGCATACTACTCTACCATTATTTGTTCGAGCGAAGATTCCCGTAAGATACTGTTTTCACTGTTTAACTCTTCTTTTAGAGCACCGGATCCTCTCCCTGCTCACCTTTACTCATCTTCCTTTTGCGACTCTCTAATGTTATTTTTCTCTGAGAAAATCCACAAAATACACCAACTCCTGGCCTCTGAAGTTGCCTGTAGTTCTCCCTCTGTAATTCCTCTCCCATTACACGGTTTTTCTGCTTTCCAACTTCCCTCTGTCACTGATATTTCAGATCTCATCTGTAAGTCAAAATCTTCTACCTGTCAGCTAGACCCCATTCCTACAGTTTTGGTCAAAGCCTGTCTACCCTCTCTGCTTCCCCTCATATCTGCTATCATCTATCACTTACCACTGGAACTGTTCCTGCTCCCTTCAAAGTTGCTGTCATGACCCCAATACTGAAAAGAAAAACAGGCTTAGATCAAGAATTTTGATAATTTCCATCCTATCTCCGATTTACCATTTCTATCAAAAATTCTTGAAAAGATAGTCGCCACACAACTCCACTCATACTTAACCAATAATAATCTGTATGAACAGTTCCAGTCTGGTTTTCGCCCCTCCCATACCACTGAAACTGCACTAATAAAAACAACCAATGATCTTCTCATGGCTGCTGACTCTGGTTTACTCTCCATTCTTATTCTTCTTGATCTGACTGCTGCTTTGGACACTATCTCTCACTCAGTTCTCCTCAGTAGGCTAGCCTCCATCAGTCTCTCCCATATCCCACTAGCCTGGTTTAAATCATACTTGTCTGATCGCACTCGGTTTATTCAACTTAAATCCTTCACTTCTCAGCCCTTTCCTCTGGTTGCAGGCGTGCCCAGGGATCTGTCCTGGGGCCCCTTCATTTCATTATCTACCTACTTCCGCTTGGACACATTTTTCGTAAGTACAATATTCAGTTTCACTGTTATGCTGAGGACACCCAGCTTTATTTATCCACTAAACCTGATTCTGCTCTCCTCCCTCACCCTCTGATTAGCTGAACTAAATTCATGGTTCTCTTCCAATTTTCTCAAACTCAACAGTAACAAATCTGAGCTTCTCCTGGTCGGCACTAAACAAACACTATCAATAACTAATAGCTTTTCTATTACAATCAATAACTCGCCGTTCTCCGTTTCCCCATGTGTGAAAAGTCTGGGTGTCATCCTTGATGGTACTCTATCTTTTAACTCACACATCAATAACATCACTCGGTCTGCATATTTCCAACTCCGTAACATTAATCGTCTCCATCCTTTTCTCTCCCCACATGCCACTGCCACTGTTCATAGCCTGGTCACTTCACGGATTGATTACTGCAACTCTCTTCTTTTTGGTCTTAGTCAAAAATCTATCCATCAGCTCCAACGTGTCCAGAACTCTGCTGCTCGTATCATCACCAGGACCCCTTCTATGCACCACATCACCCCTGCTCTGCAGCAGCTTCACTGGCTTCCGGTTAAATACTGCATCAATTTCAAGATACTTTTGTACACATTCAAGGCTACCCATCATCTCTCGCCTTCATACCTCTCTGACCTGGTTCAGATCACCGTTCCTTCTCGGTGTCTGAGATCCTCCTCCTCTCTTTCTCTTTCCATCCCTCCCCCCGGCTGGTCACCGTGGGGCGCAGGGCTTTCTGCTGCTCTGCCCCCGTCTTTGGAACTCCCTTCCTCCTGAGATAAGAAACATCACTTCCTCCCTCTTTTTAAGTCCAGACTCAAAACTCACCTGTTCACATTAACCTATTCCACAGAAACTTTTCCATCCTGCTACTTTAATTTATTTATTTGTTCAACATTTTATCCTCATTATTTTGTAAATTGTTATGTTTGTTGTTCTTATTGCTTGTGTACAGTGTCCTTGAG
This sequence comes from Oreochromis niloticus, assembly GCF_001858045.2. Classification (NCBI taxonomy): domain Eukaryota; kingdom Metazoa; phylum Chordata; class Actinopteri; order Cichliformes; family Cichlidae; genus Oreochromis; species Oreochromis niloticus. The sequence continues at coordinate 34,758,372 of NC_031987.2, read as the reverse complement.
TGTTTTGAAAGGCGCTTTCTTAAATAAAATGTATTATTATTATTATTAAGTATGCATCCATACACTTCCACACATGCACGACACATACATGTTCCATAATCATACCTTAAATTCAGGCTGATCTTTAATCACTGCAGAGTCCTAAGGGACACAGCTCATGTCATCCAGCAGGTGTGCATGCAGAGGTGCAATGATGGACAGAGCTGAGAACGTTTCTTCAGACATTAGCAGTGTGGCTTACTTCAGTGGCTCCAGAATTTCTCTACATCCCCTCCATCAGATCTGTCAGCCTCTGTAAGAGTACAGAGATCTGCTTCTCCTCACTCCATGTGACAGCAGAGCTGCTGAGATTGCATGTTACAGCTAGAGGATGGATCTCCAGTATCTCCAGTATAGTGTTTCAGCTGGTCACCCCAGCAACCCTCAGGTTATGGTCATGCATCTCAATATCCACTGTAGATATATTACAACTTTATAATGATTAATGTGCCAATTACATTAAAATAATAAGTGTCAAAAATAAGCCAGATGCATCTGAAGTGCAGATTTTTAGCTTTAATTCAAAGGCAGTGTATGAACTACTTAGAAGTTACAGTCATTTTATACATCGTCACCCATCTTCAAGCTCAAAAGTAACTAGACAGACTAATTGTTTTTAATACTTGTGTGAAAACATTTTACAGTAATGAGTGTCTGATGTCCAGATCATCACCAACATCACAAATACTGTCTTTATCCATCAGGATGTTTTTCTAGACCTTTAAACACCCACCGTCAGCGACTGCATGTTCGTAGGTCTCTGCCTTCAGTTTTGTCTGTAGTGACTGAGAAGCAGGATACAGATTGTTGGCTACTCTTAAAGTTTCTCTCAGAAAGGTTTATTTTGTTTTTCAGCCCTGACTTTGTGGAACAGACTGCATTTATTAAAACATCATTATCTGAAATTGTCATCTCATTTTAATGGGACTAAAAAGAAACTGAGTTTGTGTTCGAAAACATTTGTTGGTGCTATAGTTTAACACGATTATTTTTTCCCACAAAAAACTGAAATAAATTGCACAATAAATGTAAATGGAGTTGTTCCAATCTCATCCTGGTGATTCGTACAAGGAGACTAACTGAGCTCAGGGTTCTTCACTTTGGCCTTACAGGTGTAACAGCCTTTACGGCCAAAGAACGTGTAATCCACAGGAAATCATAGAGATCAATACATGCATACTTATTGTTTAGACATGGTGACTGTGGGCACTATGACATGAGTGCAGGGAAGTACAGAGAAAGTCTGGCTTATAGCTAATGATGCCTGTCTTCTCAGTGGAAGAGTGTGAAGCTGCATATTGGTACTGTTTCATGCCTGACTGACACAGCAATAAATCATCTGGTTGATCAGAGGTAAGTCCAAACAGCAGGTAAGTCCATTAGGTAAAGAAATGGTTCTCATAAGGGAACTCAACTACTAAAGAAGAGCAGGAAGGTGTTGACCTTTAAAACTCGAAAACTTTAGAGAATAGAGTAGCTCAATCTGTTTAAACACATTTCATCAGTGAAACTAAAAAACATACATATTTAGAATATGGTGAATGTAGCACCTTAGACTTGTATGCTAACAATTTTTCTCAGAAGAGTCCTAATAACTCAATCCAATATCTTCCTCATATACACAGTAAGTAAACAGGAACTGCTTCACATTAAAATCACTCTGCTATTACCTGGTAAAATCACACACTTTTCTGCTTATTTATTTGTTTTACACCAGCACTGGACTAATATAGTAAAGAAATAAGGAATAAGAATTAACCATGGGTTTGTTGTTAAAACCTTTTGTATTTTCTGTTAATGGGAGGTTTAAAAAATGCTATTCACAGAGATGGCTAAGCTTTTTTATCTGAATAAGTTGCAGCTCAGTGCTCTCCCCTTCAGAGTGTTGGTTGGATTCTAGTTCTTCCTACTTTCTACTGGACGAACAAATACCACCACCAACACAATCTTCTTGAGATCAATGTCTGCCATGAGTGGAGTGTTACAGTGCAATTCATTTACTCACACAGCATTCCAGTGGAAATAGCCGGGACATCCCACTCCCCGTGGATCATCATCCCCGAAGGCCAACGACGATGGCAGCGCAGAGAGAGGAAACAGAAGCGTTTCCTTGGTGACACCGCAGGGACTGCACTTAATTTCCTTGTACTTGTTACAATGACAACAGAGATATTCTGATATTTGTAACAACAACATAGACGACATGGAAAAATTATATTGAATTAACTCCTAAACCATATCTATTGGAACATGCGTAGAAAAATTGGTACACAGAGCCAAACATAGAGTATTGCAGTGCTAGAGAAAATGTGTCTGCTGTTTATGGACAGAGTTACATGTAGGCGATGCTTATAAAACTTCATAAACACATCCATCATAGTTTCCTGGTTAAGTGAGCAGCTGAGGCAGTCTGTGAAGGCCATTCGCTCAAAGTGTAAATGTCCCCCACAGTGATTTCATGCTATACATCTTTCTATCTTATTTTTGTTGGATAATATCACAGCAGAATTCATGTTTAATCCTTCAGCTACAGGTTTGCTCAGCAGGTTTTACATCACACAGTGATTTCTAATATTTGGAAAGCAGCTCCAGTGTGCTTTAAATTCCCCTAATAATCTGATTTACATTATAATGCCAAACATATTTGCTTAGGGGCCAAGCCTAATTCCTGAAAAACAACCACAGCCCTTCCACCAAATTTGAAACTTAACACAGTACAATCAGACATATACCATTCCTCTGGCAACCAAACCAGAGAACACATCTTCACTGCTCTAGAGTCCAGTGGTGGTATACTGGTGTACCAGTGGTGGGATGCAGCTCAGCCATGGATACCATTCCAAGAAGCCCTCTACACACTGAGGTCTGAAGGATGTAGTGTAGGTCTCAAACTAAAAAAAGTCAAAGTCAGAGGTGAAGTGCCAGAAACTGCAGTTCCTTTACTTTACATGCCCAGTAAAGGGAAAGTAAGTCCGTTCCCACAGACCACTTGGGCATAAACCTGTCTGCTGCCTTTGTTGACAGATTCATCTTTATAATAACTGTAGAATAAATGTTTGTGTTAAACATCTCGCTATCTGAAGGACATTTCAACAACTTTTTTGTGCAAAACTAGTCGACCAATGTTTTCTTTTTCAGTTGTATCGCTGAACATGTTTTTCTCTTGCTTAGACATGTCTTTGCTTTTCACTTTTTCCCTGAATGGTTTTGGCTTCTTTTAAATAGTGACACAAATTACCCATCAATAATAGAGAGCGTTATTAAACATTTTGGTTATTTTGTGTCCCCAGAGGATTTTCCATCCGCCCACTCTTTTATGTACTCGTTAAAATGATAGAAAAAGTCTATATTTGACCTGTGTTCAGGTTGTACACAGCACAGATTCTCTTGATGCTAGAGGTGTAATAGAATGACCACAGCAACATTAGAGAGCAAACGTTTCTATTTGAAAGAACAGTTCACATAAGAAGGACAGCATCAGGCTACTTAGATTACACTCTTAGTTTTTTTAAATTTACATTTTGTTTGCTTCTTACCGTCTAGACAAAATTAGTTAATAATTCACACTATTTAATAATTCACAATGTGAATTAACCTAAGCATACCCATGGAGTTCAAGGACAAGGGATCCTGACCAGGCGTACGTTATGTGACAGGTGTATGAATGAGACCAGGCCGCCTGTTAGCTGCTGTGTGTTGTAATATTTGAAGCATCAACAGTTTATAAAGCACGAAATGACCTTTTTTTCAAGGTAACAGTTGTACTTGGATACTGATTTCTGTCCTTCAAATACAGCAGACACATTTGAGACCAGTGTGTGTCCTTATTTCAGTGCAGTTCAATTCTATTTATATAGCGTCAAATCACAACAACAGTCGCCTCAAGGTACTTTATATTGTACAGTAGACTCTACAATAATACATAAAGAGAAAAACCCAACAATCATATGACCCCCTATGAGCAAGCACTTTGGCGACAGTGGGAAGGAAAAACTCCCTTTTAACAGGCTCAGGGAGGGGCGGGGCCATCTGCTGTGATTGGTTGGGGTGAGAGAAGGAAGACAGGATAAAGACATGCTGTGGAAGAGAGACAGAGATTAATAACAGATATGATTCAGTGCAGAGAGGTCTATTAACACATAGTGAGTGAGGAAGAAACACCCAATGCATCATGGGAATCCCCCAGCAGCCTACGTCTATTGCAGCATAACTAAGGGAGGATTCAGGGTCACCTGGTCCAGCCCTAACTATATGCTTTAGCAAAAAGGAAAGTTTGAAGCCTAATCTTGAAAGTAGAGTAAAAGTAAAAGTAGAGAGTTGCCCATCCGTTGGTCTTCCTTGGTCTCTTGTGCTCTGAGGGTCTCTGGATGTCTGGAGTCTTGATCTCCTCCATACCTGCTTCATGCCCTGGAGGACGGGGCAGTGGCCCCCCACACCCTCTAGCAGATCATTACATGAAGGAACCTTTTAAATACAAGCGCGCTCAGGCTCACAGGTGTACACACAGGTGCTCACACACACAAACTACACCCTTTTTGGATCCTACCTCAAAGCATACTGTGCGCTGTCGATTCTACGTGCTGCACAATAATGTTTAATATTTAGTATTTACTGTTATATTCACATAGATTATCGCGGTGATGTTGTTTATTATATTGCTCTCTCTTTTTGCTTGTTTTCTCTTTTTTCTTTCTCAACAGGTGATCCAGGTGATTGATATATGCATTTTTTGTCTGTTTGTTTTGTTGTTTTTTGCCCTTTATCACCGTTCCTCTTCCCCGCTGTTTTTCTTTCCCTACCTCTCTTTCTTTCTCCCTTTTCTTTTCCCCAGTCATGTCTGTCCTGTGTGTAGCAAATGAAAATAAAATAAAATAAACAAAAAAAGAAAAGGTGAATCAAATACACCAATACGGCAAGGCCGGGATGGTCCATTTGGTAAAGTAAATCTGTTGGGCATCTTTCTTTGCCTTTAGACAATAATTCTGATGGCAAAAGAACCAAACGGGACAGGCGGGAAAAAACAAACAAACAAAACGCTTATTAAATGTTTGGATTCTCCTGAATCCAAACTGGAAGCTGGTTCCACAGAAGAGGGGCCTGAAAACTAAAGGCTCTGCCTCCCATTCTACTTTTAAATACTCTAGGAACAACAAGTAAGCCTGCAGTGCAAGAGCGAAGTGCTCTAATAGGGTGATATGGTACTACAAGGTCATTAAGATAAGATGGGGCCTGATTATTTAAGACCTTGTATGTGAGGAGCAGGAATTTGAATTCTGGATTTAACAGGAAGCCAATGAAGGGAAGCCAAAACAGGAGAAATCTGCTCTCTCTTTCTAGTCCCTGTCAGGACTCTTGCTGCAGCATTTTGGATCAGCTGAAGGCTTTTCAGCGAGTTTTTAGGACATCCTGATAATAATGAATTATGGAACCTGTGGTTTGGTTCCAGCACTGGCACAACCTGATGTGGTTAGTACTGACAAGATGGCCTTACCAGATTGTGTCGCAAATGTCAGAAAACACCACACAGCTTCGCCATGTAATGCAGACCTGTGGCTAACTTTTATTCATGCTGAGTCAGTGATGACAGTCAAGGGTCAAATTGTGGCCTTTGGTATACTGTAGGTTTGGGCCAGTTCAATGTTATCAGGATACCAGACCACTGTGGTCACAAAACCCGTGAACAGATTTGAAAACACCACATGTTTATTATTATTTATCCTTACCTTTTTTTTTTAATTGAGTTGGACAGATTCATATTTGACAAGACTATACAATATTTATTTTTTTTAAATGAGGAGGACTACACAATAGGTTTTCGGACATATTTTTCCTTCTTGTGGAAAGATTTGAATAACACAACAGCAGTTCTTTGATGTTTGAGTATTTGTCCCTCTAGCTCTCCATAAGCATTTGTTTGTTTCATGCTTTTTTCTGTAAAGGTTGCAGTATGACTGATTGACGATCAGGACTGATTGCATCCATCATGTCTCGGCAGAGAAGAGTGTCAATTCCCTCCCCTGAGCCTGTGATTGAACATAGTGGGGGAGCAAATATAAAACCAGTCCAGACTCAGTGAAGCTTAGCATGATGTTGCCACTCAAGTTGCTCTTGGACATAATAAAAACAGATATTTGCTTTGTTGGTCAAGTGTGCTTCCATGTGCTCTAGTCTTAATTACTTCAAACATCAATTTAATTTGTTTTAACATATATGTAAGTAATCAGGGGTTGAAGTGGGACTGGAAAGTTCTTCAGTGAAATAAATCATGACATGAAATGACTCATGTAATAATTTCTGTTGTGACTTCGAGTTTTCTTTGTAGACAGGCTGTGGTCAGCTGACCTGTGCTGCATATACTTAATATTAGAGATGGCACGATACCACTTTTTTATGTCCGATACCGATACCGATATCATAAATTTGGATATCTGCCGATACCGATATGAATCCGATATAGTGTTTTTTAATCAATAAAACTGTTTCTTTAATATCTTGCTGCATTTTGTATAAATTCATACTCAAGTTTAAATAAACAACAACACTAAAGCTACTCTGTTATAGCTGTATGTAAAAAATACACTGCACCCAAAATATTTCATAGTTCAGCAATACTGATCAATCTAATAAACTTAAACCTACTCCATCCTTCCTATTCTGGTATTTTAAAGAGTACTTAGCAGAAATATTAAGCAACCTAACTAATAGGGTTGCAAACTCCCAGCAAAAAAAAAATAGGGAACCACCCCCCACCCTCCACCTCATGATGCTTAATCGACATAATCAACTTTAATTTGATGCAGTGTGAAAAAAAATGCACAGAAATAAATTATTTTTCAATTATAAGTAAATACATTCAACATCTTTCTACTACAGAATTGCAGAATTCACAGATGGTACCTTCCCAAAGGAAAAAGTACTATAGCTTACTGGGGTATATTAGACATTTAACAGTTACTATATACAGTAATGGACTTCTATACATTTTACATCAGATTAAAACTTTGGGTGTAAGATTCAGATAATTATTTATTACAAGCTAGACATTTTAAATGAGAATAAGAAAGAAAAGTATGCCTTTGTGCCCCCTTTTCCCTGTTCATGCCCTATCGGCCCCCCTGGCTAAACTTTGCTAGATCCGCCCCTGCACAGTTACCAGCCGTCAGCTGCGTAGAAAAGGATCCTGGTGTAGAAAGTAATATTAAATACATTCTAACAACAGCTTATCAAGCTTAAACGCGCTGCTGTTGTTCAGCCGCTGGTTTCCTCTTTCTGGTGCAAAGTGGGCCAAAAACAAAGAAGAGAGACGGACTCCCGACAGAAAAGCTGATCAGCTGATCATTAAGGAGTTTCATGAAGTAGCGGCAGGAGAGGGAGAGAGAGAGGCAGACGCTCCATATATCGGTGGTTAAGCTTAACGCAGGTACGCTTTACAAACATTCAGAGATGAACTTACACACTTGCTTTACTTCTCTCTGGGATAACTTCCTCGGAGATGAAATGCTGGTTTGGTAGCGAGGCTACAAATACACACAGTCACTCAATCACGTGAGGCACACTGCTCCGACTGCTACGGTTATGAGCCGAGTTACGCCATGTCGCAAGTTTTGTGAGGTGCTTTTTTGATATTTAATGGATCGGATTACATTTTTTATTTCTCGCCGATATCCGATCCATTAATTCACGTCAGTATCGGACCGATACCGATACCTAATATCGGATCGGTCCATCTCTACTTAATATACAGCCATCTTGCATGAGCCATGGCTGGTTTTCAAACCGTAGCCAGTATAAACACCAAGTATATTCAAACTATTACCGCTTTCTCAAAGTAAGCAGCATTATTTAAACTGACCTTCATTCCAGTGGTCAACAGGAAATAACAACAGGACAAACATAATGTTCAGTTGAGCAGGCGTGTGCAGATGGAGGTGGGTGTGGGTGGGGGGGTTGAGCACCTGCTTCTTTCCTCTTGGGTGCACCAAGGGCCCTTTTATTTTTTAGTCTGTGCCCCTCAACAATAACATTTAACTATTAATCACAATTTTGCTAAATAAAAGGATCTGGCTTGCATCAGTCACATGATGACTAACGCTCACCCTCGACGGCAGAGTGTCTGCAGCTCTGTCCACCGTGGTAGGGAACATTTCAAAGTTGTCACAGCCGGGGAGGCCAGAATACTGAACAGACCTGAAATGCAGATTCAACACGGAGGCTCCAAAGTGGCGTGAATAAAGTTTATTTTACAAAACGTGATCGTTTCAGTAACAATGTGAAACACTAGTGAATGGGGACAGGGGAGTAAAGATATAAAATCTATATACATATGTGAAGGCAACAATAGTCATCAACATTAGAGCTAAACACATGGTACTGTGAATCATGAGGAAAGCTGTGGAGGTCCGGGTGAGTGATCCAAAATGATCCAATCCTGAGGTCCAGGTGAGAAGCCAGGGAGGCAGGTAGGTGAAAGCGAGAAGTTGGAGTCTGTGCTGGAGCTGAGGCAGTTATGGTGGCAAGTTCGACCAGCAGCCAGGCTGTGGATTACTGCGACGGTTAGTGGATATTCTCCGTGGAGAAGAGTGAAAATGAGAGACAACAAGGTGAGTGCAAATTCAGAGTAACAACGTGACATGAATGATCCAAGAACTGACGCTCGTCAGCAGACGATCTGCTCCTAAATACATCCATGGTAATGAGCTCCAGGTGCAGCTCCAGGGAGGAAGTGAGGTTGGCTCCGCCCAAAGGAAGAGCCACGTAGCTCTAAATGCTGCCATTTACCTTGACAAAAGTAAGGTACAGGGCTTTTCCTGCCTTTATGCAGGGCTTATATTTATCTAATATGCATATCCACATAATTACAATTATCATAATTTCTATACAGTGTATTTTAAAGAAAATACATTAGGAAACCGATTATATTAGATTTATATTTCAAATATGACAAAATGCTCATTTTACAGTAGCAAAATTATATTATGTCTACAGTTTAAACATTTAATAAGCGTTCTGCATGCACAGAGTGGATAATCAAACAAATTAGGAATAAATACTAAGGGAAGGATTCTGGATCAGCACTATGATGTAAACTTGTGGCCACAGTATATACAGTATACTGGAGAAGGTATAAAATGTCACTGTATGTGTGTGTGTGTGTGTGTGTGGGTGGGTGTGTGTTTGTTTTTATGTATATAGATTTTTTAAAAATTATTACTCATGATACAACATTGTCCAGACTTGCACTGTAAGTAAATGAGGAGGAAACAGTGACAGAAGGCACTGTGTCAGGCAGTGGATCCCTCAGCAGCTGGATTACAAAGAGCTCAGGTGTTGCATTGCAAAGCGATTCAAGTATAAGAACAATAATAAACACAATGTTTTGCTTCTATAACATTGTCTATCATTGCATTATTATAGATTAGGTGCAGGAGTTGTTAAGTGTGGATTATTAAATAATAGATTAATGAAATAGCAAATTGTGCCTCGTTCTCAGATGAACAGCAGGTGGAGAGTGATAGATGAGATGAGGAGATGGAAGGGAGGCAAAGAGTGAGTCACAGGCAGAGCCTAGTTTATTTCCCACAGTTTTGTTGTCTTATGGTTCCAAGCTCTGTCACCAATCTTTGCATTTTATAATTATCTCAAAACACTTGTTTAATCAGCTCCCATCTCTCCTATGGACTCTTTAATGTCTACAGTCTGAGATCAGCACAGCCCTGCCCTCCAGCACTATCAGCAGCAGCAGCAGTAACATTGTACCCATCAGGTAAAACTACATTTGCTTTGCATTGTCCCCACCCCATGATAATGATATAGTATGATGTGATTTGTGAGGACTAGAAAAATTTGGTTTACAAAACCTGTGCTGGCAAATGGTACTGACTGTAGTGAGACTGTAGTGAAATTTTACATCACTTTAATGGTTAATTGTATGCTGAGCACTCAAAATAAAAAGAAGAAGAAAAGTTACAGATTCGCACGATCAAGGCTTGTTTGTGTAGTCTTAGTGGAAGGCTGTGTGCAGGACTGCAACAGAGAACCAGAGCAAGGTCAAGAAACAGTAGCTCTTGCAGATAGCTGCTACCTTAGGCGCATGAAACTGGATAATAGGTCAGGGAAAAGTGTGTGTGTGTGTGTGTGTGGATGTGTGTGTGTGTCCATCCCTAGGTGAAGCTGCACCCGATGGAGGAGAAGGAGAGCGCCAATAAGGGGGCTTAAGTCTAAACCACGGCCCTTCTAAACAGTTTTTGACCAATCAGATAGAAGCACATTGTCTTTTATAAATATGCGTACCGCTAATTAGGGTCTTCTGTCTTCCAGAATTTGGCCACAGCCGCTGCAGACTGTGGGTTTCTAACCGGACACAGATCCATGCACACAAACTGTTTTTGAAATATTAGATTCTTTATGAATGTGTGTTGTTGGCATTCAGCCTGGTTCTTGGTTCCCCTTGTTAACTTTGAGCACCCGCCCCTCCAACATCTCAGGACGGCCCTGCATCTGATATAAAGGTTTGCTCATTCTGCACATAATAAGGTTTTAAAAGCTTATTGCATTGGAAGTTAGACATCTACCACCGTCTTTGCTGATCCAAAATCATCTCATCAATTTCAGTTCAGATTTCTTCATGTGGTGTGTCTCGCTCTTGTAATGTCTGTGCTGCTATTCAAGACCTAACAAGGATATCACTTTGTTTCCTCCACCAGTCCAACACACTTTACCCATGTAACTGTAGCACAATACTGCAAAAAGGCAGGATTAGAGCTAACTGGAGAACATGAAGTTAACCTGATAAGCGTTAGGAGCAAGGACAAACCCACAGTACGTACTGTCACCAAATCAGCATGTGAGTCGTGTCTCTTATGTCATCTTGCTCACAGGGTGATTGACCCTTTATGTCTGTCAGACTATTTATCCATTTCCCTTAAAGGCCTGTCCAGCTGAGGGTCATGGGGGCCTGTTTGAGCTGTCACTGGGTGCACCCTGGACAGCTCATCACAGGGCTGCCAAGAGTACATAGAATATTAAACATTTAAATGCCATCATAAAAAATACATTAAGTAATATTACTAACACTACAAAATCTACTCTTATGCTCTGGTAATAAAACAAATACTTGGCACAGAGCTGCAGAATCTGTACTTAACTGAGTGTCTGTTAAGCTTTTCAGGTGGATGCAGTGTTGTCTTTGATTATTAATTGTCACTTTATTTCAACACAGTTAACAGAGGTGTGACGTCTCCGTTTGGACTTATCTTTGTAAACTTTGTGGCAGAAATATTTACTAGTCAGGAAAAACTACTGCTAGCTTTGAGAGGAACCTGATCTTTACCTCTACTGCAACATAATTACTACATTCCAAAAGTGATGTACAGTGCTCCCTCGCTATAATGCGGTTCAACTTTCACGGCCTCGCTGTTTCTCTGATTTTTTTTTGTGCAATTTTGCATGTTTTTTTTTTATAGCACATTGTGTTCTGCGTCCCAATTGGCTGTAGACCACTGTCAGTCAATCTCGTGCCGTGTCTCCTGTACAGCACAGAATGCGTTCAGCTTGTTAAATTTACATAAATCTTTGATCGCTAGCAGTGTGACTCTGAAGTGCTGCACTGTATGTTTGTAAGTTTTCTCCCCGACAAACACAAAAATGTCAACGAAACGTTTTGCACCGTCAAAGGCACCTTCTTCACTCACTATGTGTTAATAGACCTGCATTGAATCATACCTGTTATTAATCTCTGTCTCTCTTCCACAGCATGTCTTTATCCTGTCTTCCTTCTCTCACCCCAACCAATCACAGCAGATGGCCCCGCCCCTCCCTGAGCCTGGTTCTGCCGGAGGTTTCTTCCTGTTAAAAGGGAGTTTTTCCTTCCCACTGTCGCCAAAGTGCTTGCTCATAGGGGGTCATATGATTGTTGGGTTTTTCTCTTTATGGATTATTGTAGGGTCTACCTTACAATATGAAGCGCCTTGAGGCGACTGTTGTTGTGATTTGGCGCTATATAAATAAAATTGAATTGAGTTGAATTGAATTGGACATGCTAAAGGAAGATAGAAGTTACCTATTTTCCAGATTATAAGGTGCATTAAGCGAACCAAAACAGTCAGATAAGTCAAACTTTACTCACCTCATTCTTCTTGCTTCCTCTGCTTCTGTACCATTGATTCATTGATGCTGAATTCTCTGGCAGCTGCTCTATTCCCGTGTTCTGGACCTGAAAACAGGGTTTGATCTTTGGTTTTATTATATAATACTGGATTTATTTTTCTATGAAGGTTTGAACTTTGAGAGTGTTTAAACACGAGAGAAACGTGTGAAAATGTTCATGTCTGTCTGTGTACAAAGCATGTAGTGAAGGGTTTTACAGCCTTAAAACATCTATAATAATTGTAAAAAATAAAGTTGGCTGCTTCAAGGATTTCACCTATCGCAGGTTATTTTTAGAACATAACTCCCGCGATAAACGAGGGACCGCTGTACAGAGTTGGAAATGCTATGATATGGGGCTGTATAAGTACAAAAGATATAAGGGCGATGACATGACTACTTGTAGATATATCAGAAACTGTCTTACAGTGTGACATCGAGGCCTCCAAGTCTGGCAGAAGAGAACTTTTTAAAAAAAAAGGAAACCTTTGACTCTAGAAATGAACCTGACTCAAACAAAACATCTTTGGCATATTACTAAGACAAAGGTAGTGCAACACAATATGACAGTATTTCATTCTTATGATTTCATGGGTAACTCATTAAAAGCAATAAACCTGACAAATATCCTGCTTACAGTATATGGAGTGCTTCTGTGCTCTATAACAGCTTTTAAAATGCTGTTTGCTCCTTTGCTGTCTTAAATGTTGGTGTCGTGCATCTCCAGAGCATCCTTAGCATGCTTTAGGCAGAGCTGATGCAGCAAGATAAAAGTGGCTATAATTGCACAATTAATCAATTCTATTGTTTTGTAGATGCACCACATAATGGAGACAAGCCAATTTAGCATCTGTCAGGATAGATTGCTCTGTTTTCGACTACAAGAGGATTCTGAAATCAGTTTCAATACTTCAGGTACTTTCCTGAGGGTCATCAGTTGATTTACAATTTTCAAAGGATTGATCAATGTGTAATTTAGCTACATTGAATAAAAGAAGGACAATTATGTGCTTCAAGGAAATGTTATACTGACACGTTTTCTGCCAGTGAACTAAAATGCACGGCTTTTTTCTTTTGGCATCAGACAAACTACATATTGACACCAACTGCTTAGTGGTTAACATGCTTCATACAAAGAACAGATGGATGTCCTCTAATGTAGAAAAGTTGTTAAAGTGACAGTTGCACTTTCCTTTTGCGTAGCCAAATCTGTGCACCAGACACTCTCTACGAGATTAGAGCAGACGCCGTCCTTCTTCACTCTCACACGTTTCCTAGTGCGCTCAACTCCATCCTTAACCACTCTTGTATATGACTTACATCCTACACTGTAATCACTCTGTCTGCCCCTGAGGATGAGGCTGCTTTACTCACCCACTTCCTACTTCGTGCTCAATCCTTCCTTCTCTGATTGCATGTGCATGGAAAATCTACTGCTGTCCCAATTCACTCTGTCAAGTGGCTGGTTAACCTTCCCTATCATCTTCTAAATTGGGGTTTTTGCACTTGGCAACTGTAATATTTAATCTGCAGAAAATAGTCTTCACATTCCAACTACAGCGAAGAGGCATCCAAAGCCAACTTTGACATTATCAACCAAGTACTGTTTTTACATGCAACACCATTCGAGAATCCAGTTGTTTAATGGGATTTTCAAGTGTTGTCCCCCTCCACAGTGCAGATAATTTGTTGACATGTTTAAAATCAAAGGTGACTTTAAAATAATCAAAAGGTTTAACCTAGGGTATTAAGAACAAAGTCAGTGACTCACCTTAATCATAACTAACATATTCCTCTAGAATTTTTTTTTTTCTGAAATGGAATCGTTCACTGCCTCTAACCTCTCCACAGACAATCGTTTAGATTAAAGGAAAGAAATGATCTTCACTTTAACAACAGGAAGCTGATGTAAAAATTCTGGACCTGACCCTTCTGCTAACCCTAAATAGGTCACTGGTAAGAACTCAAAAATCATTTTAGACTTCACAGAGTCTGGATTAATAAAAGCTAGTTCCAGTATGGAAGATTAAAGTTACTGAACTGAAGTTTAAATTAATATTTCAAAGAGACGAGTTTAGCTTTGGTTTAGCTACATTGGAGCCTGAACAATAGTGAATCCATAAATAGACTATATGGTCAGCCAAAACAAAAGCCAATGTCGTCACTGTTGAAACTTTTTAAGGGATTTGGATGCTTAATTGTGAAATTTGGTATTGATGTTGTAAATGGACTGTTTTTTATATAACCTTTTCTAAAGACTAAAAGCCCTTACTGATTCTGCAGGGTATTCTTCGAACTGAGGAGTATTTACAGCACGTTTTCTATACATGCAGGTTTTACCCAGGTTTGAATAGGTGGATGAGGGAACAACAACCATTGATTTTCAGTCATGTCCTGATTGTATGTACTCCTAATTTAGGTTAAAATAAGAGAATGAGCAGTGTTATACTGCACAATTAGCTTTTCTAAGCAATACGAAGCATTTCTGCTTTCTGTTCTTTAGCAGCAAACCAGTAACAAGCAAAGGAGCCCACGGCTCCAATAACCAGTGAAAACCTGATACACACATTGCAGCACTTCAGATGCAAATGCAACTATGCAATGTGGGCAATATGATGATTTTTGCAAGGCAGGACACTGATCTCAGCTGAACAAAATCCTAAACACTTAAATACCAAAAATTAAGAAAAAAACCCACATGCATATGCAGATTGTTAATACTGCCCAGTATTCTAAGTTCCCTTGATATCTAAGTCTTTTTAGAGTCATGACTTAATTACTTTTGTGTTTGTTATTGTTTTATCTCACGAGTCCTTCTACAAGTGTTATTTTCTGTTGCACTCTGGGCTTTTAAGAGTGCCAGAATAACTAAATGCAGAGTGGTATGTAATCACACAGTGAGTGAAGAAGAAATACTCAGTGTATCATGGGAAACCCTCAGCAGCTTCTATTCATAAGGAGTTAGGAAAATAGAAGCAAGGTACTCCAACGACACTCAGTGTGAAAGTGGATTTTAAACCCACAATGTGCTGAAGAAGGGCATCTGTGGGAAACGTAGTTCTCTCCATTAGTAGTTCTTACCATGTTGTTTCATAGGCAGGTCATTTAAAGGAGAACTGGTGAAAAACTATGATTTCATTACCAATGTGGATTTTCTTAGAGGAATATATGAGTGTGTACACACACACACACACACACACACACGTTCAAAATTGAATACATTTTTTTCACAATTATTTTCAAATTTCTTTCTTTGAATCTCTGACATTCCTTAATATGTAATCAAATTACTTCAAAATATATTCAAATATATATGAAACACACTGTTCTGTCAACTTCTTTTAGAAATTTCTCAATAGGAATGTCAGGCACAGGACTCAGTACTGCACATGACAGGAGCCCAGAGAGAAATTGGCAAAACATCAGCTACTGGTATACAGAGCAGTCACTGGAGACTGTGAGACCAGACTGGCCAAGCTGTGCACGTCCTGGACTTACTACAAGAAAGCCTTCACTCAGTGGCTCACACCTGGATTCTACCTGTACCAGATCAAAAGGACTCTGAGAGCGTTCATCAGGACTTCCATGGGGATGTGATAACCCAAACTAGAGGGAAATTTGAAGCCTTTCAGTCTTGGGTCACAGCTGCTCATCCACATTTCCCTTTCAAACACATCCCAAGGATGCTCTACTACACTGAGGTCTGGTGACTAGAGGTGGGGACTGATGTCTAGTTTTAGGGAGTTTCCTGTCCTTAGCTGACAGGTGTGGACCCAGGTGTGGTCTTCTGTTGCTGTAGCCCACCTGCTTAAGGTCAAATGTGCTGTGCTTTGAAAGGTGCCCCTTCACATACCTTGTTGCCTTCCTATCAGCTCAAATCTGACTTTGCCTTCACATTCAGAGTTTTACCAATGTTCCAGACTGACTGACCTTCAGTTCTTAAAGTAATGATGGGCTGTTGTTTCTCTTCACTTAGCTGATTGGTTCTTGCCATAATATGAATTCTAACAGTTGTCAAATAGAGCTGTCAGCTGTGCACCAACCTGACTGCTGCACAACTGATGGTCCCAACGTCATTAAGAAGGAAAGAAATTCCACAAATGAACCCTGACAGGCTCACCTGTGAGGTGAAACCATGTCAGGTGACGACATCATGAAGCTCACTGAGAGAAGGCCGAGGGTTTGCAGCGCTATCAACAAAGCAAAGGGTGGAATCTAAAATATAAAACATATTTAGAGTTTTTTATCATTCATCATACATAATTACATAAATCTTGCTTCATATATTTGATGTCTTCAGTTTGTATCTACGATATAGAAAGAAGTAAAAAATAAAGAAAAACCATTAAATTGAGAAGGTGTGTCCAAACTTTAGACCGGTAGTGTAGATCTATATATCTATATCTATGATTATCATTGTTTTCAAGAATTCAAGAATTTTCAAGAGGAAGTCATCATATTAGACACTGACTGTGCTCTGCTGCAGTGTAACCTGCTGCAGCATGTATGTATAAGTCATTTTAAATCCCCAAGAGATTCAAATTCAGATTTAAAAACGTTTGGCTCTTTTTTTCTAACCTTTGGTGCATTGCTGGTGCTGTACAAAAGGGTTAGGTTTGTGTATGGGATTCCCTATGCCCCCTGAATGCACCATGGGTGCGCATGTCCGCAGCTTTAGTTCAGAGACAAACGGCAGCCGAACAACGGGCAGTGTGTGCGTTCATAAGACCGTAAGTTAATGTTTTACTTCACTCAGTTACGTTGGGGTTCAGCCATGAGCGTATTTGATGACTTACCAGCAGTTTCTGCTTCTGTTTAAGTGATGTTATGTATCAGTGGCAGTTCGCTAGCATAACAGATTTGTTCGCTAATTAGCTGCTAGCAGGGAGATTCGTTGTTATCATGTTGTTGATTCTGTGCTCTGTGTAACAGATGATGAACCAATGTAAAGTTGCCTTCAGTGCATAGTTGTACGTGGTGTGTTAATGCATAATGTCTGACTTTAAGTTTATGTAACCAGTCTGAAGTATAATGTCAGTTTATTTAGTTATACACTGTACTTGAGTACACCTCAGTTGTATCTTTATGTTTATTATGTAATTTGATTTCTAAGTGATTTGTATCATTATGCTTTGTCTGCAGAAACCACACACACACACACAATACAAAGACTGAGAACTTTATTCCTGGACTCTGCCTGTTTGTTCTTCCCACATCTGAACATTTGCAAGTGTTCTGACCCGACACTCTGAAGTGATTGCTGCCAGCTCAGATTTCCTTAACCCTTCTAAACATTTGGTCCTTCGAGCCGGATGAGAGCAACTGCTTCAGCCTTATATGTTCAGGATGGAAGACCGATATCCATACAGAGAGTCTGACCGCCCACGCAGACATAGCAAGCTGCCATCATACCTCCAGAATTATGAAGTGGACGACTTCGCTAAGAACCGACTCTCTTATGATGATCAGGGCAAGCATTCTACTCATCCTGAAATTCTCCAATATATTCATCATATGAAAGAGGAACACAATCAGCTCCGACTAGATGTGCAACGCCTGACAGAACTGATCTCTAGCTCTCCTGTACTAGCTCCACAGCATGCCACGACACGGTCTGGACATTGTGAGGATGTGACATCAACCACACCTGCCCACACTAGTAAGCTGGTGCCAATCAGAGGGCAGAAGAGCCCACATCAGCCTGAAAGTGCTCCACAGGTGCCATTTGGGGATGAGTCTCAACATCCAAAGGACAGCCAGCAGGGCCTGATCGAGGAGCTCACGCACAGTCTAAATGAAGCAGATCTTGACAGGGAGTGCAGCGCACAGTCACCATCACCTTCGGTCGACTCATGCCCTGAATCTCAAGATTTTCTTCCACCAATGACACCAGGTGAGAGGCCCCCTTCACTTCAAGCTTCAGCAGCAAGGGGACGGTCACCGTATTATGCAGGACAAAGAAGGGTTGATGAGGTGTATGCTCGTCGCCACAGGAACTACAGTCAGCCTGCCACTTCTCCTAGATTGCCAAGGCTAGGGGCCGGCTCTGAAGATGACCCATACTACAGACAAGATGACAGGTATCCTACCCCTGGTCACCCAAGCTGCCCTGACAGTCACTATCGTTCTCCTTATGGATATGGGTATCAGGATTCGAGTCATCCGTACAGGCGCTGTGGTAACTACCCAGATGACCGCCGACAGTGTCCACCCGATCGTCTGCAACCAGGTGGGTGCCCTCAGACACCACTCTCTCTCAGCAGAGCCCAACCAATAGAGACTTATCGTGGACCTCAACCAACGATCCCTGACTTTGTGCACGAGGACCCACGTGAGTTTGCAAGATTAAAGTTAGCTCTAGATAACATACTTCCACTTGATGCTCCTGAACACTTCAAGTTCCAGATCTTGACAGATCACCTTAAGTGTGAAGATGCACTACTTGTAGCTGACTCATACAGTAACAGTCCATTCCCATTTGCTGACACCATGAGAGCACTTACAGAAATGTATGGGCAACCTCAACATCTGGCCTTAAAAAGGATTACCAAACTGATGGATGGACCCAACATTAGGAGTGGTGACATCAGAGCCTTCAAGTCTTTTGCCCTCCAAGTCTGTGCGCTAGTGGGGATGCTACACCAGTTGGGAGAACAAGGTCGGACAGAGTTGAGGTGTGGCTCACATGTATCTCGCCTCTTAGCTAAGTTACCTTATGACCTAAGAGCAAATTTCCAGAGATTTGTTAATCCCCTCAACACTCCTATACCAACACTGCTTGATCTGGCTGAATGGCTCGAGTATGAGGTGCGTGTCCAGGTAATTGGAGACCAATACTGTGACCACTCCGATAGGGAGAGGCAAGTTTCACGGAAGGAGAGACGTCCTGAGCATAAGTTTCAGAAGGCTACCACCATTCTCCATGGTAGTGAGCCCAGGAGAAAGATGGAAGGTGACATGGCAGCGACACAAGAAAGGCCCAAGAAGTACTGCCCATTCTGTAATACGGTGCAGCATTACCTGAATCAGTGCAGTAACTTCAAACTCTTGTCGAAGGAGCAGAAGACAGAGTGGATTAAGGTGAATAAGAGGTGCTGGCGATGCGCCCGTGATCATCAAGCAGCTAAGTGTAACCTCAAAGCCAAGTGTAAACCATGTGGGCGGCGACATCTGGAAGTTCTTCATGATGTCAATACCAGCCCAGATGCTACAGCCTCTGATTCAACCAGTGCACCAGAGGAAAGCACGTGCTTAGTAAGCTCCACTTCTGAGACACTGTACGTAGACCGGCAAACCAATAGCAGTCAGGTGCTACTCAAGCTAAGTCGTGTCATCATTAGGAGCAGTACCAAGATGGTTGAAACCTATGCTATACTGGATGATGGTTCAGAGCGTACCATACTTCTGCATGAAGCAGCTGATCGCTTGGGGCTGCATGGGGAAGCTGAAGACCTAGCACTCCGCACTGTCCGTCAAGATAGCTGTACCATCCATGGTGCCGCTGTGTCATTCTCCATTTCTCCTGCCTCACAGCCTAACAAGTCCTTCCAGATCCACCGAGCCTTCACAGCAAAGGAACTTGGCCTAGCACGCCATAGTTACCCAATAAGAGCATTACAGGAGCGGTACCGTCACCTTAAGCACCTGCCACTGCCAGACATAAAGGAAGTACAGCCCCTTCTGCTTATTGGGTCGGATAATCCACATCTTCTCACTCCTGTGGAGCCAGTACGTCTAGGCCCTCCAGGTGGACCAGCAGCTGTGCACACCCGACTTGGATGGACTTTGCAGGGTCCATCGAGATTCCTACGTCAGCGGCTAACCCCACAGCAGTGTCTCTTCACCTCTGGGGCCTCACCAGAAGCTGAGCTCTTCAGCCATGTTGAGAGACTCTGGAAGATGGAAATCTTGCCATACCGGAGTGAACGACTCATTACCAGGTCCCGGCAAGACGCTGAGGCCATTCAGAGACTTGAAGAACGGACAATTCGAGTAACAATTGATGGAGTAAACCGCTACGCCACCCCACTACTGTGGAAGAAGAATCTTCCCCCACTTTGTGCTACACCAGAGGCAGTTTTGGCCCAGCTTCGTGGTACAGAGAAACGACTTGCCAGAGAACCACAGAAGGCAGCTGCCTACTCTCTGGAAATCCAAAAACTGCTGCAGGCTGGCTTCGTCACAGCTGTTGCACCGGAAGAGGCCGCAGTGTGTAACTGTTCGTGGTTTATCCCCCATCACATGGTGCACCACAACGGGAAGGACAGGATAGTGTTCAACTGTTCCTTCACCTACAAGGGTCAGAGCCTGAACGACTGCCTTCTTCCAGGGCCTACACTGGGAGCTAGCCTGTTGGGAGTCCTTCTCAGGTTCAGGGAACACCCAGTCGCCTTCAGCAGTGACATAAAGGGGATGTTCCATCAGGTCCGTCTGCTAGATGAGGACAAACGCTTTCTCTGTTTCCTGTGGCGAGACATGGAGGTAGACGAAAAACCCACCATCTACCAGTGGCAGGTGCTTCCCTTTGGGACTACATGCAGTCCGTGCTGCGCTACCTTTGCACTTCAACACCATGTCCACAAACACACTGAGCCAGGGGAGGATGCTCGTCTGTCCATAGAACGTAATTTCTATGTTGACAACTGTTTGCAGAGCCTCCCATCAGAAGGCCAAGCCAAGAAGTTGGTGGATCGCCTGCAGTCTCTCCTCTTGGAGGGTGGATTTGAACTACGACAATGGGCTAGCAATGTCCACACGGTCATCAGCCACCTACCAGTTGAGTCCCAGTCAGAGGGTAGCGTTCTCTGGCTCTCCCAGGAGTCAGCCGATCCTCAAGAGCGCACTCTAGGGCTCGTATGGCACTGTAAGAGTGATGCACTCCGGTACAAGCATCAGCAGAGCGTCAGTTCAGAGCCAACAATGCGCAACATTTATCGGCTGCTCGCCCAGCAGTATGATCCTCTCGGGTTTCTTATTCCATATACAACCAGAGCAAAGGTCATCGTGCAACACCTCTGGGACAAGAAAAGAGGATGGGATGATCCTCACTTACCTGAGAATCTGCTCCATGCCTGGCGTTTGTGGGAAAGTGAACTTGGCCAGCTCTCACAGATAACACTGCCGAGATGCTACACTGACCCACACTCGGATTGTAGTAAGAGCCATCGAAGCCTTCATGTGTTCTGTGATGCCTCTGAGCGTGCCTATGGGTCTGTGGCATATCTACGCACCGACCAAGGGGAAGGAAAGGTCCAGGTGGCTTTTTTGGCTGCAAGGTCGAGAGTTGCACCCAAGAAGCAACTCTCAATTCCAAGGCTAGAGTTGTGTGGAGCCCTTACAGGAGCACAGCTGGCTTCTGTTCTGAAGAAAGAACTGACCCTTGACATCCAAGATGTGGTGTTCTGGACAGACTCGACTACAGTGCTTAACTGGCTCCATTCAGATTCATGCAGATATAAAGTCTTTGTGGGAACCAGAGTTGCAGAGGTACAAGAACTCTCTGCTGGAGCCTCTTGGCGGTACGTGGACTCAGGAACCAATCCAGCAGACGGTATCACGAGAGGGAAAACTGTGGCTCAGCTTGCTGGTGAGAATCGATGGAGCCGGGGGCCACCATTTCTTCAGCTGCCACCCAGCCTTTGGCCACAAGCACCGGTGGGAGAAGCTAAGGAGGAAGTGGATGAGCTGAAGAAGCCAGTGTTCTGTGGTCTGCTTACTGGATCCGCTAGTCCAGCGATACCTGACGTCAAACAGTTCAGCACGTATGAGGAACTTCTGAAAGCCACTGCTCAATTGATGCACGGGGCGGCTACGGACACCAGTCACCCTGATGCTGATGATTTTCGAAGGGCAGAGCTGGCCCTACTTAGACATTCTCAGATGGAGAGCTTCCCGAAAGAATTCACATTGCTTAAATCAGAGAAGCTGATTCCATCCAGTAGCAGGCTAATTACCCTCGCTCCTGAGTATGACAAGGCTTCTGACTTGATTAGAGTTGGAGGTCGACTCCGCAGATGTGAAGGCCTGAGCCCTGAGGTACTACACCCTGTACTTCTAGAGCTCGCTCACCCAGTTACGAAGCTTCTAATCCAGCGATGTGACAATAAGCTCAACCACCCGGGAGCTGAACGTGTTTTCGCTGAGTTGCGCCGGAAATACTGGATCTTAAGGGGGAGAGAGGCAGTCAGAAGACATCAGCATTACTGTCCCGAATGCAAGAAGTGGAGAGGTCAACCAGAAGTCCCGAAAATGGCAGATTTGCCGCCCTCAAGTTTGAGGCTCTTCCGACCTGCTTTCTATTCAACTGGAATGGACTGTTTCGGCCCTATGCTCATTAAAGTGGGTCGGCGCACAGAAAAAAGGTGGGGCATCCTTTTCAAGTGTCTTACTACTCGAGCAGTTCACCTGGATCTGCTGGTAAACATGGATGTTGACTCCTTCTTGATGTCACTCAGACGGTTCATAGCCCGTAGAGGGAAGCCGTTTGAACTCCTTTCAGACCAGGGTACCAACTTTCGAGGTGCAAGTAAGGAACTACAAGAAGCATTCACTGCCCTCACACCAGATCTTAGACAGCAACTGGCGGCAGAACAGATCCGATTCTCTTTCAATCCCCCTAGTGCTCCACACTTTGGTGGGTCTTGGGAGAGAGAGGTGCGATCTGTGAAAACCGCCCTGCGCACCACGTTGGGAGCGCAGATAGTGTCAGAGGAAGTGCTGAGGACTGTCCTGCTTGAGGTGGAGAGTATACTCAACTCCAGGCCTTTGGGTTATGTTTCTTCAGACATCGCAGACCCAGATCCCATCACGCCCTACTCTTTGTTGATGGGGCGGCCAGATTGCTCTCTACCCCAAGTGTTCTATCCAGAATCCGAGCTGCTCAGTCGTAAGAGGTGGAGACACACTCAAGTCCTGACTGACCAATTCTGGAAGCACTTCTTACGGCATTTTATGCCCACCTTGCAACCACGGCAGAAATGGCACAAGGAAACAGACAACATTGCAGTTGGATCTGTAGTTCTCATTGTTGATCAGCAGACCCCACGAGCGCTCTGGCAAATAGGAACTGTGAAAACTATCTTACCAGGGGCTGATGATCGTGTCAGAGCTGCAGTCGTTCAAGTAAAGGACCGAACTTACACTCGCCCAGTGGCACGGCTCATCAGGTTGCCTGTTCTACCCCAGGATTCTGCTTAGGTGCAGAGGACATTCCACCAAGGTCAAATTTGTACACCAAATTTGGGGGCGGCTGTACAAAAGGGTTAGGTTTGTGTATGGGATTCCCTATGCCCCCTGAATGCACCATGGGTGCGCATGTCCGCAGCTTTAGTTCAGAGACAAACGGCAGCCGAACAACGGGCAGTGTGTGCGTTCATAAGACCGTAAGTTAATGTTTTACTTCACTCAGTTACGTTGGGGTTCAGCCATGAGCGTATTTGATGACTTACCAGCAGTTTCTGCTTCTGTTTAAGTGATGTTATGTATCAGTGGCAGTTCGCTAGCATAACAGATTTGTTCGCTAATTAGCTGCTAGCAGGGAGATTCGTTGTTATCATGTTGTTGATTCTGTGCTCTGTGTAACAGATGATGAACCAATGTAAAGTTGCCTTCAGTGCATAGTTGTACGTGGTGTGTTAATGCATAATGTCTGACTTTAAGTTTATGTAACCAGTCTGAAGTATAATGTCAGTTTATTTAGTTATACACTGTACTTGAGTACACCTCAGTTGTATCTTTATGTTTATTATGTAATTTGATTTCTAAGTGATTTGTATCATTATGCTTTGTCTGCAGAAACCACACACACACACACACACACACACAATACAAAGACTGAGAACTTTATTCCTGGACTCTGCCTGTTTGTTCTTCCCACATCTGAACATTTGCAAGTGTTCTGACCCGACACTCTGAAGTGATTGCTGCCAGCTCAGATTTCCTTAACCCTTCTAAACAGGTGCAGTAGAGTGCTGCTGTTAGTAAGAAGACTATGAAGGTCATCAGATCAGTTTCAGGGGTCAAACTTTTCATATTATCGTTGAGCAGTTATAATGCAGACAAGCAAAAGACATTAATCTAAGACATTTCTGCCTTTATATTCACGGTGAATTAATGCCTATTTCTATTTTTGTATATATATTTTATTTACATTATACTGACGTTTGTTTTAGACCCGGTTTGACTGAAGCATTTTTCTGACTGTGGTGTGTGGGATGTAAGTTGTTAATATTGTACAGTTTGAGCATGGCTGACATACTGGAGTTTGCTTTTAGCAGACATGCTGTAGAAAAGAGAAAATAGAAGTGAATTCACTGGGGCTCCGTTTTTTTTATCGTACCTTTCTGAAGGCCCAGTTCAGTTTCAGTGACCTAGTTCAGTGATACATTTGTGACAGGAGGTGCACACCTGATAAGCCAAAGTGACATTTCAGTTGTTGAGCTGCATACATACAACTTCCAGCTGTTTGTAATACACAGTCTATCACCCTGCTGATACCTGTGAATATCACAGCAAAAGGTTTAAAGTTCTGCTCCGCCTAGATTTACCTTCAACTAAAGTGTGCATGTTTTCAATCATTTGAATCATTTGACATTCAAATCTTAAATCATACAAAGATCTGCAGTGATCATCATGTAGAATTATTCAAGGACTAAATTTTAATACTTATACAGCTAGGTGATTGGAAGCAAAAAGTATGAAGTTTCTATGCAAATACAAACTGACACCATAAATCACACATGCTTGGATCACACAGTTCACTGGATTTGCATTAGCAGCATATTAAAAGTCCAATAAGGCAAAAGAGACCCACCCAGACTGTTTAAAAGCAGATGCACAACATGTAGAAGAGTAGAATGTATTTAAATTAAAATTTGAGCATTGAAAAATAAAAATAAAACTGATAAAGTGCAACACAAAATATTTACACCTCTCTGTCAAAAAGGACAAAACATGTTGGCTGCGCTAAAAAATCATATTAAGTCCAAGATCAGCAGCAGTAGAACTGAAACTCAACAACTTACTGAAAATATAAAACTAGCAATTAAATGACCTGTTAAAATAACATAGGTTCAATATCAGCAGTTCATCTGGTACAGTCGGTCTATGAGAAACAAATGCACTGGGCACGTCAGCAAAGCACAAACTGTCAGCAGTGGGACAATAATGCTGCTGCCCTCAGGAGGAGGTGTGCAGTTTCAGACACTGTTGTCATCAGCAGTGTTAGAATGGGCACAAAGAGAAACTGGATGAGCTCTTTGATAACCACTGAGGAAAAAGATGCGTGAATATGAATTACATTTAACATCATTCTAACTGAGACCATTTGGTGCTTTCCTGATGAAGACCGACAGAACATGAACTACTGATGAAGCAGCTGTCACCTCAGGCCTATCAGTCTGACCTGTCTAAGAGTTGGACTTGAACAATTAAACAGTGTTTATGAAAAAGTCATGAGGAAGTTGATGCTGTAGGCAGAACTGTTTTTTTAAACTGCCACTTTATATAAAGTTTGAGTTTGTCTTTGAGAAGCATGAAATGTGCAGTGCAGTGCATGATAAACACTGTAACAGCACAGCAGTAATTTAATGACAAATTATATATATAGTTCAAAGTTGTACTTGCAGTTTTTCAGTTGCCTTTCAAGGCTTGGGTTCAACACAGTAGCAGAATGCAACAAAGCCTGCTGGAGGTGTAAAGCCCTGAACCTTTAGGTGATCTTCTTTCCTATTTCATTGCTCTGAATAACTGAAAACTTACCTGAAATGCAAATACTGGTTGATTTATTTTGTAGACTCATTTTGATAGTCATGGTAACACTAATTGTTACATTTTCTGAAAGTTCGCTTTGACTGGTTCACCATGAACGTCACTCCAGGCTTCACTTTCTGACTTCTTTTACTAAGAAACAGAGCAGGATATATGCAATGGGCCCAGAAACAGTAGGATTTATTTAAAGGGTAACCTGTCTGGCTCTCTGCTTCATTTTCTTGAGCTACAGGAGTTTTCCATATTTGCAATTCACTTAAGCTGCCTTTATTTTGAAATATGTCTATTCTCACTGGCATCATGGAGAGTCAAGAGCACAAAATGTTAACTTAACTGAATGTTAAGAGCAGCCAGAAGAATAGCAGAAACATTAAACTTGTCCATGTTTAATATGAACATTTGCCACTGTAGCAGCATAAAGATGACAGACAAAAGCATAATAGCTCTACTTTAACTTTCAAAAAGCTTTCATGAGCCGTGCAGAGGGGAATGTCTTTAAGTGTTGAATAAACTGACACCTGTAGAAGCACATAAAGAGTAACTCCAAGCAGGTATTTTCTAATAAATTTAACTGAATCATCTCTTAAGGGACTCATACTTATCTAAATGTCAACAAAAAGTATTGTGAAAAACGTGTGACATGTCCCTCGTGTGACTGTTACACCTTCTCGGGGTAACTGTCTGAGCTTAATTGTCTCTACACGTCCATTACGAATAACTTGTTTGTTGTAAGTGCACAAAAGGCAGAGACAAGTGAGGTGAGGTCAGAGAAAAGGTCATGCATCGTTTGTTGGGACAAAGAAGGCTGCACCATTCATCAGACCAGCAAAACAACTCAATCCTACACAGTTGGTGTATTGTCAAAAAGTTAAAAAATGGAGAGCTCGTGACTGAGAACAGATGGTGCGCAGGCTGACCCAGAAAGAGCAGCAGCAGATTGGACTGCATAATTCTGAGGAAAAATCAAGAAAAGCAGGCGAGAAACAGCAGCAACGATCAACAAGACTCACCTGATACAGCTCATTTCACAAGCTATTAGAGACAGCAGTGTGGGTGGAAAGGGAAGAGGTGCAGCTGGAACATTCATAACATAACTGAGATCTGCAGACAGCAGTGTTTGCAGATGTGTTATTCTTTGATGGATTCAGCTTCATTCTGCATGGCTGTGATGGCTGAAAGTTTGTGTGGCAGACTCTGTTGGTGCACTCTGTAACTCTGAACTAACTCTAACATTCCTCGTTTCATGTGATGTCTTTAAAGTGAATAGAGCTTGCTTCGTGCAACCAAATATACATGTCATGGTCCTGAGTCTGTGACTCAGTGATTTTGTGTTTGGTGTATTTATTGTTGTTGCTATTATTATTATTTGTGGGCTGTTTTGTGATGGTTTGTGTTTTGGGGTTTTGGATACTGGGTTTCAGGGTTTGTGCTCCCTCTGTTGGTCCCTGGTGTTAGTGTTCCCCTGTCTCGTCAGGTTAATCAGGTCCAGCTGTGTCTCCCACCTGTGTGTGATTTCCCAGTGTCCCTCTGTGTATTTATAGTGTGTGTCTGCCTCTGTTCCTTGTCGCGTCATCTCTGTTCATCCTCCGTGTTACCCTGTGTTTCTGCCAAGGGCGTAGATTTGGCATGGACGGAAGGGACATGTCCCCACCAATATCCAGCGATTATTGAATTGTCACCACCAATAATTTGATCTCTTCGAGTAAAGAAAAACAAAACCGATAAAAAGAAAAAAAAAAACGATCTGTCAACGTCTCATTCACCCAGCGGTGCAGAAAGAGTTAAATTACGTTCTCTACTGGAGTCCTGCCTCATGTGACAAATACGGCCAATGTGATTGGCTGTGCCTTTCAGGGAGCTCTGTTTAGTTTTAGCAGTGACAATCCTGCGCTGCGAGGACCTGCAAGGAGGAGACGAGGAAAAAGGAAGAACCTGGATATAAGAAAGTATTTTTCAAAGGAACCTGTAAGTCACTTAAAGTCAAGTTCACTCATAAAATGTGTCCGTCATAATAACGTTACAGGCTATGCTACGCCATACATGCCAACACTCCCGATTTTTCCGGGAGAATCCCGAATTTCAGTGCTTCTCCCGACAATCTTCCGGAGCCACCATTCTCCCGAATTTCTCCTGATTTTCCACCCGGACAACAAAATTGAAAAACCATATCCCAGATTGGCTCAGCCAATTCCAGTTTCCAGCAATGGCTACTACTACTGCAGCTACTTAGTTTTAATATTACTCTTATTACTCTTTCTGGGTCGCAAAATAAACTTTTAACATACTTTCAGGCGAGAATGTAGCTGTGTAAACTTCAAATATCTGTGTTATTGTACTTACATTATAATCAATCAACTCCCTTTTGTCCACCTAAAATATATTTACAGAACTATTTTTGCATTTGTTGCAATTTCAGCTGTCCTCTTGGCCATACTACTCTTAAGAGAAACATTTTTAAAGTAAACAAGAATTTTTTTAACTGCATAAATAAAGGATACATAAAAGTCACTGCCAAAAACTGATTGCAGCTTCTACCTTGTTACAGGAATGTTGTTTGTTGCTCAAGATGACTTGACATAATTCATGAGGGATATATTAGACACATATTATAGACCAACAAGTTATTTATAGCAGTTTAAATACAAGCAATCAGTTTTTGGGACAACACCTGGTCCTCAGGTGGACGCAGCCTCTGAATTTGGACACCCCCGGCCTGTTTCTGGCCGGACAATAATAACAGTGACATTTAACTTATTTTATCCGATAAATAAACATTGTAAAATTCAAGTTTTACAATGCCCAACAGCCCTTTTGAATGTCTCCCTAATTCTGAGGTCTCAAGGTTGGCAAGTATGTGCGAGGCTTTGGCCCACACCAGTCTAAAATTGTATGTAACCATGAATAACGTCTTGCCATGTCATATTGGACACTGAGTTGTTGTGTGGGGCACCAGTAGTCCATGTCTGTTGCTGTAACAGTAGTTCATGTTTAGAATAAAACATCCCAGCTCACTGAGTTGATCGGGGCAACAGTGCCTAAAATGTTGCATAATTTTGCTGAGAGATCTTTTACTTTGTGCTAATCTTAGATGAGTAGTTTTATGGACAAAAACCAGCAGGTCAGTCAGTGTTCCCTTAGTGCTAATGTATAACAGATGTTGGTGCACTATAACTGAACTAATGTTGTTAAGTCCTTAAAGTCATATTCTTTTATTGTCTTGACTGTATTTGAAGCTATTTTTATTTTTGTATGATACCTGATTTATATGGAATATGGCTGAAGTAAACTAAAGTCTAAAATACTTAGTCAGTCATTTGTTTAATAGTAATTTAACATTATATAATTCACATATAAAACTATGAATTGTAATTTTAAATGGTTTAAAAGCATGTAGAATAGTATATGTAGGCAAGTATATTTCTCCTTTTTTATCAAGAAGCAAAGACAAAAAGGAAAAAAAAGAAACAGGGCGGGGTTCGGTGGTTGAATCATCCGTCCCCACCAATGCCAAAACCAAATCTACGCCCTTGGTTTCTGCGTTACTCCGCGAACCTCTCTGTGTCTCCACTATGTGCTCTCCCTGCAGTTCTCCTCTTGTGTTTCAGGTTTGCCGTTCTATAGTTTAGTTTTCCCAGTTTAGTTTATCCTCAGTTCTGCTTTGCCTTCCCCACTTTGTGTTCTGTCTTCTATAATAAATCTCCCTGCTTCTCAAGTAAGTGCTGCATTCGAGTCCTTCTCCACACTTCACACGGCTGCTGCCCCAGTCGTGACAATACATCGTTTAGTGTGTTCAATACAACGGATTACTCTGCTGTAGCTTTACCATAAGACTGAATCACTAGTCTCTTTAGAAGCATTACCTGCAAAACACAAGATTTTATGTAATATCAAATTTATTTAAGATTCAAATTATTTATTTAAAAGTGACTAAATAGTCTGAGTTCAAATTAGCAGATAAAATGCACAACACCAGCCAGCAGTGCATAACGACATATAGCAAAGACTTTTTGGCCCTCCTAAACCACCGTAGACATAGCTTGATCCAGACTTGGGGAGTTTACACAACTGAGCCTGTTCAACATCCAAAGACAGCTGCACCACAACTACAGACCTGTAGGAGGTGGAAACAGCTTCAATCTGCAAACAGCTTAATCTGCTCACTCAAAGTAGATTAAGACAACAGAGATTTGGAGTTTCTTCCCTGAAACAGAAAACAGGAATGTAATTGTCTTTACCCACAGCTGAAAAAACTGAATCCAGTGAAAAAAGTTAAGCTTGTATATATCCAATATGTATTTTATTTCAAGTAAATTATTTCAAAATTTTCTGGTTTAAATTTTGATTATGCTTCATAATCAAATCTCACATTATTCAAACATTTCCTGCAATCAGTGAGAAAGAGAGTTCTTGTAGAAAAATGTTGAACTGCTGAAAAGTAAACTTGTCTGAATTTCTGTGTCAGTGCAGCAGAGTTTGGAGGCTTGTGACTCTGATCAGCTGCATTTCAAGTTCTGGTTGCTTAGATCACGGCCTTCAGCTCATCATTGTTCAACTTCCTCCTAGAGCAGGGGTCGGCAACCTTTCTGATGATGAGTGCCGTTTAATATTTCCTCAGAAGTCAATGTGCCATATGATTGCATTAGCAATAAATTTAATATAGCTCTATATTAACAGTTACACACGATATAGAACAACTTTATAGAGTTATATTTGTTCGCAGATGTTGGCAGCTATCAGCGAATAGTTATCAGCTATTTTGAAGCTAAAAAAGACTCTTTTTATCCATAACAGCAAATGAACTGTACAACAGAAAATGCAAATGCTATTTATGGTCTCCTCACAACAATGATAAGAAAAATAAACTGTGCCAATATGGCATGTCTGTTAATACAGAGATACTAATGTTAATGTGATCTCTGGTCTCTGTCACGGATCCGAAATACAATGATAATGCCAATAATAAGTATAAGTAGCAGTAAAATATTCCTTATTCCACATCTCCCACTCAGAGACACAAGTCTCCGAGTGTCCAGCATTCAGACGGCTACCTGAGGACACTCATGTGAGAGAAAATCTGCTCACACAGATATGTAGAGCCAAATACTGTCAATACGGCCTCTGCAATGTTCTGAACACAGTTAAACTTGTCAGGTAGTGATGTCCAGCAGGTGAAAATGCAGCTCCATGAACACGCACAGCTGTGGATTCCAGCTGCATCTGTAGTTCTGTAAACTTTGGCCCCCACAGAGTCGAGGTTTTCAGTTCAATCAGCTGCATTTCGATGTCCTCTGTGTCCAGCCAGTTAATGCGAGACAAATCCAGCTGCTCATTAAAGCTTTCTGGTTTGATCAGGAAAGAAAACACTGGTCCATACACCTGAAAGTTCCGAAATGCATTGTGAATTCTGTCTCGAGTCTACCGATGTATCCATGTATTTCCGTGGTGCTGATGCTGCGCTAAGCGGACAGCTCCTGAAGCATTTAAGGTGTGGCAGTGTGTAAATTTCAACATCGCTTGAAAAAACTGCCAGCTAGCAACGTCCCTCTCAGTGATTTTTAGCCAATTACAAGTTGAATCTGGTAGTTGGGGTTGTTAGCTAAGATACCGTCATTAAGAAGCGGCACAACTAATGTGTCTATGCGAGCTAATTTGCGATGTGCACCGCTGGCCCGGCCATTTATTTTTTAATGCACCTTCTCAGATTAATTCACTGCGTGTCGTGCCCAGGGCTGGACTGGGACAAAGAATGGGCCCGGGTATTTTGACTAGAGACCAGCCCACCAGGTATTAAAGCCATAAAGCCTTTGAATTAAACCGAATGCTGTGACAGTGATGTACACTGTCCTTTGGTATATGTATGATTTCTATGCATTTTACGTCAGATAAAAACTTTGGTTGTAAGCTTCAGATAATTATTTAATAAAAGCTAGACATTTTAAATGAGAATAAGAAAGAAAAGTATTTCTTTGTGCCCCCCTTTCCCTGTTAATGCCCTACCTGGCCCCCTGGCAAAGCTTTGCTAGACCCGCCCCTGCACAGTTACCAGCTGTCAGCTACGTAGAAAAGGATCCTGGTGTTATTTGTCTCTCAGAAACAGTTCATAACTTCCCTTCAACTCATTCATGTCACCTAAAAGGTAAACCTGTTTCTCCATCACCTGTTCAGCTCTGATGATTCAGTAAGGACATCTCCTGGTTTCATCTGCATGTTTCCCTCTCACCACATATCCAAACTGATATCATGACCAGCAGCTTTACAGCTGTGGCTCCAGCAAACATCAGCTGATACTAGAAATTAATATTAAATAAATTCTAACAACAGCTGACCAAGCTTAAACATGCTGCTGTTGTTTAGCGCAACATCCGGCGGTTTCCTCTTTCTGGCGCAAAGTGGGTGATAAACAAACAAGAGGGAAAAGCTGATCAGCTGATCATTGATTAGTTTCATGATTGAAGTAGCAACAGGAGAGGGAGGGGAGAGAATGAGAGAAGAAGAGGCAGCTGCAGCGTAAAGACAGAATAACTCCAGCTTTGTGTCTTTTTTTTCATTGTAGCTGAAGTCCGGGACAAACTGTGTTCCTTTTCACCTCAATACAAAACGCGTAATATTTTCTCTGATTGCGGGACGATTCCATTTTTTACGGGACGGTTGGCAACTCTACTAACTAACCTTATGAATAAAATAAAGTTCACTGTCAGTGACATCATAGCACCCGCCCAGCTGTATAGAAACTCCGTCATGCTAGCTAGTACGCAGTACGAGTTATTGTAACTGACTCTAAAAAGTCAGCACAACGAAAACAAACTCCACCTAAACTTGGTTTATATCTGACCCGGATAGACTGCAGGTCATAACTTCTTACCTGAAGTTCAGTTCACCTGACACTCGGACCAGCAGCCGCCTCGAGTCTCTCCTCCTCCTGCCTCCCCTTTCCCTCATCCACCTGCTGGCCTCTGTGGAAGCTCCACCATAGCCACCACCAAACAACTGAGTTATTTTTACACATCGGCCAGAATCTGGTCAATCCACCACCTTTCATTATTTATACCGTTACAGAAAAAAAACAAAAAACCATCGGCCCATAAAAAAGGAAAAATCACCATCGGCCCACTGAGCAAATGCCCGGTATGCCCGATGGCCAGTCCAGCTATGGTGGTGCCATCAGTTAATCCTTCGCGTGCCAGCTGTGGTATTCGTGCCCAGGGTTGCCGACCCCTGTCCTAGAGTCTCCATGTGGTTCAGCTCAGGCAAGTCAGCCAGCCAATCAGTGTCATGCGACCAAACCTAGGGGTAGAAGTATTGGACCTGTGGTTTGGTGCTAATTCTAGCTCCTACCCAAAGTAAACTGTAATTTCCAGATAAATGTCTGGCAGCTCACCCTTACCCACTCCCCTTCCTCATTTACAACAAAGATCATCATCATTGTCATCATCGTTTATTTATTTAGCACTTTAAAAACACACCTGGTAGACCAAAGTGCTGTACAATACAAATATAAATATAGTAATAAAATAGCAAAAACCAGACGTAGCAATAAAATTAATAAAAATGTCAGTTACCCACAGAGTTAAAAGCCAGGGAATAAAAAGGTTTTTAATCTGGACTTAAAAACTGGCACTGATGTAGCCTGTCTAATATGGAAAGGAAGGCTATTCCAAAGTATCAGAGCCGCAACGGAGAACACTCGGTCTCCTCTAAGTTTCAGCCGTGACTTAGGGACAGAAAGCAACAGTTGCTCAGCTCACCGAATCGCACGAATGGGGACATGGGGGCCCATAAACGTCTGAGGTGATAGAATGCTGATTTTATCACCCCGTTTACGTGACCATCAAAGGTGAGTGCAGAATCAATTTTTACTCTGAGATTTGTGATCGAACTCTTTAAATGGGGAATCAGAGCGGCAAGATCAACAATCTTACAATCATTAAAATTTAAAAAGTTTTTTGTCATCCATGCTTTAACATCACTAAGGCAGTCAAGCAGAGGTCGACTTGGGGGACTATCAGAATGACTAAAAGGTAAATAAAGCTGGCAGTCATCTGCATATAGATGGAATGACACTTTATGTTTCCGGAAAATCGCGCCAAGAGGCAAAAGGTACAGTGAAAACAATAATGGCCCAAGAATAGATCCCTGTGGCACACCCCAAAGCAGAGGGGCCACAGAGGATGAAGCCGACCCCAACTTAACATTCAAAAGTCCTGTTTGAGAGATAGGGTTTTAACCACAAAAGTGCCCAACCAGAAATTCCCACACAGTGCTGTAAGCGGGAGATCAGCAAATCGTGATCCACTGTGTCGAATGCAGCGGTCATGTCCAACAAGACCAGCACTGCATATTTGCCACGGTGTGTCGCTATCAGAATGTCATTCATAACTTTTACGAGGACTGTCTCCGTACTGTGGAATGGCTTAAAGCCGGACTGAAAGATTTCCAACAATTGAGAGTGTCGGGAGTGCTGGAATGTTATGCTGCTATTATTTGCTGCTATTTTTATAATCATCATTACCATTTCATTATTAATAGTGATGTTGCATCCAGATGCATTCAGATGTTCAAATATATTGGTATTATATTAGTCTTTATTACAGGTCCAAGAAGAACCACTTTAAACTGGAGTTGAATCTATAATTTTAAATGTTTTTCAATGCTCCTATATAATAATCTTAAATGTTTCTGTGTAGACTGCAGGGACAGGAAATACACTCTGTGCCAAAATGAGACAGGAAACACTTCTGCAAGACATGCTTCTGCAGAAGTGAAACTGAAAGCCGAGTCTGAGTGTAAGCCAAGAGCAGGGTGTTTTATTATGCATTTATCGCTGATTAAGCTTTGAGTAGTTGTATTAGATTGAAACATTTGTTTTATACATTTTACATATAAGTCAAGATAGGCACACACAGGATGGCCTTAGCCTGGTTGCTTAAGCTGAGGTCAATTAAGGTGCGGCGTGTATGTACAGACATACACACATACACACACATAGTTTCAGTTGTGTACATGCTGGCCTTCTGTCTGGTGGAAAGGTTACGAAGTTTAGCTGATGAAGTGAAGGGTGAAATAAAGGGCAGCAGAAGCTGACACACATACACATACATATTAGATAGACTCATTTATATAGGTAAGAGTTTAATTATGTTTTGCTTGTGATTGCAAAGTGGGGGTGCGTACGTGTTAGTCTGTTCCAGGAAGTACACCAGATGTCCCAGAGATAAGCGACAGCGAAGACGAGCTGGGGGAAGCACCTGCGGTCGAGCCGAAGAAGATGTTCTTTTAAAACTATGTCAAAGTTAACTGAACGTTTGTGGTTTTGCATTGACGTATGCTGTATTGTGTCTGAGAGGGGGGGGGAGCAGCATCACCCCCAACCCTATAAAGCCTTTGTTTGACTATTGTACGATAGTTCAATGCTGAAATCTGCACAGCGTTCGGACTCCGCACGTGTGTACATTAAAATGCCGTCTAATTGCACCCGGCTGGATCTGTGGTTATTTTGGATTCCTCCTCAATATCTGAACCTTAACATTTGGGGGCTCGTCCGGGATTTGAACCCGGGACCTCTCTCATTAAGTCCATCAACTGAGTATAAACAATCCTTTCCAGAATCTTACTAAGAAAGGGAAGCTTAGAGATGGGTCTAAAATTTGACATGACTGAACTGTCTAAGCCTGGTTTCTTAAGTAAAGGGTGTATGACTGCATGCTTAAACTCCTTAGGTACTTGACCAGACAAAAGACTAGTATTAATAATGTTCAGAATGTGTGGTCTGATGGTAGGAAATACCTTTCAGGAACTTTTTCACCTTACAGAAATGTTCCCAGAGTATCCAAGATTCATGTTAATGCTTTCAAATAAACAGCACGGGCAGTCACACTGTAGCAATTTTGTAGCAAACATTATGTATTTACAAGTGATGACACTAACCACCTGCTGTCGTCAGCATTACACTGCAATAACCTACTGTGTGCAGGTAGATTTGTTTTGTTCCATAAGAAATCATCATCACACCCATTGGAGCTTTTTTCATGACATGCATCATCATTGTGTATCCTTAATACATCATGATCGTAGAAGTTGAATCAGCCATAATAAGAATTTACCATTTTTATCTCCCCATAAACTGTCATGTCCTGCCTGCTGTCACTGTCCCCAGACTCAGACTGTTCAGAGATGCCCACATGTCACATTAATACTGACTCAAAGCCACAGTTGACTTCTAGGGTTGGTGGACACTCAGGGGTCCTTTCACACTTACCAATGACTGCCTGTCAAGCGAGACCATTTCAGAGTGAATGAAACCTAATTATAGACACGGTGCCAGACACAGGGTGAAGCCAGAGAAGGGGGGGTGTTTCAGTCACACAATTCTGGGTACAGCAGGTTAACGACAAACAGATTCTGCCACTTTGACATTTGGGACATTTGTATGCAAGGATTAAGACTTTACATAATGAATTTCCTGAGAAAATAGCCAACAGCTAATTTCAGGAGGCAACAGTCAATTTAGGCGTTAAAAATGAACTTGGGTTTGTTACAGCGGGGTGGCCAGGCCAAGAGAGTAGAGCCAAATGCAGATACAGACGGAGGCACTGATTTAAATGTGATAACAAAGCTTTATTGACATACAATGATTTAATGCTTAGACCAAACATGAGCTGCGAGCTATGGTGGATATCAGGCTCTAGGAGTGGGGGACATAAAGCGGGAGCTAAAGGGGAATTTGGGGTGCGGGTTGTGGTTCGGGTGGTGGTGCTAAGAGTCATCGCAACAGAGGGACAGAGAGCATGAGGGTGGGAATGGATGTTTGTATCTGTGTGTGCCTGTATGTCTGTGTCTATATGTCAGGTTGGGTATCAGACGCCACCTCTCTGGGGACATCTCAGGCCCTCCAAGGTTTGGAGGCCTATCTCCCCCCACCACTTCCCCTGCCGGTGGCGGACGCCCTCAGACATCTGTGCGTTGGTGGTTCTCTGTGTCCGGGGGTGGGCGCCCGGGTACACACCGGCCCAATCCTTGGCGGCTGCTTATCGGGGCCTGGAGCCTGGGGCTCGCTCGGGCCACTTCGGAGGCGGGGTGCCCTCGGCCTCTCGGCCCGGGGCTCGGTCACTCAGGCACAGCTGGCTGCCGGGGGAGCTCACGGGCACGTCACTGCAACCCCGCCTGGCTTCTGCTCCGCGGCTGCTGAGTGACCCCTCATCTGGGACTCTCCTCAGCTCTTTCTGGGATAGTGGCGCGGCTGCCCCTCTGTTGGTCTTCCTTGGTCTCTTGTGTTCTGAGGGCCTCTGGACGTCTGGAGTTTTGATCTCCTCCATACCTGCTTCATGCCCTGGAGGACGGGGCAGTGGCCCCCCCACACCCTCTAGCAGATCATTACATGAAGGAACCTTTTTAAAAAAACAAGCGCGTCCATGCTCACAGGTGTACACACAGGTGATCACACACACAAACTACACCCTTTTTGGCTCCTACCTCAAAGCACACTGTGCGCTGTCGATCTTATGTGCTGCACAATAATGTTTAATATTTAGTATTTACTGTCATATTCACATAGATCATTGTGATGTTGTTTATTCTATTGCTCTCGTTTTCTTCTGCTTGTTTTCTTTGTTCTTTCTCAACAGCTGATCCAGGTGATCGATATATGTATTTTTTGTCTGCTTATTCTGTTGGTTTTTGGTTTTTTGCCCTTTTTCCCCGTCCCTCTTCCCCGCTGTTTTTCTTTTCCTCTTTCTTTCTCCCCTTTCTTTTCCTCATTCAAGTCTGTCCCGTATTCAGCAAGTGAAAATAAAATAAACAATAAAAGGTGAATCAAATGGACCATTACGGCAAGGCTGGGATGGTCCATTTGGTAAAGTAAATCCGTTGGGCATCTTTCTTCGCCGTTAGACAATAATTCTGATGGCAAAAGAACCAAACGGGACAGGCAAAAAAACCCCCCAAAAAAACAGAGGGACAGAGAGAGGTCAGGAGAGTGCCAGCGGTTTGTCAGGTAAGTGAGTTCTGTTAACTTCTGTGTCTTACTGGTTAGGAGGTAGAGGATGGTGTGGGTGAGGCAGTAACCAGTGAGTCCAGATGGGTGACCCAGAGAATCCAAGTTGCAGTGGCAGGGAGGAAGGCAGGCGAAGTTGGGAACAGACAAAGCACAAATTGTGGCTGTGGAGTGCCGAGAAGACATGCGCCCAGGTGAGCGTGAGTATTGTCGTGAGCATGAAACGATGAGGCGAAGGATTACTAAAACACGGGAAAAGCACAAAGTAAGTGAAAAGCTACTATGATAACATGAGAAATCTTAGCGGCCCCACACTAACGAAGGTTAGTAGATGATCTGGCGAAGACTCGTTGAGTGCGTTGGTTTTAAGTACTGGCAACCAAATCACCATCAGGTGCGGACAATAGGCAGTATGATGAAGCTCCGCCCAGAGGAGGAAACCCCAGCTCTGTGGAAAAACACATGGACCATGACAAGGTTATGATAGGACTATTACCTTCCAAATCATTACTGCCTGGCACCAAATATGTATTTAATTGTGGCAACTGGTTTTGTTGAGAGGGCAGTTTGGGCACTTTACCTCCAGGCATAGTGATGGAGAGTGGACAGGCAAGTGGGATGCTCTCCAGAAGGTGCTTCCAAATCCAGAGTTTTCCATGGGAGCTTGGCACAAAATGGCACTAACACTGAGAAGGATCTGAAACAAGGGTACAAGAAGCAAGTGTAAGTAAAGAGTAACATGTTAGTGCTTACAGAACTAATGGTTTGCCAAGGAGTGGAGGACTGAACCAGTCTTTAAATACGCTCGTTATTGATAAACTGATGAGCAGAGATGGGCAGTAATGTGTTACTTGTAACGCGTTACTGTAATCTGATTACTTTTTTCAAGTAAGGAGTAATGTAAGGGATTACTATTGCAAAAACGGTAATTAGATTACCGTTACTTTCACGTAGGAACGCTGCGTTACTGCGTTACTAAAACCGTGATTTTTTTGCGAGAACATCTCATGACAGTGACGTAAGCGAGTGCGACGTTCCTGACAACAGCTGTCTGCAGATCAACAATGGATAATATATCGAGTGCGGAGAGAGTATGAGTGTGCAGCGTTTAAAGCGTGGAAGTACTGACCTTACTTTGAGTTTGATTCCATAAAAAGTGACAAAAACATTAGTGTCCGTTGTGCGTGGGAAGAAAACTTCTTTTTACAGCGAAAAAACCCCTAAACTTCCAAGCAAGCGCCGAGTGCGCTACGACTGTAATGGGAAACTCACAGAGAAACTCGCGGATTCTTCCACTGACCGCTGCAGCACACCTGCACCAGGGTAAACCTCCACCTAACCCACTCCTGCTTTACAGGTGAAAATAGAGCAACAGGACCGCTAGTCTTTGATTTTATTTATTTTCTGCTGTGTTTTACTTGCATCTATTTGAAAGAGTGAGTGTAAACACACGAAAACATATTTTATTTTATGTGCTGGAATGTGCAGAAAATAGGT
This sequence comes from Oreochromis niloticus, assembly GCF_001858045.2. Taxonomy (NCBI): domain Eukaryota; kingdom Metazoa; phylum Chordata; class Actinopteri; order Cichliformes; family Cichlidae; genus Oreochromis; species Oreochromis niloticus. Next base: position 34,718,936 of record NC_031987.2, on the reverse strand, counting down.
TTAAATGTTAAACAAATTTCTTCCAGTCAGAGAATGTTGCATATAATTAAGTTTTTGCTTGATGCATAAAGTTAAAAGATTAAAAGTTTAAAGTTTTAAAAAGACACATTTCCATTTGATTACATTTTGTATGATGAATTATGCAGAAAAAGTAGAATTGGGCTGAAAGATCTATCGCTTTATCACCTATTCAGGTTGTAAATCATGTTTTTAAAAAGTAACTAAGTAATTAATTACTTTTGAAAATAAGTAATCAGTAAAGTAACGGGATTACTTTTTGGGGGAAGTAATCAGTAATTAGTAACTGATTACTTTTTTCAAGTAACTTGACCAACACTGCTGATGAGAAGGTGGTGTGCCAGCCAAAGAAGGTTGAGAGTGGTTGGAGGACATGGCTTTCAGAGGTAATCCAGAGAAAGAGAGGGATAGAAGGAATCGCAATAAAAAAGAAGAAACGAGGAATGGTCTGCTCGATAAGCTTCAGTCAGACCTCAGAGTACATCAGAACACAGAAGTCATAATCGAAGAAACTGTTGGATTCATTTCTATGACTGTCCTCCTAGATCTCAGAGTAGAGACTGGGAACATATTAGCTCATCTTTATTTAATATTTTGGAGTTTATTTATAAGTCTTGCTCACATGCAACATTCAGCAGGGGTTCCACAGGGCTGAGTAGTCCGGGACATATACTTTTCACTGTGTTCATGCTTCCCTCAGGCATTATTATTTGAAAACGCTGCATTCATTGTCGTTGCCATGTAGATAATTTATCTAAGCAGCCCAATGACACAAATTAAATATTTAAACTTCTAACATCTTTTAAAGATATAAAGGTTTGGCTCACTTATCATTTTTACATCTAAGTTCATAAAAAAATCAGATGTTTTTGCTTCTGCATGTCATTAACTTTGTGTCCTCTCGCAGCTGTAAACAATGCTTTGTCCTCTGTTTCCCTTTCTCCAAGTATCTCTGGCATATGTGGAGTTGCTGGTTCCACCACACTATTTGTTCTCTTGTTGTTGCTTTTTGTGTCCTTATCCATTTCACTTTTCTCTTTGCCTTTTTTTATTGCAAAGAGTTTCATTTTTTCAACAGTTTTTGAAAGATTCACAGTTTCCCAGCCTGAAGGTGTGAGAGGTCGAAGGACTACTGAATATAAAAAGTGATTCTTTTCCCCCTGTTTTTACGTAAAAGTGTTTAAGAGTTGATATATTTGCAATCTGTACATTGTTAAGATATTTAATAGGTAACCCTTCATTGTTTTGTAAGCAAAACAATGAAGGGGGGGGGGGGCATTAAGAGATTTGAAAACATATAAAAGAATTTTAAAACGATCCTAAAATGTACGGCAGCCAGTGAGTGAAATTAAAGGGGGTAATGTGCTCAGACTTTTTTGTTCCAGCTAAAAGACGTGCTGCATAACCTGCAGATGCGTAATGGATGCATTACTAACCCCACAATAAAGTGTGTTACAATAATCCAGCCTAGATGTAACAAAGGCACGGAGTACTGTCTCAAAAAGCTGTTTTGATAAGATGGGCTTTATTCTTTATTTAATTGCCTCATATGAAAAAAGTGAGATCTTACAACAGCTCTGACCTGGCTTTCACAGTTTATGGATGTGGATGATGTGATAAGTGTTCACTGTGTTATTTGTACAAAAATTAATTTATCAAAACGTGGCAATGGCAGTGAGATGTTCAGCTGTTTTATATCTTCTTTGTTTTAGTGGAACTATTGCGACACGTTTTTCTTGTTTTCTTTTTCTACAGTAATCAAATGACTTACATGTGATAGGTTTATAACCTGTAAGGAAATCATTTATATAACTAATGAAACATTTCAAAGTTAATCTTAATCTTTTCTTAATTAGAATAAAATTAACAATTCCTTCAAAAAATGACTTTGATGTCATTGCTGCTGATGTTGTGGTCAAAAAAGCCCCAACAACATCTCAGACTATGATGATTTATCTTTATTTAAATTATTCTACAGGTTCTAGTTTTATTGACCATTCAAGTCAAATTCACACGTCACTGCTTTAACCGTTTAACCAACATTTATATACATGAAGCGCAGGTTCCAGGGTTCAGCATTTCTCCAAAAACAACATTAATGCTCACTGTGTACAAGCAGTGACATCGCCACAGCGCTGTAGTTTTTACAGCACTGCTGAGGGTGAGTGGTGGTGCAGGATCCTCCTCAATCATAGGTGTGGCCATTCAACTCATCAGCACTGGTAAAGGCAGAGAAGAAGCAAAGAAACTGAATTAAAGTGAATTACATTGCAGCTGCTGTCTTCACTTAAGTAAAACAAAGTTATATTTACTACACTTTCTATGTTTCCATACTGCTTTATCTCTAATTCCTCATGACTGGTTTTAGAAATAGAGGGGAAGTAAAGTGTTGCATTGTCCAGTGAAATGTAAAGTTAAAACAGGAATTAACTGCCCCACACCATGAGACATACATGTGGTGAGCATGCACCGACATTTACATGCACATGGGCCTTAAGCTAAACCTTTCCTTTTTTAAAAATCAAAATAAACAAATGCATTGAGCGTACAGATTTGCAGCCAGTAGCAGAAGACCCTTTAAGGTAGTAAAGAATTAGGCAGAGCCAAGATCTCTCAGGTCCCTTTGCCATTTCTTTACACTCTTAAGTGATAACGGCAGCAGACAATGTTCACGCCTCATTTCATTTCATTATCGTGTCCCATTTGCCCCATCGCCTCAGTTCTTGGACTAGACTTTTATCTCAGCATGCAGGCAATCGCTCATAGACAGCAAACATAATGGAAGTAGGGGGATTGTCTAATCAAAGGTTTGTGAAACCAATTTGCAATGCTTTGGAAAGAGTACTCCAGAGAGGAAGCATTCACCAGTGACTACAGAGGGAAACCCTACATCATGTTGTGATGGAGACAGCAGCTCCATTATGATACAGACTCTCAATGCTCGCCTGACTTTTACTATAAAAACAATAATAATAATAATAATGATAATAATAATAATTTCAGACACATGCATGAATTCAGTTTCAGTTGAATCTTGGTTGTAATGAGCAGCAGTGAGGCACATTTTGTCTTGAAGCCTACAGAAGACTCATTCAGTTCAACAAAGACAGACTGCATAAACATGTTTTCAAAGTACTTATGAAAAACTAAATGCACCTCATGATTCAACAAATCATAGAATAGCAGCAATATTTTTAAATAAGAATTTTCATCATCATTGTGAAGCAAATTCTTTATGACATTTCTGTCCCCTGAGGTTTGAGGGCGTTTGTTTATGAACAGCTCTCCTCAGGTCTATTGCAACAGCTTTTCTCTGCTGTAGATTTGCTGGTGTGATTGGGACTAATAAACCTGTCGTGCACCTGTTCCTACACGTGAATTTTCTCAAGTATTAAAAAGCACAAAATGCAAAAACATTGAAAGTGAAGCAGCAGTGAAAAACCACACTTTGTGTTATTCCTAAGAACAGGAAACTGAGACTTGGGAACTTTGGGTCCCTTAGTACCAAGTGAGAGTTTTTTAAATACCACAGTTTGCTTGAATGGTGTTGCTGACCAGTGAGTAGCTATTTTCTAATGGCTGCTTCCAGGAGGATAATGTGTTATATCGTGAAGCTCAGATAATGTCAAACTTATCTGAACCAGGTCTCAGTCCAATAGATCTCCTCTAAGATGTGGTAGAACGGGAGATTAATATCATTGCCACATCAAAAATTGTCCCATTATTGTCGTTGAAACTATGGTAAATTTGTATCTCAGTGTTCAGAACGTATATCTGTGTTTTACCCTGTGAGCATCTCCTTGTATGTAAGCAAGATCAATAACACCAACGATACTGGACCAGTTCTTATGAAGTCCTGATACATTATTGTCAGGGGTTGAAGAACAATCTGGAACACCTTTAGTAATTCCATAATACATAAAACTGTTGAGTAAGTTGATCTATTGTGTCCTTCAGCCTGGAATTGCTTCCAGCTGAAAGTAGGGAGATACTTGCTGAGTAATAGGAATATAATGTCATCCCAAACTTCCACTCCTTCCTTCCTTTATTTTACTCTTCCACCTTTTTTTTCATGCTAAAATTTTAAAACAGTATGGTACTTCTTTAGTACCACAGGCTGCATATGTACAGAGGCTACAACTCTTCCAATTATACAGCGCCAAATCACAGCAACAGTCGCCTCAAGGTGCTTTATATTGTAAGGCAGACGCTTCAATAATACATAGAGAGAAAACCCAACAATCAAATGATACTATGATATGTATAATAGCCAACACCTACAGGTGTTCCAGCAGTCCCCAACCCCCGGGCCATGGTAGTCGTTTGGGCCGTGAGAGTTGAGGCTCAGGTGTGAAATTTATGGTTTTCAGGGTTTTTAGGGTTATTTTTTTTATCGTTTTTATCGCTAACTCTGTTTCCCTGGGTCTTTTCCTGTGTGTTATGAATAAATCTTCTTTTTTTGGTACCGGTACTGGTTTTATTTTGTTGTATTTATCCACAACACCTTAAAGGCCGGTCCATGAAAATATTGTTGGACATAAACCGGTCCGTGGCGCAAAAAAAGGTTGGGGACCACTGTTCTCGTCTGTCCCTGTCTGAGAGCAAAAAGGACACGTGGCAGCCACACTACCTCCACCCTAACTCGCTGATAAGAAAGGCAGTACGGCTGGTGTTGCTGCTGTGACGGCTAATATTGTTGTTGTTTAGTTACCATAGTATCAAGCTGGGTCTCAAGTAATCCTGCTGATATCAGTAGCACACATAACTTTCTGGTATGGTGAAATTCCCATTCCCACACTGCTGCTATACCTGAGCTTAGGGTTCCACATCCGCCAAATCCCGCTGTGTCCGCTATGCCCAGATTAGTATTTTGCTAAATCTTTTGATCTGTTTTAGACTGTTTATGTTTATACGAAGACATGGCAGAAAAATATCAAAATCCTGAAATTTGTCTGTGCACTCAACTTAATTTGAAAGAAAACAACCTTTGGCACTGGGCATAGGGGAAGGACACGCTCTCCACACGCCCTTCTAGTTCATAATTTGAATACACATTCAGCTTTCATTGTGTTGGTTATGCATGAACACTGTGCCTCCTCTCTAGGGAGGAAAGAAAAACAGACAAGGTATCAGTGGGCACTGACCTGTGAAGGTCAGCTTTTACCATCTCCTCATATTTCTTCATTTGGGAGACTCATAGTGGTCAGACAGACCACGGGAAGATAAATAGTCTGACGCTCAGATTTATAACTTTTGTCCAAAGCCATCACCTTGTGTGCTCACAGCCCCAGTTTTCATTCTGTAAACATAAATAGTTTTGTTATTCCAATTTCATATTTACAGAACTAATCAGACATGTTTGAGAACACTTATTTCAACAGTTTCTTTCTTGAAACTGAATTTAAAGCTGCAAAGTTCTGGGCTGAGCATGTTGTACTATTGTTAGAAAACAGGCTCAGAAATTCCTCTTTGGAGAAGTGTGAAATTGATCTGGCACTCACTGAAAGGCATGTGAGGAATTCACTGATTAAAGGAGACATCCCTTCCCTTCCCCTCACCAGTGCAGGCCTCTGAGCTCTGGATTAATAGCCATCACTTCTGCTATTCTAACAGCCAGTGGTTTTGTTCACTATGGTCCCCTGCCTTTGTGAATCTGCAGCAACTTTAACTTTGTGTACAACTTAGAGCAACCTGCTCCATGATTATGATTCAGTGGCTGTGTCCTCTGAATCGATCAAGAGAGCAAGATTATCGGCCTGCAGGGTTGATGGAAGTTATGAATTATTAGGTGGAGAGGAAAGTAATATTGGAGGACTGAGGATTGAGGACCTGCAGCAGAAATGACCAATGACTGCAGTGCTATGGTATAAAACAGACATTGGTATGATTTATAAGGTAAAGGGAGGCCCCTGGAGAAAGGCCAAGGCTTATGCAATTAGGCCAGACTAGTCAAGCCCAACCTTTTCACAGTACTTATAACACCTTCAGTCATAGAGAAATTTGCTCCACTTTAGTTTGATGGATACATTTACAAGTATTGTCACAGCTGCATCAGTGCTTGCAGCCTCTAGCACGCCCGGCCTGTGAGCCTTATCCTGTCTTCTAGAGATTACACGTACATGCTAGTAGTGTTTGTTTTGCCCAGAGGGCGAGTGCAGTCCAGCAATGAACACTCGGGACTTTTTCAAACCAGCTGTCGCAACTATTCTACTTATTTAAGCTGAGCTATGTTGGTGGTGTTTAACTGCTATAACTAAAGAATTTTCAGAGATGAATAAAATATTTTCTTAGTGCGAGATGGACATTAAACGGCCACATAGTCAGCTTTTGATCTTAACGGAATAGAGGGCTGTGTATACAACTGTGGACTGAATTTAAAGGCTGATCCACAAGTTTAAAAATGTCTACAATGATTTATGTGTCATTGTAGACATTTGTACAAGTGCATACTCCGATCCAAACGATAAACAAAAGCCCCCTTTGCTGAAATCAATACAATACTATCGTGTCAGGGTTCAGGCTGGCTGGAGATGGGTTTTTTCTCCTTTGCAGGTAGATGGGTTGGTAGGCTTACCTGTACCTGAGGGGTGGGGTTATGCCTTCTGTGTATTAGGCTTGGCTGTGGTTCTCTGCCAGATGTGCCGTCACCCTTGATGGTAAATTGGATCTCCTCGTTTGTTTGTCTCTTGTACTTACATGAAAAGTAATCCCTGATTCTTGTTTTGTGATAGGGTATTCCACTCCACACCAGACCTCCTCCAACTTCTGGCTCCCAGACCTCAACTAAGGCTCTAGTCCATCCATTCGCTTCCGCTTATCCTTTTCAGGGTCGCTGGAGCCTATCCCAGCTGTCATAGGGCGAGAGGCGGGATACACCCTGGACGGGTCGCCAGTCTGTCGCAGGGCTAACACACAGGGACAGACAACCATTCACACTCACATTTACACCTAGTGGCAATTTGGATTATCCAATTAACCTATCCCCACAAATTGCATGTCTTTGGACGGTGGGAGGAAGTCGGAGTACCCGGAGGGAACCCACACAAACACGGGGAGAACATGCAAACTCCACACAGAAAGAGCCCGGCCTGATGGTGGAATTGAACTCAGGACCTTCTTGCTGTGCGGCAACAGTGCTAAACACCGTGCCACCGTGCTGCGCGCTTTTCAACTCCACTATTCATTCACTCTCACATTCACATTCACACACTGGTGGAGGCAAGCTACAGTTGTAGCCACAGCTGTTGGTCCCTATGGCCATCACCAGTAGGTAGGCAGTAGGTGAAGTGTCTTGCCCAAGGACACAACGACCGAGACTGTCCGAGCCGGGGCTCAAACCGGCAACCTTCCGATTACAAGACGAACTGCCAACTCTTGAGCCACGTTCGCCCCGGCTCTAGTCTCTTATTCCAATATATGCTTTACTGGCCCAATGTGATCTACACTAATTCTCCCTAACCTTTCTGACAGACTCTCCATAACTGTCACTTATGCTTTTCCTGTGTTACCTTACCATTTACTCTTTGTAAATAAAAACCTTTTCTGCGCAATCATCGTGCTCCTTCAGTCAGACGTTCCTGGGTCTTCAGTCTTCAGTTTCTCCTGGCGATCTCTCATCTATCTCGAGTGTCCTGTCTGTTCTGTGTTTCCTAGCTAGCATGTGCAAGTACCTGTGTAGTTTCTTGTATTCTTGTTTCCTGAAAGTCCAGCTGTTGGGTTTATCTAGGCACAAACCCCGCTGGAACACGAAACCAATAACTGCACGACAAAACAAAACAAGACAGAGCTCTTTGTCTTTGTGGCTCACGAGGGAAGTCAGCCCAGGCCTTCACCTGTCCTTAGCCAACTTCGACTGATTCCTTCGCCACAGCCCTTTTTATTGCCAGCAAGCAATCATTCTTGAATATGCAATTACAAATACATGTGACTTCTTAAGCAGGCATATCTAAACAACATCAGTGTCTGTATTCTGTGTGTGTAGGTGCATGTGTGTGTGTGTATTTCGAGCTATACTATACATAGACATACGACCTTTCAATGAACTTAAACTGTGTGTATGAGGTATGCAGAAAAGCAAAAGTAAGCGTCTCGCTAAATGATAAGAACAGGAACTTGCAATAGGTCATGTCTCAGACGAACATTTAAAGGTGTGAAGTCTTGCACTTTTAAAGAAACAGAGCAGTCTAGTTCCTAAAGCTATAATGGAAATTATAACGTCGAGGCTGCTTCCTCTCATCTCATGGTACACCAGTGCACATAGACTCTTATCAGACCTAATAAGGATATGATTTTTATCAGCATACCGATGATTATATGTTTCTAAGCACAAATGACAATATAAAATTATCAATTCCAACACCAGCAGTAAAGCTGCTTTTGGGTTCAGTCCTGCATGTGAGTCCACAACTCTGCCTGCCACACATGACAGCCAAATCAGCAACCATGACATTCAGAATATGTTACTATCCAAGTGTATACTAAAGTATTGTGAACTTGAAATAACCTTAAACACTTCATTGTTATTTACTTCCCAGTATTTGCTCTGGTATTACTGAGCTGTTAAGGCAGTTTAACAAACACACTGATTCGCTTCATAATTATTGAAGATTCTGAGCTTTGACTGTCACCCAGGTGTCATCCACATACCTGAACCAATGGCTTGGTGGTGTTCCAGAGTAGGATAGCAAAACCCTCTTTTCCACTTCTTCCATGTACAAATTTGCCATGATGGGTGAAACTGGGGAGCCCATGGCACACCCATGTTTCTGCCTGTAGAACTGACCCTTGTATGTGAAATAGGTGGAATGAAGACACAGTTCAAACACACTTGTGCAAAGGGGTTTTTTGAAGTTTGGGGAAACCTGCAGTCAGCTGAAAGTGAAGAAGTCACTTGGATGAGTGACGAAATGTTTCTCCCACTGAAAACATCCAGATGAACAGAGTCGAATTTTTGGGATTTACTTACCTGGAGGATTGAGCATGCATCAAGACACCCTCAAACACTGTTATTTCCCTGGCAAAGCCAATTATTGTAAGTACCACAAAGTGCACACAAACGGCATAATTTACTAAATATCTTGATAATTAGAGCATGACCATTGTTGTATTTACAGAGTAAGCAAGATCTTCAAGTGGTAACAACACGAACGCATGAACACATACATGCATGCTAACTTACTGTCAGAGCATAAAAAAAATATTTTCTGCTAGTCCAAAAGTCTTCTTTCATTCTGGAGTCAAACTAATAGAATATTTGATCTCATTTTATTTTTATGATCAGTTTGGTTTTGGTATTTTTGATGGATTTTATGTCGTCTGGCCAATGAGCTCAGTACAAAACTCTCTCTCTGTGTCTCTCTGTTTCTGTTGGCCAGTCAGACTCTGATCAGTTCTGTCAATAAATCTCTTCTTATTAAAATTTTAAACCAAAGAACAGGTAAAACATTTCCTAGATATACATTTCCAGTATTTACAGCAAATGTCAAGGTGAGAAAGATCTAGGTCGTGTTGAAATTAAAGTAAATCATTTTTATTGGGAACCATGAATGGAAGCTATGAAGATTTCATTTTGGACTAAAAGTGAACTGAGAGACAGACTTAGCTATCCCTAAAGCCATGTCATTTAATAACCATGGCAAATCACTAAATACAGCACATTAGAAGACGATGAATGCAAATTTGCAAATATGTCTATCTGTTGTTCCATATGTATAATTTGGCTATTTTCTCTGGTAGGTTTCACTGGTCCCTGGCAGTTATGGTAGAATGGCATTAAACCAGGAAGATCTGGGTCATTCTTTTGTTCACGTCCTCAGCTGTAGGGCACTGTTCTCCTGTTCAAACAGTGGAGTATTATTGGTGCTTCATAGCTTTTAGATGCACGCTACAATAAAGAGGCAGGGTTTAATCTTTATATATTTTTGAGTTGTTGAATAATGGATAAATCGCATCAATAAGTGTCCTTTGACTTATTATGTTACTTCAAAGACATAATAGATGAAGAAAATATGCATGTACAAATGTTAAATGATGATACATAACTTGAAAAAACTATTTCAGATCTTTAAATGCAAAGGAACCTATCAGGCGTGTTACACATGTAGCTGGTTGGTTGGTGTAACACACAGTTAGGTGGAGCAGGGATGTTCGTCTTATCCACTGTATGCAAGTTGGAGGGCAAGATGGCAGCTTCCATGAAGCGGTCCTCGCTCTGATGTTAAAGATATGTAAATACATGAGTGCATATTTACAATATGTTTTTGTTAATTAAATCACCCAAAGCAATTGCGTACTGTACCTTTAAGATTTCTGCATAAAATGTGAGTCAGCTGAAATGTGATGGTCAGGTGTTTCTCTGTCTCAGACAGAGTCTACAGCTCCTGTGATGAACACAGAGGATGACGCCTCAGTCCTCCCCAAACAATAAAATACAGAAATTACAACAAAAAACTGCATTTTATGCCACAATAATCACTTTTGTATGAAAACCTGAACAATTAAAAGTAAGTATGGAAACAGAATAGAGATGAAATTTCTTTTAGCTGTAGCTATAATTTCCATCTCATTCTCTTTGTGTTTATTTCATTTTCTTTTTAGTTCCACAGTTTTGACATTTAACATCAAAACTCTATTCATGCTGTATTTTTTTCCTGCAGACAAATCTCCAGAGTTCTCACAGTGAAATGTGCGATTGAGCCCTCGGACGCCTCAAACACTCACAGTGGGACGTCCCTAAACCCTCACTGAGTCAGCAGGAGTCGTGCCAAAGTCCCCCGAGTACACAGGAGGGATATTAAGCTGCATAACAGAGATCTCAGCTCGTGTCACAGATGGCACTTCTATGTGTTTATCATATGCACATATTGCCTTCTTCATATTATGACTTTGTTATTTAAGTTTGACTGGGCTTTTCAATGCTACCAAAACCTTTTGAGTCTCATATATTTGTTTATTTTTCAACACAATTGTCCACCAAACACAACCCACCATCCATCTATGCATGTTACTTCCAAACTGCTGTGGTGGAAGAGGAATAACAAGAGGCTGTTCTCCTGTTAATGCATTTGAAAGACTGGGATATAGTAAATGTCCCATAGGGCTCTTTGCTGGACCCATAGGGCTCTTTGCTGGAATTTACACATTTTTAAAGTAATAAAGGCGCATATTGCTTATGAAAATGTGCAAATCGAATATCTAAACATGTATTCGGGCTTTTTTATTCTCCCCTGCAGGGAGTGTGTGTTCACTTCAAACTGTTTGTGTGTCTGTTTATTTTAAAGATATCATGTTCAAGCTTTTTGTGACTGTAGACACCAGCAACAGTTCAAGCTCATTTAGTTTTGGTGAAAATCAGGCCAAGGTCACACCAAATGGGAAAATCTATTTACTTTATATTCCCATCATATTTCCCACAATTGTTTATGGATCATAACTTCATAACACTATACTGGGCCTTGTGGGATAATGAGTAGTTAGGTTGACTAAGCATTACTTTGACTTTCATCACTATTGCCCAAGATCAAAGTGACATTGAAATAACATTTTAGGAGAAATCAAATTAAGTATAATAAATCATAAATGAACAGGTATGGAGAGACCTGTTAAACACACTTTTTATTTTTTTCAACACAATGCTGTGCAACGTCACAATGATGCCATAAAGGTTTGGAAAATCACACACTCCATGAATATTTTTAAAAGCTTACAGAAGCCAAAGGCTGCTTCAGTCACGAAGATCATAAAACACACCATGTTAGTGTGTAATACTGAAAAAGCTTAATATACTACACAGACTTCCATGTTAACAGTGCTGACGTGATCATAAATGTTCTATTAAAACTAGAGATGGCACGATACCACTTTTTTATGTCCGATACCGATATCATAAATTTGGATATCTGCCGATACCGATATGAATCCGATATAGTGTGTTTTTTAATCAATAAAACTGTTTTTTTATTATCTTGCTGCATTTTGTATAAGTTCATACTCAAGTTTAAATAAACAACAACACTAAAGCTATTCTGTTATACCTGTATGTAAAAAATACACTGCACCCAAAATATTTCATAGTTCAGCAACACTGATCAATCTAATAAACTTAAACCTGCTCCATCCTCCCTATTCTGGTATTTTAAAGAGTACTTAGCAGAAATATTAAGCAACCTAACTAATAGGGTTGCAAACTCCCAGCAAAAAAAAATAGGGAACCACCCCCCAACCTCCACCTCATGATGCTTAATTGATGTAATCAACTTTAATTTGATGCAGGGTGAAATAAAATGCACAGAAAACAATTATTTTTCTACAATAATTAAATAGATTCAACATCTTTCTTCAACAGAATTGCAGACTGCACAGATGGTATCTTCCCAAAGGAAAAAGTACTATAGCTTACTAGGGTATATTAGACTTTATAGTTACTATATACAGTAATGGACTTCTATACATTTAAATCAGATTAAAACTTTGGGTGTAAGATTCAGATAATTATTTATTAAAAGCTAGACATTTTAAATGAGAATAAGAAAGAAAAGTATTGTGGCGAGCTCAGACAAGGAGGAGACAGAGGTATTGTTTGGTCTTGCTTCCCGCGAGCTGGCCAGGGAGCACAGCCGTTTATTGGCATTCGACAGGCGAGCACACTGCCGCTAGCAAACTGCTCAGCAGCACTAGCACAACAACAACACAAAAAGGCGCTCTCTCACCCGGAAACACACAGTTGCAGAGAGAGCGTCACCTGTAACCATGGCAACAGAACATAAATGTCAATAACAAAACCCCGAACAGCCCTGGCCCGCTACAGTATGTCTTTGTGCCCCCTTTTCCCTGTTAATGCCCTATCGGCCCCCCTGGCTACACTTTGCTAGATCCGCCCCTGCACAGTTACCAGCCGTCAGCTACGTAGAAAAGGATCCTGGTGTAGAAAGTAATATTAAATACATTCTAACAACAGCTTATCAAGCTTAAACGTGCTGCTGTTGTTCAGCCGCTGGTTTCCTCTTTCTGGTGCAAAGTGGGCCAAAAACAAAGAAGAGAGATGGACTCGCGACAGAAAAGCTGTTATGATGATTTCTAATATGAGGTTCAGTTCTACGGTGGTGATCGCAGGGTGTGCACCGGTCAAGTGCCACTATGACCCTCCAGACAATAACGAGGACAGGGGATGATCATTCAGCTCTTTAATGGCAGATTTAGCGTGGGTAGGTGTGTGTGTGTGTGTGGTTCAGTCTTATGGACGCACACTCTCAATGAACCCACATAAACTGCTCCCGAGCATAACTTGTGACACTGCCTCCATGAACACCATTTTCCATCCCAGTCAAAACATTACTCACAAAACGGCCGCGCCTTCTAGTGGCGAGGCAGAAAACTGCATCACAGTCCTGCCTTCAGAACAGCCGCCCCCAAACTTGCACTCGCAAGTTTGCAGAATGTAGTTTACTGTCCATTTTGTCCTGGTACTGCAGGTAGTCGAATAAGGCGGCTCACTGGGCGTACGTAGATACGGTCCTTTACGTTCACTTCTGCAGACCGGATCAAACCATCAGTTCCGGAGAATACCCTGTTGATCTTCCCAACAGGCCATGATGCTCTATCATTACCACAGTGCCCAGCTGGATCAGAGCAGTGTCCTTCTGCCACTTTGACCGTGTCTGCAGTGTAGGCAGGTAGTGGCGTATGAACTGTGTCCAGAAGCGATCAGATAACACCTGACAGATCCTCCATGGTCGTCGTCCAATGAGCTCTGAGTCATGGTATATCACTTGGGGTAGGGAAGGGTCTAGCCGCCCCATCAGCAACAAATTTGGGGTAATGGGGTCTGGGTCGGCCACGTCTGATGATACGTACCCCAAAGGTTTTGAGTTGAGCATTCCCTCGACCTCGATCAGCACTGTTTGGAGGATTTCCTCTTTTACAACCTGCGAGCCCAATGTGGAGGCCAGAGCTGCCTTTATGGACCTGATCTCTCGCTCCCAGGATCCTCCAAAGTGGGGAGAACTGGGAGGGTTAAATCGAAACTTGATCTGATGCTCTGCTAACTTGCCTTGTAAAGAGGGATGCAGGGCATTGAAAGTTTCCTGGAGCTCCCGATCCCCGCCTCGGAAATTTGTTCCCTGGTCACATAGTATCTCAGCTGGTTTCCCACGGCGAGAGACAAATCTTCTTAATGCCATCAGAAATGAGTCGGTGTTGATGCTAGACAGCACCTCAATATGAATGGCACGAGTTGTCAAGCATTTGAAGAGCAGGCCCCAGCGTTTTTCACTTCTCCGACCAACCTTCACCTGCATTGGCCCAAAGCAGTCAATGCCTGTTGAGAAGAAGGCTGGCTGATGTAATCGTAGGCATGCAAGGGGAAGGTCTGCCATCTTTGGGTTGACAGGTTGGGCTCTCCATTTTTGGCACTCAGGGCAGGAGCGCTGTTCACTTCTTACAGCTTCACGGCCGCGAAGAATCCAGTACTTCCTTCTCAACTCTGCAAACAATCTCTCTATTCCTGGGTGTTTCAAATCACTGTCAGCCTGTCGGATGAGTAGTCTGGTGATTGGATGTTTAGGGTCCAATACTACCGGATGTATCACAGCAGCTTCCAAATCATGGCACCGTCTGAGACGACCACCTACTCGTATGAGTAGGAGCGACTCATCAAATTCCAGAGCCAGGCAAAACAGACGGCTGGATGAGTGAACTGGTTTCCCAGTGGTCAGGCACTGGATCTCATCTGGGAAACTGTCTTTCTGAGCAGCTCTCAGGAGAATAAGCTCAGCCTCCTTGTAGTTCTCTGATGTGAGGTTGTCACCAGCCGCCCCGTGAAGGCACCTGGCTGTTTCTTCCAATAGCTTGCTAAAACTGGTAAACTGCTGTGCATCAGGCAGGGAGATAGAGTCAGTAGACACAGCTAAGCAAGTTATTGGTTTACGCTGCTCCTCAGCAAAGTCTGTACATGGTGTGGCTGGGTGCTCTGGCCACTGGTCTCGATGTAGCTGCAGAAACGGGGGCCCACATGCCCACCGGGACTGGATTGTGAGGTCTTGTAGCTTCTTACCCCTAGTTAGATCATCTGCCGGATTTTCATATGTTGTCACATAACGCCAAGACTGGCTGTCTGTCAGTTCCTGGATCTCAGCTATCTGAGTTCCCACGAACACCTTGAAATGACAGGACTCTGACTGGATCCATGTTAGGGCAGTGGTGGAGTCTGTCCATAACACCACTCTGCATAGTGGTAGAGTGAGCTCTTTGGTCAGCAGGCTAGCGAGTTGAGCTCCAGTCAAGGCTGCACATAGTTCCAGACGTGGCATGGACATCTGCCGTTTAGGGGCCACCCTAGAGCGGGCAGTCAGGAAAGCAACTTCCACCTTTCCAGCAGCATCTTCCGTCCGTAGGTAGGCAACACTTCCATATGCCTGTTGAGATGCATCGCAGAAGATGTGCAACTCACGCCTACTGTCGGATTTGTCCAGCTCCGGGCTTACATAACAACGTTGTAGACTAATGTTGTCCAGATGCTGCAGCTCACCTTCCCATTCGTTCCATGCAGAGAGCAGGTCACTTGGTAACAGGGGGTCATCCCACTCACGCTTTTTGTCCCACAACTGCTGGACTAGTACCTTTGCTCTCGTTGTGAAGGGGACGAGAAACCCTAGTGGGTCATACTGACTCGCCAGAACCCGGTAGATGTTCCTCATGGTAGGAGGATTACTCTCCAACTGCCTGGACTTGTAGTGCAGAGTGTCAGAGCAGCACATCCAGAGCAGACCTAGAGCAGGTTCTTGAGGGTCCATATCAGTTCGATTCAGCCACTGTACGCTGCTCTCCAATCTTATCTCCTGTGGTAGATGGCTGATGAGATCTGGGGTGCTGCTGGCCCACTGTCTGAGCTCAAATCCTCCCTCCGATAATAGTGACCGTAGATTGTCCACAACCTCTGTGGCCACGTCTGGAGAAGAGAAGCTCTGTAACCAGTTGTCGACATAAAAATTCTTCTCAATGGAGTCACGTACGTCATCTCCCTGGTCACTGTGGTCATGGACGTGTCGCTGGAGTGCATAAATTGCACAGCATGGTGAGCATGTTGTCCCAAAGGGGAGCACCTGCCATTCATACACCTTGGGATGGGTGTCTCTTTGCAGATCGCGCCAGATGCAATGTAGTAGCGGCCGGTCCTCAGGCAGTAGTCTCACTTGGTGGAACATCCCCTTGATGTCACTGCTAACTGCGATGGAGCGTTCTCTAAAACGTAGCAGCACACCAAGAAGAGAGGCCCCCTTGGTTCGGGCCTGGTAAAAGCAGCTCGTTGAGGTTCTGATCCCTATAGGTGAATGAGCAATTAAACACCACACGGTTCTTTCCGTTGTGTGTCACCATGTGGTGGGGGATGAACCATGATTCTTTGGAGGCCCTAATTTCCTCTTCACTGATTTCTCTGACATAGCCTGCTGCTATCAACCTTGTCATCTCCGCTAGATAAGCTTTAGCCTTCTCTGGGTCTCGACTGAGGCGCTTCTCCGTGCCACGTAGATTGGGGAGTACTGCTTCAGGTGGCACCCGGAGTGCAGGCATATCACTGACATGCAGAAGGGGAGTTGAATATCTCTCTACTCCCTCGACATTCAATCTTGTTGTCTTTGCCTCCAAAAGCTTCATAGCTTGCTCTTCCCTCCGAGACCGTGTCACTAGTTTCTCACTTCGATATGGGAGAGTGTCGAGTTGCCAAAGCCTCTCTACTTGACTATGAAGCTCTGATTGAGGAGAGGCAGCTGAAAGGAAGAGGCACTGTTGCGGTTGAGCAGAGTGCTTAAGGGAGGGGATTGGTCCCTGTAGTACCCAACCAAGTCTAGTCTTGACTGCAGCTGGTCCTCCAGGTAAGCCTAGGCACACAGGTTTGATGGGCGTTACTAGGTGAGGACAGTCAGAGCCGATCAGAAGGAGTGGCTGGGCATTTGTGAAGGGTTGCAAGGGAAGCCTTCTCAAGTGTCTATATTTCTGTTGAAGTGCTTTCACAGGGTATGAATGTTCAGCTAAGCCTAGATCATCAGCTGTGAAGGCTCTCTCAATGGTGAATGTTCTGGATGGTTGGCTGGTAGGGGAGACTTTGACTGTCACTGATGCGCCATGCAAGGTTCTCAATCCTTGTCTCGCCGTGCCCTGTAACTGCAGTCTTTGAGTGGCCTCAGGGAGAAGGATCGTCCTCTCAGATCCATCATCCAATATGGCAAATGTCTCCAGGGTGTGCTCACCATTCTGCAGCAGCACTTTGGTTATCTTCAGAAGCACTTGGCTACAGCCAGCACGCCGGTCTAGATAAAGTACCTCAGTAGATGGTTTACACCCCAGCTCAGCGACGTGTTCCATTGGTGGATTGGGTGCAGCAGGTCTGAGATTCACTTCATGCAGGGCCTCAAGGTGTTTTCCCCTGCATGTCTTGCACTGCACTTTAAGTCGACACTGAGCGGCCTGGTGGTGCCGCCCACAACGCCAGCAGCGATTGTTGGACTTAATCCAAGTTGATTTCTGCCCCTTAGTCAGCATCTTGAAGTTGACACATTGATCTAAGAAGTGCAGAGTGTTATTACAATACGGACAATAAGCTGTGGGCTTGTCTTGGACTTCAGAAGTGGAAGGGGTTGTGGCTGAGGACCTTTGGGGGGCACTGCTGTGTGTTGCACCATGGAGCATGGTGGTAGTCCTTTTGGTGGCTCTTTTATCTCTTTTCATGCTGCTCCTGTCTCTCGAGCTCTCCTCTACCTTCTCTGTGTGATCTCCGCCCTCTTGAATGACCAGCTCATACTCCAGCCACTCTGCAAAGTCTCTCAATGATGGTATTCCATCTTTCTGTGGGTAAAGGTAGCGGCGGAAAGCAGCACGTAGGTCTTGGGGTAGCTTTCGTGTCAGTCTAGCAACATGGGACCCGCATTGCAGCTCTATGTGTCCATCTTCCCCAAGTTGCTCTAACATGCCGACCAGAGCACGGACTCTCAGTGCAAACCTTCTGAATCCAGTTGTGTCACCCGGGCGGATGCTGGGCTCATCCATAAGCTCTGCTATTCTCTGCAGTGACAGCTGGTGCGGCTGACCATGATGTTTAGTGAGCGAGGACATCGTGTCAGAGTAGGGGTGAGGTGAGTTACTGTAGGAGTCAGCAATTAAAAGAGCTTCCTCAAATTTAAGGTGGTCACATAGGACCTGATATTTGAACCTCTCGGTTGCATCACAGGGGAGAATATTGTCTAGGGCAAGCCTTAATCTAGCAAACTGCCTGGGATCACCCTTTGTGAACTCTGGGATGGAGGGAGATGGCCCTCTGTAGGTCTTCTCCTTTACAGCTATGGCTGTAGTAGGAGCCAACACTTGTTCTGGGGGGAGCATGTTCGAGTCGAAACTAGGTCCAGCTAGTGGTCGAGATAAGGGGTGGACTGTGGTGCACGAGGCTGAAAGTCAGGAGCTTCAGTGGCTGAGGGTTGCTGTAACTGTAGCTCTTGTAAGCGTTGGCTAAGCTATTGTGCAATGGCTGGTAGCGGTGGAGGTGGAACAGACTGTACCTCTGGTAGATCAGGATGATCTCTCGGGAGAAAAACTGGAGGTGGTGGTACTGGCCATTCTTCAGCTGCATCCTGTGTGTAGGATATATTGTGCTGCTCTGGTCTCAGGGGGAAAGGCTGTGGGGTTAGAGGTGTGGAGACCCAAGTGTCATCAGCTGAAATGTAGCCCCCTGGCTGCTGGGCAGAACGTAAGCGGGTGGATTCCAACGTGGTGACATTGCGATCCATCTGCCTCCTTATGTCTCCTACCATCAGCTGAAGTTGCCTGTTGTCCTCCTGCAGTTGCTGCACAATGTTCATGAACTCCGGTGGAATGCTGGATGCCACTGGGGTCTGTCCTGCAGCTCCAATAGAACCAGGAGTCTGGGTGAGGGGCGTCATCTTAGCGTATCCCTCTCTAGTCTGCTGCTGCTCCAATGTAGCAGTGGGTGGCAGTGTGTAGCCTTCATACTGAGTCATCCATCCTGGTGGTCGCACGGCCCTCCGTGGACGTGCACCTGCTCTCTCGGGGGGTCATAATCCATCTTCACTCTGTAATCACCTTATCCGGCTCGAAGGACCAATTTGTTATGATGATTTCTGATATGAGGTTCAGTTCTACGGTGGTGATCGCAGGGTGTGCACCGGTCAAGTGCCACTATGACCCTCCAGACAATAACGAGGACAGGGGATGATCGTTCAGCTCTTTAATGGCAGATTTAGCGTGGGTAGGTGTGTATGTGTGTGTGTGGTTCAGTCTTATGGACGCACACTCTCAATGAACCCACATAAACTGCTCCCGAGCATAACTTGTGACACTGCCTCCATGAACACCATTTTCCATCCCAGTCAAAACATTACTCACAAAACGGCCGCGCCCTCTAGTGACGAGGCAGAAAACTGCATCACAGTCCTGCCTTCAGAACAAAAGCCGATCAGTTGATCATTGATCAGTTTCACGATTGAAGTAGCAGCAGGAAGGTGAGGGACAGAGAGAGAGGCAGTCGCTCCATATATCGGTTGTTAAGCTTAACATGGGAATGCTTTACAAACATTCAGAGATGAACTTACACACTTGCTTTACTTCTCTCTGGGATAACTTCCTCGGAGATGAAATGCCGGATTACTAGCGAGGCTACAAATACACACAGCCACTCTATCACGTGATGCACACTGCTCCGACGTGCTACGGTTATGAGCCGAGTTACGCCATGTCGCAAGTTTTGTGAGGTGCTTTTTTGATATTTAATGGATCGGATTACATTTTTTATTTCTCGCCGATATCCAATCCAGTAATTTAGGTCAGTATCCGACGGATACCGATACGTAATATCGGATCGGTCCATCTCTAATTAAAACTATTGATGGGATCAGGTTGACGTCAACATGTTGTAATAACAACATCATAAAACACCAGGGTTGTAATATAACCCTGCCATTGCAAAGTAATGCAAATGTATTAAGTCTGCTTTTTAGGGTGCTTTGTTTCATTTTTTCACTTGAATAAAAATCATTTAAAACATTATGACAGCTGAGAACAAACGACTGTCACAGCTGTTTTCAGTTACTGATCACTGAAAGTGCTTCAAAGCCACATTCATCTTGTCCTTTACAATTAATAACGCTCATTTAGCATGTATCCCCTCCTACAGCCATCTAACAATCGCCTGTTAACCTCATGTGAATGTCTTTATATATGGAAAAAGGATAAAATACCAGGAATAGACTGCTTTCGAGCACAGGGTAAACAGGACCACCTTTGCCCAAAGGTCCTGTAAATATATCAAATCAATAACTAAGCCTGGATGTAATTTGGAATATTTTTTGTTAAAGTTGTTTCAGCAGCACCTCTAAAGGTATAGATCCAGTGACATCCTTAAAGGTACAGGATTTTATTTTCCCAGTGTGATTATTTTCATATTCCAGTGAGCTATCAATAAATGTTAAGTACAACCACAATCTTAAATCAAAGATCCTAATCATGGCGTGTTAGATTGCAAATTGGTTGAAATGTGACAGGATTAAAGACTGGAGGTAGAGCAGCTAGCAGCTATATAAAGGCAGGTCCATTTACCATAAGCACGCCACGTTGGCAGTCACAAAGCTAGGACCTGTTTATTCAATTCAATTCAATTCAATTTTATTTATATAGCGCCAAATCACAACAAAAGTCGCCTCAAGGCGCTTTATATTGTACAGTAGATAGCACAATAATAAATACAAAGAAAAACCCAACAATCATATGACCCCCTATGAGCAAGCACTTTGGTGACAGTGGGAAGGAAAAACTCCCTTTTAACAGGAAGAAACCTCCGGCAGAACCAGGCTCAGGGAGGGGCGGCCATCTGCTGCGACCGGTTGGGGTGAAAGAAGGAAAACAGGATGAAAGACATGCTGTGGAAGAGAGACAGAGATTAATAACAGATATGATTCGATGCAGAGAGGTCTATTAGCACATAGTGAGTGAGAAAGGTGACTGGAAGGGAAAAACTCAATGCATCATGGGAATCCCCGGCAGCCTACGTCTATTGCAGCATAACTAAGGGAGGATTCAGGGTCACCTGGTCCAGCCCTAACTATATGCTTTAGCAAAAAGGAAAGTATTAAGCCTAATCTTGAAAGTAGAGATAGTGTCTGTCTCCCGAATCCAAACTGGAAGTTGGTTCCACAGAAGAGGGGCCTGAAAACTGAAGGCTCTGCCTCCCATTCTACTTTTAAATACTCTAGGAACAACAAGTAGGCCTGCAGTGCAAGAGCGAAGTGCTCTAATAGGGTGATATGGTACTACAAGGTCATTAAGATAAGATGGGGCCTGATTATTTAAGACCTTGTATGTGAGGAGCAGGATTTTGAATTCAATTCTGGATTTAACAGGAAGCCAATGAAGGGAAGCCAAAACAGGAGAAATATGCTCTCTCTTTCTAGTCCCTGTCAGTACCCTTGCTGCAGCATTTTGGATTAGCTGAAGGCTTTTCAGCGAGTTTTTAGGACATCCTGATAATAAAGAATTACAGTAGTCCAGCCTGGAAGTAATAAATGCATGAACTAGTTTTTCAGCATCACTCTGAGACAGGATATTTCTAATTTTAGAGATGTTGCGCAAATGGAAGAAAGCAGTCTTACATATTTGTTTAATATGTGCGTTGAAGGACATGTCCTGGTCAAAAATGACTCCAAGGTTTCTCACAGTGTTACTGGAGGCCAAGGTAATGCCATCCAGAGTAAGAATCTGCTTAGATACCATATTTCTAAGATTTTCAGGGCCGAGTACAATAACCTCAGTTTTATCTGAATTAAGAAGCAGAAAGTTAGCGGCCATCCAGGTCTTTATGTCTTTAAGACATTCCTGCAGTTTAACTAATTGGTCTGTGATACCTGGCTTCATGGATAGATAGAGCTGCGTGTCATCTGCATAGCAGTGAAAATTTATGCTATGTCTTCTAATGATGCTGCCTAAGGGAAGCATGTATAATGTAAATAGAATTGGTCCTAGCACTGAACCCTGTGGAACACCATAATTGACTTTAGTGTCTGAAGAGGACTCTCCATTTACATGTACAAATTGGAGTCTATTAGATAGATATGATACAAACCACTGCAGTGCAGTACCTGTAATACCTACAGCATGTTCTAATCGCTCTAATAGGATATTATGGTCAACAGTATCGAATGCTGCACTGAGGTCTAGCAGGACAAGCACAGAGATGAGTCCACTGTCAGAGGCCATAAGAAGATCATTTGTAACCTTCACTAAAGCTGTTTCTGTGCTGTGATGAGCTCTGAAACCTGACTGAAACGCTTCAAATAAGCCATTCCTCTGCAGATGATCAGTTAGCTGTTTGACAACTACTCTTTCAAGGATTTTTGATATGAAAGGAAGGTTGGAGATTGGCCTGTAATTAGCTAAGACAGCTGGGTCTAGAGATGCTTTTTAAGTAAAGGTTTAACTACAGCCAGCTTGAAGGCCTGTGGTACATAGCCGATTATTAGAGATAGGTTGATCATATTTAAGGTTGAAGCATTAATTAATGGCAGGACTTCTTTGAGCAGTTTTGTAGGAATGGGGTCTAAAAGACACGTTGATGGTTTGGAGGAATTAATTATTGAAGTTAACTCAGAAAGATCAATTGGAGAAAAAGAGTCTAACTTAACATTGATGGTGCTAAAAGTAGCTGTAGATAATGTTACATCTGTGGGATGATTATTGGTAATTTTTTCTCTAATGATAAAAATTTTATTTGTGAAGAAGTTCATGAAGTCATTACTAGTTAACGTTAAAGGGATGGTTGGCTCAGTAGAGCTCTGACTTTTTGTCAGCCTGGCTACAGTGCTGAAGAGAAACCTGGGGTTGTTCTTATTTTCTTCAATCAGTGACAAATAGTAAGATGTTCTGGCTTTGCGGAGGGCTTTCTTATAGAGCAGCAAACTATTTCTCCAGGCTAAATGATGATCCTCTAAATTTGTGACACGCCATTTCCTCTCCAGCTTACGAGTTATCTGCTTTAGGCTATGTGTTTGAGAATTATACCACGGAGTCAGGGACTTTGGATTTGAGGCCTTAGTTTTCACAGGAGCTACAGTATCCAGAGTCGTACGTAGTGAGGAGGTAAAATTATTAACAAGATAATCGACCTCTGTTGGAGTAGCGTTCAGATAGCTGCTCTGCTCTATGTTGGTACAGGGCATTGAAGATGATAACAGTGGGTGGATTATATTCTTAAACTTAGTTACAGCACTTTCAGAAAGACATCTACTTTGATAAAGTCTACTCTCCGCTGCTGTGTAATCAATTATTGTAAATGTAAATGTTATCAGGAAATGATCAGACAGCAGAGGGTTTTCAGGAAACACTGTTAAATGTTCAGTTTCTATGCCATACGTTAAAACAAGATCTAGAGTGTGATTAAAGTGGTGGGTGGGTTCTTTTACATTTTGAGAGAAGCCAATTGAGTCTAATAACAGATTAAATGCCATGTTGAGGCTGTCATTTTTAGCATCTACATGGATGTTAAAATCACCCACAATAATTATTTTATCTGAGCTGAGCACTAAATCAGATAAAAAGTCTGAGAAATCAGAGAGAAACTCTGTGTAAGGCCCAGGTGGACGATAGATGATAACAAGTAAGACTGGTTTCTGAGTTTTACAGCTGGGGTGGACGAGGCTAAGCATCAGGCTTTCAAATGAATTAAAAGTCTGTCTTGGTCTTTCGTTAATTAATAGGCTGGTGTGAAAAATTGCTGCCACACCGCCCCCTCGGCCTGTGCTTTGAGATTTCTGGTAGTTAGAATGACTCGGGGGTGTTGATTCATTTAAACTAACATACTCATCCTGCTGCAACCAGGTTTCTGTAAGGCAGAGTAAATCGAGGTTTATATGGAATCTTTACCCATTTGACATGCCCAAATGAGAAATGATCACAAAGAAACCGTGAGGCCAAAATGAATGTAAGAGACTTGATTTAAAAGGTAACATCCAGAGTCAAAAGCAGTGCTTGTTAAAGCATTTTCCTGAATAACGGATTGCATTTACGTAGCGCTTTTCTAGGCACCCAAAGCGCTTTACAATTCCACTATTCATTCACTCTCACATTCACACACTGGTGGAGGCAAGCTACAGTTGTAGGCACAGCTGCCCTGGGGCAGGCTGACAGAAGTGAGGCTGCCATATCGCACCATCGGCCCCTCTGGCCAACACCAGTAGGCGGTAGGGTAAAGTGTCTTGCCCAAGGACACAACGACCAGGACAGAGAGAGCAGGGGGATCGAACCGGCAACCTTCCGGTTGAACGCAACCAAAGCCCAACACTAAGTGGTTTTTCAACTCTTCATTTCCACATGGTTAAGGGTCCTTGGGGAAGACAGTGAACTTTAAATGGTTCCCAGTGGCAAAGAGTGTGCAGTGAAAATATTTCTACATGTCAGAACTTACTATGAAATCATAAGAACTCCAAGTTTTCTTCAAGTTGAATAAAAGAGATGTTTTTGGATCTTTATGTTCGTCAACATAATGCCCATGAGCAAACAAACCGTCATTGTTTCATTCTGTTTGTTTCACTTTGTCTTTGTTGTGTTCTGTCCTTGGGAGTCAGACATCTTTGTTTTACTGCTATGCAAGCACTGAATGCATCAGACAGCTGAAGCTGCTGATCTGTCCCCTGTGTGGTTGCTATCAGTGCTTCTCTACCAGTTTCAATATTTTGGTCCATTTTTCCCTGAGTCACCTGGTAAAAACATTGATGATCTGTGCACACTACTGCATGCTTTAACCAGTTTACATAATCAATGGAGATAAAAATGTGTGTATCTTTTGGAAACAAATTGAGTGTGTGAGTTAATCATGCCAAAGCAGAAAATCCCACAGACTATAATCATGAAACTGGCCTTAATACTACTCTCTGTGACGCCCAGCGAGACTTTCCTAATTCCACAGCAAATAGCATTCCCAGGCACATTTCTCATTCATTGCTATGAAATGTGTTCATGGTGTGAAAGAGAGTCACTCTGATTACACCCTCAATGTCATTTAGATAATAAGTGGTTTATGGCACAATTTCAATCGTCATAAAATTGCTATACTTACACAGTAATTATAATCAGTTATAATAATAAAGTTTTTTATCTAACATTTTAAGTGTGAGTCCTTTGGTCAGTTTTGCTCTCCTCTGTCTTCATGGGCTATTTCTTTGTGGAATGTAAAGACCTTTCTCTGCACTTCAGTGGAACAAATATTCATAAATCATTTGAAAATGGCTCCATTTACGAGTCATTTGGTGCAGCTGCCTTGATGTGAGAGGCTTGAGCTGTTCTGTGCAGATGCCAGACAATAACCGCTTTGGTGTCAAAGTGCAAGTGAGATAAATGACTCACAAGCATCTGCTTTTGAGCACTCCTCCTCTAACGATCACTGGGTCATGGACGTTTCCAATGCTTTGGTGGCAATTTTTTTAACTGCCGGTTTTACTGATTTAATTAACACCACACTTCTTTCACAAGCAAAAGTTTGTACTGAATCACTTTAATATTGCTATTGAGCAGCTTATTCAGTGCCAGAGGACTCTTTTTCATTTGCAAGCAAACTGGTGGAGAATAAAACTGATGAGAATTAATTACCTACGGTTGAAAAAAATCAGCAGCTGGGAAGAGAAGCTAAGGAAAAAGCACATATGAAGAGAGAAACCAGTTAAGCGAAATGCTAATTTTCTCTGTTATTTTAGCGAGCAGTTGTTTTAGACACATCAATTTTATCAGGAAATAATCTGGAGTTTAGATAGTTTAGGAGTTTGTCTATTAGATTATTTTGATGCTCTAGTAGCGCTGCTGTTCCCCAAATCCAATAATGCAGGTTTAATGGTGTCCTGAGCCACGCAGTCTCTTTTCACATTTACAGGACTTACTGTGATCTGTCCGTCCATCCATCTGTCCGTCCATCCATCCGTCCGTCCATCCATCCGTCCATCCAGCCATGCCCCCATCCATCCATCCATCCATCCGTCCATCCATCCATCTGTCCGTCCATCCATCTGTCCGTCATCCATCCATCCGTCCAGCCATCCATCCATCCATCCATCTGTCCGTCCGTCCGTCCGTCCATCCATCCATCCATCCGTCCATCCATCCATCCATCCATCCCTCCATCCATCCCTCCATCCATCTGTCCGTCTGTCCATCCATCCATCTGTCCATCCATCCATCCCTCCATCCATCCATCTGTCCATCCATCCATCCATCCATCCCTCCATCCATCCATCCATCCATCTGAACGTCCGTCTGTCCGTTCGTCTGTCCATCCATCCATCCATCCATCCATCCATCCATCCATCCATCCTTTCATCCATCCGTCCATTTAACAACTTCACCAACTAAGGGGGAGCTGGGGTCTGTCCCAGCAGTAGTAGGGAATAACATTACAATCAAATGTCATTTTGTTCCCCTTCAGTTACTACAGCCTCGACTTCTCCTCTTTCACACGTTTTGGCTGACTAAAGTGGGATGGCTAACAACAGTCACCTTCCTGTTGCTGCAGTGACGTCTCTCACAGAAAAACTTGCCAGGCTGTAGGCTAATGTTGAGTAAACTGCTATAGACAAACAGATGTTCTCAACTCTTCAGCCTCTCTGAAGCCTCTCTGAAATCCTGTAGCTCAGGAGGTAGAGCAGGTCACCTATTAATCGGAAGGTTGGTGGTTCGATCCTTGGCTCCTCCAGTCTGCATGTCAAGTATCCTTGGACAAGATACTAACCCCAAGTTGCTCTCCGATGCATCCATCGGAGTATGAATGTGTGTGAATGTAGTTAGAAAAAGCACTAAGTACAGATAAAGTGATTGGGTGAATGTGATATGTTGTATAGAGCGCTTTGAGTACTCCGGGAGAGTAGAAAAGCGCTATATAAGAATCAGTCCATTTACCATCTCTCTGCTTTTCTGAGTAGGGGGGTGTCTCGAAGGTACTATTGGCCCCTTCTCTAATATGATTTGCCCCCTTGCTCCCCCTCCACCAATCCCTTTGGACCAGAGTTAACTTTTGTCCAACACCACAGGAAGGGAGCAAAAGGGACCAATAGGAAATTAACTTTGTATATTTACAAGTCAGTAGAAGTTTAATGTATGTATGTTATGGAACGTGCTGGTTCTACTCTGCCATACTGAATACAATTATTGTACTTTTTAGTATTTATTTTAAAGCTTCTTTGTTTTTTTGCCTGTCCTGTCCGACACCGTAGCAATCACAATTATTGTCTGAAGGCCAAGAAAAATGCCCAACAGATTATCTTCTCAAGTGGATCATCGTGGCTTTGCTATCTTTATTATTTATTTATTTACTTTTTACTTTTAACTTATTACAATCGGAACAGACAGCACCGGGGGATAAGAAAGGGAAAGGCGACGACAAGAGAAGTTGGGAAGAAGCTCAAAAAAAGAAGAGAGACAGAGAGCAAAGACACTACAAATCAGTTTGATCACCTGCTAGGAAAAAAAACAGGCAAAAAGAGAACAACACAGCAAGGAAACCACAGCAGCAACCAACATAAGCGTAAGTAATAAATATTGAATGTTACTGAG
The DNA here is from genome assembly GCF_001858045.2 of Oreochromis niloticus. Lineage (NCBI taxonomy): Eukaryota > Metazoa > Chordata > Actinopteri > Cichliformes > Cichlidae > Oreochromis > Oreochromis niloticus. The sequence continues at coordinate 34,691,333 of NC_031987.2, read as the reverse complement.
CAGAACACAAGACCGACAACAGGACCATATGTTTAGAGGCTGCAACCAATGAGAGTAGTGTGTGTCTGTGCACACCTGTGTGTGTGGGCGCACTTGTATTCACAAGGTTTCTCCATGTAACTGACTGATAGTGGGTGTGGGGAGCCATAGCCCCGCCCCCCAGGACATGAAGCAGGCATGGAAGAGATCCAGGCCCCAGAGATCTAGAGGTCCCCCAGAGCACAAGAGCCCAAGGAGGACCACCGGAGGGGCAGCCGCCCCAGCCTCCTAGAAAAGATCTGAGGAGGGCCCCAGACGGGTTAGGATTAGGCTCAAACAGCCGTCGCTGCAGCCCCCCATTTTAAAGCCTTTATTACTTGTTATTCTGCACATAAATTATATATAAGATAATATATTAGCTCGATATATTAGATCAAGCTACCGAGCATTTATAAGTAGTTACAAATCATTAAGACCTGCAATGATCCGGAAATACTACTATTCTACACAGTGAGTACATTTAATGTAGGCAATTTGAATATGTTTTGATTACATAATTTTTGCAATTTTTAGTTATTTAGTTAGCATTAAAACTTTGAGTTTAGTACAAATAAAATAATAAATACCCAACAAAAAATGAGGTTTAAAACAAGGTTATTATCGTTAACGAAAACTAACGAAATAACGAAAACTAGAAGTGAAAAAACATTTTCGTTAACGGAAATAAAAATAAAAACAAAAAAAGGAAAACTAACTAAAACTGTAATGAGTGTTCACAAAACTAACTAAAATTAACTGAATTTATAGCAAAAATGTGTTTAGTTTTCGTTGATGTGTGCGTGTCATACAATAGTCAAGGGTGAAAAAGAAGTTTAGTTTCCAGGTTTTTTTCTTGCTGTGTCTGTCCACTTGTAGTGGAAAGAGACAAATTATGAGGGACATTTCTAAAGGGAAAAAAATCCCACAAACCTTAAAGTGCACTTGAAAAGCTCACACAAGAAGGCTAACCCAGCTTACCTGGAGAAGGTAAGGGAGCACACTCAACCCTCATCCCTAGAAACAGAAGCTAACCCCAGACAAGGCAGCGTGATGCATCCCGAGACAACAGGACTGGGATATCTACATAACTGTGTGAGTCAATTGCCTTCAAAAAGTTTATCAATTCACTTGAACCAAAATTACGAACACCCGGTGCTGCAAGAGTTAATAGTCTCATTGGGGCCAAGATATACATTTTATAGTTGCCTGGTATCAACGGTTGTTCATCTGCCCTAATTTATTTATTTAAAGAACCCATAGGTGGGAATGTGAGTTGTCTGTCTCTGCGTGTTAGCCCTGCGGCAGACAGGCGACCTGTCCAGGGTGCAGGGTATGGTAGCTGGAATAGCAACATACCCAAGGATAAGCAGAAGAGAATGACTGATATGATGAAACTGGGATTTTGTTACACTTAATTATTGCAAACACAACTAAAACTATAACTGAAACTAATCAAAACTAAACTGAAACTAAGGATTTTCAAAAAAATAAAAACTAAACTAAACTAGCAAACAATTGGTAAAAACTAATTAAAACTAATATCCATCCATCCATCCATCCTCATCCGCTTTATCCGAGGTCGGGTCGCGGGGGCAGCAGCCTAAGCAGAGAAGCCCAGACCTCCCTCTCCCCAGCCACCTCCTCCAGCTCATCCGGGGGAACACCAAGGCGTTCCCAGGCCAGCCGAGAGATATAATCTCTCCAGCGTGTCCTGGGTCTGCCCCGGGGCCTCCTCCCGGTGGGACATGCCCGGAACACCTCACCCAGGAGGCGCCCAGGAGGCATCCTTGTCAGATGCCCGAACCACCTCAGCTGGCTCCTTTCGATGTGGAGGAGCAGCGGCTCTACTCTGAGCCCCTCCCGGATGGCCGAACCTCTCACCCTATCTCTAAGGGAGAGGCCAGCCACCCTTCGGAGGAAGCTCATTTCTGCCGCTTGTATCCGCGATCTCGTTCTTTCGGTCACTACCCACAGCTCGTGGCCATAGGTGAGGGTCGGGACGTAGATCGACCGGTAAATTGAGAGCTTCGCTTTTACACTCAGCTCCCTCTTCACCACGACGGACCGGTGCAGCGTCCGCATCACTGCAGCCGCAGCACCAAGTTAAAAACTAATATAAAATTGAAAATCTGAAGTCAAAACTAAATAAAAATAAAAACTAATGAAAATTGCAAAACTATTAAAACCTTGGTTTAAAATAGTTTTCACATGATAAACGTGTAGAACACGGGGCTGCACATGAGCATAAATCAATACATGCCCATGTTTCTGGGCTGGCTGGCCTGACTGAGCCACTGCAATAGTGAATTGTAAGGTTAATTACCAAATATTTTGGTATTATCTTGAGTCATTTTGGCCGTGATAACTGTGTAGCCAAATCTGATATTGTAAACAAAGAACATAAAAAAAGATGGACATCACCACTGGAACTATTGGTGAGATTAATATTTTTGAAACCAGACATCATGAACACTGGGCACCACTAAAACTGAGAGAGATTGCATCCTCTTTGGCTAGCATAAAGCAGACAATGGTGGAGTGGTTAGAACTGAAACTCAGCTAAATGTTCTGGGTCTGAATCCTTTCTTGGAAGTGGAAGAAGATGATGGCAAAATGTATGAATTTACATCCTGGTGATTCAATGAAAATGTAAACTAATGACCATATAACGTAGAGGAAAGTGCTTACTGAGGTCACAGAGCAAGAGGAAGAAATCCTCATCTGCCTGTTGACCTTTGTCACCACATAGCATAAGATTAGATGTAAAACATTTTACTGTATCAGCTACAAGAATGAACAGAAGAAAAACTCTTTCTAAAAGCATTGCTCCATAGTACTATTACTTGTCAGAAACTCCACAGTACTTTTGACAGGTCCGTGTACATTTAACCACCAGATTTATCCCATCGACCGTTTATCTTTGTGCTCATGTCAGCCTACAGTCCCTCTATTTCAGCGAAGAAATGCCCTCATTCTCACAGATCAGAGAGCTGCTGATGTTACAGTAGCTGATACCACAGGACTCAAGGCTGGTGGAAATATAGACGGACCTTTCATTTAAACTTGCAGCATCACAGATAATACTGCACTAAGGTGGCATGGCCGCAGTAACTGCAATCAGGCAGCCACAACAAATTACTAGGACTCAAAAACAGGATGATAAGGTCCAAAGAATAGACTAAACCGAACCACGGAAAAGGATAATAAGGCTCAGGTAAAATCAATAAAGACAATAATGGGGGTATTAACAAAACCAGAGTAATTTCCCAGGTTTGGGGATAAATAAAGTATGTTATGACAGTGAAAGCTAAGGATCCCAGCAACCAGAGACATGAAGCAGATCATAGCACTCAGCTTTGGCTGTTCAGTTGAACACTGTTGTAATAACATGGGGTCGAAATGATTTCAGAAAAGTTCAAAACTCATTAATAGGATTTTATGTTCTTAAAGGTCAGTTTCAGGTTTGGAGCCACCGCCGTTAATGTCACCCACTCCAAATACTAAGAGGCAGTCGAAGTTTTTGGCACATGCTGATTGGACCTGATGAGGTGACATTTGTTTTCCAGAGTTGACAGAATGGTGCTGAAGTCGGTTTGTGCAGAAAGAAAGTATGTGAAAAACACAGTATGTAGTTCAACTCCCTCTGAGTCAGTCGCTGTCAAAGGGGCTGAAAAGAAATGGAGTAAGGTCAACTTCTTTGTAACAAACAACCTGCTGCATCTGTTGAGTCATGAGAGCTTACGGAGTAAAGAAAGGCAGGAAATTAGCTCTGTGAAAGGATCTCAGTCAGTTTTTTAAAGACTGCTTTAGATCAGGGACAGAAAATGTAGAAAGAAGGTTCAAAGCTAACAATGGAGACATTTGTGTCACTAAACCCTCTGGAAGCATCAAAAATCTGCAACTTCTTAGTCCATATATTAGCATATTTTGGCACTCAGATACAAGCATGTTGACTTTCAGTGATTACTTAGTTGGACAGCAGTGAGACGTAAAACAGGAGAATACTGCACTATATTCAGCTGTGTGTGAATACTGAACATTTAAAGCAGTCGCTGAGAGTGTGTGACACTGACTGCAGTGCAAATGTTTAGTATCATAATTAGAGATGGCATGATACCACTTTTTTGTGTCCGATACCGATATCATAAATTTGGATATCTGCCGATACCGATATGAATCCGATATAGTGTATTTTTTAATCAATAAAACTGGTTTTTATTATCTTGCTGCATTTTGTATAAGTCCATACTCAAGTTTTTAAAAAGAAAACACAAAAGCTATTCTGTTATACCTGTATGGAAAAAATACACTGCACCCAAAGTATTTCATAGTTCAGTGTTACAGGTACTGGGTGGCAGCACCTGTAGACAGCTATACATGTGTCCTGTAAACAGGAAAGAAATGATCAGACAGGGAGACGTGGCTTGCCGTTCCTGAATACTCCGCCATTATTTATTCAAATTCACAGTTATGCACTCCTTTTATTACTTTTACAGTATTACAACTGTGTATGTACTTATTCCTAAACATAGCTCACAAATTCTCCATATGTATTCTGTTACCAACTAGACAAAAGGGAATTAACACATTCCAATGTCATAAACATGACCAATTTTCTTGTGAGACTTGGTTCAAAATGAATTCCAACAAGACAAATCGATAAATCTCAACTAGTTTGGAAGAATGGTGTAATCAGTACCATCTTGACATGTGCACTGAATTCACGGAAAGACTTTATGGCAGAAAACAAGGGACTAAAACAATACACAATAATGGTGGAGCCGATCACTAACATCACAGAGCGTTGGAGGTGTGTGACCCAAACTAACATGCTAACCATAGCATGCTGCTAAAGCCGTAAACAAATACTTACAAAAGTCTAATTTATTGTACTACACTTTCTGTACGCTTTCAGTTTCCAACCATAATGGTTAATCTATACTATATAATGGATGTGATTGCTGTTATACTCTATTTTGGGCGCGATACGAACCTGTAAACAGGAAAGAAATGATCAGACAGGGAGACGTGGCTTGCCGTTCCTGAATACTCCGCCGTTATGAGAAAACAGCACGGAGCATGTGCTTCAGGCTGGTCAAACCATGGTCTCACACTGCCACCTACTGGTACAAAAATAGAGCGTCCGCTACAAATATCCCAGGGTAGTTACCAGGTTTCCTGTTAAAATTACTGTAGTTATTTAGGGCATTCCCAAATGGAAATATCACTTCCATTGAAAGTAAAATTACTTAAATTAATTCACATGAATGTGATCACACATTAGTGGGTATCATATCAGCAACACTGATCAATCTAATAAACTTAAACCTACACCATCCTCCCTATTTTGGTATTTTAAAGGGTACTTAGCAGAACTATTAAACAACCTAACTAATAGGGTTGCAAACTCCCAGCAAAAGAAAATAGGGAATCACCCCCCACCCCCCGTCTCGTGATGCTTAATCAACGTAATCAACTTTAATTTAATGCACTTGTTAAAAAAAATGCACAAAATCAATTAATTTTCTACAATAATTAAATAGATTCAACATCTTTCTTCAACAGAATTGCAGACTGCACAGATGGTATCTTCCCAAAGGAAAAAGTACTATAGCTTACTAGGGTATATTAGACTTAACAGTTACTATATACAGTAATGGACTTCTATATATTTTACATCAGATTAAAACTTTGGGTGTAAGATTCAGATAATTATTTATTAAAAGCTAGACATTTTAAATGAGAATAAGAAAGAAAAGTATGTCTTTGTGCCCCCTTTTCCCTGTTAATGCCCTATCGGCCCCCCTGGCTACACTTTGCTAGATCCGCCCCTGCACAGTTACCAGCCGTCAGCTACGTAGAAAAGGATCCTGGTGTAGAAAGTAATATTAAATACATTCTAACAACAGCTTATCAAGCTTAAACGTGCTGCTGTTTTTCAGCCGCTGGTTTCCTCTTTCTGGTGCAAAGTGGGCCAAAAACAAAGAAGAGAGACGGACTCGCGACAGAAAAGCCGATCAGCTGATCATTGATCAGTTTCATGATTGAAGCAGCAACAGGAGAAGGGAGGGGGAGAGAATGAGAGGCAGTCATAAGCTTAACGTGGGAACGCTTTACAAACATTCAGAGATGAACTTACACACTTGCTTTACTTCTCTCTGGGATAACTTCCTCGGAGATGAAATGCTGGTTTGGTAGCGAGGCTACAAATACACACAGCCGCTCTATCACGTGAGGCACACTGCTCTGATGTGCTACGGTTATGAGCCGAGTTACGCCGTGTCGCAAGTTTTGTGAGGTGCTTTTTTGATATTTAATGGATCGGATTACATTTTTTATTTCTCGCTGATATCCGATCCAGTAATTTACGTCAGTATCGGACCGATACTGATACGTAATATCGGATCGGTCCATCTCTAATCATAATTAATGACCAGTCAGAGTAACAGTACGGCTCATTTATATTTATTCTTAGAGTCTGTTTTGAAATATTAATTGTTGATGAGCAGCAGTAGATCTCCGTGGCTCATATATCTCATATTCCTTTGGTAACACAAGCATGAGAACGATAAAAACACTGCTGGGACTTTCTTGTCACAACAATATAGAACATTAGCACAATCATCTGCTAATGTGAGAATCTAACAGGATTTAATGAGAGAGCACAACTGTGTGCACAGATACTGCTGAGTGTTACAGTGGGTCTTATATAAGACCGATAGGTGCATGCATATATATATATATATATGTGTGTGTTTCTCTGTCTTTGTATGTGCATGTGTGAATCTCAGTCCTTCAGTTGGACTAAACTGGTCTTCTCAGCCATATTAGCTAGTATTTACACACATTTAAAAGTTACATTTAATGCAAATACTGCAATAAATGTACACAGAGACAGTATAATTTCCTCTTACCTTTCTTATTTATTTTAAAAAACAAACATCTTAACAACTTATTCTTAAACTTCTTAAACTTGATTTTTGTAAGTAACTCAACTTTTTTCTAACACTCAGTAGAAAAATAAGATGAGAATAATAATTTGGAAGTTGGAGTTAATATAGTGCAGTGTTGTGTTCTTTCATAGCAGATAAATGTCTTCTGTAAAAGGCTCTACCAGCTGTCCACACTGGCAGTCAGGTGATACAGTGGAGCGTTTAGCTGCTTCAGAAAAGGTGAGTCTGGACTTTGATTCAGCAGGCCAGGTTAGATAACAGAATGTCAAAGCAAATGGCATTTGTTTTAAAGAAAGATGCTTCCAGCGCACTCGTCACATACAATACTTGCCTGACAGATGTTTTCTGACACTCAACAGAGTGCAAACTTTAATCCACAGCAGCATTCCTAATATCCACTGGTCAGACAAGCTTGGCGTAAAGGTGAGCACGCCACAGTTAGAAGCAGCAAACATAAATGGAAACACATGGATCAGGTACATGTTACAATAACAGTGTCAGCACAAGCTTTAAGGAAAAAACAAAGGAAGGTCATCCAACAGGATCTCCAGAAAGACACCAAGTGACCTGGAAACACCTGGTACCATACCAAAAACATCAAATGACAGGAAAGAGGAGGAACCCTGTTGATGGCTTATATTTACAGGGCTCAGCAAGTAGAGCAGGGTGGTCACTCAGTTAATGCTTGGTGGTTTCTACATCCAGCTCTTAGATCAGATCAGATCTTAGGCAAGATATTGAACTGTGAACTACCATCTCCAAAAGTTGATTCAGTTCATCTGGGCATAGCGTTTTCAGTGGGAGAAACGTTTCGTCTAGTGATGTGTCGGTCGCGAACGAAACGGCTCTTAGAGCCGGATCTTTGAAGTGAACGACGCGAGCCGGCTCATTATTAGGAGCCGTGGGTTTTTTTTCTTTCTCTCACCCTCTCTCTTGCACTTTTTTTCCGCTTCACTCCGCACGTGAGCCTTGTGCTTTGCTCTGGGCAGAGGGGGGAGGGGCGGTAGTTATACTCACAGTAGCACAGGAACAGAGCGGGAGGGAGAGAGAGAGGAAGACAGCCAGGGACAACAGCGTCACATTAGAAAGGTATAGTAATCATCCACAACTATTTTCAGTTGCGGATGATAAAGGATTCAGAAAGTGTATTCATGCAGGCCCATATGACAGAGAATGTGCATCTTCTTTTTGTTTTGTCAAAATTGATTATGAACACGGAAAATTTTTGTCAGATTTTGATCTTCCATGCATTACCATCTGAAAACTTTTGGTTGGCAACAGCTCAATTTATCGACATGAAAATCATCCCGAGCACACTGCCGACGCAGCAAACACATACCTGAATGGAAAAACCACGCAACACTGTCAGTTAGGGACTTGCCTTTACTGAACATATAATCTTGGGATCATCATCCAAAGTTCCCAGATAAGCTCCCACGCCGAGCTTCTGACTGTCCTTTAAGAGACCTGCGTAACTCTTCCTCAACATTACTTGAATAAATGACATGAACACTGTGTTGAAGAGTAAAGGTGGCCATACTAAATACTGACTTTACTTCTATGCTATTTTATATACTGTACTTACATTTATATTTGTACACATTTCAATAAATAACTCTACCTGTTTCCCTGTTTTGCTATGTTTTCACAAAATATAAAGAACTCAAGACTTTTGCACTGTTCTCTATTTTCATGTTATAGTTTTTTCTAATTTTACACACACACACAAATGGAGCTATGCACACAGCTCTGATAACAACACACTACTAAACTCCAAGTATCATTTCACTGATCTCTCTCAAATGTGTTTGCAAGTCTCTGAATACAAATCTGAATGCATCATTTAGAAGACTTTGTTCACCTAGTAACACAGGCTTTCAAAATGCAGCACACACTGATCACCAATTAGTCTCAGTCATTTTGAGAAGAACAATTCTGTCATGTGTTGAGTGACTCCTACAGGAAGAAAGAGCAGGAAGAAGAAGAGTGAGAATAACTGTAAGAGGATGAATATCAGGCAGCAGAAGACAGCTTGTTCTTTTGTTTTCTCATTGTACTTACATTACATAGGCGAAGATTACTGAGTCTGGCTACATCCTATGTGAAACAGGTAACATGTAAATGTGCTTTAAGACATAAAAGTCCTACATTTATGACAAAGCAGTGAACTCGTTTCTGTTTGTGTTTAGTTTTGAGAAACTGAGCCAGAACTGAAAAGTCAGACCTGATGATTAAAAATCTGATCCTTGTAAATATTAACTGTTTGTTTTAACTGAAACTCTATAAAGCAAGACTGTCTGTCTTCAGTTATCTCTTAATAAAGTATATGTCATTAACTCCTGCAGGACTGCACCTTCCTGTTTTTGACACGTTCTTTGTCATTAGATTATGGTGTCCAAAAAGCTGACCTGTCTCCACTCATTTGATTGGCTATACCTTCTGTAATGTTTATTTACTGTATTATGCATGTTTTAAAGGTTGGATCTTCTATTCAAGATCATCTTCTGTTTTTATTTGTTTCACAAAAGGTGTTGATGCTGTATCTAAAGCTACAGGCGAGCAGGTTTCAGATACGTATTTTATGGTTTCTAGGCCTAAAGTTGGCACATCAGTTAAGGAAAAGACCATAAGCTTGTCTGATTTCTTTCCAACATTCACTGGATGGGAATGCATGACCATCAGTCAGGCGTTACTGTTCCAAGGTGTCCTAACCTCAGGAAGCAGTGAGAGGGTATTCTGCAGAAACAACATGAACTGTGGCGAAAGTGTAGCATTGTGGCAGCACACTGACTACACCAACACTCACTGCTTCCTGTGACTTTGAGACACAAGTGCAAGCAGTCAGAGCAGGATTTCCTGAGTGGTCTGAAAATAGCAGACCCACTGAAAACAGTCCAGAGATTTAGATCGGATAAAGCTTTTGATTTTCATTTGCAATCCTAGAACTTCTTGATCACACACACACAGTGCCAATGTAAAATTGTTGTCAGTATAACCACACTGCCACCAACAACATCAAGTACAAATGCCGCTCTGCATGCTCATGCAGAATATTTGTGATGATTTTGAAAATAACATTGCTGTTAGAACGGTTATATCAGATTCATCTGGTGTCTTTCTATCACCTACTTCCAAATCAGTGCTAGTCCTAACCTTTTAATTAGACCGAACTGCTGTTTGTTTTCCCTTCATTATGATTCGTTGATATGCTGAATCATTTATTATTCGAAGAGCCGTGAAAGGTGTGTGTAGATTCAAAGGTGTGAAATGCAGCTATGCAGGTTAGCTCAATCACTTCAGTGTCATGCTTTGTGGCTTTATATATCTGACCAATCGCATCAGCATGCCTCAGTGGGAGCGGCTGCACCTTTCTGTCAGCCTCAGTGAAGCCAAGGGTGACTATGTGGTCACAGCATGGCTACAGCCTGACAGTCTAATTTCCATGGTGGCATAACACGGAGTTGATAACAATGCAGACAGAAAGCATGTAATTATTGAGACTAAATGCAGCAGGGCATGGACAGAGTGGCTACTCTGTATCAGCTGAGTGGTAGATTATAGGGCAGAGGAGAGGTACCAGATGGTTTAAAGGCTACAGTTGAAGCCTGTCATATTGAAAAGGCAGATTATATGCAATCTGACAACTCTGGTTTCATTCACGAGTTATTTTCAATTTGCTATTCAGGTTTAATTGTATTAGCATATGTGGCAATGATCTAAAGCACAACTTGTATTTGTATTCAAAGCACAGTCGTCAAAATGCAGAACACAGGCTGTCAGGATTAGCATAATAACCAGGCGGCATATTTTCAAAAACATTTCCTGAAAATGTGACAAGAGCATTCGGCAGAGTTCAGGACAAAAGCGGAGTAATACAATAAATTATAGATTACTCAAAGCTGACTTTTTAAACTGGGCTAACCATTTAAAGCATTCAGAGCAGACACAACACTGACAGGTTTGCATTATTCATGCTCCACACACACACACACACACACACACACACACACACACACACACACACACACACTCTACTGTTGCAAAGCCTGAAGAACAGAGATGAAGCAGCTGGGTGGGAAATTTGTTTTTATTGGTAAAGACAAGACGTGGAACTATTTGAAGAATTATCCGTTCAAAGAAGAAGAACAAGAAGCTACAATGTGGCTATTCATACTAGAAAGTACCACTTCAGGGTCGACTACATTTCAAACAGGTATTTCTTTGTGCTGTCGTTTTGGATACTCGTGACTGAGTTAATAGCTAATAAGCAGAGGCCTTCACATAGTGGCAGCAGCTCTTTGAGGCTCTCTGCCACTGTGGAACGTGCCTTTATGTGGCACTGCTGCATATTTCTTGTAACTGCACCATAGCAATGATCTGACTGTATATGTATCTATCAGCATTTTATTATAAGGTATGCTTAGAAAAAAGAGCCCCTCCCCACCCCAAACACAATAACGACTAAAAAGAATAAGCTGGTGAAGTAGAAAAAGAAGAAGAAACAGCTGCAGTGAGGCTTTTAGAACAGACAGCACTGATGTGAAAATGGGTTGTGATTTATGCCTGGGCCATCTGGCTTGTTACAGCTCACTAAGCTCTGTATGCCACTAAAGCTGGGGACACGTAGGGACAAGTGCCCCAAATGGCAAAAAGTTGAAACCTGCAGAGCTGAAAAAGGAAGCCCAGGTGGAGGTGCCTCTGCACTTCCTCCAATAGCCATTGGAGGGTTTTGCTAAACACCTGCCTGATTGTTTCACCTGTATTGATTTCATCCATGTGTTATTCCTTACCTGTTTATAATTTCAAACAATTCCCATATATATATGTAATTCTATCTTCTGTCCTCTTAGTCATGTACAGGTGACTAAGAGGACAGAAGATACACATGACACATTTATACTAATTTGAGTTGTTGATCCTGTTGTCTCTACTTTCTGACACATTTTCAATGAAATGTGTGACAAATATTGGTGTGCTCTGTGGTCCAAGAAGTCTCTGCTTACTGTTTTTTACTGAGCACAAACTTACTGGATGTGATATGTCTTTAGCCTCTTACTTAGCACTAGCATGTATCTACCTGTCTGATGCACTCATACAGTTTAACAGCATCAGCTGATCACTGAGTACTCCATGTTGTATAATCCTTATGCTACTTTTGATGCACATACATGCAATATAATAATAATAATTATTATTATTATTTCTACTAAGAAAATGCTATTGTAATATTTTGTCTTTGCACTATTTTATCAAAGGTCCGCTGGTACAACTAATAGTAATGGCTGGTTCCATTACAGAGCATGAATTCAGCTGAACAAATTCATTTCAGGAGAATGAGGTGGTTCTCTTGACTTGGACACACCACCTCCAACAACTGGGTATAACACTGGGGGCATCCAGGGTGTCTGCACAGTGTCCTGTGTATAGAAGCATACAGGGGACACTGACGATGTTCAGTGTCCTGTTTGTGATGACTGGTATTCAAGGTCCCGGCTGGGGAACAGTGGAGTTCTTGCTCCATCTGTGATTCGTGGTGGAGGTCATAACTGAATTATCCACCACTGTGCATGACTGATGTTAAAGATGTAGGGAGGGGGTGAATGAAGAACTTTTTGATGGTGTATTAGGCTATTGTTATATACTTGTATCCTCCGATGTTATTATTGCTATTACGCTTCAAATGAATAACTTTTAAATGTTCTGAATAATCTCAATTTAAAAAAATAATGAAAAGAAACGTAACTGAATATTTCAGTTGCTGTTCTGTGTTTTATAAATTAAATATGTGTAAGCTCTGAGAGGCTTTTTTAAATAAATTATATAAAATTATTTATCGACATTAAATATTATCATTGACTTTTTTTGGTCCAATACTTTTTCTAGCTGTCGACAGAATATCCCACAGACTTGGTCATCCATGATAGTTTCTCCTCCTTTTCTTCATCACCATCTATCTTCTGCCTGAGGAATTCTTAGAGCAGCTCATGCTGGGGAACCATCTTCCTGATGTATTCCCAGATGCTCCATGTTTCATCCTGGATTGGTCTTCTGGCACTCGCTAATCGTCGCCCTCCTCTTTGCTTAGCTCAAAGGGCCTCGAGATGTTGGCTGGAGACCTCCATGCAGTGTGAGGAACTTTCTGTCTTGACATCAGTGGCATCTTGTAACCGTTCGGCCACACTTGCAGTCCGAGTGACATCCTAATGTCATCCATGAAAAGCAGGTGGATGATGGTCGCTCCACTCCTAAATCTACATCTGTACCCACACGCAGTGATGAGCTGGTGTTGGGGGTGGAGGCCAGTGTAACAGCGTTCATTTTGTTGACCAATCATTTCCATCGTAGTTTTCATCAGCGACCTTCTTTCTCTGACAAGAACAAACTAATGCGCGAGGACAGAAACTATGATGACATGCACTGACTCTTTCATTAATGAATAACAATGATATGAAATTATTATTTACATCCAATCAGACTAATTACATTGTATAGAACGATGGGACAGGTGATGCAGTCGGGTGGGTCGTTGTGCAGTAAGGTTAGACAATCTGCCTCTGGAAAACGAATAACTGGCTCTTCTGCTCAGTGTTTCTAATGTGAGAAAATGTCAAAGCTTGGAAGGAAGAGCAGACATGTGGAAACGTTTTGTATTTGATGGCAAGGAAAGCAAGACGTTTGATTAGGCCGCTTTATAGTGTCATGAGGGGTGTTTCAAGTGTACCAGGCATGGGTATAGTTGAAAACAAAAAGCAGTTTTTTTATTAGTTAGCTTTTCTGTGTACTGTACTGAGTATTTTCACCGAAACTCCTGTAGTTTTCTAAACCTAACCAATTTATCTTTAATGCAAGTATTTGAAAGATTTGAATTAATACCATATTTAAAAAAATAAGACAAATGATGAATAAAAATGTGAAATGGTGTGAGTAACATAATTACTCAGTCCCTCTGCAGTCACTTCAAATATGGACTTTTAATATTTATTTTTCCAATGTGACTCGCTACTTCTGACACTGGACAGATTAAAAAAATTACATTCTGGGACAATAACTGTCACGTCGGCGTGGAACAAGGTGTATGCGGACCCAAAATGCAGACAATAGAGATGGAAGTGGATAGTAACTAAAAGCATCCCTCCATTCAGCTGAATAAGATTACAAACAAAGCAAGACTGAGAGGAACTAACAAGAACCAAAACTGGGGAAAGCTGAATGTAACAGATACCCGAAACAAGAAACCTGAAAGTTTGAAGTAGAAAACCTGAAACCTGGAAACACAGGGAACAGCAGACCAATCTACACCAGACTGAGGAAGACAGAGGACTAAATACAGTGGCTTGCAAAAGTATTCGGCCCCCTTGAACTTTCCCACATTTTGTCACATTACAGCCACAAACATGAATCAATTTTATTGGAATTCCAGGTGAAAGACCAATACAAAGTGGTGTACACGTGAGAAGTGGAATGAAAATCATACATGATTCCAAACATCTTTTACAAATAAATAACTGAAAAGTGGGGTGTGCGTAATTATTCAGCCCCCTTTGGTCTGAGTGCAGTCAGCTGCCAATAGACATTGCCTGATGAGTGCTAATGACTAAATAGAGTGCACCTGTGTGTAATCTAATGTCAGTACAAATACAGCTGCTCTGTGACAGCCTCAGAGGTTGAAAGAACAGTGAGTGAGGCTTTGACAATGAAACTGTATGACGAGGATATTGGGAAAGTGAGCTCTTTTAAGTACTTAGGTGTTGTGTTTGATTCAAGACTGACATGGAGGGAGCATATTGACCGGATTGAAACCAAATGTAAAAAAGTTGTTAATGTTATGAGGTGTGTAGCTGGGAGGGGTTGGGGAGCAAGCTCTTCTGCTTTGAAAAGACTTTACCAGGCATTGATTAGATCTGTCTTCGATTATGGGTGTGTGGCATATGGTTCAGCAGCTCGTTCTGTGTTGAGACGTTTGGATGTTTTGCAATCGGAAGCCCTTAGAGTGTGCTGTGGAGCTTTTAAAACGTCTCCAGTCAGTGCCCTACAGGTGGAGATGGGAGAAATGCCCCTGGATCTTAGGAGGAAGCAAGTATCAGTGAATTACTGGGTTCATCTTGGTGGGCATGGGGACGCACATCCTACAAAGGAGGTACTTTTGGAGTGCTGGGAGTATGGCAGAAGTCAGAAGGATCATTTTGGAAAGGTGGGGAATCAGTGGGCTAAGGAGTGTCATGTGTATGACCGTAAACTCTGTCCTGCAGTTGTGTTCCCTGTGGTTCCTCCATGGTTATTGGAGACCCCTCCTGTGGACTGGTACTTGCTGGATCTGAAGAGGAAATTGAAAGGAAAAGTCGATCTTGTTTCAGCATTTCATTTTCACAGCTCGAATGAATACCCTGGGTATATTCATGTGTTCACGGATGGTGCTAAAAGTCCAGATACTGGAATTACAGGGTTTGGAATAGTAGTTCCATCCAAAAATATTGAAATGAACAGACGCACTTCGGATGGACTGGCAGTGTACACGGTTGAAATGGTAGCAATTTTGGTGGCATTGAAATGGGTAGAGTGTTCAAAACTCAGGCAGGTAGTAGTATGTTCTGACTCAGCAGCTGTTCTTTCAAGTCTACAATCGTTTTGTTCGAAGACAAGGCAGGGTATGCTGTTTACTATTCTGGAGACTATAAGCAGAATAAGGTGTTGTGGTGGCAATGTTCACTTTCTTTGGGTGCCAGCTCATGTAGGGATCAGTGGAAATGAAAAGGTGGATAGGTTGGCAAAAGGAGCATTGACTAAACATAGGACTGAGATGGAAATTAAAAGCAGCGGATCTGAAGCGAAAGGTATTGTTTGGAGGCAGGTTGTTCAGGAGTGGCAGGAGCGGTGGGATTCAGGGAGTAGGGGCAGGCACTTGTATCATTTTAAGAAGGAGGTGGCAGGGTGTAGGTTGTATGGGGGTAATAGGAGAGAAGAGGTGGTCATTACCAGGCTTAGACTGGGACATTGTGCATTAAATAAAACACTACAGATGATAGGAGAACATGAGACGGGGCTTTGTGGAGTGTGCCAGGAGGAGGAGGAGACGGTAGAGCACGTAATACTGCGGTGTAAGGGTTATGATGTGGAGAGGAAGGTTCTGCAGAATAGATTGAGGGAGCGGGGAATCGGGGACTTTAATCTGAAGAGTGTGTTGGAGGGTAGTAGGGCACAGGTGAGGGAATTGGTGGGGTTTTTGAAGGCTATAGGTGTTTATGACAGAGTGTAAGGGTTTTTTTTTTTTTTTTTTTTTTTTTTTTTTTTTTTTTTGTTTGTTTGTTTGTTTGTTTGATTTGGATACAGATTGTAAGCTTGCTGTCTGATCCATACTCCGGAACAGTAGGAGGCGGTAATGCTCCTTTACGTTGGTTGCCAACCGCCGTTAAACACGAAGAAGAAGAAGAAGAAGAAGAGCCTCAGAGGTTGTCTAAGAGAATATTGGGAGCAACAACACCATGAAGTCCAAAGAAGACACCAGACAGGTCAGGGATAAAGTTATTGAGAAATTTAAAGCAGGCTTAGGCTACAAAAAGATTTCCCAAGCCTTGAACATCCCACGGAGCACTGTTCAAGCCATCATTCAGAAATGGAAGGAGTATGGCACAACTGTAAACCTACCAAGACAAGGCCGTCCACCTAAACTCACAGGCCGAACAAGGAGAGCGCTGATCAGAAATGCAGCCAAGAGGCCCATGGTGACTCTGGACGAGCTGCAGAGATCTACAGCTCAGGTGGGGGAATCTGTCCATAGGACAACTATTAGTGGTGCACTGCACAAAGTTGGCTTTTATGGAAGAGTGGCAAGAAGAAAGCCATTGTTAACAGAAAACCATAAGAAGTCCCGTTTGCAGTTTGCCACAAGCCATGTGGGGGACACAGCAAACATGTGGAAGAAGGTGCTCTGGTCAGATGAGACCAAAATGGAACTTTTTGGCCAAAATGCAAAACGCTATGTGTGGCGGAAAACTAACACTGCACATCACTCTGAACACACCATCCCCACTGTCACATATGGTGGTGGCAGCATCATGCTCTGGGGGTGCTTCTCTTCAGCAGGGACAGGGAAGCTGGTCAGAGTTGATGGGAAGATGGATGGAGCCAAATACAGGGCAATCTTGGAAGAAAACCTCTTGGAGTCTGCAAAAGCCTTGAGACTGGGGCGGAGGTTCACCTTCCAGCAGGACAACGACCCTAAACATAAAGCCAGGGCAACAATGGAATGGTTTAAAACAAAACATATCCATATATATATATATATATATATATCTATATTTGCTTGTGCAGCCTTCCAGCTGCCACACTCCAGTTCAGTGCCCCCTCGTTGGTCCCCTACCTAAACAGGGATTGGATGAAATCAGCTAAATCAGCATGATCTGCTCTCATTTCCAGTCTGCTGAAATAAACAATGAAATCATTCTGCAGAGATCTTTACAGGTTAGAACGTATGCCTTCTGCTGAGATCAGCACAAAAATTCCCGGTAGGATAATGTCTGTCTGAGGAAAAAAAGACTTACGCAGGACAATTAACAAGGAAGAAGCTCCATGAGCAGACAGTTTTGTTTATGAATTCTACAAAAAATAATTAATTGTATAATAATTAATCCCTCACTATTATGCATTCTGACTGCTTTAACCCTTAAAAGCCCACAGGAGTGCCTGCGATCCCATTTACGTAACTATTTTTCAATCAGAATTGTAACCAAAGAGGAGATATCAGGAGATTTACTCACATCATTCATTCAACATGTCATCACGCTGTCAGCACAAACCATCACATGTCTGCCTTTACCTGCAGAAACCGGAAGTGATGCCATTTTCACAGGTCTTTCAAAGGTCCACTGGTGCTACTGAAAGTCATGTTTGACTTTGTGCCTCTCTGTAGAGCTCCAGGGTACTGTTGTGTCTGTCAGTGTTTTTGCAAATTGTGCACAATAATATCTATTTTCATTTTGGGTGGAGTTTAGAAAAAGCATTGCATCTCAAAATGAAATTATGAAGACACTCAAAATACATTTCCTGTGACTGGAAACCTTTCTGTGCAACGTTTTTGGATTTACAGTTTTAAATCTTTGACATTTCTGTAACCAGAAAAATGTGTAAGAAAACAAAAACAATTTCTTTGTAGTTTGTTTATTTCATCCTGAAGTTAAATAAGCCCCCTCATTCATGTGGTTCTTACAGATCCATAAGCTTAATCTCATCTGATAATGAACTTCTTGACAGGTAGATGGAAAAGATACTTTCAGTTCTCCTAAACTCAAACTAAAAATGTTTTATTTATGGATATTTTGTTCTCAGAAATTTGAGAAGACCTTTGAATATTGTGCAGTTTACAACAACAACAACAAACTTTATTTATATAGCACATTTAAAAACCAGTGGTGTTCCAAAGTGCTTAACATTCAAAAGGGTGAGATGAAATAACAGGGAGAATGAGGACTATGGTAAGGTACCAAAACGAGCTGGCAGGTTGAATGGCATTAAAACACACAAGGCAAAAGAATTGCATATAAAAGCATAAAAGAAAGCAAAACAAAATGTGAAGGATAAAACAGTCAAAATTAAAAATGAATTTAAAATAATTAAGAATAAGCCGAAGATAAGAAAAGCGTTAGGCTGACTATCAAGCAAGGACTAACTGGTAGAAAAGGCGAGGCTAAATAGGTGGGTTTTTAACCGCGATTTAAAGGAATGGATGGAATCAGACTCGCGTATAGCGATGGGGAGGTTATTCCATAAAACGGGTGCAGCCAAGGCAAACGTGCGGTCACCTCTAGTCTTCAACCGGGATCTCGGGAGTACCAAGAGTGACTGGGAAGATGATCTTAACGCTCTAGTAGGGGTGTATGATCTAAGTAGCTCGGTAAGGTAGCTTGGTGCTATATTGTTGGCAATTCGGTAAGTAAGCAGCAAGATTTTGAATTGAATGCGGTACTTAACGGGAAGCCAATGCAGATCAGCAAGGACAGGGGAAATAGAGACACGCCGCCCACTACCAGTAAGGAGACGAGCAGCTGCGTTCTGAACAATTTGAAGTCTATGGAGGAGAGTAGAGTTAAGACCGAAGTAAAGTGAATTGCAATAATCCAACCTAGATGTCACAAAGGCATGGATAAGCTTTCCAAGGTCACTATGTGGAATATAATGTCTGGCCTTGCTAATAAGACGCAATTGATGGAAACAAGATTTAACAACAGAAGACACTTGTTTATTGAACTTAAACGAGCTATCCAAAAATACACCCAGGTCACTAACAGTGTCTGTGAGGAAACTGTTAAAGGAACCGAGGGCGTCACAAAGTTGGCCACGGGGGACTCTACTGTCAAACACAATAATTTCCGTTTTCCTGTCGTTTAGAATAAGAGAGTTACCTGCGAGCCAATTTTTGACCTCACGCATGCACTCGAAGAAGCCATGGAGAGACATAGAGGGATCATCAGTTAGCTCGAAATATATCTGTATATCGTCGGCATAACAGTGATGTGCGATGTTATACTTCTCAAAGATTGTGCCTAAGGGCAGCATATACAATGAGAAGAGCAGGGGGCCAAGGACAGATCCTTGAGGCACGCCGCAGGAGACAGGTGCAGCAGAGGAGAAATAAGGGCCAAAATTAATCGAGAAGGACCTATTAGAGAGGTATGACTTAAACCAATCTAAGGCGGCACCTCCAATGCCAACTGTGTGCTCAAGCCTCGCTAATAGGATGTTATGATGATGTTATGTTTACTCAGTAGAAACAACATGCTGTCCAGACATGGCCAGGTCGGCCTGCCTGTTTAATATATTGGAGAGTTTTGGGTTCGGGGGAGATTTTCTTAAATGGATCCAAACCATCTACCTCTCACCTACTGCCAGTTTTATAACAAATGGGCAGCACTCTAACAATTTCCTGCATGAATAACGACAACCTCAATCAGGATTTTTATTCATCTTTAGGCATGAAAAAAAAGATTTTTAACTTTTTTACATGAGTTTTTTACATGTCCACTTAGGTAGACAACATATTTTTTGAGTTATGAATTTGAAAAATGAATAAAGAATATACGCTGTGTGTTGTGTTTATGTATAAGTATACCACAAACACTGACACAAATACAAGAAACAGCCTTTGAATAGCTGTATCCACTGTAGTGACCACTATGCATGAAAGGGTTAAATATTTTTCTATTACAACATACCAGCAAGGATGCACGCTTAGTTCACTCCTCTTTGCTTAACAGCAGAGCCAGTAGCTGAACATATTACATTATGTATTGATGTGTGGGGAATATTGATGGAGAATGTGGAGCACAAAGCAGTTGTTTTTGTTGTCCTCTGAGCTGTTAATCATGGTTACTCTGCCTTTCATTTCCATTGAATGTAAATCTCTGCTTATAAGATCAGTTTGAGTAAATCAGAAACGATGCCATTAGGAAATCTGCAGAGTCGACGGACGACTTTCTTTTTATTTTACATATATGGAAATGTAAATATAGATCAATTTAAAGGACCTGTGGAAGCTGAATTTCTCTCGGTCTATGCTCCAGTTAAAAGAAGACCTAGAATGCTTCTCCTTTTCAGGGTCGCGGGGGGCTGGTGCCTGTCCCAGCTACCACAGGGTGTACACTGGACAGCTCACCAGTCTGTCGCAGGGCCAACTTCATTATTTATATAGTGCCAAACAACAACAGCTGCCTCAAGGTGCCAGCTATTTTTGTGCAAAGCTAACTGTACTATGTGCTATATTAATATCTAATAATAAAATAATATCTGTAGATAGGAATACAAACTCTATTTTAGTCCAAATTTGAATTCTAATAAAGGTCCTCAACTTGAATCAGTGAAGTTGGACATGAGCAGAGAAAAAGAAGCAAAATGAACATGCTCTATTTTCTGCTGCTACATTGTAGAGGATGACTTTG
Organism: Oreochromis niloticus; assembly: GCF_001858045.2. Classification (NCBI taxonomy): domain Eukaryota; kingdom Metazoa; phylum Chordata; class Actinopteri; order Cichliformes; family Cichlidae; genus Oreochromis; species Oreochromis niloticus. The sequence goes on along the minus strand of NC_031987.2, from coordinate 34,670,434 downwards.
TCTCTAACAGGAAAATGAGAAGCGACGAGGTTAAAGTGGATTCAGCAGGTGGACTAATGGCTCAGTGTGGGGAAACTCACAATCACTGGTGCTCAGAGCTCCAGTAGATCAGCTGACCTGCTGCTCTCTGTGGATGTACACAACTGAATTCAACCAGATGTGAGCAGATGTTTCATGAGTCGTCCTGGCTGATTTCCTTTACACTGACACTACACTGTTTATACTGTTGTTATACTAGACACTATACAGCTGGAATGAAGGTGGAATTCAGTGAATGAATCTAAACATACAGTGGCTTGCAAAAGTATTCGGCCCCCTTGAACTTTCCCACATTTTGTCACATTACAGCCACAAACATGAATCAATGTTATTGGAATTCCAGGTGAAAGACCAATACAAAGTGGTGTACACGTGAGAAGTGGAACGAAAATCATACATGATTCCAAACATCTTTTACAAATAAATAACTGAAGAGTGGGGTGTGCGTAATTATTCAGCCCCCTGAGTCAATACTTTGTAGAACCACCTTTTGCTGCAGTTACAGCTGCCAGTCTTTTAGGGTATGTCTCTACCAGCTTTGCACATCTACAGACTGAAATCCTTGCCCATTCTTCTTTGCAAAACAGCTCCAGCTCAGTCAGATTAGATGGACAGCGTTTGTGAACAGCAGTTTTCAGATCTTGCCACAGATTCTCGATTGGATTTAGATCTGGACTTTGACTGGGCCATTCTAACACATGGTAAATGGCCTGTATTTATATAGCGCCTTTATGGTCCCTAAGGACCCCAAAGCGCTTTACATACCCAGTCATTCACCCATTCACGCACACATTCACACACTAGTGATGGCAAGCTACGTTGTAGCCACAGCCACCCTGGGGCGCACTGACAGAGGCGAGGCTGCCGGACACTGGCGCCACCGGGCCCTCTGACCACCACCAGTAGGCAACGGGTGAAGTGTCTTGCCCAAGGACACAACGACCGAGACTGTCCGAGCCGGGGCTCGAACCGGTAACCTTCCGATTACAAGGCAAACTCCAAACTCTTGAGCCACGATATAAAACACCCATCTTGCCCCTGTGGGCGGTTTATCCTTCAAGCTCGGGTCCTCTACCAGAGGCCTGGGAGCTTGAGGGTCCTGCGCAGTATCTTAGCTGTTCCCAGGACTGCGCTCTTCTGGACAGAGATCTCCGATGTTGTTCCCGGGATCTGCTGGAGCCACTCGCCTAGCTTGGGAGTCACCGCACCTAGTGCTCCGATTACCACGGGGACCACCGTCACCTTCACCCTCCACATCCTCTCGAGCTCTTCTCTGAGCCCTTGGTATTTCTCCAGCTTCTCGTGTTCCTTCTTCCTGATATTGCTGTCATTCGGAACCGCTACATCGATCACTACGGCCGTCTTCTTCCGTTTGTCTACCACCACTATGTCCGGTTGGTTAGCCACCACCATTTTGTCCGTCTGCATCTGGAAGTCCCACAGGATCTTAGCTCGGTCATTCTCCACCACCCTTGGGGGCATCTCCCATTTTGACCTCGGGACTTCCAGGTTATACTCGGCACAGATGTTCCTGTACACTATGCCGGCCACTTGGTTATGGCGCTCCATGTATGCCCTGCCTGCTAGCATTTTGCACCCTGCTGTTATGTGCTGGATTGTCTCTGGGGCATCTTTACACAGCCTGCACCTGGGGTCTTGCCTGGTGTGATAGACCCCAGCCTCTATGGATCTTGTACTCAGAGCTTGTTCTTGTGCTGCCATGATTAGTGCCTCTGTGCTGTCTTTCAGTCCAGCTTTGTCCAGCCACTGGTAGGATTTCTGGATATCAGCCACCTCCTCTATCTGCCGGTGGTACATACCGTGCAGGGGCCTGTCCTTCCATGATGGTTCCTCGCCTTCCTCCTCTTTCTTGGGTTTCTGCTGCCTGAGGTATTCACTGAGCACGCTGTCATAATATATATATATATATATATATATATATATATATATATATATATATATATGCCTTGATGCCTTTTTACAAGGTGGATGGGCTGATGTCTGAAGTTTTGCTGTAAAGCTGCAATTCTGTGGTAATATAGTCAAGAAAATTATGATGACTTAGTAAAGAAGGGTTGCCAGTTGGAATGGTAAGTAGGGAAGATAATTAAACTGATTAAACTGACTGGTCAGAGAAAAACTGGGCACCAACTTGTCCTCCCCAATAGCATGGTGAGGGGTGTAGAAAATAAGTATTCTTTTTCTAGGAGATGCAGCACTCTCCAGACATCACGCGATGCCGAATCATCAAGGAATTCACATGTCTGACGTTTCTTGGAGAGTCTGACATGTGAATGGTGATGTTAACTATGGTTAAAGTCACCATTCAAACTAGAATTCAATCAGTGATACAGGAGAAAAGCAACTCCCCTATTTGTTTGTGTTGTATAATTACTAAATAATAATTTAAACACCTAGCCCACCTGCCGTAATTTCATATTTTTTAAGAAAACACAAGATTTCTTGATATTTGGACACATGGTTGATGTTCCTTACATGTATTTAATTTTGATATAATTTTAAAATCCCTCACATACATTCTAAAACTGAGTTCAGCATGTTAGGGTTGATAGGTGTCATGAATGCAACATATGCAGGTGAAAGTGTGACTGTGGGTCCAGTAATCATATACATAGGGACTGGAGCATACCACACATGCAATACAAAGAAAGATAACAGTCGCTAGTAACCCTTCTTACAACAAAAGAACAAAACTCAACACAAACCAGAACCAAATAAGAAATTACAACCATACTGAAGGTAGGGGCCATCCTTCCACCACACAGCGAGAACAACATCCCACCAACTGACACACCCCACTAACGATGTTGGGAAGGTTACTTTTAAAATGTATTCCACTACAAATTACAGATTACAGATTACATGCCCCAAAATGTATTCTGTAACGTATTCCATTACATTACTCAATGAGAGTAACGTATTCTGAATACTTTGGATTACTTTATATTATCATGCTTTTTACAGCTACATGAATGTACTATTGCTGTGTGATTTATTACTGTTACTGAAGGCTACGCACCATACCAATACCAACTAGATGTTTAAATCTTAATATAAATGAGTAACAGTAGGTGGACATTAGGTAAGGCTGCACTTTTTGCAGTGATCTCGTATAGAAAACTATTCCGCGCGTATATGAAACAGGTCCGCGGCTCCGAACCGCAGTAAAGGGACCTCTGGCTGATACGTCGGGTTCGTGTCGGGCTTGTAGCTGAAAACTAGCTTTACTTTGTTGTCTGGGTCAACTTTGCTAGCGAGAGACAGAGAGAGGCGTTGAAAGGCTCCAATGGAACTTATTGTTTCAGAGGAAAACACAAACACAGTGTACAGTCGAATCTTTAATAGCTTACTTACAGCTGGGCTCGTCAGGCACTCTTTTTGGCTGCAGTGGTTATTATTATATTTACATGCTTCCATCTCCCGTTTCTGCTCGGTGACAACTCGGACTGTTCGACTCTCCTTTTTCTCCCTCCCTCGCTCACAGACACATAACGAGTATGGCAGTCCATTCTCCCTGCAGCACGGACTACACTGCCCATGATGTTACATTCTTTAGGGCTATGCCTGTAATATTCTGCCTATTGCCTTCATATTAATTCATTTTTTGAACAATAATTTTATAAAATATTTCTTCACGTCATTATGTGGGCCGCAAGTAGAGGTGACATGAGCCGCGAGATTGAGACTCAGGCATTAGAGATTCTCAATGCCTGTTTTGTTTGGGTTTCCACCGGCGTGGAATTACCAAAAATAGAGAGGGCATAGCCGAACATATGAAACAGGAAAGACCGCCGTGTAATCCATTTATTTCAGCAAAGTAACTGTATTCTGAATACCACCTTTTTAAACAGGAACTGTAATGGAATACAGTTACTCGTATTTTGTATTTCAAATACGTAACGGCAGTACATGTATTCTATTACTCCCCAACACTATCCACTAATGATGTTAGCACCCGACACCCCCAAGCTGGCCTTCAAAGTTAATCTAGACAAACCACAAGAACTCTGTAGGATCATCATGACAAGACTGTCGCACACCAGAGCCATTCAAATACTTCTTAAATCCCACTTTGAAAACTGCATTTTCTAAAAATGATACTTCCTTAACATATTGATGCACACCCGAACATCCGTGTAAGGAAATCACGAAAAGTTGATTCTGTTCATCTGGACAAAGCATAAGGTCCTCTCCACAGAGGGTGATGGATAAGATGGGTGAAGGATAAGCCCCCTCACAAGCTGCCTACATGCCCTGCTAAAATGGCGTCTGGAGTACAAAGAATCAGTCAGATATCAGTCACTGTCACTGACATTGGGCATTTGATAATAACAGGTGTGTTGCATTAGTTCTCACTTGGTCTCCTGGTCCAGAATCTTTGGAAGCTATTTGTCAAAGAACTTCATTTCTTGCTTTGACCATCTTGAAGATCAGTGAGTCGTATGCTATCTCTGCGCCTCGTTGGTTGTTTTTGGCACGGTTGGTTGGTTGCCCTCAAAAATCTGCACACGTCGGTGTGTTAAAGTGTTATCTTCAATAAGATTATGCTGTCTGTAGATTTTTGTGCAAGCTTTATCTCCACTACATGTAGTAATAGTACTACAGACAACATAAGGTTTGTAACTGTAATGATTCCCTGTTTTCAAAACCGTTTAGACATAAAGACAAGTTGGAGAAATGCTTTCATCAGTCATCATTTCTCATCAGTCATGATGAGAGAAATACTAGGACCTGACTTTTTATTTCCATTCAGACCAACAACTGGCCTCTAACTGCCCTGTGAGGACGAGAGATCTGTGTTAGAAACAGACCAAAGAAGTCTGAGTGTCACACAATGGTACAAATTATGTGTAATTACCTGAAATTATTAGATTTTTAGGTGAAAGCACCACGACTGTGACAAAATATTGTTGTAAGCTGGTAAGTTAAGTTGTCACTTGAAATTTGAATTATAAAGACAATTAAGTCCATGTTTGAATAACAAAAGAATTACATTCACTTTGGATGATAACACGTTGCTAAAGGATATGATTTGTTTTAATTGTGTGTGTGTGTGTGTGTGTGTGTGTGTGTGTGTGCCTTTTTTCCAAGACACCTCAGGCTCCCCAGCATCTGTTGTGTACAGTAAATGGACGTACGTCTCATCAGTCTATCCTGGCGCTTCCTCAGCACTGGACATGGGTCTTGTTCACCCAGGTGAGGTCCCCAGCCTGGAGACTCTATGTGTAGATATTTGCAGATTTTTAACTGGAACCAGCTCCCAGTTTGGATTCAGGAGACAGACACCCTCTTTTTTTTAAAGATTAGGATTAAAACTTTCCTTTTTGACAAAGCAAATATTTAGGGCTGGACCCTGAATCCCCCCTTAGTTGCAGGGCAGTACGCCCAAGTTGGTGGTGACTATGTGTTTATACCAGGGGTGGGCAATCTCAGTCCACGAGGGCCGGGGTCCCTGCAGGTTTTAGATCTCACCCTGGGTCAACACACCTGAATCACATGATTAGTTCGTTATCAGGCCTCTGGAGAACTTCAGGACATGTTGAGGAGCTAATTTAGCCATTTAAATCAGCTGTGTTGGTTCGAGGACACATCTAAAACCTGCAGGACACCGGCCCTCGTGGACTGAGATTGTCCACCCCTGGTTTATACAGCACTCTGCATTCAATGATTAGTCATTTTTATTTTCTGTGTTTGTTGTACTTCTCCCTTTATCCCCAACCAGTCAGAGTAGAAGGATGAAGGCTGAGCCTGGTTCTGCTTTCTTCCTGTGAGTTTTTGTTCCCACTTTAGCCAACATTTCCCTCAAAGGATGTTTTCAGATTTTTGGGGGGATGCTGGAACGGTTTCCTCTATCTCTATCTTGATCTCTAGGGTGTTTATCTTACAATATAAAGCACTTTGAGACAGCAGCTGTATAATAAAGTTGAATTAACTAATCACCTGCAGAGGAAAGACTTATTTATCGAGAATATTACTGTAATCTGTCAGATGAAAATCTGTTATTAGGTGTACGTGCATGCAATCAGTGAACATAGAATAAAGAAATTACAGTTTAAGGAAAGGGTTGGGAAAATGGTTATGGAAGAATATGTTTGGCTTGAAATGAAGTAAAAATGAGAAAGCCTTTTCAAAAGCTATAAACTCCTGAAGCATTGTTGTGACACATTTTTCATTGAGGCTCAGATACACAGCTGCACCTGAGGAGACAGTAAACTGTGCTGATGGGATGTTCCTGTGGGAGTGAGGTGGCAGATATGTGACCAGCTGTTTTCACATATGATAAGAAAACAGACCATAGATGTAAGTTGTTCCACATATAATATTTAAAGTTTTCAGAACCTTAAAGCTTTTTCGGATTCGTCAGCGCCGCGGTCTACCGACCCAGAGGGCTTCACTACAGCTTTACCCTACAGAACAAAGGCAGCCAAGTTAGTGTTTACACTCTGCAGGCTGTGTAGTGAGATTAATTTTCAGGAGGGCCCTTGTAACCATGGCAACAAGGACAGAGCGTTGATAGGAGTCTGAACAACCCCGGAAATCAATTTAGCATTTGAAAAGGGATACAAGATATCACAATCACTGAGGTGCGGCACTTTGATAGACACAGTTACATCATATTTGTTAAATATGTACAGAAATGATTACACACCAAAGAGCCTAAAACAAGAAGGAAGCTTGAGACAGAAGAAAAGGATGGAAATCCACCTTAAAGGAAGTGTTACACAACAAATCTTTATTTTAAGGAACAAGTACTTATTATATCATAGATTCAAAAGGTTTTAGTCGATAGAATAACGGCAGTGAATTCATCAATAAGAATGACATAATAGGTCTCATGTTGCATTTAATCAAATATTTATAACCTCCCCATGAAAACAAACAAAGCCTGTAGGACAGGATTCAGCACTGCGATATACTCTGTGAAGCTGCCTTCATACAAACATCAACCACACGGTGCTGATGTCATCAACAGGAGACACATGTTTGAAAAGAATCAAGAAGACAAACATTATAGTTCTCTCCCTTTATGGCTGATCTTAATTTTAAGAAAAATGTCAGAGTTTCACTTTCACATGAAGACTTTTGTTTTTAACCCTCGCTCGTCCACAGTGTTTTTGTCAGAGCTGAAGCCCAGCAGGCTGAGCCTGGTTCTGATTTCTGCCCTTTCAACAATAAGAAAGCAGAACTATCGAGGTATCCATCTCACCAATGCTACCCACACCCACTGATAGAAGTTATGATTAATATATTCATTTTACTGCCCCACACAAAAAATAATGTCTTTATTCTGACCAGTGGAGCTGCCCCCCTGCTGCCCACTACAAAGAACACTTGTTAGAGGTATTTCTCCTCGGCTTTACTCTGTAGATTTAGTCTGGGTGTGTCATACAGTCCGCCAGCATGATAACAGCTGTCACCAATTATGACATTGATTTCTCACTGAAGACATTTTCAGGGGAGTAGAAGAAAAGCATTGACCGTTGTAAAAACAACAAATAATAAAGAAATCTGAGATATGTGACCAAATGTTTCTTAGCAAGGCCAACTGGCCCGACAACAAGCAGAGCCTCGGAGATGCTGGTCCAGACCGAGAGACACAAACCTGCCTTTTAATTACTGCTTTGCTTTGTCATTTATAAAGTTGTGAGTCACAACACAAAAGCTTCAACCCACAGCCACAGCTTAACCATCCTGTCCTATTTCTGAATGTCAGTCACTGTGAATGTGGCTGGGCACTGTCTTGTCTGATATCTCCTACTAAGACGGATTGAACAGGTGCCTGAAAAACTTTCTCAGGCCAATTTATTCTCCCAGACATCTGCTCATTGGTGCCGCAGTGCCAGCTTCTCCGAAGTCTTCCAAGCACATGAACAGAACAGCTTGAATGTAGCCTGACAGCATTCACAGATCCAGGTCAGGAAGGACACAGGAAAGGAGAGTTGCACTCAATTTATGGACTAGATTTGATTTGTGAAATTAACCCATTAAAAGCTGTAGGTAATTAAAAGCTATATGTTTGATGATAGATATCACGTATATGATCAAAATCTTCGTGCTTTAGCAGCACATTGTGGTGATGAACAGTGATGGTTCACAGATAAACAACAATATCACAAATATTACATCACATTCATCAAATGGACGCTTTTATTAGTTTTTTCCACGTTAAAAAAAACAGTTATTTATTTCATGTAATTCAATTTGTTCCTGCCTTTGTCAATTAGCTCATCAGCTCTGAAAGGTTTTGTGCTTGTTTGCCTCTGGCTGGTCATGTGGAACGTGAGTCTGTAAGACTTAGAGCATGCACAAATCATCCTTATGTCGGACACTGGAAAATCGTTTTGCATGACCAGCGTGTAGTGTTAGCTCAGGAGACTCCTCTAATGAAGTTACAATATGTAGACGTATGAGTTGGGTGTTGTAGGAGGCTAGCAGCAATCCCCTCGGTGTACAGACACTCTGATAAATATTGATGGTGGAAAGCAAGCCTGTTGACATAGCAAGTGGCTGTGACACAGTTACAGCTGGCAGTGAGTTGGGGAGGGCCGTACTCTTGGCACTTGTAATTCTCGCTGAATGCTGGGAGTGCTGAACTGTGCAACAAAACCTTCGATTAGATCACATAATACATCATAAAATCCATCTCTATATGTCGCTGCGATATAGACGCAGTTTTATACATTCAGTGCACCAAATGTGGCCTGCCTTTTGATATTTGTTCTGCCTTTCCATGTATCAATAAAGGAAATGCAAACATTAATGTTAGGTAGAGGACTTGTCATATTGACCATTCACGTCACATTTTAACCATCCGTTCAAAAAGTACCTTATCTGTCTGACATGCAAAGCAAATTTAGAATCCCGTGACACATCTTTTTCCTGCAGTTCAAAGGCTGTGGGCGGAGTTTGGAGCACCAAAAAAAAAGAAAATGGCCAAATCAACTAGGAAACAGGGAATGATTATCCATGTGTGAGAAGTTGTTTCATTTTTGCTGTTGCAAATACATTCAGTTTGATATCTTTTTTAGCCATCAATCCATTTTCTAATACTTACTGGGGTGTGGGTTTTGCGGTAGTAGTCCAAACAACCTCTCCCCATTTATCTCTTCCACGTTTCCTGGGGAGAGACTGAAGTGTTCTCAAGACAACCAACACATGCCGTGGGTCTACCCTGGGTCCTCCTCCCGCCATGCCAAGAATACCTCACCTGGGACGCACCCAGGAGGATCCTAGCCAGTTGATCAACCACCACAAGTGCCTCGTTTTGATGCAAAGGAGAAAGCCCCTCCCTCCACAATGCCCCCTTACTGTGGTGGATGATTTTGTGTTTCTGAGTGATCAATATGGGGTCCTGCATCTCACTATACTCACCTGTTCTTTATCAGCCAGCAACCAAGGAGTAGCAACTTTTCACCAGACTGTCTGCTTACCTGCAGAGGTAAATCGGGTACCTCCACCTCTCACAGTAAGCTCTCGCTTTATGTAATTTCCAACCCACAAGCAATAACTGTCAACAGGCTAGAATAGAATAGAATAGAATAGAATAGAATAGAATAATCCTTTATTGTCCCTCACTGAGGAAATTCATGTGTTCCGGCAGTGACAGGCAGATGGAGCATGCAGATTCACACAAAAGTAAAGACTATAAAATTAAAAACAGTAAAATAGGAGACTGTACAAGGGAAATTTACAGCACAAGAACAAAAAGTACATTTATTAAAAAGAGCAAATTCAGATTCAAAGAAATGTGCAACCAGTGTAGAGTCCTTAAAACTAATTTAATATCTTTATTTTTCTCCGTTGTTGTAAGAAGTCTTATTTTGCATTTTGAAAAATTTGAAGTTTGTTAACTGATTTCTGATAAATACCTGTTGGCTTGAGACCGAGGACCAATGCAATAGATGATAGATGATCTAAATAATCTAAATTGTGTCTGAATGCAAAATCTGTTTCATGACACTAGCCTGACATAGAGTAACAGTTACCTATTTATGTGCTTGAAATTTAGCAACAGACACATGCAGAGATGCACACTCGTATTCATGTTGACTTGTGTTCTGTGTTGATTCCTAAAAAATATTAATTGACTGCTGTTCTCATAATTTGATAGGTGTAAGACGGGTGCTCAATTTTTACTGGTTTTATTTTAAAATATCCTCATTCACAGGGTCCAAGGTCGTTCTTCTTGGCCTCAGTAAAAGTGTTGTTACTGACTAAATTTCTGTATTTATACAGATAGAAAAACTTCATCATTCAATATTTATTTGGCACTAATAACATTTTTTCAGTTGTTTACACACGCGCACTGGAATTTTAAGATACAGTAGCCAAATCGTGGATCTCATGTATTTTTTCTCCCACCAGTTTTGCACTGGTACAAACATTTTTCCTTCTTCTCTCTAATTATCATCTCTAACAGTGTTTTTGCAAAACCCTAAAATCAAATCGAAGGTCATTTACACTGTGGGCTAAATCCCAACAATTAGACACTTCACTGTGAGTAAGCACTTGGCAACAGTGGGAAGGAAAAACTCCCCTTTAACAGGATGAAACCTCCAGCATCACTCTGATCAAACCACTGGGTGAAGATTACAGATGACGAGTTCTGCAAAATGAAAAACCCTAAATAAAAAAAGTGTCTGTTTCAGCTAAAATTAGACATTTGTACAATGATCGCTGCATGTTACTGTTTGCAGATATTCCACATACAGCAGGCTCGTCCACATGACCAACACTTAATGTCAGAATCTGGTTTAATGACATTGACTTGGGGCAAATACTGAATTTACAGGTTGATTTTGCAGCAGCTACATACTTACATTTGTCTTTAATGCCTTTCAGTCGTTTCTGAATTGCTAAAACAATGAAGGGGATTACAAAGTTATGGGGTTTATTTTTACTTAGAATAAATAAATAACTAAAATAATGTGAAAATAATATAATGAGCAGTACACATGTAGGGAAAATATGGTAATTACTGCATGTTATTCAGAACCTGACTGTACAGCCTCAACAAAGAGATGTTAAAGCAGTAACAGCACAATAATTACTTTACTCCATTCAGGTAAGGTTAGAACAATTTATTTAAGCTTGTCTTGTGTATAAAATGTTCAGTACAAAGAGATGCTACACAACAGGAGGTGTGAAAACTGAAGGTGAAGCAGAATGGGAAAGAAGTCAGGAACACAGTACTGCTAAAATCACAGAGACTTTATCTGACGTAAGCGAGTGCTTCAACCATACGTGAGCTTCTACACTGTTGTAGTTTTCGTGAAGCACCCACTCTTAGATCATACAGCTTTTTCTTTCACATGATTTCACGATCATTCTTTAATGTCTTCCACAGTTCACTTCTGTACTCGAGATCCTTCATTGATCTCCCTGCTCACGTGTGTCCCAGCAAAAGACTGAAACTGTTTCTCTGGAACTCTGTCTTTTCAGGAATTGACCTTCTTGCCCATTATTCCAGGCCATCTCTTTATGGAAAATTCCCTCCCTCTACACACTCACATGTGCTCACTCACTCATATGTTTTTAAGATTTTTAGTCCTGCTCCTCATTCTCCTGATGTCATCATTGGCAGAAGTGAGCTGATGACTTTTCATAGTACTGTACAGTGAAAACAATAGTGCCAACAGAGCACCAAAAAAACAGATGGCTAAACAACTTCCTCCAGAGTTCTGTCATCGAAAACAAGATTCGATGCCCTTTTGACCATATTGCTTCCAAATGAGTTTAGATTGTAGAAGTAGGTCACTATATAGTCAAAGATGTAGGAAACTCAAAAATGGCAGAGCTGCACTGTGAGCTGTGAGTGTAGTTGTATACTCACATGGATTTAGCCGACAGTATTCTACAAGATATTTGAAGATGCAACATGATCATAGCTTCTTTCCAAACCACGACTGTAAAATAGGAGTGGAGTCAAATGATATTAAAAATCCTAGACCGGTGGTTCATATAAAGTGCTTTGAGCTGTTGTTGTGACTTGGCGCTATATAAATAAAATTGAATTGAATTGGTTCGCAAACTGTGGTACGCATACCACCTGTGGTACTTGGGCTCCCTCTAGTGGTACGCGGGAAGTCTCCAGATATAATAATATAGCATGTTCTGACCAGTGTTGGGACTAACGCGTTATTAAGTAACGCGTTACAGTAACTACGTTATTATTGTGGTAACGAGCACGGTAACTAGTTATTATGCCAAAACCAGGAACGCGTTACTCGTTACTGGGATTTAGATAGGCTCGTTACTCGTTACTTCGTGTGGTGGATATCGCGGAGCTTCCACAGATTCAGTAACATTAGCAAGTGGTGGAGGCCAGCAGGTGGATGAAGGAAAAGGGAGGCAAGAGGAGAGACCCGAAGCGGCCGCCGGTCCGCGTGTCAGGTGAACTGAACTTCAGGTAAGAAGTTATGACCTGCAGTCTATCTGGGTCAGATATAAACCAAGTTTAGGTGGAGTTTATTTTCGTTGTGCTGACTTTTTCATACTGCGTGCTAGCTAGCATGACGGAGTTTCTATACAGCTGGGTGGGTGCTATGTTACTGATGTTGAACTTTATTTTGTTCATACGGTTAATTATTAGAGTTTCCAACCGTCCCGTAAAAAACAGAATCGTCTGGTATTCAGAGAAAATATGACGCGTTTCGTACTGAGGTGAAAAGGAACACAGTTTGTCCCGGACTTCAGCTACAATGAAAAAGACACAAAGCTGAAGCTGCACAGCTGCCTCTTCTTCTCTCATTCTCTCCCGTTTCTACTTCAATCACGAAACTGATCAATGATCAGCTGATCGGCTTTTCTCTCTTGTTTATTTATCGCCCACTTTGCGCCAGAAAGAGGAAACCAGCGGATGTCGCGTTAAACAACAGCAGCACGTTTAAGCTTGATCAGCTGTTGTTAGAATTTATTTAATATTAATTTCTAGTATCAGCTGATGTTTGCTGGAGCCACAGCTGTAAAGCTGCTGGTCATGATGTCGGTTTGGTTATCTGGTGAGAGGGAAACATGAAGATGAAACCAGGAGATGTTCTTACTGAATCATCAGAGCTGAACAGGTGATGGAGAAACAGGTTTACCTTTTAGGTGACATGAATGAGTTGAAGGGAAGTTATGAGCTGTTTCTGAGAGACAAATAACACCAGGATCCTTTTCTACGTAGCTGACAGCTGGTAACTGTGCAGGGGCGGGTCTAGCAAAGTGTTGCCAGGGGGGCAGGTAGGGCATTAACAGGGAAAGGGGGGCACAAGGAAATACTTTTCTTTATTATTCTCATTTAAAATGTCTCGCTTTAAAAAAATAATTATCTGAAGCTTACAACAAACGATTGATAGATTGATACATATATACCATCAGAACAGTGTACATCACTGTCACAACAGTGTTTGTTTTCATTCAAAGGCTTTATGATTTTTCCTATAATGGTGGGCCGGTCTCTAGTCAAAATGCCCGGGACGATTGTTTTGTCCCAGTCCAGCTCTGTATGCAGCTCATCTGCAGTCTGGTGTTACCTACATCTTCCTATTCAGAAGGCAGAATTTCCAAGTTCTGAGTACAATCAAAAGCACCACGACTGCAGTTTTTGTGTTGGATGTAAAAAGCAGGCTAGAATCATGGCGGCGGTCAACGACGATCCAGGCGTGGGATTTCTCTCGTGGAAATGTGCACATTATTTTTTCCTTTCTATTGGTAGGTGGCACAGTGCACTTGTGGCAAGTAAGCAAGCTAGAAGACTGGCAGTGTTTTAAAAACTGGTTTTAAAAACTGAGCTTTAAAATGAACAGTGGTAATAAAAAGCAAGAGAGGCCGACAGTGATCACTGACTGTTTTTAGGGGTTTGTTCAGATTAAATAAAAAAAGATACAAAGCATTAAAACATGTTAAAACACAACAGCCTTATTAAAGCCTTATTTGTTCATACTTCATCACTTCAAGACTGGATATCCCACCTGCTGTGAATGTTTTAATGCAGCACAGCTGTTATTATTATCACTTGTCACATCCTGTTTATGACAGTTAAAATAAATAACATTCATATAAGAAATAAAATTGTCTGTAAACTGTATATAGTGTTAAACAGGCCTACACTACTGTACTTTAATGTCGGTGATAAGGGTGGTACTTCAAGAGCCATATATTTTATGAGGTGGTACTCATTGTGAAAAGGACCACTGTCTCAGCCTAACCCAGCAGTGACTGTGAATAGGCTTCCACATCCTGTACTGTACCCATGTTTGATGCTGTAAACTCTCCCACTTCCTAATATCTGAGCCTTCAGATAACAAAAATGACTATTCTGTAATTATTTATCAGCACTTTACAATGTGAATTAACAAGATAGCATTAACAATACACCATCTACAGATTAAAACAAGTCTAATATCGGTGTTATACTTTACATACTTGTACAGGTTTTAATCTGTTCCATTGTATCAAATGTCATATGCTGATTAGACCTTACCCTTGGAAATTATCGCTCATTTTCTTCTTCTCTGCTCTCTTTCTTCCACCTTTATCCTCGGACTGATCAACTCATCACCACATGGAAAACAAACTTGCTGAGCATTATAATGTATTAAAGTCCCAAACAGATTTGTTATTATATATCATATATATTCATAAATAATGCTGGAACACTGTTGTGGATCTTTCTGGCCCACTTTAACCCCACAAACAGGAACACCTCACACAGGTTTACTGCCACTGAGCTTGTGCTCATTAAATAAGGACAGTGGCGTTATTAACACATGTTTACTCTTAAGACAACAGTGATACCTGCTTTCCTACAGGGCAGTGAAGTTCCTTGCGTGACCAAGCTCAGCAACAGCAGCCTTGAAGCCTCTTCCACGCCAGGGAGCACCTTGTTTATGAAAGGTTGGCCTATCTGTGCCTTTGCTGTTGTTACAAAGAGGTCTGTTACTACCATCAGGCTTTATGTTTCATCACAAGAAGACATCAAAGGGGGATGAGGAATTCCAGCCATCCTTTCTTAGTGCCTACTGGAGAAACCCAGATCTGTGTCTTGGGTTAAAGGGAGTTCTCAACATCTCCTTTCTCCATGAGGAGGGAGGGGCTACGGGCTCTGTCACCACGTGCAGTACAACACCAAGGCTATGAATACTACATTTGACTTTTTAATTGTGACATTAAGTTTGGGGTCCCCACAGCAGGTGAATCTGCATATTTGATGTGGCAGATTTTTACAGATTTTTTAAGTTGCTTCTCCGTCCTCCCAGTTTTACACTAGAGAGCTTTCACGTGTTAGACAAATCCTTGCTGAGCTCAACAAGTATTTAAAGAGTTAGTAAAGATGGTCCAGGATACCTGCGCCAAAGCTGAAGGCTCTTCTTTAGGTTCTTCTAGATATTTCAGTTCTCTTCCAACAGCTGAGGAGACTCTAGTATGGCTGTCACATTGGAGGTGGTCTTTAGAGTTGTTAAAACACTGTGTCAGCATCGTCATTCCGATCACATGACCCAAGGTGTGAATTCTTTGTTAGCCCACCCTGCAACCATGTAGACTATTAGTGGGAATCCCCTTGGGAAGAGATCTCAGTAATGGTGTTTCCAGGTGGTCATAGATGCCTGCCTTTAACCTCTCAAGCCATCCAAAAGGTGAACATTTGTTTTCTCAAAAAACTGACTCTTCTCTTTAAGTTTAAAAGCTGAGTCTCCTATGTTGTGCCACATGTCTTTGGGGTGTTTGTTTGGTCTGTTTTATAGCACTCTGTACTGCATCAGCAGACACTGTGCTGTTCAGCTTTTGTTAGGCTGTTTTGTCGCAGGAACCAGTTTTTGTCTGAGGACGAGGAATGTCTGTGTGACAGTAGTGTTGTTCCACATGTTCTCTCTGCTTAATGTTTGAGGCTCTTTTCCATATTTTTATGAAGGACCAGTTCCTTCTTTTGCTTCTTACATGTCGTTACCTGAGTCCCTCAAAGGTTACACAGACACATCTGCTTTGTTTTAAAATGAGCATTTAGTGCATATTATCTGTTATTATATATATATCTTAATGTAGTAAACTATGCAAGTTTAAAACTATGCAGAATGTGCCCGTGATTGTGTTGACCTGACAATATCTAAATGAAGCACCTCAGTTTTGTTAGGGTTAGGGATAGGGGCGATCGTGGCTCAAGAGTTGGGAGTTCGCCGTGTAATCAGAAGCTTGCCGCTGAAAATCAAGGCAAGGTCACAGCAAGTGTGAAAATCAGTAAAAACTTTATATTACCTTCAACTTTTATGGCTGGTCCTCAAACTTCACAGCAACATGAGAACAATATGTGCAGAGGCAGTTTGAATTCATTTGACTCTTAATCTTCTCCACCTAACTATAAAGATCTTATTGTCCTCCTGACTCACCATGTCGGGTTTGTCCTTTTTACTGATTTAGTGCTCAGTTCTGATAAAACACTTATTTTAGGCCATTTTAACATTCAGTCGAACTTTTTAAGCTGACCCCACCATCTGTGTAGAGTTTCCCACAGTCCACAGACATGCAGTTAGTGGGCTTGGGTTAATTCCCCACAGGTGTGAGTGTGAATGGTTGTGTGTCTCTGTGTGTCATCCCTGTGTAAGAGCGGTGACCTGTCAATGGTGCACCCTGCCTCTTGCCCTGTGGTAGCCTTGATAGGCTCCAGTCTCCTGTGCTTATCAGCTCCACCCTGATAAGGAGAAGTGGAACAGAATGGATGGTTTCTCTCAAAATGTAAATGAGCCCACCCACCTCTTTAATTACACTCTGGATCTCTTCTTGACATGTAGCATAGAAACTGAACAAATAAGAGTATTTCCCGAAAATCCACTTTTTTTATTACGTTTAATTTTACAGGAATAGAAATTTTACAGGAATAGATTACACAGCACTGGAAAATAAATTTCATTACACGAGCTGTCTCTCTGAAAGTGCTGTAACCAGGTTTAAGTCATTTCTCCACTATCATCTTCTTCAATGCAATGTGCCAACACAGTGCTGAGCAGCTAGCTGAACTCTGCTCCCCCAGAGGTCGATGATCTTGTTAATAGTGTCACATCCACACTGCATACACCCTGGAGAGTGGAAAATTCCCTCTGTCACTGATCACCAAAAACAGGAACAAGCCCGGGTTTCTTTCCAGCTCAGCCAATCATTCCTGTAACATTAACTAACAATCACCCTACGAATGTCTTCACAGATAAAATGTTAACTTTTAAAACTTTTATTCACAGCCATCCCACAGATTTACCATTAAATACAGAAACTCTGATAACAGCTGATATTCATCTGTCTGATTGATGGATCTGTCTGAGTAAACTTCAACAATGTTTTTGTGTGAACCATGAACCTTTCAGACTCATGTCTATAAGACTGTTTCATTATTAATTAATGCTTCAATTTAAATATGATAAATATATCTTTTAACAGGTTATGTAGCAGATGTTTCTAAGATGTTTGGTTATTAAACCAGCTAATTATAGACAGATTTTTATCAAAAGTAACCTTCATTCATTTCAATGATTGTTCACATATGCTTTTTTTTGGTTGGTTGTTTCCTTGTTTGTTTGTTTGTTTGTTTGTTTGTTCTTTCGTTTTGGAAGAGGTTGCGTGAGGTGTTACAGTACATCATGTGATAAATTCCAGTTTGTGCTTATAAAAAAGTCATCTTCACACACAGTCATCACCACAGGGTTCCAGTCTGGGACCAGTACTGTTTACATTAAGAGGTTTCCCTGCTTCCCTTAGGTAACATAAATAAATAAATGGAGCCATTCATTTTCATTGTTATGCAAATAATAAAGTTTTATTTCTCCATGAAGCTAGATTATACAGATCAAGACAAACATAAAAACAGTCTGTCTCAGAGTTCAGTTCAGTTGAAATGTATTTGTATACTATACTTCAACCACACAACTCAATTATTCCATAAATATACTTGACTAATAGAAAAATAGTTTGAGCTTTTTTTAATAAATGATTTCTTATCTTAGGTTTTTAAAATAAAAATAATTTTCCTGTTAGTTCATAATTGTTGTTATCAGCATGAACAGATCCTAAACACCGAGCAGTAAGTGATGAGTTTTTATTTGACACTAAATCTGCATAATAGTGAAATCTCTTAATTCAGGAAATCTTAAAATATTCAGAAGAATAAATAATGAGTTAACGGCATCATAATAATTTGTTCTGCCCACTATTATAATATCTCTCTTTGTAATATTGAGCTGGTGATTATTCATATGACTTTAACACCGTATGTCACGTAGGAACGCTGACAGAGGATATTTTTATATATTTATGGAGTAATGGAGTGATGTGGTGACACAGCAGCACAGTTTATGTTGTTTTGGTCTTCGCTATTTTTGCTGTGTTGTGCTTTATCTGAACTTTTTAAACTTATGTTTACAAACTAAGAACAAACTAAGAATACACTAAAGAGATTTGGATCCGTTTGCAGTTTCATTTATCCCGAGTTTACTCAGGACATGTGACTCTTAATAACCTACTGATCTTCTCAATAACTGTTTAAGTTATATGAAGTAAACACTTATAAATGTAAATATAAATTTTCTTTGTATACTGTCTGATATTTTTCCTACAAAATCAACAACAGTCAGTGTGCTGTTGTTGTTCATGCAGAAGGTCATGTTTGTTTACAATTTCATTTCTTTTGACAAAAATTTTTTTCCAAAATCTTAGAGGGAAAATTGCCAGAAAATTGAAACTTATGTATAATTAAAGAATAGATGTTTAATGACCCAAAGCAAAGGCTTTCAGTGCACAAAGACTGAATAACTGTGGCTTCGACATGTGTTCATATGTTGTTATAACCAACATGTTGAATCCCGTCTGTAGAGTTTTTGCTTTTTAATCTGTGGGCTGTTAATTATCTGTGTCTTCTGTTCCTTTGAGAAACAGACTGCGTCTACTTGTATTTATAACATCTGCTGTCTTTTCATTATTGTTGAGTGTTTTGTCGTAGCTTTGACCCTGTTTACAGAGACTTTCTTAGGTTTCAGGTTATTTGTAATAAAATAAAGAAGATATTAATATCCTTCACTTTTTTAACACCCCCCAGGTTTTCTCCACGTCTTTGCTGTTTTTTAAGAAATTACTATAATATGTTACTTTCTTTGATATCCACGTGAATTTATTTTTGTAATGTATTTATTTATTTTTAGATTCTTTAGTTGTAGGTTTTATGAATTCTTCTTGCAGTGATGCAGTTTTGTAATCCTTGCATAAACCAAGGCTTACTGTGTTTTCAGTGTTGTGCACTTTTTCTCCTAAGGGCCCATTTTTATTGGACAGACAGTAATTATTTCTTATGCCTTTTTTGTATTTTCTTAATAAACTCTGTTCCAGTCGTGTTTATTCGTGTTAAACTTTTCTAATCCATCATCAGTTGTAAAACTTGTTATCCTATTAGTTTTCTTCTTTTTCACTTAAAAAATGTCTACACCTGAGAACACTGGCAGATGGTCACATCAGTCACATTATCTACTGTTATTAAACTGTAGGAAACAAACTCATACGATACGTGGGGTTAACAACTTC
This sequence comes from Oreochromis niloticus, assembly GCF_001858045.2. NCBI lineage: Eukaryota > Metazoa > Chordata > Actinopteri > Cichliformes > Cichlidae > Oreochromis > Oreochromis niloticus. The sequence goes on along the minus strand of NC_031987.2, from coordinate 34,650,835 downwards.
ATATAATAAATTCATTAAATCAGTAAGTCTCCACAGACTTGACATATAAACCTGTCATTTTCTGTATGTACAGCTTATAATTATATTTTTTTGATTTCTCCAACTTAATTTCTACAGTTACACACTCACCACATTATTTACATTAAATGTCATTTTATCAGAAATGTATCTTTGTATTTAGTTTTCAGAATTATTATAAGGAAAGGAGGGGTTGCATCATATGTAAATTCATTACAGCAGTCCATAACCACTGATCTCAGCTGTAGTTGTTTATTCATCGTTTAGCCATCAGAGACAGCAATGACGGTAAAAATCATGTATGATAATAATTCAGTTGTGAATATTTCAGAAGTATTTGCGCAGATATCTACTGTTGAAATGAATTCATATACTCCATCCATATCAGCATTTCTTGTAAAATTATCTTCTAAATAATGACAGCATTGTTGATTAATGTCCTGGTAAAAGTGAGGACCAAGGTCTAAAGGATTCACATAATTATTTATGAGCCATTTTCCATGTTAATTATCATTGTGGACACTGGGACACAGTTTCATCCCAGTTTGTTTGATATTGGGTTTGTCAGGCAATATCAAGTATTTTATTTTTTCTACATTTGATTTTTGGATTTTTGATCTGTTCAAACACGTTCATGATTCATGATATGATATTCATGATATTTTGTTGCAGTGTGACTTTTGTGAGCTTCACCAACATGAAGTTAACATGTTCACATATGTTTGTTTTCGTTGGTGATCCTTTTTCTTCACAGCCTACAAAGACGTGGCCTCTGCGTTGTGTTTCCTGTTTACCTGCTAGTTTACACATGTGTTTTTATCCTGGCGACACAGGTAAGTCAGCAGTCTGAGGGTGAAGTGCTCTGTTGGGGTGATTATGAGATCTTTTAGATAAGATGGAGCCTTATAATTCAGGACCTTGTATTTAAGGAGCAGGATTTTGAACTGAACTCTGGATTTAACCTGGAACACTGGAGCCAGTGAAGAGAAGCCAATATGGGAGAAAGGTGCTCTCTTGTTCTAGTCCCTGTCAGCACTCTCACTGCAGGATCAGTGGAACGCTCTCTGGGTTTAGTTTTACACAACAGGAGCTTGTTAGTGATCTGAAGTCAGCTGGGACCACAGTCACCAGGACCACCACTGTAGTATCCACAGTGTTTGGTATGAACTCTGGTCCTTGGTGGAGGAGAAATGCTGAGTATGACTCAAAAAACGCCACCCCCACAGTGAAGAACAGGGATGGAGACATTGTGCTTGCAGACTCTTTTTCTTTCAAGGGAAAAGCACAACTTCACTGCACTGAGGGGCCAATGAGCAAGGCCATGTACTGTAAAATCTTAAAGCTTCTTGGAAAACCTCCTTCCCTCAGCCAGAACACTGAAGATGGATCGTTTCCACCATGAAAAGATCCATGCACAGAGTTCCTCTCAAGAGGAGTGGGGCAGAATCCCTCCTGAGATGTGTGCAAACCTGTTGACAGGAGGAAGCCTCCTACCTTCTTACTTCTTACACCAGGAAGTACCCTTCACATAAAGCAGGAAATAAGCTGAAATTAACACGTACAGATAAATAAGATAAGCTAAGATATATACAGAAGGTCCAGAGTAAAGTGAACATTAAAAGGAAGAGAAAACTAGAGATCAATACAAAGAACATGACATAGGCTTTGTCAATATTCTGTTACTTGGTCATAGCATCACAAATGAAGAGCTATTTCAGACAGGAAACTCTTTTTACACAGTAACATGCCTCATTCTCCATATTTCATACACATATGATCCTGGAACATCCCTTCTCCTCCCCTGAAAGAGCTGCTGTTGCTGCTCCACCTCCACAGTACCCACTTTCCAATTGTTGTATGTATCGCATTTGCAGGAAGTGAGGTCAGAGTCCAGATGCCAAATATATTTTCTGTTGCTGGAATAAATGCATTTCCTATTTTAAGCCAGCTTTTCTTCTTTAGCAGCTGTGCACATTCCAATAAACTGAGTGTTTGACGTGTCGTTTGACTTTTCTCCGTGCAAAATGGACCAATAAAGTGTTGCCTTTGGCAGTCAAGAGAGCAAGTGAAGGCAGTAAGCAATGTGATTAGGAGATTTATTCTACCACTCAGTCCATGTTTAATGTTGCCATTTATGTGTATTGTGACAGTCCCTAACCTCAAAGTTGATCAGTTTAAACTGAACATGCTAAAACAACAATCACTGGAACCATCACACAACAGTGTATCTTGTGTATCTCATCCATTACTATTACTATTAGACTATTTGCACATATGAAGGAAAGAAATTTGTTAAAAGCTTAAAAAATGAACAAAGAAACAGTGTTACTCTTTTATATGGTCAGCTGATATTTGTCCACTAATTATGGGTTAGGGTAGGCCACATTTTCTTTTTTGTAACGTGTGAACATTACGTTTAGTTTGGTTTTGTCTGTAAAGTGGGAAATAACACCCCCCTTGCCCCGCCCCATTCTACCACCATGCATAAGTGATATACTCGGGTTAACAAAGAGTCACCTCAGTTACACAGAAAACTCACTAACCCATTAATCTCACTTTGTAGCACACCTCTCTGTGGAAAAGGCACCAGGTTTGTCATGTCTCATGCTGACAACATGGACCTCAAAGGAAACCGTGCTAAATATAGCCTCACGTTGTTAGCAGGGCTGCAGAGTTGTTGTTTTTACTGCCATTTGCAGTCCGCATGTGACCAGGAATGAAAAAGTGCTGGTGTGAAATGGGCTTTAGGTTCAGACTGGAAATAAAAACATGTAAAAACTCTACAGTACTGTCAGATTTCAGTAAAACCGAGCTCATGCTGGTTCTGTATCCAGTTATCGTGGTATATTAATGTGATAATTTGTTTTGTTTTTACCTCTTTGCAGCTGATATACGATGATGAAATGATTAAATGTTGTTCATGACCACCTGGCACCACCTGTTCTGTAACTGTTTGCTATTTTTCTTCATGTACATTGGAATTGGTGTTGACACGTTTCCTTGTGACGCCATGTAAACACTTGAGGAGAGTAAATATGTGACAGCCTGAAGGCTCAAACTGACGAGTTTGTACAAATGAGCAATTAAACTGGTGTTGATGCTAACCTGGTGTGGACAGGGGTTTATCCCAGTATGACGCCACATGTTTTTATTCGGGGGGACCGAGCAGTGCATTAGGTGAAAGCTCCTGGTTTGAACACGACCCCTGTGAATACTATCACTGAGACGTGGTTAACAGATAAACTTTACTCCCATCAGCTGCTCCCAGTGTGTCTCCACACTTTAGATATCATTGATAGTTTTGGTAGAACATAATCACACTGGGGCTTAAACTATTTGTCTGCACAGAGCTGTTATTGGCAATATCACACCCCCAAACATTTACAGTCCACACCATGCCTTGTGGGAATGAGATTTTGCTTTCACCGGCATTAACAAATTGCAGGAGGTGAGATACCAGATTAGAGATGTCCTCAGGCAACCACAGCTCTCATTTATCCTGTAATGCCCCCCTGTGCTGAAGGGAACACCATTATTTCTACGATGACATGAAGCCATAGTGTCAGGCTCCTCAATCAGCTGGTCAGAATCTCTTACCCACAATATCACAATTTGGAATCCAAAAATATAAAGATAACATTAACATTTTTAAAGCTTTTCACAGCAACTGAAGCGCCTCACACTCGTGCTGGCAGAGCTACTGTGCTGGAACAAATGAGCACTTTGACATGGCTGCATTAAAAATGAGCATCCTTTAAATATCAGTTTTTCAGGTCATGGGTCACAGTCACAGCTTTATTAGGCTAAACAAAGTTGAATAATAATTTATTAGTGAAAAATTCTGAGTGAATAAAGACATTAAAAATCTGTTATTAATGGACGACTCCAATCTACACACAGACACACACCACTACATGCAACAAAGCTGCTTTAATTCTGCTGCTTCAGTGCAAATAAATGAGAACTCACTCCCCATCACGTCTCTACAGATATTTGAGAGGTGGAGCTACTGACAGGAGGCCCGAGGGCAGCTGTGCAGAATCGTTGACTGAAGTCTTGACCAATATCTTTCATGCTGCAAGATTCCTGCAGATCATTGAATATGCCAGATAGTAAAGCAGTCAAACAGGCTGAAAGCTGAAAGTGTTAGTTTAAAAACTGTTTACAAAATGAACTGAGATTTAACACCTGTGACATGATGTTTAAGACGTTCACGCATCTGCTGAAGTTAGCAGCTATTCAGCTTTTGCAGGCCTGTACCCTTACCTAATGCCAGTTTGGACCTTAAGAGGTGACGATAAGTCAGTGCATCATCCAATTTGCCCTCAGTCCATATAGAGTCCAAGATAGTTTTCCTTTTCTGAAACAAATGACTAATATGTCCAGAAAAGCTGAGCTTTCTGCTCATACATCAGACCAGTCGGGATTTACATCAGGACACGCTCCGCTGACAGCATCCATAATCAAGAATAAGTAGACTCTAAAATTGTAGAAACCCAAACAGAAGCTTCCATTTGTGTAGGAGAAGCAGCTGGTTGTGGTGTTTTAAGATGATGATATCAGGAAATGAAAATGGAAGAAGCAGGCTCATGGGTCTGATGTTCTTAACACTTTCAGAAACTAGTCCAATAAAAACCTGTAAAAATCCATAATGAATGAAATGCAAACACATTTTAGATGTTGTATCAAACACTGTGCTCACAGAGGAAATGTGGTGACTTTGTTTTTATGGGAACATTTTGATTTGGGTTTATTTGACCTGATAAAGAGAAGTGGACCTGCAGGCCTATCCAAACTCAGTAATCATCTTTATTAGTGATCAAACATCCGAATGGGAGCAGGGTTTTTGGTTTGGTTGCTTTTTAATCAGGATGCTTCTGTCACAGTAGCGGGTCAGTTTTAAATTCATATCCTTGGATTTAGTGTTCACGGTTTGGTTCTCCTTACTGTTCTCCATCTGTGATCCTTGGTTTCTGGTCTTCAGGTTTCAGCTACGAGGCCTTCCTGTGTTCCACGTTTCACGTCGTACTCTCCACCGTCTCTGTGTTCGTGCATGTCCCGTGTTTCCCCAGTCTGTCATGTCTCCATGTCTCAGTGTCGAGTCCGTGTCTTTGTGAATGTCTCGTTTCCTGTTTTACTCTGAAAGTCTTGCGTCCCATGTTCAGTGTTCTCAGTTTTGCTTCCTGCTGGTCTCGTTGTGTGTGATTACTCCCAGCTGTGCTCTCCTCCTGTCTCATTCCCTCGTTATCCCTCTGTGTGATGAAGCCCTTTGTCTTCCTCTGTTTGTTGCCTGATTGTCTGCTCACCTCCCTATGTTTCCATGAGTCATGTTCCAGGTATGTCCAGGTTAAGTTTTTTGTTATTCCCAGCGCTGTTTGTATTCCGATCTGTCCCAAGTGCTCGCATTAGGCTCAACTCCACAGTCTGACAGCTTCTGTTCACTGGGTGCATGGACTTACTTAATAAAAAAGGAAAATGATGACTTCAGTTAACTCTGAAACAGTCATCTCCATCAGTACCAACAAAGCATGAATGGAGGGATGTATGCTTTGTATGAATCCCCTGGACTTCCAGACACTGGAGAATCAGCACAGTGAAGCTGCTGCCATGGCCCTGCACTTTACTCATGTAATAGTTTCTCCTGTAATTTGTCAGCCGTGTGTATCTGTCGATGAACAAAGCTTGATGTATCGATCTTCTTATGTGTGCTCACTTTTGGTATACCTGATCGTGCTTTGGATACAACTCAGCCAGTTCCCACAGTGATGCAAAGCTGCATGCTCTGAAACTTTCAGTCTCTATCCTGAGAAAACCTCTCTGTAACAATGTGATTGACTCGGGTTTTGATGTTTTACTATCACAGTACGACCTGGCAGTAGCAGCATGTCCAGGGAGTACCCTGTGTTTTGTCCTATGACAGCTGGGATAAGCTTCAGCTGAGGTTCAAACACGGAGCCTTGTTATTACGATGGGACAATGCTAACCTCTGCTAACTGCCATGCCACCCAAGGCAAACCATCTTCAAGTTAACATGGTCAGTGACACCAGTCAGTGTGCTAGACTAGAGAACAATGCACAGTGTGAAATATTTGAACTACTGGAATGTTTATTAATTTTTGAATCTTCCACGTTTCTATGCAAACATGACAGATTTACCCTGACTGTATGTGCTACAGTACGTTCAGTTGAATGGCTCTAGTAAATTATTAATGTTGCTGCTCTTTTAAAAACAACGCTGCAGTCTGGATCCATGTACAATATCTTATCAAAATCAATATTGCTGTTATTGAGTGTTCCAGGATTTTTGTTGTTTTCATGTTTTTGCTTAAAGCAAGAAACTGAAGAGAAAAAAAAGCTTTTAGGATGACAAAAGAGTTTCTTCATGTGAACACAAAGCCAGTGTGGTTTGTAGCAGCACAGCAGTTTCGGTGGTATTCAGAAGGGAATAATTATCTTGGTCATGAGTAATTGTAAGTATAAACTCTCTTTTTTTGTCTCAGCAGAAAGAGAGCTCCAGATATGAAGAGGCAGTTTGATTTGCCAATGTCAGCTGGCCGTACTGTAGAATCCCCAGTTGGGAGCTTAGCTGCTCTCAATTAAATCCACAGCCGAGCACTTTGATGGTGGAGGGCTGCACTGTGAATTAGCCTCTATGTGAAGCTTTTGTGGCTCTGCCACCGGCTAAGTGCACTCACAATGACCTCTTTCCTGTCCTCGAGCAGAGACAGAGAAAATTATAATGAAAAGGCTGCAGTGTCACTAAAAAGTATTTTATTTTATGCCAGTATAACATAAGACTGCAAAAGTGCCGTAAATTATAGGAAACCAAGTTCCTTATCCAGTCATAATACCATACATCTGAAAAGCTGTCATCAGCAAGTGAGTCTCTGAGCACGCTAGTGTTTCATTTTCTTTAATTGACAGAATGAGGACGGGTCACTCGGCCTTTGCAGACCAGATAACGGTGCATACAGAGTACAATTCCCTTCTCTATTCAGACATTTAAAGCTCTTCTTGTGCTTTTTAAAAAACAGATTCAGTGTGTTTTTGTCACTCATGTTCTTCATCTGCTTGTCATTCAGTTTAAACTCAAGAAATAAAGATGGAAGATTCAAGAAAATATACGAGCCAACCCATCACGATGGATGCACAAACACACCATCAAGATCCCACCAAGCTAAACGTAGGACAGTTTGATATTTTTGAAAGGCAGTTAGCAAGTGAAGGACAAATATTTTATTTGAATGCATCCTCCTCACTGAACATTGGATATCAGATAGACGTGCAGATCATGTCTATATTGGGCCCGTCGGTCTATGACCAATCCTGCATCTATGTGACGCCAACCATGACCCAACCCAACATCTGAATTTTGGACGGGGTAATATTTTTGGATGTCATGTGACCTGTGCAGGAAATTTACATGATTAATAAATGTAATATTTTTTTATTTACAAATATCAGCATAATTGTTATCAACATGATACGTATGAATACAGATTATTCAGATAGATTTATTATGTGTTAGCCTTATTCTGTACATGTGGGTTTGTTTGGTTTTTTGTTGTTATTATTTTACATTTTCCTGTTTTTCTTTCACTGGTTTATTTATTTCAATTCATCAACTTAATTGTTTGTAACCAGATTAAAACGGGTATTTATTAAAATGTGTTGAAATATTAAAAACATTGAAATTAAGGTTAAAATGTAAAATAATAATGGTTTAGAAAAATGTAGAAATTCCTTTTAAAAGGAGAACAATGTGTTTAATAAACTTTAAAAAGGTTAATTTTTATAAGTATCCTGTTTTATTTTGAAGAGCTCGTGACTATAAGATGAAGTGAATGTGGCTGTGATCAGTAGGTGGACAGAAAGTATGTGGGAAAGTGTGTGTGTGTGTGTGTGAAGTGAACTATCTGCTCGACAGTCTTTGTCGATGCGCACATGTTCCAAACAGCCCGTGAGAAGCTTCGGACATTTCTGCCCGAAATCCACCGTGCAGCTGCTCACTTTTGTTTTAGCATCAGGAGCTCGCGCCATCTTGGAGATGTCCACTGATCGCTCTGCATTAACTGTTTCTGTAAAGAAAACATGGAACTACAGAGCCTGTAGAAGTCATATAAAAGCAGCATCTAAAATGAGTCAAAGTTTGACGTTGAACAGAGCTACACAAGCACCACATTTTAGACTATCAACAGCCCGGAGACAGATGTCGTATGGACGTCAACACTGGTCGTTCAGTAGATGTGAAAAAAAAAAAGACGTAGCCTGGCATTACAAAACAAAACCATTCACTGGAACAAAACTGCATGTCCCAATTCCTTTGCTAAGTAAATGCAATGAGCTTTAAAGAAAGCAAAAGTTTATTCTGTCATGGCAGTTGTCTCACGTTCATATATTCTCCTTTTTTATCCCAGTGAGATTTAAATCTGTTATTTCAGTTGCTGTATTGTCCAGTAAAAATTCCAGGGGCGGATGCATTGTGGTGGCACGGGGTGGCATGTTCCACCCTAAAATAATCTCTTGCTAGCATTAGTGCCACCGTAGTTTTGCATATGACAGTGTGGTTTATTAAAATAAGCTGTCATTAACACTTTGAGCATAGCTACAATTAATATATAAATATAAGTTATATAATATAAATTCTAAAACTGTATATATTGCATAGAGTTAACTCTATCCCCCGTAAAAAATGGTTCAGCCCATAGAGATGAAACAGCTCTATTTCTTGTTGTCAATAGCAACCGACGGCTATAAGTGTGCCAGAGCACATTTTGTCTCAACCAACCACTTGTGCTGGAATCTGAAATGCCCACAGTGTTGATTCAGTCTGAAATGGACTGAAGGTGAGTGTTGTAAACACTCCGGGGTCGACTGACGCGCTGCACCTCCAGATCACATGACTGATTTAAGATGACATAGCAACAAAATGCAGCCGAGTCTCCAACTTTTGTTGAAAGTGCAGACTTATGATAAACAGACAGAGTTATGATAAAACAATATGCACAATGCTGTTTTCTAAAAACTATCGTTACGTTTAGTGCGGAAAGAAACGGTAAAAACAGCATTTTCTAAGGACAGCGCTCGCTAGCACACAAACAATGCCATACTTTTTCTACAGGTGGAAAAATGTACAGTGTGGAAAAATCAGACAATTATGTGGCAACATGCGGCGTTTGGTTGTTTAGGCAGACGGTAAAGTTCTGGAAGTGCAAACGCAGTGAGAGAGAGATATCGATATCGAGTTATGAGACATGAGTGATTCCTGACATTCAGCCTGTGTATAGTTATTGTGTTATTTTGTGTAGTTAGTGTGTAGTGTGGTTGTTTGCTTTGGTTTGTGTGTCAAAACAATGAGGACAGTCCTGAATGTCACAGTGGAAAAGGCCAAAAAGGCAGATTGCAAACGCTGTCTCCAGGTGGAAACAGGAGGAGTGATACACCTGCTGTTGTTAGGCCTGCAGCTTTTAGGCCTGTGATGTGCTCCTCTGTCTCCTGGTCGACAGAAACTATTTTTGGAGTGATCTTATTGTGACACACTTTTAACTGTAAGAAACCTTTGGCAGAACCATGGCCAGCCATCTGTCACTACAGGTTGGAGGTGAAGGGAAAGAGAAGAGAGCAAAAAGAGACAGGATCCCATTTTATTTGTGGTATCATTATCATTATTAGTTATAGACTGAAGTAGTTATCATTAGTAGTAGTAGTAGTATATTGCATATTAATTGCTTGAGGCTTTGTTGTGACTTGTAATTTTCCATGTGACATGTAAATATACCGGAGACCGACGATGGCAGCCTCACTCCAGTGCCATTTAGTAAAAGGCAGCCACTTTCTGTTTTAAAGTGGCTGGCGTTACACCCCCCCCCCAACACAGACATAATGCAGTGGATCTTGTGCTTCTGCAGTTCAAAAGTTTACCCAAATGCAAGAAAGCTGACTGAAGAAGCATTAATAAAGATTATCAGTCATTTTGCCTCTGTACACCATCACAGTGGATTTTAAATGACACAATTAAAATGTGACTGAAGTGCAGACTTTTACTTTTGAATCAGTGGATTTAACAAATTACCATTATTATTTTTATCTTAAGTTTTTAGGACTTACAGACATACTCATCCATTTTCAGTGAGGACTTTTTCCTACAATTTGAAAAAGCTCTTTTTTTAATGGATATTTGTGATTTAAATTGCTTTCTGTAGAGTTACAGTAATCAATACTAGTTTAATAATTGCAAACAAGAAACACTAGTTTAAAGCAGCTTGTATTAAAGCAATGATTTTAAAGGTTTTATAGAAAAAACAGAGAATTGACCATTCTTGTAATTCTCCTTTCAAATCAAATTGTTCCTAAATTGTAATGACCGCGTCCTCACCTCGGCTCCAGTTTTACTGAACATAAAATGAGCTCTCTGTTTGTACCTGCTAACCTCTGAACCCCCGCGCTGCCCACTATTGCCTCTCAACAGCTGGTTCAGACTACAGCCTGGGCCTTTCTGTGTGGAATTTGCACATCCTTTCTGTGGCTGAGTGGGTTTCCTCGGGGTACTCCAGCTTCCTCCCACTTTTCAAAGACATGCATGTTAAGTTAATTGGTGATTCTAAATTGCCTGTGGATGAGAGTGCTTAAAATGTACAGAATAAAGTGGTGTATGGTTAAATATGACTCCGTACGGGAGCATCCAAAAAGGAAATGATTTTTCGCTGAGGTGGCATTCATCATAGAAATCAACAACATTTGACAAGTTTAAGTAGACGAGCAAAGTAATCACTGGCAGAGAGAAGTGTGCAGGTCGCAAGTTAAACTTCTCTGAACTCGGTGAATGACTGAAGTCACCAACACTGAGGACAAAGGATGCCAGTGACTGACAGGAAAGGAAATACGTTGCCTAGGCAACAGGAGCCTAGGACGAGTGCTAATGACCTGCTAGTGATAAAACAAAGCATGACCAGTGAATTGCTTCCTGTTTGGAAGTCTTTTCACTTTTCACAAGTCATGTTTCCGTCTTAATTGTTGCCTTTGTATGTATCTCTGTATTTATAAGTGTTTTCCTTTTTCCTGTTTTTCCCACATCTATATGTGATTCTCCTTTCATTATTTAAGCTAAACAATTTTAAAATGATTTCCTCTTTAGGCTTTGTGTGATGTTAGGTGCCCCCCCCCCCCCCCAATGTTCCCTCTAAGCTGCGCACGTGCGCAATTGCGCACTGCTGGCACGGTCTCTGCGCACAGAAAATCTGCGTTGTGCACAAAAAAAAAATCTAACCTGAATTGAAATTAAAATTAAAACTTTAACAATTCTGTTTTGCAGTGTTAGTCAGTGAGTGACTGGCTGCTCCTGTATGGGATTAGAACGATGCCACCTTATCCTATAGTCCAGCCAATAATGCGATTCACATTCGTATATACGCAGCCAATCAACGTCGCTGACAGGCTATGACAGCGTCCTTATGTGCCAACACCGGTGTTTTAGCTAGCAAAGCGGCGTGGCTGATGTGCAGTGAAGCCACGTTAATGACAACGTGTCCAACCATTGGAGATGTGAGCAGGACAGACGGAACAACTGACGGGAAAAGTGTGGACTTTATACCAGTTTTTAAATTGTGTTGATCGGCCACGTAAAACCAGAGTTATGATAAAAATATCTGCAATGTTTGGTTTTCTTCCTGAATACTATCGTTGTTTATATTGACTGCGGGAAGAAACGGTAAAAACGGCGTTTTATAAGGAAAGCACTCTCCACCTGTGAGCAAAAACAACGCCAAAAAAACCCCACCCTTTCCCATTGGTCGAAAAATGTACCATGTCGACCAATCAAAACATGGCATTTTTGTTGTTTAGGAAGGGGGGAAGTTTTAGGAGTGACGGCGGTGTTCTGAGACGTGAGAGATTTGCGATGTTTAGCACAAATCTTGTGTAGTTAATGTGTAGTTAGTGTGTAGTTAGTGTGTAGTGTAGTTTTGTTGTGTGTGTCAGAACAATGAGACGGCTGCTGAATGTTACAGGTGTTACAGCAGTGATACATCTCCTGCTGTCAGGCCTGCAGGTATCAGGCTGTTGTTCTCCTTTATCTCATAGTGGACAGAAATTATTGTTTGGAGTGGCACAAATAATTTGTGTGGCATCACCCCCCCCCCCCCCCCCCGTGCTGTAATATCCGTCTGCCCGCTGTGTGTGAATGGTATGTTTGTCTTCCCTCACGTTTTCCGGGCTTTGTTTGATGCATATTGAATAATTTATCTTGTTAAAATAAAAATGTATACCAGTTCAATTTACTATACAATTGGACCAACATAAAATTGTTCCTAATGATCCCCCACTAAATTTAACTGGAAAGACGGCACTTTGGCGACAGTGGGAAGGAAAACCTTTTAACAGGAAGAAACCTCCGGCAGAACCAGGCTCAGGGAGGGGCGGGGCCATCTGGGTGTAAGCAGAGGAGACAAGACATCAGACATGCTCTATAAGACCATTTTTATAAACGTTATGAATTCATTTGCATGAGTGAAATATTTCTGGCTCACACAGATTAACTGTGTACCCATGTAGCACACAACTTACAATCAATACTCCTCAGAGACTTGAATAAACAGATAGGACCCAAAAATATGATCCCCACAGTTGTTTCTGTAAACTAGAGCAGGCCTAAATCTATCCTAAATCCAAACCTGGCCAACCGACGCCAAGCTTACCAACAAGAGTTTCTTGAGCCAAGTATTAAGTCATGTTTTGCTTCGGGATCAAATACATATTCCATATTATGCATGCATGTATAATATGTACTTTGAATTCTCCTTCTATCAACAACACATTGTGAATTGAGCTTTTAGCTCATTACGTTCTTTAACTTTGAGACAAGACTCTTAGCTAAGGAACCATTCAGTTGGCAGTGGAAGGACAACTGTGGGCTGTTGTTCTTGTTTTATTCTTGTCTCTACAATCTGAAACTACACACAAATATACATAATGAGACACATAAAACTGATTGCACAAACCAAATCTGCAGGTCCAACTTGCTCAGTGCTGTGATTTTCAGCCAAGCTCTTTCCATCCCCTCTCTCTCTGTAATGTCGAATGGTGGGAGTATGACATAGAGCATATTTCCCTGTGTTTGACAGGATGACCCAGTGGGCAAGGAAAAGCTTCTAGAACTGGGGGAAAGCATCTGGTCCATTTGATATTATGACAAATCTCCCTCAAAATGAGAGTATGCTTGCAATATATTACAGTGCTGGAAAGGAGCCTTGTGGCACAGACTGATTCCAGCAGCTGTGTCCACCTGCCTCTTCCATTATCTGCTTCACAAATTGACAATTTCTCCTGAATGGAAGAGGTCATGAATATGGCGTTCGTTTTAACTAGGAATGTGGATATTGTTGAAGCTTAAAATAATCCAAATCTCAGTCCCATTATAACAGTGGCTATAGTAATGAGTTATGTTAGGATTTTCAGTTACAATTACAATTTCAAGTCCAAACAAATTTTAATTGAAGAGCTTATTTGCTCCACCATTAAGGGTCATTTTATTAGATGTTTATTGATTTATTCTATTCTTCTCCCTCCAAAGCTGCTGTTATTGGAATGAAACATGACCTTGGGCAGATCTGCTTACTGGATAAACTAAAATTGAATTTCAAGAACAATGACTGGATAAAGGGTTAGCTACTGACTGTTTCACTTATGTTGTGCTTTGTGGAATTTGACTCACTAATTCTCTTCATGCTCACTTGATCACTCAATAAACCCTTTTTTTTTGGCCTTCAGCGGTTTTGTAATCACCAGTCTCAGTAATCATTCAGTCCCAGGTCATATTTCTCCCCCCGGCCTCCAGGCAAATCACCGTATATATTGGTGGAGATGTGGAAGCAAACCCAAGCCAGAAAGACGGACCAATAACAATTTCAAAAGGAACACAAGGACTAGGCAGGAACTGAATGCTACCAACAGATTATCTGGCAGCATTTTAATAACTTGGATACTATAAAAGCTCAAAGTTAGCAGTGTTGTCTCTTTGACAGGTGTGCCATCACATGGACTCACAGCTGTCTGCTAATCTTACCTTTTGACCAAGTCCAGTCAGAACTGGACTTCTTGGACCTGTGACACATCGCCTTAGTTTACTGAGGGACAGCCTAGTATTTAAATAACATACTTACATTCTTATCAAGGATATGTGTCCACAAACTGCATCTGTACAGTTTAAAGATGCAGCTTGCTAATAAAGCTAGCTAGCATCAATTGTCCAAATATAGTCACTTCTGGCCCTGACAGAAGACAAGGTAACGCCATAACGCTAAGGGTTCAAAGTATGACCTCTTGGTGGTTACATCTATCTTAGTGCATATAGTCTACAGTCAGTCACAGCCAGCTTTGCTTGTAAAGCTTTAAACATAACAGACACATAACATGATCTGTAAGTTATTATTAACTGGTGAAGTGTAGTGTTCGGAGATGTAAATTTACCTTACAATATTGAGCATCGTCGGGCAGCTGTTGCTGTGACTCGATGCTTTATAAATAAAACTGAATTTATGTAAATCATCAAATTTTTGCTTTTTCATTGCTAAGTAAAGAAATTTTCATCCTCACTGGATAACACGTTGGAAATCATCTTTTCTATGAAAACATTAATACACAAGGACTTCCTAAGTTGTCTGATGATGTCCAATGAAGGCTGCTCTGCAGATATTTACAGTTATAAGCTGAATATGAAGTGTTCGTCTACTTCTTCATGTTTTGGTTTTATGTGGTGTTCTCCACATTCTCTGCATTTTTTTTTTCAGGTATACCTAAAATATACTTGTAAGCCTCTATGTCTGCTTTGTGAGCACAGTTAGCTTTTTCCACTCTTTCTATGGTTGTCACATGTTCAGGGACATATCTTGTGATATCACATCCTATTGTTGGTTAATTAAATCTCTTTTGTCTGAAGCAGACAGAGGCACATCTTTTCAGGGAGGTCTCAGCTTGATTGGCTCCGTACACTTCAAGGCCCAGAATGAACTCTTAATAGAGGAACAGACTAAAATGACAACAGAGTTACAACAAAGGAAAGTAATGACTGAATGAATGAAAAGCTCAGACCTATCACAAGATTGGTGTTTCCAGGTGTAATAAAGAACACCTTTTAACAGACTAGAAGAGTCTTATGTCAAGAGATTACCATGATGAGACAAAATCTGCATAGTCCAGTAAAGATCATGCATACAGTGTTCGAATGGCTCATTAAAGGGTTCCTTTTAATCACAACAACATCTTGGAGAGGTTCTTCAGTGATATTCTTACCCATGACACTGGGTGATCACATGGATACAAAGCAAGTCCTCCAGAATAAAAAACTAAATTGGTCACATGGTCCAATAGTTTTCCAGATTGGCACAAATCTCGTCAGATGTTCCCAGTGGCAACAATAGTTTGCTTCCTTATAAAACTGCAGAAATTAAAACGTGTTGTCATCTGCTGTGGTTCAGTTTAGGAAAGGCCATGTTTTGATGTTTTAATTAAGCTCATTCCTGAAAAACAAGCCGTCTATATTTGATCAAACTTTCTCCTGCCTTCACCTGAGTCCACTAATTAGCACTTTGGCTTTTCTTTGGAGCTACAGTTGACCATGTTTTGGTGAGAAGGTGGGATGCTAAGTTATCAGGCCCAGCTGAAGTCA
Organism: Oreochromis niloticus; assembly: GCF_001858045.2. Classification (NCBI taxonomy): domain Eukaryota; kingdom Metazoa; phylum Chordata; class Actinopteri; order Cichliformes; family Cichlidae; genus Oreochromis; species Oreochromis niloticus. The sequence goes on along the minus strand of NC_031987.2, from coordinate 34,635,156 downwards.
CACATATTTCAAAGTGCCACTTTTTGCTTTGTCCCCAGTTACTGTCTCCCTAACCTTGTTCCTGACCAGATCCACACTAAACATGCCCATTCACTTCATGTTATGTTATACACTCAGATATATTGTTATATGTAACAGAGTTACATGTTTAACTCTGTAATAGGCGAAATGTTATAAAGATTTTTGTGTCCATTTCTAATGAGGAACGTCTGCTGCATAGGGACAATATTAAATGTTGTACTGAATAAAGCAGCAAAGAACACCGCGCTTCTGTTATTACAAACTGTTTTTAACCAGCTATCCATAATTTCATTACTTGGTTGAAGAGTACATAAATAATATTAAATAAATAATACAGTAATTTTTAGTCATTAATCAAACAAAATAAGCTGTAAAACAACCTCCAAATCTTAGTTTTGGTTCTCAGTTTCTAAACATTGTGTGGGCTCTGTGACAATTCTTTGTAAATGTAGACTGATTTTTTTAATACATAGACACAAAGAAACGTGTCTTCATGAATTAGTACATATATATGTGCAGTTAAAAAATGACTCTGACTCTGCTAATAAGCAGTAAGTAAATCATCTGACGTGTCCAGATGATTTGGACACGTCCAGAGTCTGATGCCATGCAAACTATGTTTTGGTCACCAGCTATATGAAGGAGCATGGACTTCATAAAGCCCCTCATCCCAGACCCACAGATCTGGGCCGCTCCATGCAGTGTTTGAACTTGACTCATGATTACTCACTTCACTGACGGTTCAATATTTATCTGACAAAAGGTAACACAATATCACAAACAAATTAAGTTTTTTTACAGAATGTGACACATGCTGAAAAACAAACAGACTATTTAAAGGTTGGATGAATATACTGCAGGTTAGTGCAGGATAAACAGGCTGCACTCTGATGGATTTAAAGTAAAGAAGAGTGTCTGTGCTGCTCATGGTCAGAGTTGGTTTAACAAGTGGAGCACAGAGGAATTTAAAGCTGATGATGCTTAAATTACTTCACTGATTTCCACTTTCACCTTACCCTGTACACTAAGAAAATCTACTGGAGCTCTCAATAGAAACTATTGAGTTGTTCTTTTCCCCATGCTGAGCCATTACTACAAATTTTAGGGTTCCCGGCCTCCTGAATTCCACTTTAACCCCTGACTGTGCTCATTTTCCTGTTTAGAGGCAAAGTCACCCTTTAGAGTAGAAAATGGAGCCACTTTTTTATTTTCCTTTGTCTCTGTTCATGATCTACTTATCTGATTCAAGGTGAGTACAATTAGAATTAAAATTAGAATTAAAAGTCTAGTAATATTTATTTATTTATTGAATGCAGCACAAGAGTCAGCTAGCTTTGCACAAAAATAACTAGCAGAAACATCCTCCAAAAAGTTGCTTTTTACTTTCTTACATTTCAGAGCTGGTACTTTTTCACTTGAGTAAAGAAGTTCAATCAGTTCTTCGACTTTTTACCAGAGTATTGTTTAACACTAGTAGAGATGGACCGATCCGATATTACGTATCAGTATCGGTCCGATACTGACGTAAATTACTGGATCGGATATCGGAGAGAAATAAAAAATGTAATCTGATCCATTAAATATCAAAAAAGCATCTCACAAAACTTGTGACACGGCGTAACTCGGCTCATAACCGTAGCACGTCGGAGCAGTGTGCTCACGTGATAGAGCAGCTGTGTGTATTTGTAGCCTCGCTACCAAACCAGCATTTCATCTCCGAGGAAGTTATCCCAGAGAGAAGTAAAGCAAGTGTGTAAGTTCATCTCTGAATGTTTGTAAAGCGTTCCCATGTTAAGCTTAACAACCGATATATGGAGCGACTGCCTCTCTCTCTCCCTCTCTCCCTCCCTCTCCTGCTGCTACTTCAATCATGAAACTGATCAATGATCAGCTGATCGGCTTTTCTGTCGCGAGTCCGTCTCTCTTCTTTGTTTTTGGCCCACTTTGCACCAGAAAGAGGAAACCAGCGGCTGAACAACAGCAGCACGTTTAAGCTTGATAAGCTGTTGTTAGAATGTATTTAATATTACTTTCTAGACCAGGATCCTTTTCTACGTAGCTGACGGCTGGTAACTGTGCAGGGGCGGATCTAGCAAAGTGTAGCCAGGGGGGCCGACAGGGCATGAACAGGGAAAAGGGGGCACAAAGACATACTTTTCTTTCTTATTCTCATTTAAAATGTCTAGCTTTTAATAAATAATTATCTGAATCTTACACCCAAAGTTTTAATCTGATGTAAATGTATAGAAGTCCATTACTGTATATAGTAACTGTTAAGTCTAATATACCCTAGTAAGCTATAGTACTTTTTCCTTTGGAAAAAGCTATAGTACTCCTTTCCTTTGAAGAAAGATGTTGAATCTATTTAATTATTCTTGAAAATAATTTATTTCTGTGCATTTTTTCCACACTGCATCAAATTAAAGTTGATTACATCGATTAAGCATCATGAGGTGGAGGGTGGGGGGTGGTTCCCTATTTTCTTTTGCTGGGAGTTTGCAACCCTATTAGTTAGGTTGCTTAATATTTCTTCTAAGTACTCTTTAAAATACCAGAATAGGGAGGATGGAGTAGGTTTAAGTTTATTAGACTGATCAGTGTTGCTGAACTATGAAATATTTTGGGTGCAGTGTATTTTTTACATACAGGTATAACAGAATAGCTTTAGTGTTTTGTTTTTAACTTGAGTATGAACTTATACAAAATGCAGCAAGATATTAAAAAACAGTTTTATTGATTAAAAAACACACTATATCGGATTCATATCGGTATCGGCAGATATCCAAATTTATGATATCGGTATTGGTATCGGACATAAAAAAGTGGTATCATGCCATCTCTAAACACTAGTAGCTGTAATTGTGCAGATAGTACAGAATGTCTGCACTTTTGCCACCTCTGCAGTTCAAGATTACTGGAAATAAAACCCCTTTTCCATTAGTACCTACTTGGATCGATGCTACAGCTCACTACAACTTGTCTCAGATTGACTGCTTTTCCATTACAATTAAATATATAGAGTCATAGCAATGCATCTGAACGTCTGTTGATGTAATTAGTATGCGACACAAAAGCTACAAAAAAGGTGGAAGTGGAGGCAACGACATACCTGCTGCTCGGTCTGTGGCTTTTGTCAGACACGGCGTTGTTTTTGTAGCCATTTCCCTCATTGCCAGGTTTAAAAAATTGTGTTTTTGATTTTCGTGAACGAGACGCGCTCACTTCAATGATCTTCGACTAATTTTAACCTCCCCTTTATTTCTAAAATCCTTGAGAAAGTTGTCACCTCTCAGCGTCACACACAGTGTTAATAATCTCTGTGAACAGTTCCAGTCTGGTGTCCGTCCACAGCAAGAAACAGCATTATTAAAAATGACCACTGACCTCCTGATGACAGCTGACTCTAGTTTACTCACTATCGTCGTCCTTCTCGATCTGAGTGTGGCCTTGATGCGATTTCTCACATTGTCCTTCAGAAGAGACTTGCATCCATTATACCCCCCTTGCCTGTTTCACCACATATCTCTCAGATATCACTCTAAGTTCATTTTCTGTTTCTGCTGGTGTGCCCCAGAGTTCAGGTTTGGGGCCTCTTTTATTCACTGTTTACATTCTTCTACTCAGTCACATGTTTCAGAAATACGATATTAGCTTTCACTGTTACGCAGATGACACTCCGCTGTATATTTTTTCCAAACCCAATTTCACCCTTCCACCCATCTCCCGCTATGACTGCCTCATGGAGGTTAAATCAGGGTTCTCCTCCCCCATTTTTCTCAAACTCATTAGTAATAAAACTGAAGTTCTACTCGTCGGCACAGCTTCCACTCTAACCAATTCCCAAAAGTTTTCCATTAACGTTGGCAACTCTTCCATCCTTCTCTCCCCTCAGGTTAGTCATTTCAGTCTCATATTAATCATGTCACACAGTCCGCCTACTTTGACTTAACCAGGACTCTCCCTACTTATGTGATTTACTCAACATTGCTGCCCTTAGGTCTTTGTCCGTCACTCACCTACTGCCTGTTTCACCACTATGGGGAACAGAGTCTTGAGCCGCTCTGCTCCCCTACTTTGGAATTCACTTCCTCCTGATATCAGGAATACCAGCTCTGTTTCCTTATTCAAGTCAAAACTCAAAACCCATGTGTTTAAACTGGCTTTTTAACATTGAATCCAATTGTTGTCTAATGCTTTTCATTTATCTTTTTCACTGTTTATCTTTCATGATCTGTACTGTGACCTTGGGTTTCAGAAAGGTGCCAACAAATACACTGTATTAGTATTAGTATTATTATGATGATGACTCACCAAGTGACACCACTGATCAGCCAATCGGTGGCATGTGTCACATTTTAGGACCTGCTCAGATCGCTTGAAACCCCGGTCGAGTCCTATGACCTAATGGAAAACACTGGAAACCGTGGTAGGTCGATCTGAGTAGGTACTAATGGAAAAGAGGCTTAAAGGTTGGGATCTGCTACTCACCTCACCTCGCCACTTAGCCGGACACTCACTCGATCACCTCCCCCGGAGCTCTCTCTCCCAAACTCACGATTCACCTCCTATCAACCTTACCCCATTTGGCATTAACCTCCCTCTCCCTCTGTTCACAGTTGCCTCCCTACCAGAGACTCCCTCTACATTTCCATCCTTCCAGTCCATGTCCCTGTATATAATAAAGCTTTGTTTCAGTCTTGTTGTCCCTCAGATCGTCTTTTGGGTCCATTCCTGTGTTCTGGTCCCTCAGCCCTTAATACTACTGGCTTTTTAACAAGGCTCATACTGTGCAGTCTAATAAGACTAAGTAGAAACTTTAAACTGGTGGGATTTTTTTCATGACTTTATGAATCACAGTCAGCAAAGAAAGTTGCATCAGTTTGTCAATGAAAACATTTAACCTGGATGTTCATTTTGAGTTTGTTAAAGATCAAGCTGTTTCTCTTCCCAGGCAGAATTAGGAGCATGGAGCAGGTACTTATTTTAGTGTGATGACATTTATTCAGGTCTTAGTCTTATCTCATGGGCTATTAGAGCTGTGTGCTGTTACCTTTGAGATATGGAGTTGAAATACTTTGCAAATTGTTGCAAAGCCCAAACAGCAGGATTTTTTTTTATTTGATATTAAGCATCAAGATTTCACACGTTATACCTTTGGCACAACTTTGCAAGCATTGCTCCTTGCTTTAACAATAAAAGCAGGAACACAACTGAAAACCCTTTACAGAGATTATTGACTGACATGGTTCTTTTATTGGGAGGGTCAGAGGAACAAGAGATTTTAAAAAATGTCTTAATCCCAACAGCAAAGAATGTAAGTGGGGCGTGGTGTGAGTCCCTTTAATGAGCTGCTTTGTGACTGAACTGCACTGTTGTATATGTGGCACTAGAGTGTGTTTTTATTGAACAAAAGGCTTTAATGGCAATAAATGATAAGAGGAAGTTAAGGCAGAAAGATGTGAGAAATGAGTAGAGAAATATTAATGGAGGTTCCTCATATATTATTAAACGTCAGATGAAGTGCAGCTTTTATGTGAGTCCAGACTGGGCTGTTAGGACAAGCCCAACACATAACTGGAACAATAAAGGAATCCAGCAGACACGGAGTAGGTGTGAAAGGTGGGAATTCTGGTGCCTTGAGTGTGAGCTGAATGAGCAGATTACATGCATTTAATGGATCATTTTATATCATAGAATGAAAAATGAAAGCTTATCATAACTACATTCTTCATTTCAGGCATTTTTCCCAAACTGCATTCAAAGCATGATTACAGTAGAAAGAAGCCATGAATGTGTCATAAGCAGTGACTAAGTGCAGTGGATAAAGATGCTAGCTGTTCGGGCCAAGTCATCTTTTTTGATTTAGTTCAATTCAGACTGATTTTATTTGACTACATCGTTTTCTTTTCCCTTTTTTAAAAATATTGTTTTGCTGTGTGATGTCTGATTCAGTTCCATCCCACAGAGGGCTGTAGAGACACCGCATGCTGTAGACATTTATAGAGAAGAACAAACATTTGATTTTATTTTCAGCTCATTCAACCAAGGTGAAAATGTGCTGCTGTCGTCCTAATACGCTCTTTTCTCTTGTGCTGTGCTTCCCATGCTCTATTGTTCATTCTGTACCTGAGTAGTTGTTTTATTAGCTGCTTCTTGCTCACGTTGCTGTTGTAGCTGCAAGGCTGGATCTGATATGTGTTCAGACGCCTCCAAAGGCCATTTTCTTGGTTTGGCTATTGATAGTGTCGCTTCTAGAGAATAAAATTAAGGGGGTTAGTTTGGTTACAATAGAAAGATGAGGAAATGTCTGTCAATATCAAGAAGATAATATCACTTTAGAAAAAGCATTAGGTTTTGCACAGTTTTTGAAAGAAACTTATTTTCAAAATGATATAATCTGGATTTTTTTGTTCAATTTACATCCAGTCTAGGTACTGACGATGAACACTTGTACAATGTGGGCATTTTTCTTGGTGAACTAGATGAGCAGTGTGACTCAAATGAATGCATAAAAGGGACTAAATTGGTTTTTGAGGGGAACAATAAAGCAGGATAGAACGTGAAAGACAGCGAAACATGAAATCTTTGGAAATGGTCTCCAATTAACTAGAAGTGCCCGACAATTTTGTTTGGCTATTTCCACTTGCTATTGTTGGACTGCTCATGCTCAGCTCCTTTGATCCTTTAATGACTCTTTGGAGCTCAGCACAGAGCAGAGGAACATCCGAGACGTAGGCAATTGTACTGGAGTTATGCTCACATTATGTGGACAGAGGAACTTTGTCTAATTCCCTCTCTGATGCTGGATTTGTACAGTTTTTGTGTGAGGGCTGTGAAATATTTGTAAAGGCTGTCCTGTGGGGCATAGTGGATGCAGCCCATAAACCTGTGACACCTTTCTAAAGGCAGCCTTGTCAGGATTCTTTCTCTCATACAGGCACTGTTTTACTCCTGCAGATGATAGATGAGCCAGAGTTTTCACATGCAAAGAAGTCTCACATTTAGGCTTCAGCACTTCTGCTGATCATGTCCTTGAGTGAAGTGTTCTACTTAACAATCAGTCCAGCAAACCAGAAAACAGTCTGAAGGAAGTTGCAGTTTTATTACCGGTGATGAAAATCTCTTCCTGTTTTCAAGAGGGTACTTTATCATTAGGCTCCCTCAGGTACCAAGCCATCCATCCATTCATCCGTCCGTAATTTTTCTACATATTCTCAGTCTGGGTTACCGGGGCCGCAGTGTAAGCAGAAATGCCCCCCTCTCTCCCTCTCTTCAGGGTTGTTAGTAAGACATTTTCAAGCCAGCCAAGAGATATAATCTCTGCAGCATGTCATGGGGCTGCCCTAGGGTCTCCTCCCAGGAGGATTTTATTCAGTTCGATTCAGTGCAGTTTTATTTGTATAGTTTTAAGTCAAAACAACAGTCACCTCAAGGCGCTTTATATTGTAAGGACCTTACAAATTTAGAGAGAAAACCCCAACAATCGGATGAACCCCTACTTTGTATCAGTGAGAAGGAAAATCTCCCTTTAAACAGGAAGAAACCTCCAGCAGAACCAGGCTCAGGGAGCGGCGGTGTCATCTAAATGGTAAATGGACTGATTCTTATATAGCGCTTTTCTACTCTCCCGGAGTACTCAAAGCGCTCTATACAACATGCCACATTCACCCAATCACATGCATTCTCACAAGCACGATCTGTAAACTGAGTGCTTTCTAATGACATTCACACACACCGATGGATGCATCGGAGAGCATCTTGAGGTTAGTATCTTGCCCAAGGATACTTGGCATGCAGTCTGGAGGAGCCAGGGATTGAACCAATAACTTGCCAATCAGTAGGTGACCTGCTTTACCTCCTGAGCTGCAGCCACCCCATCTGCCACAACTCGTTCAGGTTGAAGGAGACAAGACACAATGTGGAAGAGAGACAGAGTTCAATAATTATAAATTCTGAAGAGTGAAAACAGGTGAGTGAAGAAGAAATGCTCAGTGCATCATGCCCCCAACAGCCTAAGCCTGTTGTAGCAAAAGTAAAGGATGGTTCAGGCTCACCTGATCCAGCCCTAGCTGTATGCTTTATCAAAGTCTAATCTAAAAGTAGAGAATGCAAACTGGGAGCTGGCTCCAGAAGACAGAGGCCTGCTAGCTGAAAGCTCTGCCTCCCATTCCACTTTGAAACCCTAGGAGCCAAAAGTAAACCAGCCATCTCAGAACAAAGTGCTCTGTTGGGACAGTATAGTACTATAAGAGCATTACGAGGTGATGGGGCTTATTGTTCAAGAGCTTTTATGCAAGGAAAATGATTTCAAATTAAATTCTGGATTTAACAGGGAGCCACTGAAAAGGAGCTACCATGGAAAAATGTGGTATTCTAAAAATATTATACTGTTATTATTCTAATAATATTTTATGATATTATTATAAAATACCGTTTTGTTCTACCGTTTTGTGCTAGTCCTGGTCGTTTTTCTTAGTTTTTTTCTACTTTTTTCACCCATGTCTGGGGACCCAGAGCAGGGATCCTTTGTTTACAGTAAGGATCAGCTGTTAGCGCTGCGTCCTGCAGCGGTACTGCCGACGGACAGACTCGACATTCCCAATGAGCTGAGGAAGAAAAGACAGGGGTGTCGTGCTGGGAAGGAGCGCCGTCGCTCGAGAAGGAGACGTTATCGACCATCTCTTCCTTCTGTAATTATTGGAAACATAAGATCTTTGCCCAATAAGATGGATGAGCTCACGTCGCTAACCTGGTCACAGAGGGAGTACCGGCAATGTAGCATCATGATGCTAACGGAGTCGTGGCTAACACCGCTAACTCCGGACACGAGCGTGACACTACCGGGATTCCAGCTGCTGCGGGCGGACAGGACGAGAGACGGCGGTAAGAGGAAAGGAGGGGGACTGACAGTGTTTGTGAACGACAGATGGTGTAACCCCGGGCACATCACTGTAAAAGAACAACTCTGCAGCAGAGACATTGAGCTGTTAGCCGTTAGCATGCGTCCGTACTACCTGCGCCGGGAATTCTCGCATGTTATCGCATTAACAGCGTATGTCCCCCCCCAGCCAGCGCGGATGCAGCCTGTGACTCTCTCCACTCTGTGGTCAGCAGACTGCAAACACAATCTCCGAGAGCCCTTCTCGTAATATCAGGGGACTTTAATCATGCTTCACTGAACTCCACACTGCCCACCTTCACCCAGTATGTGACCTGCCCAACCAGAGACAATAAAGCACTGGACTTACTGTATGCCAGTGCAGGGACAGGTGCACCTTGTCCCTGTGTATGAGCCCTTAGTGCGCAGGGAGTCACCAGCCACCCGCACAGTACAGAGATGGTCGGAGGAGAGCGAGGAGGCTCTTAAGGATTGTTTTGAGTCGACTGTGTGGGAGGTGATCTGTGACGACCACGGAGAGGACATCGACAGCCTTACTACATGCATTACTGACTATATTAATTTCTGTGTGGATAACACCGTACCTACCAGGACTGTACGGTGTTTCTCCAACAACAAACCTTGGATTACTTCAGAAATTAAAGCTGTCCTCAAGCAGAAGAGGAGGGCCTTCAAATCCAAAGACAAAGAGGAGTTGAAAAGGGTGCAGAGAGAGCTGAGGGGACTGATAAGAAATGGGAAGGACAGCTACAGGCAGAAGATGGAGAACCAGCTTCAGCAAAATAACGTTGGTGAAGTCTGGAGAGGCCTCAGAACCATCTCAGGCCACAAACATCAGAACTCTCTGCCTGGGAGGGATGTGAGGTGGGCAAATGAACTGAATCATTTCTTCTACAGATTTGATTCAGCCATGAGGCAGTCTCCAACATCGGCTGCAGACTCACCCACCCCCACTGCTGCTGTTCCACCTCTGACACCTGTTAAGGTTCATTTTGAGGAGAGAGAGATCGGAATAACACACTGACCCTGCCAGGTGGAGTCAAACGATGATTTTAATGAACACACGCGTGGGAGATGCACCCTGCAGAACATCAGAGGTGGATCTCTCAAACAATGAACAAAACAAAGGTTTTATAGGGTCGGGGTAATACAGCGCCCCTCCATGCATTAAGCAGATACAATACTTGCATACGTCAAATCAAAACCACAATGGCTTTTAACACAGTTTGAAAAGATCATCGTCTCGTCTCTACAGCAGGCACAATTTTGCAGCCACAAGCAAAACATGATTAAACTTTCACCTATAAATGAACCCACTAACTGGATGTGTGTCTCGTCCTTAAATGCTCTCTCATCTCACCCGTTGCACTTCTGACCTTTCACCAGAACAGAGGCTCATCCTTACATGTAATAACCTAACTGGAACTATATATGTAATATGTTGAATAAATGTTTTAATCAAGAACCTCTACTAAAAGCTTAATCAAAGATATAAATAAATAAAAGATAATAAAGAATAACCTGCTCAAAATTAAACTTGCACTCAGACTCTGCTTTCGGTTTCACTTCTGCAGAAAGCATGGCATTTCCTGTCAGCCTGCAACTCAGTCTTTCACACACTGAAGTCTGGACTTCAGTGTAAGGGTATAAAAAACATTCAAAAGCTTTTAAGATTATAGATTCAACTCAACAGTTTAAAGTGGTTATAACTGGACCTGTAATAAAGGCTAATATGACACCAATATGTTTGAACATCTGAATGCAATATCACTATTAATAATTAATACAATGGTAATGATGATTATAAATATAGCAGCAAAATATCTTTCCAATCTCTACACACCTCAGACACTTCACACCTCCTCCACTTACCCTGCTCACTCCTCCCCACCCCCAACAACAGCATCCAATACACACTCAACACAAGGCTCCAGCCTGTCTCTCTCAACCACTCAGGTTAGGAGGGAACTGAGGAGGATTAAAGTCAAGAAGGCAGCGGGCCCAGATGGCATCAGCTCAAGGGTCATCAGGTCCTGCGCAGACCAACTGTGTGGGGTGATGGAGCACCTCTTCAACCTGAGCCTGAGGCTGGGGAGAGTCCCACAGCTCTGGAAAACCTCCTGTGTTGTACCAGTGCCAAAGACTTCATGCCCCAAGGACCTCAACAGCTACAGGCCGGTGGCTCTGACATCCCACCTGATGAAGACCCTGGAGCGGTTGGTCCTGGCTCAGCTTCGGCGTCTGGTGAGCTCATCACTGGACCCACTTCAGTTTGCCTACCAGCCTGGCATTGGAGCGGATGATGGCGTCATTCACCTCCTACATCGTTCCCTCGCTCACCTGGAGACCGCTGGGAGCACTGTGAGAATCATGTTCTTTGATTTCTCCAGTGCCTTCAACACCATTCTTCCCTCGGTTCTGAAGGACAAGCTGGAGAACTCTGGAGTGGACCATCACCTCACTACCTGGATTTTGGACTACCTCACCGACCGACCACAGTATGTGAGGACTCAGGGCTGTGTGTCGGACAGGGTCGTCTGCAGTACGGGGGCCCCACAGGGAACGGTTCTGGCTCCGTTCCTCTTCACCATCTACACTGCAGACTTCTCCCACAACTCCACCCAGTGCTTCCTGCAGAAGTTCTCTGATGACTCTGCAATAGTCGGCCTCATCACTGATGGGGACGACAAGGACAGAGGACTGACTCAAGACTACAGGTACCTTGGTGTTCATCTGAACAACAAACTGGACTGGACTCATAACTCAGACAGGAAAGGGCAGAGCAGGCTGTACCTGCTGCGGAGACTCAGGTCGTTTGGAGTGGAGGGCCCACTCCTGAAGACCTTCTATGACTCTGTGGTGGCCTCAGCCATCTTTTACGGTGTGGTCTGCTGGGGCGGCAGCATCTCTGCTGGGGACAGGAAGAGACTGAACAGGCTGATCCGAAGGGCCAGCTCTGTTCTAGGATGCCCTCTGGACCCAGTGGAGGTGGTGAGTGACAGGAGAATGGCGGCTAAGCTGTCATCCCTGTTGGACAACATCTCCCACCCCATGCAGGAGACTGTGACAGCACTGAGCAGCTCCTTCAGTGGGAGACTGCGGCACCCACGGTGTGGGACGGAGAGATTTCGCAGGTCTTTCCTCCCCACTGCTGTCAGACTCCACAACAAAGACTTTAACTGATCAAACACACACATCCACACATGTGCAATAACACTAAGTGCAATAATCTTTTTCTGACATAGTTGTATTTTTACTCAGTTCTATAAAGCATTTGCATTCTATTTATATCCTATTGTATATTTTATTCTATTTATTCTACTGTATATAGTATTTTATTTTATTCTATTCTGTACAGTTGTGTACAGTATTTTATTCTTATTGTATTCTAATTTTGCTATATAACTTTTGCACTTTCCACTTCCTGCTGTGACAAAACAAATTTCCCACGTGTGGGACTAATAAAGGTTATCTTATCTTATCTAATATAAATATTAGTATTCTCTCTGTGGCATTCTGGATCAACTGAAAGTTTTTAGAGCCTGATAATAACAAATTACAATAGTCAAAGCTAGAAGTAATACATGTGTGAACTAGTTTCTCAGCTTCCCTCATAGACAGTGTCTCATTTTAATTTTAGAGATATTGCCTAAATGAAGGAAAGCAGTCCAACATATTTCTTTAATGTGGAGGCTGAAGGGCATAGCCTCATGAAAACGCACTCCAAGAGTCGTCATAGTGTTACTGGAGACCAGAATATTCAATCCAAAGAAAATGTCTGCTTCTAAGATTTTTAGGGACAAGCACAATGCCTGCGTTTTGTCTGATATTACAAGGAGGAAATTATCGAGCATAATCTAAGTAGAATTAGTCACAGCACAGAACCCTGTCTCTGAAACTACTACTACAAAGGAATGCTCCCTGTTCACATTAGTGCAGCACAGTTCCTTTAAACAGTGTGTTCTCATCTCTGTTAGTGCAATACTGAATGCTGCAGTGAGGTCTAGTAGGACAAGCACTGAGATAAATCCACTGTCAGAGGTTATGAGAAGATCTTTGTTAACATCCAGTGCTGTTTCTGTGTTATGATGAACTCTAAATCATGACTGAAACACTCAAACAAACCATTCGTTTGTCAATAAATTGGAAATGTTAAGACGTTTTAGAGCTACTCTTGTAAGATTTTCTTTTACAAATAAAAGGAAAGTTAGAAATCAGCCTGGCATGGTTAGCTGTGTGGCAGGCAGGATGAGGACTCAAACAAAAGATGACTGGAAACTGGAAACTCAGAAGCTAGGAACTCAAAACTAACAAACTAGAAAACAAGTTACAAGGAGGACAGAGACGACACACAGCACTGACAGAGGAAAACTTAAACTTAAATACGCCGGGGAGTAACGATGAAACAGGAAACAGAAGGGAAACACAGCTGGCACTAATCACACATAACGAGATGGAAAGCAAACTGAAAACATTAACAAAGGACGCGAGACTGTCAAAGTAAAACAGGAAACATAACACAGGCACAGAGACACAGACTTGACAAGGAGACACGGCTGACAGGGGAGACCGATCGAACAGGGAACACACAGACACGGAGACATGACAGACTAACACAGGGAAGGCACAGTGACAGAAAACTAAAGACTAGGAACTATAAATAGAACACAAGCAGAAAACAACAAAAAGAACCAAAACCATGAAGAACAACAAATCCAAGAATATAACTTAAACTGGTATTAAACTGTGACACAGCCTATAATTAGCTAACACAGCTGTGTGAAGTACTGTAAAGACTTTTTAAGTAATCCCTTAATTACCACAGCCTTAAAAGCCTATGGCATCTAGTCTAATAAAGATAGATTGATCAGATTTTTAAATTAAGCATCAATTAATTGTAATCTAATAATATAAGAATAATCTAATAGTAATCTAATCTAATAGACATTCTGATAGGTTGGAGAAAATTATTACTAATGTTAACTCGGAAAGATCGATTCGGAGCCCAGTTTCAAAAATGACGTGAGCTTTATAGTTAACTGGGAAATTCAATTATTTATACAGCACCAAATCACAATAACAGTCACCTTAAGGCAAATAATATTATAAGGTAAAGCGCCTGCAATAATGATTGTTGAGAAACCTCAACAATCATATGACCCCCTATGAGCAAGCACTTTGGCAACAGTGGGAAGGAAAAACTCCCTTTTAACAGGAAGAAACCTCCGGCAGAACCAGGCTCAGGGAGGGGCGGGGCCATCTGCTGTGATTGGTTGGGAGTGAGGGGAAGGAGACAAGACAACAGACATGCTGTGGAAAAGGGCCAGAGATTAATATACTACATACTACTTTTAAATATCCTAGGAACCACAAGTAAGTGAGTAGTCTGAGAGTGAAGTCCTCTATTGGGGTATTATGGTACTATAAGATGGAGCTTGATTATACATAACCTTGTATGTGAGCAGAAGTTGATTCTGGATTCAAACAGGAGCCAATGGAATGAGAAATACAGTTTCTCTTTCTAATCCCAGTCTGTACCACTGCTGCAGCATTTTGGATCAACTGAATACTAAAGAAGCAGAAAATTAGAGGACATCCAGGTCATTTGTGAGAGTGCCATTCATTTAAACTAACATATTCATGATCATCTAACCGGGCAGAAAAAAATTAATATGTTGATCAATTATTAAATTATTAACTAACAGGGACTTAGAAGAGAGAGACCTAATGTTTAAAAGTCCACATTTCATTGATGTGGTGCAGTTGAACAGTCTATATTATTCTTTGTTATTCTTTTTGTTGCACATGGCTGACCGATGAAAAGCTCAGTACACACTATTCAGATATCCTACTAACAACAATTGCTCCTATTTGAAACAGTCAGAAGATCCACATGAGGTGAGTGCATCAGTCTGATTAAATAGTCATGAAATGGATTTTGCCAATGTACTTTTTTCGTGACAGAAAGTGTGACATTGAAAGAAATATACTTGAAATGGAACTATGTTTGGTACAGGCATCATGCATGTCTGGAGTCTCTGAGGACAGAGTTACCCAGGAAAAATAAGAACTGTTCTTCTATAAGAAACTAGAGATATAAGAGATCACTGTAGTGTTTCCCTGCTCCACCTATTCACTTGTTAAACAAGACCAGCACAAAGATACATCTTTACCTGATTCTAATTAAGGGAACAAAGATAACTGAAGGAAAGAAAACTGCAAAATGAAATGCAAAATGTTTTTCCCAAGGTGAACAAAAACTACAGTGGACTGTGTGCCAAAGTCTTTTATTCCAAAGTTGTAATATATCCTTCAACTCACTGTTTTGTTAATATGCTTCACAAAGTGACTGCTTCAGGCCTTCATAGCTGGTATCTTCTGGCAGCAGGCAGCTGTCTTCAGCCCCAGACAGCTGCTAATCACAGGGAACCATCAAGCAGCTAAAGCCTGTAGAGCTGCTTCATTTAAACAGGCACAGTGAATATGCTAATTTAAAAACTCCTCTCTACAGTATTAGATGTCTATATACACACCCCTGCCTGGAAACAACATTTTTTGACTCTGTGCTAAATATGCTACAGAGTGTCAAAAGTGCACTGCAGCTATTTGGAATTAATTTCCTGGAAGTGCATCATCTGGACAGTGTCTCAGTTTTCACAGCTTCAAATGAGTCGATTCCAGTAACTTCGCATGAATTTACAATCCATATCAATTCAAATCGCAGGAAATTATTGGAATGTGAATCTTTGTTACAGTGTTACAGTAGGCTTTATTAATGGAAATACAAAAAAAAAATCCCTCATTTTCAAAGGTGTTCCATATCTAAGGAACCTTCTTTTCCACTGTGAGTGAAGAGGGAGCTGTCCACTACTGTGGTGCTGAAAGGAAGAACAAGCTTTTCTCATATATTTTTCACACCATCCACATTAACTGCTGTTTATCGCACTCTATAATATATGATATGATTTCTTCTTTTTTTTTTTTAATAGTTATGTGTTTAACTCATTTTTGAGCTAGTAAAGCCTCATTTTGTATTTCTACAAAAATGACCTAAATAATCGGATTTTGGTTCTGACATTCGATACAAAGAATCTGATTAAACCAATGAGACTATTATTTAAATTAAGTTTGTATTTATGGGGTGAAATTATCCAAAACTAAACATCTTCTTCTGATCTGTTTAAGATTAGAATTCAATTTAAAGGAAATACAGTGTCTCCAGTCAATCCATGTGATGAGATGAGATTGTAAATGATCTGGACCCCACACAGCGTTCAGGTGACTGTTTTGATTTCTTTTAGTTAGTGCACAGAAATGTTCCTGTGTGGTTTGGCACAGGTGTCTTTTCCTGGCAGTCGACTTTGCAGCTGACTCCACACTCCACACAGTCTCGTCTCAGGTCCCCAGTGTCACTAAAAGGAAGGAGACCTTGTTAACACAATCATCTCCACCTGCACCATAAGCCTTCCTGGCACAGACCCTTGAGCCCACTGCAACGCCCCTCACTGCAGTGGAGTCGCAGACCACACCCCTGCCACAGAGACCAAAACAGATGTTTTTGCTTTGAAAGAGAATCATTCTGTTTAGTCCAAATAAAATATTGCATTCCAACATAAGACCTTTATTTCATCTGTGGCTTCCTTGTTTGGGTCTATATCGTTGAATCTGGGCCAGGAAGGCTCGTCAGCATTGAAAGAGCAATGGATTCTGAATTATAGCAGTGATTTCTTATGGAAACTTATGGAATCAGGACATCCGTCTGTGAAATGAATATTTTGAGAAAGTGGGTCATGCAGCAAGACGACGACGCACAATCCACAAGTTGTTCTACGGAAGAACACAGTTAATGGTTTGGAACAGAGTTCTGACCTTAATCCCACAGAAATGAGGAGGAAAAACCTGAAGTGAACAATTAACAAGGAAGGACATGCATCAGTAAATGATACATGCATATTATAACCCATACTGATACGTGATCAGTATGGGTTATAATAGGCTTCAAAGAGCCAGTAAATAAATCCTAGTTGCTAATATTGTTAAAGGGAGCTTACAGGACAATGAACTGAAATGCTTTAAGTGAATAACCAAAGCATTGATGCTTCAAGTTGTTAGAGAAAACCGGAATGTACTACAGGGGTTTATGTAATACAGTGTAATATACTATAAGTACACTCAGAATTGGCCCTTAATGAAGTTGAGCTCAGCAACCCTGAATAAATAATATCACACAGACTGGAAGCCGATACAAGCTGCAAGACATAAAAAGAAAACACAAAATATGACACTAAACTCTGGTAAAAACAAGGAAATGAAACTAGAAACAACCTGAAGGAAACCGTAACCAACCGTCTGCTTTCGAGTTGGCTGCACATGAATCCCTGTTTAACTACAGACACCAGCATGGTGTACAGCACAACCTTTACTTGCTGGTTATCTCTTGGTCTAACTTTCCTATAACAGCAACTCTCCTTCAGCCCAGATTGGAGTGGTCCACTGCACTCGTTCATGTCAGAAAAAAAATATGAATTATGTGTTTAACTGTTGAATTATTGGAGTAAGTGTGTTGAAATCAGTTTCCTGACAGCCGTGTGGATGAACTGGAGCAATCTACGAGATTGGTCCAAGTAATTCTGAGGGAATTAAACACTGTTCATACTGAAGGCTATATTTAAAGCAGGTATCTGTGCTGAGGAGAACACACTACAATCTTTGGAGCAACAGGTACTGCAGTCTTTGACTCCAGAGGCATTGCTTTTGACAGCAAAGCCATTTCAGCCTCACCAAACACAGTGAGGCAAAATCAGTGATTACCATCTGTGTCATGAACAGAAAAGCCAAATTTGATCTGCTATGACAAACCAAAGGGATAAGCGAAACAGGTACATTTGTTAATGAACACTGAACAAAGAAGAATTCTGACATCGTGAGGAAGGCCAGGAAACAAAACTTAATGCCAGTAAGTGTAAATAAACTGTAAAGTGTGGATGAAATTAAACTGGACAACAAGGGAGGCCAAAGACATCACGGTAAGAGAGCTGAAGTGACAGAGGTCCCCAGGTACTGTTTAGCTTAGACAACTTAAAACATCAATAATATGGACATGTAAATATGGGATTTGACATGAATATGAGGTGGAAGATGCTTCCACAGTGGCAAACATAAGAGTTTTATCAAATTATAAATCATCAGTACGGATACTTTACACAGGAACCAAAATAAAATACAATTTCTGACCTGAAGTTTTTAAGAATTCATTTCAATATAGGTGTTAAGGTTGGCTGTGTGGCAGGCAGGCAAGGAGGAGTGGTGGACCCAAAATGCAGGACTCAGACTCAAGGGATGAACTCAAAATACTCAGCTTTATTTGCTGGCACGGGAAAACAAGCATACAAAGCAAAGCAAACTAAACTAAACTAAACTGGGAAACAACAAACTCACGGGAAACACAGGGAGATCCACACAGCATGAGGGATGACACGACACTGACTCAAAGAAACACAGGGTTTAAGTACACTGGGAAGTAACGAGGGGAATGAGACACAGAAGGAGGGCACAGCTGGGAGAAATCAGAACTAACGAGACAAGGAAGCAAAGCAGGACACATTCACATAAGACCCGGACCTTCAAAGTAAAACAGGAAACATAACACAGAGACGCGAACTTGACAAAGGGATACAGCTGACAGGGGAGACAGAGCAACTAGAGAACAGACATAAACCATAAGAGAACTGAAGAAACCAGAGACTAGAAATGATAAATGATATAACAAACTCAAAACCTCTGGGTCGACCCAGGCATCCTAACAATAGGAACTTCTGATACTTCTGATATGAATTTTATTTAAAGTCACACAAAGTGGTTACAGTTTCTGTGATATAGTTAAAAGATGCATGGTTGAAATGAAAGGTATGACCTATCCACAACAAACAGGACTAAAAAGAGTAGTGATGCTGTGGATGATGTGGCTCTATATATCAGACTGTGTTACCAGTGTCAAAGTTTTAAATATGCGTTGTTTGTTGTTATGTTTGAAATAACAACAAAAAAATACAAAAAGTATAACTATAAGTTAAGTATACAGAGCACCGGGTACTGTCACTGATACGTTAATAGGAACGGTCTCAAATGTATGTTATTGTTAATAAAAAGTTGAGTTTTGTTTGTGGAGACTTCAGCATTAATCTATGAAATCCTTCTGTGTAAACACAAATAACTGAGTTTATCAGCTCTGTTGGACTGAGTAGCTCTCCTCAGCAAAAGTTCAAAGTTTACTGATAACAGAATAAATGACAGAATGGAAGGGATTTCGGTTCACACAGGCTTGGGTCAACACAAACAGACCTGGCCTTAATCTCAGAATCAGACCAGGTGTGCAAAAGGAGAAACAGGTAAGTACTAGTCATGGAGAGTTAGGTCAACGATCATGCATTGACTGAAGGTCTTCCCTGTATGTAGAAGTCTCACAGGATCTTAGCTCGGTCATTCTCCACCACCCTAGTGGGCGTCTCCCATTTTGACATCGGGACCTCCAGGCTGTGATGTGCTAGATTGTCTCAGGGGCATCTTTACACAGCCTGCACCTGTGGTCGTTCAGAAACTATATATAGATAGATATAGATATAGATAGATATAGATATAATTTGAAAGAGGCTTGCTAGAAGGTACAGGAAGTCTGACACTGTCAGACCAAGACTAAATTCAACATGTGCCCAGGGAATAAACTGACAGTGAAAGTGAAGGAGCAATATGTGTCAGAGCCTGAGGGAAAAGCAGCACAACACAAGAAAGTTTCTTCAAATCTACCCAATGTATTTCCTTTCATCCTATTAGGCTCTCATTATCAGAGAGCCATTGTTAAACTTCACACAGACGTGCAGCGTCTGTGTATATGAATGAATCATATACATCATACTGTGTACAGTGGTATTTTCTGTGGTTTCACTGAAATCATAACAATATGAAAAATGCTTAAAATCATTCTAAGAACACATTTGCCACACTAACCTGTGCTGAGACCAGCTTAGAGAGGGATATTTAGTTTTTAATATCTACCAACCGAGAGCTGTTATATATCGTACAGCACAATATTAGAGAGCGAGGCTCGATCACAAAGTCGCCCATAAGCAAGAGCTCAGTTTTAACAGGAAGAGACCTCCAGCAGAACCAGGTTAGGGGAGGAGGAGGCCCTTCTTGGGAATAAGAGTAAAGAGAAGATAAAAAGGAGAGCACAGAGAGAGCACAAACAACAAAAAAGATAAAACACAAACTACAGGAGACAAAAGTTAATGTCACGCAGCAGTAGCATATAAATACACGAGGAGTCAAAGGAAGGAGTGAAGAACAGGTTTATCAGGGGAAGTCCCCGGCTGCTTAGAGCAGCAAACCTAACAGTTGGTTCAGCATTAGCCCTAACAATAAGCTTTATCGAAAAGAAACGTTTCAAGGCTAATTCAAATAAATAAATGGACTTGGATTAGCAGATTGAGTAGGCAGATGTGTGGACGAGGTGATCCATTCAATAGTCTTATATTAAAAACTCGTTACCGACGTAAAAGGGGAAAAATGATACAACAAAAAAGGCAAACAGAAGCACAAGAGGCAAATATTATAAACAAACAATGCCAAAATATCAAGAGAAAATCAGCATGACATCGAAAGCCAGTGAAGCAGCACCACAAGCTAACTCTAGCCCACCTGAAACTGTAAGGCTACCCTGGACTGACGTAACACCGAGTGACCTTCTGAAAGACCTGAGGTCCGACCTCAAAGGGGACAATGAGCAACTCAGAAAGATTATGGATTCCATACGTCGAGAGATGAGCAGGAAGCTGGATATCCTCACTGAGGAAGTACAGGAGCTGAATGGATGGAGATGGAGGTTCGCTTGGCGTGGGTGGAGGGATGGGCAGTTGAGGTTTCTGAAGCTCTGACAACAGCCATACAGCGGGAGAAGAAGATGCAGCAGAAACTCATGGACCTGGAGTCCAGGTCTAGGAGAAATAACATCCTCATCTTTGGAGTGCCTGAAGGTGAAGAGAGAAGTTCTGCTATACGCTTTGTGTTGGAGCTTTTAAAGCGTGAATTACCAATAACTGCGGATGAAAATCTAAAAATTCAGTGGGCCACTGCTCCCTTGCCCCTAAACCAAGGCCCGAGGCCCCTCCACGCCCCCTTATTGGCAACTTTCAGGAGTTTGCAACTACAGAACTGGTGATTAGGGAGGCTTGGAAAAAGGGGAAAATAAAGCTTGGAAACCGAACGCTGTTCTTCAACCATGATTGAGCAGTGGAGATTATTCCAAAACGCAGAGAATACAATGGGATAAAGAAAGTCATAAAGGAAAAGGGCATTCATTTCGAGACTCCCTACACTAATATGAAAAACCACTGGAACAACAGAACCTACAGCAGGGCACACGAAGCAGGGCTGGAACTAAAGAGACGTGGCTTCAGTGTGGTGGTACCCGCTGTGAGGGAGGAGGATGACTCGGCCGCGACCCGACTGAAGGAGCTACTAGAATGGCAGCGGCAGGAAAAGAGCCAGAAGGAAGGTTGATCTACAGCTGCAGGGAGAGCCAAAGAAAAACTCCAGAGATCCAGGGATTCCAAAGGAGCCTCTCGGAATGACTATGGGAGCAGGTGTGGGAACAGCAACCTTCAGATGTTCATACCTGGAAGCAGCTTTAGAAATTAAGAATGCTGGACACAGGATGGTGCTTGCTTCATCACTAGCCTCCTGCGTAGGACCCGTCTCTACGACAGGCCTTTCCCCACGACCCAGCAGGCTCATGGAGGAGGACCGTTCTCTTCCCCAACGCTGGAGTTCATGGTATTATTTGTTCTTCTTCCATGTTAGATGTTCTATTACAGTTCTGGACTCTTTGTTTGTAGGGGTGACTGTTACTTTCATGATCATGTCACATAGGATTCATGTAGTGTCTTGGAATGTTAATGGTCTTGGCAATCCTATAAAAACCAGTAAAGTCACTGTAGAACTGAAACAGGTCAACCTGTCAAAAAATGAAGATGAGAAGGTGAAAAAGCTAGGCTTTATAAACTCTTTCTACAGTTCATGTAAGAGTAGCAGAGAGAGGGGAGCGTTATTACACTAATATCTAACGTCCTTTTTGAAATGATGAAAGGGGAAGTCGATAAAGATGGTAGATATGTCATTGTTAAAGGCAGAATCAATGTGCTGTGGTCACCCTATTCGATGTATGCGCACCTCCAGAGAGTGACCTGAAATATCTCAGGCTTGTTTTGATCAAATAATCTCCTTGAGTGAAGGTATTTTGGTCTGTGCAGGAGACTGGAATATTTTATTAATCTACATACAGCGAGCATTAGACAGCACAGGCACAACGTATCTAAAAAC
This sequence comes from Oreochromis niloticus, assembly GCF_001858045.2. Classification (NCBI taxonomy): domain Eukaryota; kingdom Metazoa; phylum Chordata; class Actinopteri; order Cichliformes; family Cichlidae; genus Oreochromis; species Oreochromis niloticus. Next base: position 34,612,862 of record NC_031987.2, on the reverse strand, counting down.
ATGAAAAACTTAATGAAGGAAAATGGACTATTTGAGGTGTGGAGGGATTTCCATCCAGACAAAAAGGACTTTACACATCACTCTGCAACTCACACAGTGACTATTTCCTGATTATGTTACACCCCAGCCCAGGGAAAACCGGCGTGCAACATAAGGAAAATAAAAATAAGGAGAACTGCCCCCACTTTCCCTGCTCTCAAGGAAGACAGCTGCCACGGATTTCACAACAGCCAGTCAGTTTATTAAGTCCCAAAAGGTAGCGGGCGTCAGGGTGAGCATGGCCAAAACAACAAACAAAAACTCTAGAAATGAAATGCAGCTGGCTTACCTTCACAGAAAACCCCAAAAGAAAATTACAGGTGTCTTACCTGCCTCCCTAACCAAAAACAGGAGAAAAGGTTCCCAAAGAAAAATGGCTTCTCACCCCTACAGCTACCGAGTAAAAAAAAGTATCAACAACTATTTACATCTATATACAACAAACTATTTACAACACGGCAAAAGCTTCCAGAATACAATTTCACACGCAGCCACATGCACAGTTCGTTGGGAACAGGAAGTAGGCGGGACGTGCCAGTTGAAAAGGGTCCTCATTTATAGCCGGCCTCTCTCAGTCCTCCACCAATGGTCAGCCTCCACCTGGAACTCACATAGCAGCAATAACACAGGACACAAACTATGCCACCCTCTGGTGTGGCAGACCAAAAAACACAGTACAAAAAAAAAAATATCCATGACACTGAATCATAACACTACAGATAGACAGAGGGTCTTAGACTGTGCACCTGGGACAGCTGACCTATCAGATCATAGCACTATTCACCTGGAAGACTTAAAACAAGAGACCCAATGGAGACTGAACAAAAGAACAATAGTGCAAAAAATAAAGAGAGAAATTCAAGAGTGCATTAATTTAAACAAAGATGATGAGGTGGCAGCTACAATAGTCTGGGATATGATTAAGGCTGTAATGAGCGGTAACCTCACTTCTAGAACATCTTATATTTAAAAAAAATGGAAGGACTCAAATATGACAACTTACAAAAGCAGTTGAGGGAACTAGAAAGGCAACACCAAACAGACCATAGAGAGGGATTATAGGAAACAAATCAGGACAGAAAACTGTGAAGAACTGCAAAAGAAAAATGGGATTCATGAAACAAACATTTTATGAATCAGGATCAAAGGCAATAAAAATTCTTAGAGCACAAAGAATTAAACAATGTATAAAATCAGAGACCCATCTACTCATGAATTAACACTGGACCCAGAAATGATTTAAACAATCTTTAAAAGTTACTATGAGATGCTGTACACTCCACCAACTCATTGTGTGGACCTCCATCCATTCAGCTCCTGTAATGTGACCAAAATCCAAAACTATTTGTTGAAATTAGACCTTCCAACAGTAGACACAAACCTGAGCTAAGCTTTAACATCTCCAACAAGTAAGAATGAACTGGACAGCGCTATTAGCAAACTGAAGACAAATAAAAGCCCCGGGAGTGACGGTTTCCCAGACGAGTGGCATAAGGTCTATAAACAGGAAATCTCCTCTTTACTGCTCCCTCGTGGAGCGAAGACGTCATCTCTGTGATTCCAAAAGAAGGCAGGAACAAAGATTACTGTGAGTCACATCGACCAGTTTCAGTTCTCAGCGTTGATAATAAACTCAAGTTAAAGCAAAACAACAAAGTTGGAGAGGATGTGGTCACATTAAAGCCAATCAGCTACACGTCTGTTGGTCATGTGATAAACTACAACTATTCTGGTCAGATGTTGCCGAGCTGATAGATGGAGTTTGTCAGTGTGAACTTCCTAGGTCTTTTACCTTGGTCTGATCCCAGAAGGTATGATTAAAAAAGAGAAAATCTACCTGTTTAAAATAATGACTGTGGCTGTGAAGAAAGTTATCACAAGAACTGATCATGGCTGAAAAAGGAGTCACTGAAAGTGAAATAATGGAGGAGATAAACTGAAGTTTCTATGACGAATCAAACTGATGCCTTCAAATGGAACTGGTGGAAATGGACACTATATAAAGACCTTGACTTAAATGTTTGAGAACTACCCTGATGTGTGTTTTTCATGTCTCTGTCCCATTCCTGTTCATCTTTTATGCTGTCAAAGAGACAAAATAACGAATGGAAAAAATACATAAATAAATAAAGCAGAGAGGATGCCCTTCTCCACAACCCAAATTGGAAGCTGATTCCACAGGAGAGTAGCCTGATAGCTGAAAGCTCTGCTTCCCATCCTACGTTTTGTTTTATGCATGTTTTATCACAGCCTATTTAAGAAAAAGGCACTGAAATTTAGCCAAGGTTCATACGTTGTTTTATATGACATTCATCACCAAATAAATAAAGTGAAAAACACAAGATCTCGGTGGTACAAGGAGAGGAAAACAGAGAATTCTCCTAAACCAGCTGGACTTGAAGCTCAGCCTCACTTTCAGCCTCTGACCAGCAAATCAAAGCCAAAGAAAGTGCGCGCACTGAGCACGAAGCCCAAACTTCAGCTCTGTTTTAACACAGAACAGCCAATATATAGTGGCAGATTAACTGGGCAGCATGAGCAATCAGGGACATTATTCCAAAAAGGCTGAGTGACCACAAATTGGCCATTGAGACAAGTTGTCACAGAAAACCTGGCAACTTTGAGAAAACAGACTGAGTCAGTGCTGCCAGCAGCACGATGTAGCGACAGAACACAATGATGAACTGCAGCCTGCATGAAGAACCAAGGTCTTTAACAAAATAAAAGTCAGACTGCCACAGCATGACACACTCTCAGAGCAAAACAAAAGCTTTTGGGGGGGAGTAGAGCATAAACTACCATAGCAACAAATGAACTTTTAATGAGCGTGGTCTCCGAATATCTATCATCACACGTAGGTGTTACACTTTGCCTCACAGAGGTTAATCCTATGTAAGTGACCTGATCTGCTGTTATTATCACAGTTTATAAAGGTGTAATGGTGCTGTTAGTAGTAGCAACTATAGTAGCAACTAACAGAATAGAATATAGAACAGAATAGCCCTTTACTGTCAGTGTAGATGTATGAATGCTGCACGCCAACCGTGCAGGAGTTTTAAAAAAACATAGTAAAGACATCAGGAATAACCACAGCAGAATATAATAGAATATTATTCTCCTGACTGGAATATCATAACTTTTTAATGAAATATAATGTCATTAAAAATGTACTATATACATCACGCCACCACAAGTTCTAATAGCTAGCTTCCCAATGAGAGTTCAGTCATTGTGTATTCCAAACAGCTTCCTGCAGTCCAGTTGTCTCAGCATTTGACTGTACCTACACGCTGGGTGCATAAATGCATTCACACAGTTTATTAATAGTGTTCTATGTAGTTTAACGAATGACTGGGGTGTGCACTGCTTATGTGGCTTGCCTCCATGCTCGTCTTCCACTCCCAATATGAAGAAAAAGCAAACCTGCTCAGGAACAGAGTCAGTTAATAACAAATAACTTGCTCGCAGCAAAAACACAAACTCCAAAGAACAAAATGACAAACAAACCTTTTGCTACTGACGTTATGAAGAAGGCAGCCATGTTTCCCTGGATCGCTCCTATGTTGGGTATCAGTTTAGCTTGTAGGCTAACATTAACTAATATCTGACAGATGAAAACCTCAGATTTCCAAACATTAATATAATAACATATGTTTCTGCATTATTATTATTATTATCACTACAGAGGTTTTTCACATCGTATCATGTGCAGATTGGTCGAGCGCTCTCCACCATGTTGGATGTGACATAATCACCAGCTGCTACAGAAACGTGTATTTCCTGACTTGATTGTTCTGGTTTCTGGAGGTTGCCGGCTGTCACAGAAGATGCTGCACCGAAAACCTTGTAGTGAAAGCTTTGGTTGCCTATAGATGTTCATGTAAATACTAGCTGAGCAGGTAGAAATAAAAGTGCAATGGAAAGGAGAAATGGAGATGGTGTGCCTTCAAAGTTAAAGTTCTCCTCAGCTGTGTAACTCCAACTTTTACTTTGATTCTGGTTTATACGTGACCTTTCACAGCTTCACTACTGTTTGGAGAGTAACTGGACAGATTCACTTTTCTACTCTACTTGAGTACTCAAAGCTCTTTAAACATTCATTTGCACAAGCATTTATCTCCCATTCATACTCCAGCAGATGCATCAGGGATCAACTTGGGGCTATTTTCTTACCTAAGGATATTTAACATGGAGACTGGAGCAGCCAGGGATCAAACCACCAACCTTGTGATTAGCAGATGACCTGCGCTACCTCCTGAACTAGAGCAGTCACAAGTCCATCACATCCATTCATGACCGCAGCAATATGCTGATGACCAAAGCCATCACATGCAAGCGTTTGCCACCTGGGGAATACATATATTTTTCCCTAATGACGGGTGGTTGCCTGATGGTCTCTGACTGGTCTGTAGGCCTATGTGACAGGTGCTTAATTTTTCATTTCCCCATAAACTATCATCAACTTCCAACAAACCACTCCAAACCAATCAGTTGTTTTTTTCCCCTCATGGCCAATGGTTGCCAGATAGTCCTGTCTCCATGACTGGGGCCCTGTTCATTTTAATCCAAGAATGTCACTCTGGCTGTGACACACACAACATGATGGACAAGTTTAGATCATGTGGTTAATGGTCATATATCTGCAAAACCTCCATATGAAAGCTCTTTTCTGGATGTTGGCGTCCTTTTGTTATATTTTCTGTCACAGTGCTTCAATAATGTTGAGGTCTGGGGTATGGGGAGGGAGGGTGGGGGGTCCATAATGTGATCTTCTATGAGCTTTGCTTTTACTGCACTGGCAGTGTGTTTGAGATGCTATGCTGAAAAAGAGAAGCTGTCCCAATCAAACGCTCTCCTGATGTTTTTACATGCTGGATCAAAATCAGACAGAACAAACATTGTGTTCATGTGACTGGCTGTTAGTGGCAATGTCCTAAAGACATGATATTAAAATGGTTCTTTGCTAAGTTGTCTGTTACGTGTAGACACAAACTGGTTCATCCCTTGAGTTAGGAATCTTTTTTAAGATGGACTCATAGGTCAGTATGAAGAGGACAAGAAACACAAAAACACTCCTTTAAGAAATGGTTGTGAACAAAGCCTGGACTAAAATGAATGAAACAACAGCAAGCATCCAAAGATCAACTTTGAAAGAGCTACGGTGTTAATAACAATAAATAAATAAATAAATAAACTATATAAGTTATATGAACAAAGAACTTTGTCTAGCTCTTTAAAGACGGACAACAGAAGAATCTGTAACAAAATGGTCTAAATAATATCCTGGTATTGACTCAATCAAATAAAATTCAACTTGACAAAACAAATATAATCTTAAGTCAAAGTAAATACAATAAAATAAATGAGGTATTAAGTAAAATCAAATATTTTGTTGTGATGAAACAAGTAACAGAAGTATCTCCTGTAATAGCTGCCATAGGCTTTAACAAAGTGCCGTGACTGTTTATTCCGGGTAAAATGGTCTTCATATTTCCCACTTCAACACAGCCAAACGTTTTTCATCGGTGTTGAAGTAAGCGCGTTGGACTTGAGTCTGGAAATTGAACCCAGTGTTTTCTGGAAACGTCCACAGCAGCTTTTGCTGTGCAGTGAAATGAAGTCATCAGCAGCCTGCTCCAAGTGTGTTATTTTATGATGTCTGAACACACGGAGCAATATACAGCAGGGATTGCGGCTTTTCTCTGCGGATCTTTGCTATTGTTCTGTGTTTTTATAGCAATGCTCGGCAATAAAATGTGAACCCGACAAAGAGAGAGAGAGAGGGAGGCAGAGAGGGGAGCGGGGGTGGGTTGTACCTCGCAGTGAGGGAGTGCCATCGTGGGAGCGGTTTGCTCCTCCACATCAGACCTCTGCTATCCCTCCAAGCCGGAGGACCGAGGAGGAGCCGCCGTCCTGCTTTGCTCTCTGCGGACTCACGGATAATAGCGCACTACAGCTGAGAAAATGGTTTTGCTGCTGCCGATGGTTACCCTTTACACGCTGAGCGTCTTTAGCGGAGCATCCGCCGCCACTCACTGTAAGTGTTTCACCTCAGTGCGCTCACCTGTCTGCGCCTCTGCTCTGCGGGCGGACAGCTGGCGGCGCGCCTGAATCAGGGGCTGATCAGACCGGCGGAGTTTTACGCGCGCCTCGTAGCTGAGCCTTCCTATTGTTGCAGAAGCAGCATCGTGATTATTGTGCGGCACCGCTGTGCTGGTGTCGGCTCTCCTCACTTCACTTTTTGGTTTCGAGCACATAAACAAGTTGTCGATGTCTCCTGGCTGTGGTTTTGCTTTGAACAGAGCGGACTGCACGATGAAGGTCATGCGAACAGGTTCGTTTCCTTTGATTCGAGGCAGATGCGCTGCGGAGTGGCCGTGCTCGTCCTTAGTTGGCGCTTTCATGTGGGATTTTTACGAGTCTCAGTCTCTGGTCGTGTTTTTCTGATGTGTGTTGGGGAACCAGAAGTGCTGACTGGCCACAGATGTGCTGCTCAGACGGCTGCTGGTATTGGTCGACTCCTACGTACAAGCCCCCTCATACACCCCGCAAAAGCTTTCACTCCAGAAAGAGACTTTTACACCGTGATTTGACGCCGTTTGTATTTACCTGCATTACTGCGCGCAGTAATAGGCCTAAAAATCTTGATTGGCTATCTGAGTTTTGTAAAAGCAAAATGAATTGTTTTCATCTCAGGATAAAGGACTTCTGCTGTCTTTCGTTTCTACAGTAAACTGACCATCGTTGTTTTCGTGGCTGGATAAAAACAAGCAATCATTAATTCTGAGTGTTTGTGATCCAACATCTCAGTGAACTGTGGAATTCACTCAATGACAAAGTGCAAACCAGGAGGTTAACATATTATAAAGTCCCATAATGTGCAATTCAACAGCATCACAATGTGTGTCCTTCAAGATGATGTCTCACACCAACTTCAACAGAAACAGATACAAATCTGTGTTACATGGTAAACTTACAGTAGCTGTGTAATTGGCTTTCATAGGTGGCTTTACAGTAAATGTAAGATCGTCACTTTTATTTCCTGAAATAAAAATAAGAGTTCATTCTTTATATTTTCATGTGGCAACAATCCAACCTGGCAACATAAGAGGACATATGACTGACCAGAGGTGAACCCAGAGGGTTAAGGGCCGGTTGGTGCAGGTTTACTCCTGCATGGTTGTGTCTCATTTATCTACTCATCTGCTTTGGCTTGTGTCCTTTGCATTGGTTGTTCTGTACAGAAGCTGTTGCACACATGAATGTTTGTTTTAAAAGTGAAGTAGCTGGAACTGTTCTGGTCAGTGAGCACAGTTCTCTGTCTGAAGTTATCCAAAATGGCTGTACTTTACAAACTGAAGGTTTGAACTAGTGGAGTTCAAATTCAGCAGAATCCAAACGGACAAAGATTTTGTCTTAAAACACAAAGCAAAAATATTCTTTTGACTATTGCAAACCAAAACAAATAAAAGCATGGCTGCTTGTATAAATCTGTTTATTTAAAACAAACATGTTTCCATGTCTTACATATTAAAGATTAAAAATGAAATGGGATGGCCTGTGGGTGCCCTTAGTGAGCTCAGCTCTGACAAATATGGAACAACAGTTGTCTATTCTCCAACTGGAAACAGAGGAAACCATCAGGGACGTGCTGAGCATGAACCTTTAGTAACGAGCCTGCTCGTACGGCTCAGTCAGTGCAGTTATTCCACAGCTCTCACTTATGTTGACCAAAGTTATAACTCAAGGCACTAAGACAACGTCAGCCTCTCTATCTGAAGTCCAGCTGGTTGGTTCTTGTTCTCTGTTATTTCATGCCTATAATAATTCATTCTGGCCCTAAATATTTCTTTAAGCTATTTGTTTAGAGACAGACACACCTGTTTAGCTGGGTAATGCATGTAATTATCCTGCTGCTACCATTAACCTTTTTCTTACAAATATAAAAACAAGGCAAATGTTGTGACTCTGCACTGTTTACCTGCTGCTGTTCACTTATTATCCTCACACTTTATCGGACTAATTACAGTAAGCTGAGTCATTCACTGGTCTGTTTCTTTGGGTCTTTCTCCTCACAACAACTGCAGCACACAATATGTGATACTGTGGGTGGGCGGAGCTTGTTAAGCCCCATAGCAGCACTGTGTCTCATAACTTTCCAGCTTTGCATTCTTTGCAGTTTGGGAAACAAAATGTTCAAAAATGTCACAAAAACTCTCTGTTTTAAATGTTTAATTATGCAAGTGAATTTAGTATACTAGTTTGAACACCAGGTGGGCGGAGCTTCTGTGGTTCCAGTCAGAGTTGCGAGGATGACCACATTGTTATTATTATGTTTAGACTGTGTGTTGAACTTTAGCCTCACATGCTAACCTCATTATTTAAATATTGGCTGTTTGAACATGGACACGTTCCCGTGAATCTATCAGGCAGAATGAACAGATGAATCATTTCAAATTCAAACGTCAGTTTCTTACGCAATAATTTAGATTTGGATCTAAATCTATATTATTTTAGCTGCAGCCTAACAGAGTGTGATGTGTCTTAAGAACTAGCAGAGTCAGTGTAGCTTTTGTTTGAACTGATATGTTGATGGTGTGTGTACAAAAAGGAGCTTCCTAACCTTTCTTGTCCTTTCTTGTCATATTGAAAGTGTAAAAAGTGATTTTCAGCAGTGAAAGAACTCACCATGGGCACGCCGTCGTTTCATGTGCTCGTCTGTCTTTGCGCTCTGAGGTTTGTGTCAGGATTCAAGTTTGTGTTAAGGTGGGAAACTGAGCTCAGATGACAGCTGCATTAGTCACCTGTGACAGTGATGCGTTTTCAAACGTGACCTGCGATCAGGTTTGACACATGTGGTCTGATGAAATGGCGAGCTCCTCCTGGAGGTCAAAGAGCTGCTCTTATACTTACCGCTGGGAAACGAGGAAGCGAAGAAAGATGCATCATCGCTGGTTTATCAGGTGACAGAGTTAATGGCAGCCATTTTCTTCTGAGAGGCCTGTGTGTGCGTCCTTTGGCTGCACAAAGACACAGCGATGTGCCCGCCTTCTGTTTTATGTTATTGGCTTATTGGTCCAACAACGCTGCATACAGGCAACAGGACCCATTCACAAATATATGGAAATAACACTTACTTTATTATTATAGTAAAAATCAGGTTTTATTGACTGTAGTGGAAATATGTGCTGACAATAAGAAACCACAGCGTGTTCTCCAGTAGCACTATCAGTGCTATCAGTGTATCATGTAGGGCTTGAGTGCTTTCTTTTAAATGTACTGAGCTCACTGCACAATTCCCCAGCTGGCTTTGTGGTTTTTAATGACTAAGGCTGGTGTGGACCACTCAAGAACATTTATATATCAGCCGAGATAAAGCAGGCTGTATCTGTGTGTGGCTTTTTATATGTTGTTACTGGTGACTTGGACATTTGGCTGACCATGCAGATTAACATGGTCCTGGTATTGCAGAAGGTTCAGTTGTACGACATCTTCACAACCAGTGTTTGGTTCATACCTTGGTTGTTTTTGCTAGCAAGCATAGAAAATAAAAGGCGGAAAAATGTTCATGTGATCATGAACAAAATATAAACACCCGTATTTATCTGCATTTCCTGTAAGCATGTTAGCAAACTTTCACCAGACAAGGACTCTTTATTAGCTCCACATGGGTGTGATGGAAAGACTGAACCATAATATTAATTTTTTATATGTAAAGGATTTGAAGTTCATTAACTACATTCCACCTACTTTCCAACCTGCTAAAGCTCAATAAAAATGAACAGGGAGCATACAGCAGTTTAGCGTTGCTTGGTGTTTGTGTTACACCTCCTGCGGTGCAGCACTCTGTGGTCAGATGGGGCTGTTGGCTGTTGACGGTCATTATTCTAAACTTTAGGCTTACAGCTTAATGCTTAGGAAACCACAACCTTTCAACCTTTCCTTTAAAAAATGCAAAAACTGGTGTTAAGTGGTGTCTGTCAAAGCAACAGGTGGTTATATAACCCTAACTATACAGACATGTGGGCCAATCAGAAAGCCTGATGATGTCAGAAAGGAAAATCAAGGCACTCACGTTTAAAGTTGGAAGAATAAAGAAACACAAACACATAAATGCAGTTTTATGTGTTTTTGAAAATCATCTGTTTCAGACTAGAGATGCTCTGACAGTGTGTGTGTGTGTGTGTGTGTGTGTGTGTGTGTGTGTGTGTGTTTTGGCTAAATGCTGGTGCTGGTGGCCTAATGATATATAAAATGACATTTATCAATCTCAGTATGTTGTCAGTTTTGTGTTCGATGTTTAAAGGTAGTGTGGAGAGATGACAGACTGAATATAAACGAAGGCTTTTTCATGAGTAAACCTTTGTTCTGTCAGAATGTGTGTTACTGTAGCACAGACAGAGCTGTACCAGGCTAGGCTAAAGCTGCCGCGGGAATCATCACAGTTTTGGTTAATAGTTGTAATCTGGGTTATTTAATTTGAAATTTCATTAACAAACATGCATTTATTGAATGAATTAATGATGCCAGCAGGGTCTGCTGCATGTGTGCCTGCTGACAGGTGGAGAGGAACGGAGAGCTGGACAAAGACACACTCTGAGGTCTCGACACAAGGCCGTCATCATCTGTTAATAATCCTTCCACAGGTTCACGTCCATACATTTTCAGATAGAGCTGCTGACAAAATTAATGGAAAGAATTTATTGTTTTTACTCATCGGTAATCCTGATGCTATACTGGGAAAAAAAACAAAAAACCCACTATGGGATGGGAAAAACACAGGCCACAAAACTACAAGTAGCGAACAAATACAATGGCATTAAAAACCATAATTTCACTTAATCATTTCATCACAGGGAAAAATCACAATTTCTGAAATAAAAATGCTCTGACGAGTTTGTAAATGTAGTGAAAAAGCTGGAGAGTGAAGTGAAGCATGATGATCAGTGTTGTGAGTGAGACGGGTTGTAAAAGCAAAAATATCTAAAAAAAATTGACACAAAGAACCCAGAACTGAAATATCCAGGTGCAGCTTTGCTAATGTATCTCTAATGTTTTTGTTTGCTGTTCATTTATTATTTTTGTGATCAAAAAAACAAACATATAACATTTCCCAGATCATATCTCAGTACTGCTTGTTTTGTCCTATCAGCTCTCGAGACAATTTAATTACTGGAGAACGTAAGAGAGAGAGAGCAATATTGGAAAAGCCGCTCGTACTACAAGTTAATTAATTATCCAAAGAGCTGAGGATTAACTTTCTCTCATCTTTGTGTTTCAGGGCTGTCTGATATTTGTAACTTCACCATGTTACATGCTTACCAGCACACTTTGCATTGCTAAGTACATGTTATTTTCCAAAAGCACACTTTGGCTGAACTATTTTTGTAGCGCTGTGGCATAATTCATAATCATTATCTGGTTCAACTTCTTTAATAAGGCCACCCAAGGGCTCGTCACAGGCCAGCGTGAGGCATGATTTGAAGGGATGGAAGGAATTTGCTTTTGGCAGGAAAAAGGCTTTCATTACCCGCTGTTATGACACTCTTCAGTGTGAGTCTGTGGGAGGAATATTGCTATGCTTTAAGTGATCCCCTCGCAACGAGCAGAGACCGCTTCGCCAGGCATCCAGTTTTTGTAAGATTGAATCAGCAGTGTGGCAAAGCAGCGGACACACATATTTACTTAAGATTTCATGCTTGAAGTTAGCTCAGCGAGCAGATACTTCAAAACTAATTATATCGCATCTGAAGCACCTGAAACACGTCGGAGCAGAGATGGCACGCAGCTTCACAGGAGCAGCGATGGGGTGTGCGCGCCGGAGCCGATGCAGCTGCACATTCGCTCGCTAATGAATGTGAAGCAGGCACTCGGGGAACACCTACAGCTGTATGCATTCAAGGCCTGATGAATTTATCAAAAGGTAAATGAGGCAGAGCGCTGTGGCGTGACAGCGCCGCCACTTTTCCTCATGTTTAAACATATACTACAGTTCTTCTGCAAGACAAACAAACTGGGAGGAAGGTGCGCTCTCATCATCAAGAGGGACCCACTTGACTGGATGCTGGGATTGCTGTGCCAGTATATATGATCACAAGGATTAGTGCTTGGTCTCACTTAGACTCAAAGTTTCTTTGTCACTCATAACGCTTCTCAGGATGATTTTGTACTTTTGGTAGTTAATAGGGAAAGTCTTATTGTAATCGAAACAACAAAACCAAAGTATTAAATGAAGAATTTCAAACTTGGTGCGTTGAATTAGGCCCAGAAAAGCAGCCCTCTGAAACACATGCAGACTTGGGTTAAACACTAAATCCATTTCAACACAGTCGGGCTCTTTTTGCATTAGTTAGTTCGATAAAAACCCAAACCCAGCCAGAGATAGTGAATATCCAGGGGACTCTTCTTCTGCACAAATCTCTACAACAGTCAGAACTGTCAAATAATGATGATGAAATGGTGATTACAAATCTGTAAATAACATTAAAAATAAACTGTAAAATGAAACACTGTTGCAAATAAGACAAAATATTGTCTGTGAAGGTTCTCAGTCATCCAGGTCATCGTTTTTACACCTTGGCTCGTGTGATTAGGCAGAGGATCAATAGGAGGTCCATGACCCTCTTGGGGACACTCCCATAGGGCTTAAAGTCTGGGACTCTCCACCAGTTGCTCTTAGAACTGATGAAGCTTCTCGGGTGAAACATCTTCAAGAAACCTAAAGAAGTCCAGATGCTTTTTTTTCTGAGCTCCTTAGACAGAAATGCTGCAGAGAACCCTTTGGACAGAGTAGTGAGACTGAAGTCGGTTATTTTATTGATTTCAATAAAATAATGTTGCTGTTTATTTCTAAGGTGTATCCAAATCACAACAGTCGCCTTTATAAGGTGAAGACTGTACAGTAAAAGAGAGAAAACCCCAACAAACTATGATGAGCAGGCAGTGGGGACTGATGGAAAAAGTCAGCCAATGAACGTGCAGCAACATACAAGATGACCAAAAAATAGATGGTACAAGAAATAAGCCTGTCTGTGAGTCCATACATTTAGCAATAAAATATTTACAAAGGTGAAACCCGTGTCACAGCGATCCACATCTGTTGGCCTTCAGAGAAAATCAGGCTTCACTTAAATCCTTTTGCACTGAGTGGAAATGAAACTAGTGTCAGTAAATGAGGTGAATACCATGATTTTTATTCTTTTCTTTGTCCTGATTTGGTTTATTGCTTTACTGATTCAGCACCAACTGGTGTATTAATTTCACTGATCCTTGGTTTGGGCAGTAGTCAGTATCTGCATCAGGACTGGTTCATTATTAGCACACGTAGCAGATAGTTGTTGTTTACTTCACAATAACAAATGAGTTTATCAACTAGTGAAATATACTACAGGATAGGGCTGCCACGATTAGTCGACTATCAAAATCATTGACGACTAATTTAATAGTCGACGCGTCGTTTGAAGCTTTGTAAGATCCCAAAAGACGCAGGAGTAAGTAGTAGGATTTAAGAGTGTAATGACGGACTGAAACAGTAGATGGCAGCACTGCATGTACAAGGATGCCAGCTGCCGTTAAACCCCGAAGAAGAAAAAGCTGTGTCCCAGAATTCATAGCGCGGCCCTGCTCAGTTTCCAACAATGGCGGCAGCTAGTTAGTTTTAATATTACTCTTATTAATCTTTCTGGGTCACAAAATAAACATTTAACATATTTTCAGGCGAGAATGTAGCTGTGTAAACCTCAAATATCTGCTCGGTTTATCAAGACATCACATATTTTCAAAAGCGCTCCGACGTTTTCGGAGACGTCTGTTACCCACCAGCTCGATAGCGAGCCGGGGTTCAAGGCTCACTAGAGCTGACGAGAACAGTCCCAGCACATCGTTTTCAGACCCTCTGCGGTCTTTCGCTGCTCAGGTTAAACATGATATATAAGTCAGTTAGATAAAATGTTATTGTTTGGCTTTTTTCAGTGTTTTATTTGTTCCTGAGTAAATGTGTTTGGCTGAGACTAAAGTTATAGTTTTCACAAACGTCACACAGGAAACTGATTGAACAGAAGTGTGAGATGCTCGAGAGTTTACTCCAGTGTCCTGTTATATTTTAGATAGCAAGGAGCAGACGGCTGAGTTTATTAAACTTCACCGAAACAATCTGCAAATTTCATTAAAATGTAATAAACTATCATCTTGTCTTTATTTTTAGTTAGCACCTTAAACACTTAAAGCTGTAAGCTAATGATAGTTATATAAGAGCAGATGCATGCTGGTGCAATAAGCTGTAAGTTTTACGTCCAATGGATGCATGATCTGATTAGTCGACTAATCGCAAAAATAATCGTTGACTAGTCGACTATCAAAATAATCGTTTGTGGCAGCCCTACTACAGGATAGTTCATACATACTGAAGCCATCGTGTCTCCTCTCACTAACACACGGGACCCACCAGTATATCGATAACTCCCACAGATATCAGCAGGGCCAGACTTCAGTCTTTCTGTAAGATCTCTGACACGTCAGAATTAGTCAAAGGCGTGAAATAAAGAGACTTTTTTATCTCGTCTTTGTCATTGTTAAATAATTTATGAGGAAATGATAGACGATACAGGGAACTTCACACATGGATGTTTCCGATACATGCATGAAAAGAGGTTGGTGAGCAAAGTTGCTCTGCTGTCACTGTGGAGTCCATAAAAACTGTTCATTTATAACTATTTTATAACAGCTACATTTAGAAAACCATTCATTGATTGTTTTCATTAATTAAGGATAGATGTCACACCATAGAAACATCTGTGACAGTAAACAAACGAACATCAGATCTTATTATTTATCTTTATATGTCCTGTCAGAGTTGATTCCTCTGACGCTCTCATCTGTGCAGATCGAGAATGAAGTGCTTTCTGATTGCAATAAGTATGAAGGAAACATGCTGATATGTGATATCAGACTATTTAGAGAAATAATTTCTGCCACGTCTTGAGTGACGATTACGGCGCCAGGAGACATCTTCCCATTTCCAGCCACGCTGGTCACAGAGCGATGCTGCACCAGTCCCCGATCTATAGACTGCAATGAATACGCTGTAAGTTTCACTCGCTTTCTGTTTCCATGTTACTGGCAGAGGGTTAGAAAGGATTATCAACACCCACCCTGCCAATAAAATGGATGCACAAATCATTGGGGACGGTTACAATCATGAAATATGAGAAGAAAAAAAGCTTACTTTGAACATTCAGACTAAAAAAAAAGTCATAAATTTAAAGGAAAATAGACGCTGCAGAAATTCAAACTCTTTATGTTCCAGCTTAGTATTTTATGGAGTTTTGTTATTGTGTTAAGCTACTGCATGCAATGTTATTGAATATTGATCGTGATGTATGGGAGCCAAGGAAAGAAAACCTGATTCATCTGGATTCAAACTTGCAGTTGCATCTTTGATTCTTTTATGAGCTGCTTTGGCTTTGCACGCTAGATTTTCACTGCTTTGCAATAAATGTTGCATTCTTCCCTCTGATCCATAGAAGAAGGCCAGTGCTTTTAAGCACGGCATGGGTCCATACAGCCTCAGCTCTGACTGCTTAGTGCAAAGTCTGGGTCAATGTAGCTACTTAACTAGAGCTAGTAAATGAAGCTACTTAATCCAGCTCTTTAGAATATATTATTAGGCTACAACCGCCTGCTGCTGAGACTGATTAAGACTGGCTATGGCTATAATTGTGAGTAGAGGGCTGATTATTACTGTGACTGTTTGTTTATAGTGGCTTATAATATGTGCAGTTAATTGACGTGGCTTTGTTGAGTGTTAATTAAAGCTTCAGCATTGCTGAACTCTGCAGTGCAATGGTAACAGAGCGCTGTATTTAAAGTTTAAGTCCTGGGTGGCTAAACAATGACTTCTCTGCTGATTCCTGATAGAAACACTAAAGTGTGGCTGATGCACACATATCCTTAGCCTCATATCAAGTATATGAATATAAGCCAGTGCAGCGGGGCAGAGCAGCTGCAGGCACCACAGCCACAGTGCTACAGTGTTGCAGTTTGTCCTGTTGAATGCAGTAACAGGCACTACGATGAATGTGCTGTGTAGTATCTGCACAAAGCTTTTGTAAACTCTGTAGCATAACAAACGTACCATTTTTGAGCTATACACTGTATATTAATGATGGGTGTAGTGTAACGTCTCACTGTGACATCACCGTCACCATCTTGGTATTTTATGAGTGAGGAGTGAGGGAAACTGCACGGTGACATCACCCTGCTTTATCTCCTTTGTTACTGTAATCGAGGAAAAGCGTTCAGAAAGACTCAAAACTCATGATTGAAACTGTAAACTCATCACAGATTAGTTTAGTGAGTTGATCGATGAAGCTGTTCTCCTGTGTTCAACCTGACTCACTTTATAAACCAGAAGAGTGGCCTACTGCAGCTCTACGGCCCGTTTACGCTTCACAGAGGACAGAAGGGTACGTCCATCTTTTATATAATGTTTGTGGATTTTCCCAGAACATCTTAATGTCATAGTATTTGTAAACATTTGACTGAAAATCATCCAGGAAATTAGTGGGTTAGATGGATTACATTATTTTTCCATGATAAGTAAGTAAGTAAAGTTTATTTATTAAGCGCTTTTCATAGACAGGCAGTCACAAAGGTTAAAATCAACAGAACGTTAGGTACCAAAATAAACGATACAAAAGGTTTAATGTAAAAAAAAATTTAAAAAAAAATCCTCATACATGTAGAGCATTGGAGGAACGCTCTGCAATGCTTCTTTGCAATAAACAGAAAACACTGATGTTTTGGAAATAACATCATAACTGTTGTCTTTTAATTTTCTGTTGACAGGTGCCATCAGAGCTGTTCATACCCACGTTTTATTTGCTTAATCTTTTACTGCATCTTTTGTTATTACCAATTTTTTTGGCCTTTGTTCTCTTTTTGTCAACAAGATATTATCCCATTATCACCTTGTCTATAGCAGATGCTCCCAGAAATCCAATAATCCAACAGAAAAGTATCACGTTTCCTGTTTCACTACATTCCTGAATGGGCGCTGAATAATTAATGTTTGGCAGATGTGATGCATATAATCACTCAAACTGTCGATAACTCATGCTGCAGGCTGCCTTTAAATGCTCGGCGCTCCCTCCAGATTATATCCAGTGTTCACAGACGTGAATCGCTACAGTAAAACAGTCCATGTTCCTCGATCATTTGCATCAATATGAGCATCCCTGTATTCAGCCGGAGCGTGGAACTAATTGTTAGCCAATCTCTGGTGTACACTGGCTGTTGCTGAGCATAGGTCACTGAGCCCCAAAGCCTGTTAGTCTATGCAGGCTATCATATGAAGCTTTATCAATACCACAGAGAGGTCTGAGGCCACTCTGTCACCAGATACTATCACTGTGTCTTTTCATATTATTGACTCTGTGGTTTCTCTTGGCTTAACTTCTGCAACCTCCTTCTCTGGACCACCTTTGCTTTGATTTACAACTCGTTTAAACGTCTTATACATATGGCATTTTATGGCAGGTATACCTGTTTAACTATTAGTTAATGCAAATATCTGTAAGTTTTTTCCATCTCTCTTCGAGATTTATTTGAGTTTTTCAGGCTTCACTGGTGTCAGAATCTCTTTAGATTTCATATGAGAGTTGTAGTCAACAGCTACCACCTACAAATTCAAAGTCACCACTTGGAATCAAGCCCAAATCTGCTATCCAGAAGGGGCAGGCCTTACCTGGCCATGAAGCTGCTTGCCTCAATTGTCTGGTTTCTTCTGAGCCTGGGAAAACTCAGGGACTATATATAAAAATGTTTGTAAAGTCAAGTGCTGGCTGTGTGGCTGTGACTCTGAAACACAAGGGATAAACTCAAAGGCAGTTTTATTAAAGTACAAAATAACACACAGACAAGGAAAACCAAACCAAAGATAGGACACAAAACTAGACCGAGATACCGGGCACCAAAGTAAAACAGGAAATGACTGACGCTGAGAATCGTCCTACAACATAAAAGCTTGATGCAGACAGAAGAGCAAACATGAAAATCAGAAGGAATAGAGTGAGAATACACGAGGTGACACACAGCCTCCCATTAACTAACAACAGTTAGCACGGTGTGGAAAGACGTAGATGAGGAACCTGCCTCACATGTACAACTACTGTATATATAGATTCACTGTTTTCTCAGACCACAGATTATTCTGTAAGCATATGAGGCAATAAGGAATTCCCCTGTTGTTGACGTCAACCAGATCAACGAGTGTAGAAACAGCATGAAACTGAGGTTTTGTAGCAGTCTGAATAATTTGCTAACATCATAACTGGAAATGTATGGGCATATTTATTATGAGTGTCTAGCATTATGACAGGATATATTTCACAGAAAAAAGAGGAAAAACACAGTAGATCAGTTTTAAATTGCCATGTCACAGCTTTAATTGAAATAGGTTTGGCAGCACATGACTCACAGCAGCACGCACTGACGAAACCCTGTGAAGCCATCACAGGGAAGAAACAACGCGTGTGCAAAGAATTTTCCACACGCTGTCGTGATTGTGTTTGTGTGTCTGTCGAGTTACTTTTGAATCCTTTCCGTTCACATGCTATTTCACTTTCTGTACGAATGTAAACCTGATTTACTAAAGATACAAATATTTATCTTAACATTCCTTTGTTCTTAAAGCCTATCAGCCATCCATCCTCCTCTGCTTATCCTTATCAGGGTCATGGGAGCCTATCCCAGCTACCATAAGGAAAGAGGCGGGGTACATCCTACACAAGTTGCCGGCCTGATGCAGGGCTAACGCAGAGAGACAGACAGCCATTCCTACACACATCCACACCTGTGGGCAATTTAGAATCACCAGTTAAGCTGACCCCAGTAAGTGCATGTCCATGGAGCAAAGGCAGCTTTGACAGAACCACAGTCAGTCTGGCCTGTGTGTCTAAGCTCAGAGTAGAAAGTTCTTGTTGTGGGAAAAGGCGAGTGGCCTACATGCGGATGCTACGGTGGAAGTGGGGTTTTCAGTGAGAGTGTAAATACACCGTCATGAATGGAAGGCTGTGTTGGATGTGCATTGCATCGAGAGGAGTATGTAATGTGATTATAACAGCGGACTGGGATTTGGCTGCATATTTTAAAGTAATTGCTGAATTTACTGCAGCAGTGTCAGGAGTGGAGACTCGTCAATAATCCATTTGTGGCGTGCAAACTTTGTTCTTTCTTCTTGAAAGAATAAATCAAAATAATCACTCCGAGAACAAGAGTGGAAGACAACTTTGATAAATAGCTTAACTCAGTTTATACAGTTTCTTTCAGAGCGATGCAGATTAAAACAGTGTTTGTGGACCGTCTGAGAACGCCTTTTAATAAAACATAGGCTGTGGTAACTTGTCCAATGTGTTTAGACACTGATCTGTTTCGCCACATTGTCGCATTTCAAGCTTTATGTAATGTTACTTTGTCTGCCTTTGTGCTGGGGCTACACTAAAACAAAGAGTATATATTTGTATGAATTTTACAGACATGTGATTTGTTCAATGTCAAAATATATGCACATTATCTGTGGTTTGATTTAATCTTTATGGTAGACTGACTGCATTGTACCTGCAGGTCATATTTGCAACATGTAAGATCATGTTAATCGAGTTATAATGAACTGTGTACAACAAACTGACCAGTGTACACAAGAAAAGTGCCTCATGTCCTGAGCAATAAAGTGAATGTCCTTGTCACTTGTGTGTTTTGATGAGAAAAGAGGCTGAACATGGAGCGTGGTGTCAGTGGAGCTGATGCTCAAGTAAGAAAAAGAAATCCTATAGAGGGATAAACAGGCCAGTTTGGAGGTTTCTGATTCTTAGCATGGACACAAACAAACTGGTAAACTGACTGGTTCTTATGTATCTGAGCTGATCTGAGCAGCATAAGTTCACAGTTTGATGTACAGTGTAATTTAGTCAATGCTTCATGATGTTTGAAATGAATTAAACTATTTTCATTAATTAATACGTGTGAGTCACATGATTAGGAGTGTGCTCGTTTAATACAAGCCCCCTCCCCACATGCTCTTTACTGCTAATAATGGCCAATATTACAGTACATCAAAGCTGCTTCAAACACAGTCTTATCTCTTCACTGGTGCAGCTGTATTTGAAAAATTAATGTCGTGCATGAAATTAAAACCAGTATACCACTCAGCACTATAAGTTCCTAATTAGCCTACTTTTAAAGAAACTGGGCAGTATAATATAGTTGCCTTTTACTTTATAGATAAACTGTAAATCAGTGTCTTTGGACTCCAGCTGCTAGTTCTGGTTCTGCTCTACACTCTCTGCAAGATCACCGTGGCAGTGCATGGATTAGACTTCAGAGAAGAAGAAACTGTGTCCAGCTGTAATCCAAGACAATGAAAAACTGTGTGTATGACCTCAGGATGAAGCAGACTATTTCAAGAAGCAGCCCATATAAAGGATTGCTGAAATAGCACGTTGCTTCCACAATAATAAGAGGATTATTCAATTGTGAGCTGATTGTGGATAACACGATTGTCTCAGATGGACAAAAAAATCAAATGAAATAAAAAGAAAAAGCACAGAAGAACAGCACGGGCACGACAGCTTGGGTCATCGCACAATTACATTCACATCCACAGCCTAAATAGAATGACTAAATAACTACACACACACACACACACACACACACACACACACACACACATATGTCATTTGTATAATCAGTAAAATATGATCAGTGCATGCCTAAATTGAGACAAACTAACATCAATAAAAAAGAATAGCCCAAAGAAAACAGTGTGCAGTAGTTCTCATATAGTGCTTTTCTACTTGGGTTTTATGTAACATGCCTTATTCACCAATTCAAA
Source organism: Oreochromis niloticus (assembly GCF_001858045.2). NCBI lineage: Eukaryota > Metazoa > Chordata > Actinopteri > Cichliformes > Cichlidae > Oreochromis > Oreochromis niloticus. The sequence goes on along the minus strand of NC_031987.2, from coordinate 34,591,936 downwards.
CCCATTCATACATCTGACATTCACACACAGATACACAGAAGGAGACAGTAACTCACACGGAGTCGACAGCAGACTGCAGTAGGAGATGCATACTCTGTGACAAAGACTGAACTGAAACTAGTGCAAATAAATTAGGTGAATAACATTTTTTCTTAATAAGTGCTTACTCACAGGGGGTCTCAGATGGTCCCCTGTGAGTAAGCACTTGGTGACAGTGGGAAGGAAAAACTCTCTTTTAACAGGAAGAAACCTCCAGAGAACCAGGCTGAGGGAGGAGCAGCAGTCTGCTGCGGGTGGTTGGGGGGTGAGGGCAGGAAGACGGGACATTTGTTATTTTTGTTATGAATACCAGTCCAGTAAATACATGTTCATATATTACAAAGTAAAATATTTAAATTAAGCCTGATGTTGTGTTACACATTAGAGTGTGTCCCAGTGAGAAACACAGATTCTTATTTACCTTTGTTATCAAAGTTGTGCAGCAGATATTAAACCTGAGTGTTTCTCTGTCTACCCGACACCTTCTGCTGTCTCTGAAGACTTCAATAACATGTTGTGCATGATGTTCCTTTAAGCTGTGTATGTAATTGGGCAGCTGTTGGGTTTAATCACATGGATTTGGTGCACCAAGTAAAATGGATCAGACCAGATTGAAATGTGTGCTCCACTTTGCTCTGCCCTTCCCCTGTCTTTATTACATTTTCTATTTTTAGGATATCCCTTTGGCTTTTTTTCACATTCAGCTCTTTGAGTTCCTTTTACAGATATTGTCCATATTATTTATAGGTGGGGAGCTATGTTTGTTGTCATCCTCAGGTCAGTTTAAATTATCCAACAAATGGTGTTATCAGTTTGTTATCATGGGTGAGACTGCGTTCTCTTTGTAATAAGGAAAGGGCAGCAGTTACAGTATGCACGAGTTACTTCCACACAAACACTGAATCTGTGCTATGATCTCATTTTAAAGTGAATCCTGCAACAAACATCGTCTTGAATTAAAAAGATTTGTGCAAAGCTAATTACAGATTGTAATTTCATATGACCCAGGTATCGATCCAGTGATGAATAAGAAGAGATACTACTCATGATGCTGTACATTTGAATATGTAAAGTTTATGCATTTGTTAGCATGTGATCATAGTTTAGCTGGTTTATTAGATGGTAAACAGACTGCTTCTGATGTAGTGCTTTTCTACTCAAAGCACTTTATACAAAATGCCTTATTCACACAAACACCTGTTTCTTGGCTACTAACATCTGAGTCTGTAAAGACAAGCCTTAAGTTAAATGTTACATGATAATATTTAATTACTATTTGAATAAATGTAGCATTAAAGTAGGGCTGCAGATATTAATTATTTTAGTAAGAGGGTTTTCTGTCAGCTCTGATACATCTGTGTCACTAATGAGCAATGCTAAATATTCAAAAGACAAAAACTTTTAAACTCTTCTGCTTATTGGGTTGGAATTTTTGTGATAGTTTAACTGCATCCAATATCTACGTGTGTGAAATATTAGTAAAATAAAAACAAAGCCGAGCCTTTCACTGGCTTTGTTTTCTAAAGAGAACTTTTTCCTCAATGCAAAAACAGAAAAAGGATCTCTCAGTAAAATCAATAATATAATCACTAATAAAATACGCTGCACACACTGAACTAAAGCATAAAACAGTCTTTGCTCTGTCTTCTTGGACGGCTTTCTTACATCAATATGAGCCGAGACAAAAACAGTTGAGGTGTCTCTGTGTGGTGTGTCTTCATGTTTATGAGTTTTTGTGCACGTGTTTGTATTTTTTGTATTACTTATTTTATATGAATTAATATGTAAGATAGTGCTACTAAAGCCTCAAACTAAATATGGTGTGTACCTCCTGTGCCCTCCTTGCTGCAGGTATGATTGTGACAGTGCACAGCAGCATCAGCAAACAGTCGAATTAGAAGATGATGCAAAGTTAACATTTCAGATATATAAAAATATGCTTTTAATTTAAACTTCAGTAGCTTTAATGTCATTTTTTGCTGAGTGAAATAAATGGCAGTAGATGGAAATAGCTATAAATTCTCTTCACATTGGAGGTGATTGAACAGTTGGTTGGATTAAAAACTCCCCCCAGCTTTTTTCCAGTAAAGGTTTTACTGGTGACCCAGTTCATTGTGCCTCTCAGTGTCCGCTGTCCCAGCTTGCATCTTGCATCCTGCAGCAATGTGATGGAAAGTCCCCGGTGCACCTTTGCACCTGTGAGCAGAGCCTCCTCCGTTAGGCCGGCCTTTTCTCACTTCTGGTGGGATTTTTTGATGTGTACTACTTTTTCTAGCTGTCGACAGAATATCCCACAGACTTGGTCATCCATGATAGTTTCTCCTCCTTTTCTTCATCACCATCTATCTTCTGCCTGAGGAATTCTTAGAGCAGCTCATGCTGGGGAACCATCTTCCTGATGTATTCCCAGATGCTCCATGTTTCATCCTGGATTGGTCTTCTGGCACTCGCTAATCCTCGCCCTCCTCTTTGCTTAGCTCAAAGGGCCTCGAGATGTTGGCTGGAGACCTCCATGCAGTGTGAGGAACTTTCTGTCTTGACATCAGTGGCATCTTGTAACCGTTCGGCCACACTTGCAGTCCGAGTGACATCCTAATGTCATCCATGAAAAGCAGGTGGATGATGGTCGCTCCACTCCTAAATCTACATCTGTACCCACACGCAGTGATGAGCTGGTGTTGGGGGTGGAGGCCAGTGTAACAGCGTTCATTTTGTTGACCAATCATTTCCATCGTAGTTTTCATCAGCGACCTTCTTTCTCTGACAAGAACAAACTAATGCGCGAGGACAGAAACTATGATGACATGCACTGACTCTTTCATTAATGAATAACAATGATATGAAATTATTATTTACATCCAATCAGACTAATTACATTGTATAGAACGATGGGACAGGTGATGCAGTCGGGCGGGTCGTTGTGCAGTAAGGTTAGACAATCTGCCTCTGGAAAACGAATAACTGGCTCTTCTGCTCAGTGTTTCTAATGTGAGAAAATGTCAAAGCTTGGAAGGAAGAGCAGACATGTGGAAACGTTTTGTATTTGATGGCAAGGAAAATATGACATTTTTTTCAACCATAAAAAACACTATAAACTCTTACACTTAAATTTGAGTTAACTGAATAAAATGTAGATTTAATGTACTGTAATGATATTTAATCAACTAAAACTAGAATAAAACTAGAACAATCTAGATGTAAAACAAAATGGTGTGACTTGAACTAAATCAAACTCTGTCACTGAACAACAGCACAGAGAGTCACCTTGGTATATTTTGATGATGACCTCTAAAGTTTTCTTCCACAGCCCCGTGGAGTTCCTGATGAATGTTCTTAGACCACTATTAGTCCTGCACAGTGCCAAGCTTTCCCACATACGTGTGTGTGGCCCTGAGCCACAGTCTGTCCAGGCAGGGCTGAGCTTAGTCTGCTTCCCAGATGTCCTTCCAGTATTGTCAAATCCAGCTGTGGGTGGGTCTGCTCTTGTGCTACTGTTCCCCTGTAGTTGAGATCACACCCTGGATGGATTTTTGAAAATCATGCCATTTATTTTCATGGCCTGTGTTTCTCTTGTGTATACGTCTACAGCCTGAGCTGTGAGCCTCAGTTATCTTGTTTGACCTCTTTCATGGTCATGTCTCTCATGAGTGCTTTCTACACCTCAGTTAACCCTGGTACCATCCATGTGGGCTCCCCTCATTTTGGCTTCCAGCTTTCTTCTCCACAGGGGGGCTTCCTCTGCATGCATCCTTGGTCCTATATGGTTCTAAGATTATTGTTTTAGTAGCATCTATGAGTTCAATGGTTTCAGTGATAGTGGCAGTGAGAATGGTGGCTAGAACACTGCTTACATCTAAAAGCATCTGCTCACAGTCGTGCTCCTGGTTGGGTGGCTACCTCGAGTTTGGCCACACCTCTTTTTTTCAGCCCAGTAGAGACATCTGTCATTTCAGGAGGCGGGGCATCATCTAGTTCATTTACACTGCTCTGTTACACGAGTGCTGGACCATTATGTTCATACTGCTTACTATTATACACTGTAGCCTCTGGGTCTCCAGCTTTAATAGTAGCTGTCTGCTGTTGATGTTATTTTACTGGGCTAGCAGGTACGTTTTGGTCAGTGTGAATGTTGGCTTTCTACTCATCCATGGTTTCAACATGTGTTGCATATGACCCCTCTGATTGGGTTGGCAGGCCTCGTAGCATTCCATCAATCCCATATTGTCGGTCTTTATGCATGTGTGGCTTGTTGCAGTAGCCCTCTTCTCATCAATGTGTGCTGATCCGTGAACAAATACACACCTGAATCATTACAAAACGCAGTCTTTAAATAACGATTTCATTTACAGTTTGAGACCAGAATGAGGCAGATATTTCTCACAGGCTCACGTTCTGTGAATCCTTCTGCTGTGGTCACTTCCTTCTGAATGAGACAGAAACTTGTCTTTCTTTTGTTTGCTCTGCTGTTCTAACCCGTGCCATAAACAGGATGATGAGATCATGGAGGTGATTCATTAGCTTAGCTTAGGTGAACGTTTGGTGAACGTGTTTCTCCATTAATGCATTAAATATGTATCGTTCTGATTCAGTATTATTATTGATGTTATCATTATGATTTAACTTATGTTAGATACACACACGTGCATGCACACAGCTCTGCACTCTAAAAAAATGAGTTCTGAGAGCAGCAATACTGAAACAGACTGAGTCACAGGAACAGAATAGAATAGAATAGAATGCTTTTTATTGTCACTATACACATGTACAATGACATACAGTAGTATAGGTCTCAAGAAAAAAGTAAAAACATTATGACTTTACAACATTTTAGCTGTTTAGCTGATAAATTGTTCTACTTATTTTCTTATGGTCACTAGTTACAGTAGCCAGCATCATTCATCCTTGTATGTAGCTGTGTTCCTGGTGTGGCCTGCTTTTTTTCTTTATACTACAACCATGAAGTGAACTCACTGTTTTGATTTTTGGATTTCTGGTTCCAACTGTATGAATCGTAGCAGGCGTGGGCAAGTCATTTTCCCATGGGGCCACATTCAGTTCAATTCAATTCAGTTTTATTTATATAGCGCCAAATCACAACAACAGTCGCCTCAAGGTGCTTTATATTGTACAGTAGATCGCACAATAATAGATACAGAGAAAAACCCAACAATCATATGACCCCCTGTGAGCAAGCACTTTGGCAACAGTGGGAAGGAAAAACTCCCTTTTAACAGGAAGAAACCTCCGGCAGAACCAGGCTCAGGGAGGGGCGGGGCCATCTGCTGCGACCGGTTGGGGTGAGAGAAGGAAGACAGGATAAAGACATGCTGTGGAAGAGAAACTGGGTCCGTTGTGGTGGATCGCACCAATAAGTTGAACTCAATTTTGCTGCATATTAATTTTATCTCTTTTTAAAGTGCTACTGGCAAGAGAAGATTTTACAGATTAGGCAGTAAAAATATGAAATACAAACCTTTGTTACTGTTTAATCAACATTCCCACTGTGCATCGTTTTGACCCCCTGCCTGTCTGAGCGTGCAGTTGCCTCTCCCTTTCATGTAGTGCATTGCTGCCAGCTCTCCTGTGATGTCAAACTCTTTTTGTTAACCCATGATAAGTAACTGAGCCATGTTGTGGGCATCACAGCTCTCGCCCAGAGCAAGGAGAAAAAGTCCAAATTATTTGTTTGTTTTTCAGCTGAAGCTCCATTGATTCATCTTGTTACAGTTGGTCTGCAAAGGGGAACATTCTCAAAGGCTTCTGTTGTCTCAGGGCGTGTCAGCACAGCAGAGTCCACCAAACACTCTGTGGTAAACTCCCCCTGAGAGAATGGCTTATTGTTTTATGCAATTTTGTTTGGCAATCACAAAGCTGGTCTTGAGTGCTCCATCTCTGGCTGTGTAAATCTTTATAAAAACTCTTCTTTTCTTTTTAAAGCTTTGCTTGCAAATCTTCAAATGTCCATTCATGCTCAGCACCAGTAAATTGTTGTATTTCTCTGGTTCTCTGGTGATTCAAATTATAATCCTTAAACGCAGCTATCTGCTCTCAGCACACAGCTTCACCTCTGACGGTAAGTAAATACTTAAAAGTTCACATCAAGAAATACTTTTTTTTTTTCAGGTATAGCACAACATAACATTGGTTCCACCACATTTCCAGTGAAGCTGCTTTCACTTCTATATATGTACATGCATACATTTAACAACAAAGGAAATGGTTGCCTTCAAAATAAGAGAAATAAAGTTGTGATTTCCCACAAAATCTCAATAAACAATGAGCTAATGTTTGACACAGTGTTTCTAAGACTGTTTGGTTGATATACTTGTGTTTGAATCCTAATTTCCCATTGACCCCACGTAGGCCAGTCAGGGGCAACGGAAGCTCGAGGGGTTGTAAATGCCCAGGACTCTGGCAGTCTTACATGGAAAGAAGAAAAATAGAAAAATAAAATGATATAAATGCAAAAGAAATAAAATAGTTTCCAGATGTGTATAATGATATGAATGTTTATTGTAGTCAAAAATCACATTTAAGAGTTTAAGGGCTTAGACCACAGGTTGAAACTCAATCACAGAAATGGCCAAAAACTCAGAACACTCTTTAAATTGTCGGTGAAACATGATGGACATTTACTGTACAGACAAAGTAACCATGTTTTGGACAGGAATATGAATTGAAACAGCCAGACTATTATAAGTCTCCTCTATAACTTAAATACAATTCAAAATAATTTGGTTTTCTATTAAAATATCTTTGGTCGAAATGAAGAACTTTCAGATATGAAGAAATATTAATTTTGAAAAAGGCTGTCCTGAGCTGTGGAAAGAATAAAGTACACATGTGCATCGGGGGAAGGCCTTTTGTTTGATGTTGTCACTGAGAAAAGCTGCTTAAATAAATATGTACTACTTAACACACTGAGGATTTAAGCGACTTGGAGGCATAGTTGGGGTATCATATTGAGGCTGAAGCAGAGGAAGTGTGTGGGCTCCACAGGGTCGTGCTTTAGCTTTAGCGTGCCACCACACTGGAGTTCCATCAGCTCCATCTGGATGTTTACAGGTGCTTTTTACAGATCACCTCAGGTGGATTACTGAGCAGTTTGCACTGTTGAGTCTTCTCCTTTACTTTCCTCATGCAGCTCAGTATGATAGGGACCCAGTGGGCCTCCAGAGAAGACTGAAGTGAGTGGTGATCTAAACCACTGCCCTTGATAAAGCTAACCGTGAGTGTTGTCCTGCTCATTAAATGTTCAATATTCAGGGATTTACTGCATAGCGTTTCCTGGTTTATGATGCAGTGATTGGACGTCAGCTAACCAATACGGTTCTCTCTCTGCATCTTTTCCCAGCATCTTGTTTTTTCATCGTGCATCACACCCACTCTGTCTGTTGTTAGTATCATAAGTCCAAAGGCAGTTTCATGTCTTTTGTACATTTCAAAGATCTCTTTTCCTGTGGTCCTTCCACACATTGATTGAATCCTCAAAAGTTCTTCTGTAACACATAAAGTGGAGTCCACTCTATGGATGAAAATGACCAACTGTGAAGCATCAGTGAGTGCTCTTATCCACAGCAAGGGAGTGTGTAATGAAGTCTTTCCATCAACTGTGCTTTTATGTCAGTGGCACGCTCGTGTACATGATCAGCAGCAGTGATTGTGTATGTGAGCTTAGTCAAACGTTTGAAAATGCCTGCTTTTTGTCAGAGCACGAGACGTCACACGCTGATGTCATATGCTGAGCCGACTTCGATATCTCGTCTGCTGCTGTAAAACTTTCACTGCAGCTTCACTTCACAGTGTGTTGTAAGATCAGACCCTTCCTAAACTCGTCTGTCTCCCATAACTATTGCTGTGTATCTTGTGTACTTGTCCTCACAGTGCCGTCTTGTGATATATTCTTTAACTATGACCACATTAGCTCCACAAACAAAGCACACAGGTTTACCAGCAGTGTCTGCATCCCAGCATGTTTTCTAGATCCAGTTTTATTGGTCATTCCTTTTAGGGGTTTGCTTTGAGTGAACTCAGACTTGCATTCATCTGCTTGGCCCTGACTGGTTGAAGTGGACAGGGGAAAGAAGTGATTGGTGCTTGCAGGGACAACAACTGCTGCGCTGCATTATGGGGTTTGTAGTATGACTGGTGTGGGTGCCACATGCCCCCTAGCCATTAATAATTGAAATATGAAATTATATTGTGGGTTAGAGGTAACTGTATTGTGGGCTAAATGTGGCCCGTGGGCCTCGAGTTTGACACGTCTGACTTAGACCTTAGAGGGTTAAGTGGAAAAAGTTGACTTTTATTATATTCTATGCACAGTAAATGAAATGCATTTGTCAGAGAGCTAAGCACTTACTGCTATTGCTCATCAAAACTATGTATGCAAAAAGTTATTTTCATCATTTTTGGACAGCTGGTAATACAGCAAGTAATGGAGCAAGACGCCCTGTTAGCTGCTGGATGAGAGCACCTGCTCACAAAATGAAAAAGACCAATTAGTGCCTGGTTTCTTTACTAAAGCAATGCTTTTTGTTGCTGCACCCATTGTGTAAGGTGACATTTGTTGTGATCACTGACAACTAGGGGGTGTTGGCAAATGAGCCAGGATGGAAAGCTTTCAGATCCCCATGGTTAAAGACATTTAGTGAGTATGTCTGGGGTGAAAAGCATTGTTTCTGTACACTGAATGTAGGAATATTGTAAAGCACTGAGCTAAGAATAAATCCACCATGTCCTTTAAAAACAAACAAAACTTACATCATAACCAAAAGTTACCTGCACCCTTCATTTTTCTCTAAAGTCTTTAGAGGATGAAAAATAAAAAATCGGATGGACGCACATTCCTATTTAATTATTGTGGTCAGACATGCAAGCACGTTCATCGTGGTAATGAATGTGGACGTCACTTTGGGTTTATTGGTGGGTTTCTCTTGTTTGGGGACATTAAACCAAATCTTCACTGGGTCGTATGTATATATTTGCCTTTATGTATACTCGTGACCCTGTGTGGATTAGGGAAGAGACCCAGTTCTGCTGTATTCCACCCTGGAAACAGAATGCTTTAAAGAAAACATTAAATCTAAAATAACTATATGATTGATGGCTGTGGTTAGTGTACAGTATGTAAGCCTCTGACCTGAACTGCAGGTGGAAACACTGCACATGTGCAAATATTTCAAGTGTTCACAGAAAATGGCACCTTAAGCCTGTGAGTGTCAACACTATAGGGCTGTGCGATATGACCAAAATCTCATATCCCGATATTAAGACATCTATCGTCCGATAACGATATAAATCACAAAAATGTAACATTTTCTGTAAATTCTGTGAATCTCGGGCAGCTCGACTTGCGGGAAGTGTTTCCAGCTGGGCGTTGCGTACCTGGAGTCGAGTGTTTTAACTGATGCATGAAACGATACATTTTTAGACATAAGTTGTAACGGCCGCCGTTTTCTTTGTATTTATTACACGGCGTGCTGCGGGGAAAAGCCTGTTCTAACATTTGAGTCTAAGGTTTATTTTTTAGCACCTGGCGGCTCTTTTTTGCTTCTCATCCGTAAATACTCTGCATCTTTCACGTGATTCAGTTTATTTTGAAAAGTCTCAACAGGATCTTGAGCTTTATTGTGAAAGGTTTATGTGGAAAATAAACAAGCGGACACGCGATGGTTTTACCGTTGTTGTTGCTAACGACAACAGGTGCTTGTCCATCTGTACTGTTGTTATATTAAATATAAGGGAAAGAGAGAACTTTAGGAAATTAATATAGCCACTACAGTGACCATCAAAATAATGAAAAAATGTTGCCGTAAACAGTTTATTTTGCGACACCACGAAACAAACGATAGTGTAAAATGAAACGATAGACGTTTTTATATCGTCATCCGATATATATCGTTATATCGAACAGCCCTACAACACTACTCATCTTTACCAGCTCTGTGTTGGTCTGCACAGAAACACGTCGTCGGAGCACTTCTGTGACTAAGGCTGACAACTATTGGTCTATGGCAGTTGATGTAATTTTGATTTCAAGACAGATTAAGTGTTCCTTCTCTGCTCGCACTTGTTTGGATGTGTTTATAGTCAGGGTTCATTTGGCTATAAAATTCGAGCGTCTGAGCCTTACATAGAGATTGTGAGTCAGCTTCAGAGGATTTTCAGTTATCCCAAGCCATGGAGCAGCTTTGCAGACAAATTATCCTCCATCCATAAGTCTCCCGACTGACAGCTGGGCATTTGGCTCGGGACCAAAATCTGTAAACAACAGCAGAGTCTGTGAGATGCACAATTTGCACACGGAGAAACTTTCTGTGCACTCACACAGCACTTCACATCACCTGCCAATTTGAGAACATGTGTCAGAATATCAAAGTATCGTTGGTTTGTCTCGCATCTTCAAAGCTGTCAAGGTTTCATTGTAAATGTGAAGCCTGAATGACGGAGCAGAGCAGTTGACTGGGCTTTTAAAGTTTTCTGCTCCTTTGCCGGAAAAGAGAGCAACTGTTGAGGAAAGGATGGATACAGATTGGAAGAAAGGTGAGTTATTTAGTAGGAATCCAGCAGGATCAAGGAGACTTTTGATAGATGAAGACAAATAGGGTTGCATAATAACCCCAGTTCTCGTGGTAGAGTTAAGATGCCAAGCCGCTGCTCTTATTTCCCAAACGAACATGTGCAAATGTGCTGCAGCTCAGCCATAATTTAAGTCTTGGACAAAACCGCGTGATCCACTTTAGTCACACTTGAAATCAGGATTAGAAAAATCTCTTGGCAAGTGATCTGAGAGAAGTCAAATCAGGTCAGTCGAAATTCAGTGGGACACCCGAAAAGAGAGCGAGCTCATGCTGTCAATTCTGCTGTGCTGTTTTCAACCAGATGGATAGCCAATTGCAGCTCCAGATGTGCTTCGAATCCATCTGAGCACAAAGGAGGATGACATCCAAAAACAAAAGGGCCTCCCTCTCACTCTGAAGAGCGAGTGCCACACTGATTGAAAGAGTGAAAGGATAATTGCAATCAGGCTAGTGCCAGTTTTCATTACGTTCTCAGCCGCAGGTCTTAATGCAGCACTCGAGCAAAGCAAGCCTTGGAAAAGAGGCTGTTGTTGTGCGACTCGGGGCTCTTCTGGCGAGCCGGGTGGATCAGATGAAGACAGAACCGACAGCTTTAGATCACTGGACTCTTAATCTGCTCCTGTCTGTCGGATGTGATGTAATCTCACAATGTGGGATTAAAAAGAGCACGCACAAACACAAAAGGAGCCCCACCGTTTTCTGTGCAACTTTCGAGGGTCACTGCAGGGGTTAATAGACTGTTTGAGGCATCTGAGGAGTGAGGCAGCCATGTTATTTTCTCTCTAAGTCTTGCTTTAAAACTTCTCTATTGACAGGCGGAGGTACAATTTAACCTGAAATGTTTAACTTTGCCGTTATCCATTTTCCATTATTACTGCCTGTTAAATATAGGCATTGCAAGATGTAAAGCACACATACGATATTACAGATGCAGCGTCTGAATTGGTGGTGTTTTGTCTTTTATTCTCAGATAATTGCAACGGTCCTCTGGTATCAGCGCTACCCCATTCATCCTTTCAGAGCTCCTCTGAGTCCTCCGTCAGCTATGCTGCCTACAACGCCAAGCTCAACAGAAGAGATGGTGAGTACAGTGAATGCTCCTGCATTATTCAGCATTTCTAAATGCTTGTAGTTAACAATAACCATAGAGGTAACAGAGCAGAAAACACTCAGCTGAAGTGTTTTTATAGTGGGTTTATGGGTTGTTTTGGAAGGCACAGACAAATAAGCTCTTAAGACTTTCTGAATGTATCACATCTAGCGATATAAAGGGTTCTGTTTACCTATTTGGAAGAGATGGCCCCTCTATTGGAAGCAGCGATGAGTGGGCCGAGAAATTCAACAGGGCACAGTCGCCATGGCAACTTGAGGCACTGACTGGATGTTTTTTGCCACAAACTGTATGTAAAAGATGTATGTGGCCACTGTGACATCACTCAGTGGTCAGCATTTTGACTTGAAACGGAGCATTGCAAGTGCCTGCCTGCATACCTATACATCCTTACAACACTAAAGTATACTGTTTTTGTTCTAGTTGGGCAACTATGATGTTCATGTTTCATCATGAACATCATATATATGCATGTATGTATGTATGTATGTATGTATGTATGTATGTATGTATGTATGTATGTACATGCACACACACTAACCAAGCATCAGTAATCATCAACTAACATCAATAGAACAGGCTGTCAGAAGGTGGAGCAGGTCACCTGGTCAACACAGTTTGAATGCCAAAGTATCCTTGGGTCACTAATGCATTCATCAGAGTGGGAATGTTGGATACAAAGTACTGAAGCATAGGGAAAAAGAGCTGGTATGATCTGGTGTGTGAATAGGTGAATGAGGCTTGTAGTAGCGCTTTGAGTGGAAAAACGCTGTAAAAGAAGCAATCCATTTACTTTACCATTAGCATAATTATTCAACCCTGGTAGAAAAGAGCAATGTAATTGAACCATCTGCAAACGTCACCAATAAAGATAATAGATGCATTTATAGAGCTGATAATGAATATTGTGGCCAAACTCAAAGTAGCCATCCACCCAAGAACACAACTCCCCTGGCTCACTGACAAAGTCCCATCAGATCTAGACCCAAAGCTCTACTTACCCCTCCCAGTATCACTGAAACCAGCGAGTCCTTAAACTTATCACAAAAAGTAAAGACATTTCTGTTTGGTCAGTTATTTCAGCTTAACACAGCTTCTTTGCAATAAACCATATATAGCGTTGGTAAGTCTGTTTGTTTCCCCTAAATGGTGCCATATGGTAATTTGTAAGGAAAATGCATTTGTTGGTTGAATAGCAGAGTTGAGCAACAGAACAACAAAGACATAACTGACCAAAAACAAATTTCCCTACTTTCTGTGCTAAGCTAGTATGGCTGGAAACCAGAATCTGGGTAGCTGGGAAGTTTGTTAGTCAGGCAACTGGTGCAGACAAGTGTCATGAGAGATAGGTCACAGCAAAAAAGAAAATATACACTACACTGCCAAAAGTATTTTGTCACCCATCCAAATCACGGGATTCAGGTGTTCCAATCACGTTCATGGTCACAGGTGTCTAGAATCAAGCACCTAGGCATGCAGACTGCTTCTACAAACATTTGTGAAACAATGGTGATTTCCATAGGATGCCACCTGTGCAACTAGTCCAGTCGTCAAATTTCCTCACTACTAAATATTCCACTGTCGACTATTAGTGGAACTATAACAAAGTGGAAGCGACTGGGAACAGCAGCAACCCAGCAACGAAGTGGTAGATCATGTGCAATCACAGAGTGGGGGCAGCGAATGCTGAGGAGCATAGTGCGCAGAGGTTTCCAACTTTCTGCAGAGCATATTGCTACGGACCTCCAAACTTGATGTGGGCTTCAGATTAGCTCAAAAACAGTGCAAACTGCACCCACAAGCCTTAATCACTGAGGCCAAAGCAAAGTATTGGATGTAGTGGTATAAATATGCCACCCCTGGGCTGTAGAGCAGTGGAGATGTGCTCTCTGGAGTGACAAATTATGCTTCTCCATCTGGCAATCTGATAGATGAGTCTGGGATTGAACTTGCCAGGAAGATAAGACTTCATTGTGCCAAGTGTAAAGTTTAGTGGAGTGGGGGATTATATTGTGGGCTGTTTTGGGCTTCGCCCCTTAGTTCCAGTGAAAGCAACTCTTAATGCTTCAGCATACCAAAACATTTTGAATAATTTCATAGTCACTGCTTTGTAAGAACGGTTTGGGGACACCTCCTTCCTGCTCTAAAATGACTACACACCAGTACAGAAAGCAAGGTCCATGTAGACATGGATGAGCCAGTCTGGTGTGAAATAGGTTGACTGACCTGCATATAGTTCTGACCTCAAGCTGATAGAACCTTTAAGATAAGTTAGAGTGGAGACTGTGAGCCAGGCCTTCTCATCCAAAACAGTGTCTGCCGTCATGAATGCAATTCTGTAGGAATAGTCAAAACTTCCCATTAACACACTCATAAATCTTGAGGAAAGCTTTACCAAAAGAGTTGAAGTTCATATAAACCCTATGGATTAAGAATGGGATGGGACTTAAGTGTCACGGGCTGCGAAGGGCAGACCATGGGGGGGGGGGGGCTTGGTGGACCCAAGAGCAGACACAGGCGAGGAGACAAACTAAGTTTCAAAAATAAGGCGAGCCTTTATTTGGCTGATAACAAGACTGTACGAAATAACATGCCAGGAACAGAAGCTAAGGTTTAACTAAAACCTAAACTATAAACCACTAGAAGCGATGATGAGGAGTGACTAAGACAACTGTGAACAGGACTCTGTGCGGGTGCATGAATACTATGATTACATGGCAAGGATTAACAAACATGAACATGACCTGAACAACATCCTGAAAAACACTTAACTTGAGGTGTGGGAAAGAACACAGACGACGCGACACAGACTGAATGAAACACAGAGACTAAATACCCACAGGGTTGAACAGGGGAAGTGGAAACACACAAACACAGGGAGGACAGCTGACACACATGAACCTAATGACAGGACAGGGGAAGTGAAACTAAACACAGTGAACAAAGAACACCAGACTCTTTCAAAATAAAACAGGAAACATGGAGACGTAGACATGACACGAACCTCACAACAAGAACCACACAGACATGAAACATGACAGGTAGACGTACGAACCAGGGAGACTTAGTACAGGGAAGATGACAAAAGGAACTAAGAAACAAAGGACTAAACAGCAATGTAGAAACTAACTAGATGAGCTAAACTGGAACACAAATAAATACAAAAGATACATAAAAACTCAGACACTGGGTCACACCACCCAGTACCGTGACATTAAGTTCATATGCATTTGAAGGCAGACAAGTAAAAGGCAAAAGTGAGGCCAAACAAACAGCTCTGGCCACTGGGGTGAAAAGAAACACGAGAAAAGCAGAGACAAAGAGTATGAAGGCCATTTTCTCCAAACATCCACAAGGGTTGTGCTATCAGCTTCAAGTGAACAATAGTACAAGGAAAAACCTACCTAGAAAAGACTGGGCAATATTGGAAGAATATCTGGGAGAAAGAGAGCAGACCACAGAGTAGACCATAGAGCAGACGTCAGAGCAGACCACAGAGCAGACCATAGAGCAGACCACAGAACAGGCCATAGAGCAGACATCAGAGCAGACCATAGAGCAGACCACAGAGCAGACCATAGAGCAGACCATAGAGCAGGCCATAGAGCAGACGTCAGAGCAGACCATAGAGCAGACATCAGAGCAGACCACAGAGCAGACCATAGAGCAGACCATAGAGCAGACCACAGAACAGGCCATAAAGCAGACGTCAGAGCAGACCACAGAGCAGACCATAGAGCAGACGTCAGAGCAGACCACAGAGCAGACCATAGAGCAGACCACAGAACAGGCCATAGAGCAGACATCAGAGCAGACCATAGAGCAGACCACAGAGCAGACCATAGAGCAGACCATAGAGCAGGCCATAGAGCAGACGTTAGAGCAGACCATAGAGCAGACATCAGAGCAGACCACAGAGCAGACCATAGAGCAGACCATAGAGCAGGCCATAGAGCAGATGTCAGAGCAGACCACAGAGCAGACCATAGAGCAGACCACAGAGCAGGCCATAGAGCAGACATCAGAGCAGACCATAGAGCAGACATCAGAGCAGACCACAGAGCAGACCATAGAGCAGACCACAGAACAGGCCATAGAGCAGACATCAGAGCAGACCATAGAGCAGACCACAGAGCAGACCATAGAGCAGACCATAGAGCAGGCCATAGAGCAGACCATAGAGCAGGCCATAGAGCAGACGTCAGAGCAGACCATAGAGCAGACCACAGAGTAGACCATAGAGCAGACCATAGAGCAGGCCATAGAGCAGACCATAGAGCAGGCCATAGAGCAGACGTCAGAACAGACCATAGAGCAGACATCAGAGCAGACCACAGAGCAGACCATAGAGCAGACCATAGAGCAGGCCATAGAGCAGATGTCAGAGCAGACCACAGAGCAGACCATAGAGCTGACCACAGAAAAGGCCATATAGCAGACATCAGAGCAGACCATACAGCAGACATCAGAGCAGACCACAGAGCAGACCATAGAACAGACCATAGAGCAGGCCATAGAGCAGACCATAGAGCAGGCCATAGAGCAGACGTCAGAACAGACCATAGAGCAGACATCAGAGCAGACCACAGAGCAGACCATAGAGCAGGCCATAGAGCAGACCACAGTCGAGTGTTCAGTTTATGTCAATCGTCTGAATTTCTACTTTCAATTCAATTCTTATTGAATACAACCACCTCCACAGGACAAGACTCAGCAGTCCATCTGCATCTAAAGGACAAAGGTCACTCTTTCGAGGATTTCACACCTTGGCTCATGTGATTAGAGGATCACCAGGGGGTCCTTTGTCCCTCTTTGGGGGGATACTCCCACTGGGTTTAAATCTGGGACTCTCGGCCATTTGACCTTAGAACTGAAGAAGCTTCTCGGATAAGAGGTGAAACGTCTTCAAGCAACTCAAAGAAGTCCAGACGCTTTTCTTTGCAAATTCCTTTGACTACGATGACCTGGATGACTGAGAACCTTCACAGACATATTGAATACAACATTAAGACCATAGAGCAGACCATAGAGCAGACCACAGTCGAGTGTTCAGTTTATGTCAATCGTCTGAATTTCTACTTTCAAGTCAATTCTTATTGAATACAACATTAAGACCATAGAGCAGACCATAGAGCAGACCACAGAGCAGACCATAGAGCAGACCATAGAGCAGGCCATAGAGCAGACCATAGAGCAGGCCATAGAGCAGGCCACAGGACAGACCATAGAGCAGGCCATAGAGTAGACCACAGAGCAGACCA
The DNA here is from genome assembly GCF_001858045.2 of Oreochromis niloticus. NCBI lineage: Eukaryota > Metazoa > Chordata > Actinopteri > Cichliformes > Cichlidae > Oreochromis > Oreochromis niloticus. The sequence continues at coordinate 34,574,942 of NC_031987.2, read as the reverse complement.
CAGAGCAGACCATAGAGCAGGCCATAGAGCAGACCATAGAGCAGACCATAGAGCAGGCCATAGAGCAGGCCACAGGACAGACCATAGAGCAGGCCACAGGACAGACCATATAGCAGACATCAGAGCAGACCACAGAGCAGACCATAGAGCAGACGTCAGAGCAGACCACAGAGCAGACCATAGAGCAGACCACAGAACAGGCCAAGTAACAAAACGTAACAAAAAAAGTAACAAAACGCTGTATCACAGATGCGTTCGTACATTTTTCAGGATGTGAGTGGTGGCCATTTGAACTCTTGTTAGCAGAGATTAAAAGAGCAGTATAAAACTGCCAATCAAAAATAAATATGTTAATTAATTAATTAAATCTTATATCTATTAACTCTTATTAAAATCTTAGTTTATAAAAGATGATTTTTCAGCATAAGTTAAAAATTTAAATTTAAGACCAGAGTGCTGACACAGTCAGCATCTCCCTTCAGTGCTTCTGAGCAGGCACTATATTAATACATGTATTGAAGCCAAGAAAACAATTATCCCCCAAAAAACAACCACATATCTTTGCTACAGCTGAAATGGGCATGAACCTCCACTGTTAGCCTGCAGAGGAACCAAAAGTAGACAAAAGGCTGAAACAGAAGAGGTCTAAGGCACGTTGCAAAAGGAGTAAAAACAATTACCAGAGAGGAAGTTAAACCCAAATAAAACTACATAAAAGGAGAAATAAACAGCAATCATGACGGGAACAAGAAGACACTTAACAGTGAAACATTAATGGTTGAAGTCAGATGCAACACAGAATACAAGAAAAAATAGAGGGAACTAAACCACGAATAACAATCCCAAAACAGGGACTGAAGCTGACTTATTGGTTCTGAAAACCAAGAACTGAGAACTAACACTAGAACTGCAAAGACAAGAAAACTAGAAAAACTGAAAAAGTTCTTAAAAACTAAACAGGAGCCAGAACTACAATAATATAATAAAAACTGAGGCTAAACAATGATAGGATGGAAAGACATAAAAACAGGAACCAAATGTAAAAAGAAACAAACACTAAAATATGAAAAATCCAAACAGAAACTTACAACAACGAAACGCTAACATGTTTTACGTTTGGGCTGTCATCGGCTCTTTGGGGCAGATCAACCACCTTGTCTGCCATAACCAAACTCTCTGTGCAGTGATGGTGATCTGTGGGTCCGAGGCAGGTGCCCCTGCCCCTCATTGTTCCATCATCATAAGAGATCGAGTTAGGAAAATGGCAAAGCAAGAGTTGTGGCTACATTTTGTTTTATTCTGAATATGATGCAGGAAACTGTTCTATCTTTAACTCGCCCCTCAGTCATACCACTTTTCCATTCCACTGAACTTAAGCCTTTCAGGTAAAATAAAGCTGCCAGTGAATAAAAAGCATTGGGCTCTTTATTGGAACTTTGAACATACTGCATATACAGCGCATAAAATGAATCAGTTGTTTTCCACAGAAACAAGGGCTTTCACTGTGGCTGCTGGAGTGGAACTTAGCCTTGAAGCCTTTCACATAAACTCCCCTCACGTACACATCAAGAGTTGTTGACAGAGTGCATGTGTCAGCCCCTCTGCCTGTATTTTCTGCTCTTCTTCAGGTGCAGGAGGTTGGTCTCCAATGGTAACTGACCAAGAGCCCTGGCTCCAGGTGGACCTCAGGGAGCAGATGGAGGTGACTGCTGTAGCCACACAGGGACGCTATGACAGCTGGGACTGGGTCAGCAGTTACCTGCTGCTCTACAGTGACACAGGCCGGGCTTGGAAACAGTACAGACATGAGGATGGCGTAGGGGTCAGTATTTTTTATCAGCTTTCTCCACCTACCTGCCTTCAATTTGTTACTGATTTAAAGCTGATACAACAGTACAGTGCAGCTGTATTATTGTAGGGTCTTTACCTTTCAACATAAAGCACCTTGAGATGACTGTTGTTGAGATTTTAATTGAGTTGAATTGAAACCAGCTAGCCAACAACTAATATGTTCAGCTGTAGGGAAACAGTGTAAGGCCTATCCTGGAATGTTGACAGTTGGGAAATATGCCTATATGCTTTGTTAATGAGTTTGGAGTTAAATAGCTTTCAGACTGGAAGCTGAGCAAAAAGCTAGCCAGGCTCCAAAGGTCACTAATTAACTTGTGTATGTGACCCATAAAGAAACAAGCAGCAATATCAAGTTTAGTTTTGAAGCAAATACACACTGGAGGTATTTCTTGGCTTAGGGGACACTGTCTCTGTTTTAGGCTAGTGGCATTCTGCCAGAGTTTCTGTCAGAGAGATCGTAGGAAACCAGGAGAGACGGAACAGAGCAATGAAGTCTACTGATTCAGCAGGTTGAGCTGGATGAATTGGAGAGAATGGGTGTTTTACCAAGGGGACGGGGGTGGAAGTCCAGCTGTGCTGTGGTTTTAAGCCTAAGTGACATAACGCAATGAGGTCGAGGTCATCACTGACTATGACCGTAGTGTTTAGATTAAATATGTCACAGGTTAAAGTGGATCATCAGTTAGGTTAACAGCCTACATGTTTTATAGATTGTTCACCTGTTTGCGAGGTTGTCACAGAAACATTCTACAGGGAGTGCAGAATTATTAGGCAAATGAGTATTTTGTCCACATCATCCTCTTCATGCATGTTGTCTTACTCCAAGCTGTATAGGCTCGAAAGCCTACTACCAATTAAGCATATTAGGTGATGTGCATCTCTGTAATGAGAAGGGGTGTGGTCTAATGACATCAACACCCTATATCAGGTGTGCATAATTATTAGGCAACTTCCTTTCCTTTGGCAAAATGGGTCAAAAGAAGGACTTGACAGGCTCAGAAAAGTCAAAAATAGTGAGATATCTTGCAGAGGGATGCAGCAGTCTTAAAATTGCAAAGCTTCTGAAGCGTGATCATCGAACAATCGAGCGTTTCATTCAAAATAGTCAACAGGGTCGCAAGAAGCGTGTGGAAAAACCAAGGCGCAAAATAACTGCCCATGAACTGAGAAAAGTCAAGCGTGCAGCTGCCAAGATGCCACTTGCCACCAGTTTGGCCATATTTCAGAGCTGCAACATCACTGGAGTGCCCAAAAGCACAAGGTGTGCAATACTCAGAGACATGGCCAAGGTAAAAAAGGCTGAAAGATGACCACCACTGAACAAGACACACAAGCTGAAACGTCAAGACTGGGCCAAGAAATATCTCAAGACTGATTTTTCTAAGGTTTTATGGACTGATGAAATGAGAGTGAGTCTTGATGGGCCAGATGGATGGGCCCGTGGCTGGATTGGTAAAGGGCAGAGAGCTCCAGTCCCACTCAGACGCCAGCAAGGTGGAGGTGGAGTACTGGTTTGGGCTGGTATCATCAAAGATGAGCTTGTGGGGCCTTTTCGGGTTGAGGATGGAGTCAAGCTCAACTCCCAGTCCTACTGCCAGTTTCTGGAAGACACCTTCTTCAAGCAGTGGTACAGGAAGAAGTCTGCATCCTTCAAGAAAAACATGATTTTCATGCAGGACAATGCTCCATCACACGCGTCCAAGTACTCCACAGCGTGGCTGGCAAGAAAGGGTATAAAAGAAGAAAAACTAATGACATGGCCTCCTTGTTCACCTGATCTGAACCCCATTGAGAACCTGTGGTCCATCATCAAATGTGAGATTTACAAGGAGGGAAAACAGTACAGCTCTCTGAACAGTGTCTGGGAGGCTGTGGTTGCTGCTGCACGCAATGTTGATGGTGAACAGATCAAAACACTGACAGAATCCATGGATGGCAGGCTTTTGAGTGTCCTTGCAAAGAAAGGTGGCTATATTGGTCGCTGATTTGTTTTGGTTTTGTTTTTGAATGTCAGAAATGTATATTTGTGAATGTGGAGATGTTATATTGGTTTCACTGGTAAAAATAAATCATTGAAATGGGTATATATTTGTTTTTTGTTAAGTTCCCTAATAATTATGCACAGTAATAGTCACCTGCACACACAGATATCCCCTAAATAGCTAAAACTACAAACAAACTAAAAACTACTTCCAAAAACATTCAGCTTTGATATTAATGAGTTTTTTGGGTTCATTGAGAACATGGTTGTTGTTCAATAATAAAATTATTCCTCAAAAATACAACTTGCCTAATAATTCTGCACTCCCTGTAATATGGAAATGTAACATCTTAAATTTGTCCATTTCATATGTGGCTAAAAGGAAATCTGATTGACACACCGTAGCTTGTTGGATGTCACAAGGTTAATCACATAGCACCATTGGATATGTACTGCTTTTCCAGGACTGGTATGTTCTTAAACACTAACATAGCTATAGTTAGCTTTGTGTCACATAAGGTTTCATTCTGTGTTCATTTCTTGTGTTTTGTGGACCATCTATTCCTGGCATTGCTGGTCAGTGTCAGTTAACATCCTCTCACTCTGACACGTTTCAGGTGTGGGTCTGGTGTCAGTGCAGTTTTTTCTTTTTATCCCCTCTGTAATGTTGCAACATATTATGCCAGCCACTACATGGAGTCTCAGAAAATAGCCCCATGTTGGCACATGCCATTAATTCTTTATTGTGTTTGCCCCAGTTATGTCAAAGACTGCCAACAAGACGGTGAATGTATTTCAGAGCGTTTTCTTATTTGGTAGTCCAATTAGCAGAGTGTGTTGCTGCCTACTGGTGTGGCATTGCTGCAAAGTGATCTTCTTTATATTGTGTTGAATTTAAAAGGGCAATGATGTGTGGCAGTGAACAATATGTCTAGTTCTGTTTTAAATAATATATCTTTCTTCAAATACTTAAATATTCATTATCTACAATGCTCTTAAATGACAGTCCTGGACACTTTCAACATCGAACTTTTCCTCCACCAGCCCTTTGCAAAGTACATAGTATTCAGTGATACGTTGTTACCCTGCGGCACAGTGATGCAGTGGTTAGCTCTCACAGAAAGAAGGTTCCTGGTTGTCCTGGGCCTTTATGTGTAAAATCCTGCATGGATCTTATTCAGATGTTCCAACTTCTGAATTGGCCATGAATTCAAAGTCAGTGATGCTCAGTGTGTGTAGAATAAATGCTGCATAAATGAATGATTAAATGTGCTTGTAGTGTGAAGCCCTTTCAGTGATCAGTAAGGCCCTACCACAGTGATGTAGTGCACTGAGTGTGAGTGACATAGCCTCAAAGTTATATCTGATTATTTCAAGAAAATTTGAAATAGTGATATTTCTGATAATAAAGAAAGAAGTAGTACAACGAAATGTTGGGCCTTCTTTAAAACCTCCGAGGTGTTTGAGCTCCGTATCTATGTGCACACCCAGGAACTAGAACCTGAACTCCCCATTGATGCTGATGGGCTGCAGCTCGGACTTCCTCCTTCTGACGTCGACTACCAGCTCTTTCATTTTGGTGATATTGAGGCCCACGTTGCTGTCTGCACACCAATCTGACAGCCTCTGAACCTCAGCTCTGTACGCTGTCTCATCACCCCCAGAGATGAGCCCCACCACGGTGGTATCATCTGTGAACTAATATAGAGAAAATGCCAGTAATCCCAGTAATCAGACAACCTTCAAGCACTTGGCAACAGTAGGAAGGAAAAACTCCCTTTAAACAGGAAGAAACCTGGCAGAACCAGGCTGAATGAGGGCCAGCCATCTGCCATGACTGTTTTTGGTTGGTTATAGGGAGACAAATCAAAAGATGCACTATAACAATAACAAATAACAACCAATAAATTCCATGTCATCAACCCTCTGAGATCGGTGTCATTACAGGTGTTAACCCTCTGAAAAAACCCTCCAGAGTACTGTGAGTGCAAGCTAAAGAGCACCAATTATTGGGAACGTTCTCCATCTTGTTTCAATTGTAAGTCAGTAAAAAGTATTATAAGCTACTCACAGTGGATTTCTGTGATGTCTTTATTTCTAGAAAAAAGTCTTTACATTTATGATTGAATAGAGATTTCTACACAAACCTCCCGTTTTCTACTCTTAGACTGTAGTAGAGCACCTTTGTTTGATTCATAGTTTAGCAACTAATCCTGTCTTATCTAGTTCATGGGCTTTGTTTAGACCCTCAGTTTGTCTACTGTATAATTACATATATAGCATCTACCTGAGATAACCAAAGTAGGAATACTGTTCATTCTTTATGAAAACTATCTGAAAATGAGGATTTAGATGAGAACATTACATATGATGGAAACAGGAAGACAAACTGATCAGATCCACATTAAAGAAAGTGTCAAAATTATTACAACAAACAGCCTAAACAGCTTTTAACTCTTCATTATGGAACAAATAGTACTTAAACTCTGAAATTAGCCTGTTTTATTGTCCCCTAAAGAAGAAGCTTATTGTGCTGTTACTGAGACTTAACGCCGTAGATTAAATGTACCCTTTGGAAAAAGCCGCTGCAAACTTTATGGGAAGATTCATTTGTTGATGTGAAGAAGAACAAAACAACACAACTCAGTTTTTAATTAGTGCTGAAAAAGGAAAAAGAAGTTCACAGTTCCTGAAAAATAATATCACATATGGTGTAGTTCAGAGTGATGTGCAATATGCTCTTAAACAGCACACAGCTTTTTCCACTCGCTGTCACTTCTCATCTCATTGTGCCAGGAAAAATGGGGAGAAGCTGCTGTGCAGTGAGAAGACAAGGCAATATGCATAAACATTACTGACATGACCTGCAGCTATCACTCTTTATAACTGACTCATGAAAGAGGAAATGGAGGTGCTGAATTCCTTTCAAAATTTCAGAGATCCAAATAGCACTCAACCCGGGCATGCAGCGCCGTAGTCTACCACAGCAGCCAAAACAGACGACATCCTCTGAAACTTGGCAGGCGTTTGAACCAGGCATGAATAGCCTTTATATTTGCTGATGTGTATTAAATGCAGACTCGCGCAGACACTCCCAGCTCCTTTTCAGCATCCGTATGAAGGATGAATAGCAGTGATTAGCAGCCAATTTGTCTACAGCCTCTGATGAAATTTTCACCCAGGCTGACTAACTGCAGCTTTCACCGAGACCTTTTGGCAGATACCAACTCACATCCGTCTGGAAGCTCAGAGGTAACAGCTTACTGTCAGAAACTGAACCGAGCTGAACTAATGAGTGAGCAGCAGCTGTTGGGATGACTGCTAGCTCTCAGCCAAATTAACTTCATAGAAGAATTAGAAAAACCGTGGGCTAAAGGCTGGCCGTTCTTCTCACAAGTCTGCTGGCTGTTTTTGTTTTTATATATATGTTGATATACAGGGAGTGCAGAATTATTAGGCAAGTTGTATTTTTGAGGAATAATTTAATTATTGAACAACAACCATGTTCTCAATGAACCCAAAAAACTCATTAATATCAAAGCTGAATGTTTTTGGAAGTAGTTTTTAGTTTGAGCTATTTTAGGGGGATATCTGTGTGTGCAGGTGACTATTACTGTGCATAATTATTAGGCAACGTAACAAAAAACAAATATATACCCATTTCAATGATTTATTTTTACCAGTGAAACCAATATAACATCTCCACATTCACAAATATACATTTCTGACATTCAAAAACAAAACCAAAACAAATCAGCGACCAATATAGCCACCTTTCTTTGCAAGGACACTCAAAAGCCTGCCATCCATGGATCCTGTCAGTGTTTTGATCTGTTCACCATCAACATTGCGTGCAGCAGCAACCACAGCCTCCCAGACACTGTTCAGAGAGGTGTACTGTTTTCCCTCCTTGTAAATCTCACATTTGATGATGGACCACAGGTTCTCAATGGGGTTCAGATCAGGTGAACAAGGAGGCCATGTCATTAGTTTTTCTTCTTTTATACCCTTTCTTGCCAGCCACGCTGTGGAGTACTTGGACGCGTGTGATGGAGCATTGTCCTGCATGAAAATCATGTTTTTCTTGAAGGATGCAGACTTCTTCCTGTACCACTGCTTGAAGAAGGTGTCTTCCAGAAACTGGCAGTAGGACTGGGAGTTGAGCTTGACTCCATCCTCAACCTGAAAAGGCCCCACAAGCTCATCTTTGATGATACCAGCCCAAACCAGTACTCCACCTCCACCTTGCTGGCGTCTGAGTGGGACTGGAGCTCTCTGCCCTTTACCAATCCAGCCACGGGCCCATCCATCTGGCCCATCAAGACTCACTCTCATTTCATCAGTCCATAAAACCTTAGAAAAATCAGTCTTGAGATATTTCTTGGCCCAGTCTTGACGTTTCAGCTTGTGTGTCTTGTTCAGTGGTGGTCGTCTTTCAGCCTTTCTTACCTTGGCCATGTCTCTGAGTATTGCACACCTTGTGCTTTTGGGCCCTCCAGTGATGTTGCAGCTCTGAAATATGGCCAAACTGGTGGCAAGTGGCATCTTGGCAGCTGCACGCTTGACTTTTCTCAGTTCATGGGCAGTTATTTTGCGCCTTGGTTTTTCCACACGCTTCTTGCGACCCTGTTGACTATTTTGAATGAAACGCTTGATTGTTCGATGATCACGCTTCAGAAGCTTTGCAATTTTAAGACTGCTGCATCCCTCTGCAAGATATCTCACTATTTTTGACTTTTCTGAGCCTGTCAAGTCCTTCTTTTGACCCATTTTGCCAAAGGAAAGGAAGTTGCCTAATAATTATGCACACCTGATATAGGGTGTTGATGTCATTAGACCACACCCCTTCTCATTACAGAGATGCACATCACCTAATATGCTTAATTGGTAGTAGGCTTTCGAGCCTATACAGCTTGGAGTAAGACAACATGCATGAAGAGGATGATGTGGACAAAATACTCATTTGCCTAATAATTCTGCACTCCCTGTATATCAGCAGCATGCTAGGCTGCTCTGGTACAAGACTCAGCTAATTTCTTCCTTCATGAAAACAGTTCTGTCTAAGTGGTAACTTTTCTATTAAAGCTTAAAGTTATTATGTTCAAAGATGTGACCACGTTGTGCTTTGGTTGATGATGACGCGTACAGCTGCAGCTGTTAGCTGCCTGCTAAGCTTCTCATATCTGTTATTCTTTCTTTGTTTTGATCATTCAATTCTGTGAAACAGACAAACTTTCACAGGTCACATCAGCATATCGCTGGTCAAAATAAGACATGGGGTCTTACCGACATTTTGATGCTAGGTTCATCTTCCAGTGGTGATCCCGTCTGGATCCAAACAGGTGTTAATACAGTATTTTGTGACCCAGAATCAGTCAGTCTATGATAACACAGCTGTTGCAGTTTGACCTTACAGTGACCAACCTGTGCCCCTTTGTCCAAATATGGTTCAGAAAGAAAGTCATAAAGAGCAGACTGTCAAACCCGAGGCGTGACAGTGTAGAAACTGACAGGCGCTGCTACAGTCCGCCTGTCATTGCTATCCTGTGATGTCATGCTAAAAGGTGTCCTACAATGAAATGGTCCTCTAGAAGGAAATGTTAGAGAACAATGAATTAGGCCAAAATGTCAGCACTGTTATTAACCCTGTGTAGTCATGAAGGAGCACTACACAAACAGCCAAAAGTCAAAAGTTTGGTTCCCCCTTTGTTTAAGTTGGTTTGTCTTTAATGATCCGCTTTCTTGTTTTCTTCTGTGAACCTCAGTAAGAGTGATGACACCACCATCTGGTCCTGTCAGTCTCCTGTCTGAGGAGTGTTCTGAGAAAAGCCTGCTTCTTCTAAGAGCTGATAATAACCCAATTAGCACAAGCCAGAGGAGAAAATCTGTGAAAATGACTTCTGTCTGCTGGAGCTTTTTGGCCTTTTTAGTCACGTGCTGTAACACAAAAACAGCAGCGCGCTCACACGTGCCTACTCTTTTTTGCTTCTGTTAAAAATTAGCTTTGTTCTTGTTGGCACATGTAATGTAAAAGTGATACACCCCCGTTTAAAGTCCTGCTTTAACCTAAATCCCTGTGATATTTGCATTCTGCTCCTCAGTAAATTAGCTGCATGGTTTTTGCAAATATTCAAAGGTGGGAAAAGGAATATATTCCAGCAGGGAGTCCACATTATCCTTCATTATCCTTGCAAAGCCTTATTTAAAAATCTCTTTTTAATGCAGCTCTGAATAAATGTGTGAAACAAATTCTCCTCCTTAAGGGGGGAATTTACGCATTAATTTTCTTGCAAGTTAGCGGTTCAGGTAGATGGGAATCTAATAGGGATTAAAATGTGTTTGCATGAATGCTGAAGACTCATTTTCTGCTAATAATTTGCTTTTTTCTAAGAAGGCAGCAGGTCTCACAGGCTGATTCACAGGACTTTTGTTTATTACATATGAACAAATCTGGGCAGAACTCTGTTAATAGAACAGGCAGGTAAACATGAACCACCTGAATACTCTAATTACTCTCAGGAACAACAGCTTAGAATGTGGTAATTTTCCACTTAGGTTTAGTCCTGGCCCATATCCTCCAAGTACTCGCTGGACCTTGGCTGGATCTTGAAAATGAAATGAAAGAATGTTTTGACAAATGAACAATGAAGCTGCACTGATGAATATTCGAATGGATTTAGCAAAGTAGTTGTTCCAGGTGGCTAATCAGAGTGTAAACAAATGCTTAAAATGTTTCTTAGAAAAATGATTATTTTTATTTATGTATTGGAAGCTCTAGCAGGCCTGCAGTATTTGCTGAGGTCATGCCAAGCACAGTTTTTTTTAACACATTGTTTCCTAAAAGCCACATCATGAGAAACACGTCAGGTTAGAAGAATGAACCCACTCTCAGCCAACATGCAAGACTCCATTATATACTGGAATAACCAGGAGAACCCTGGCTGTGGGCTAGGCTGCATGTTAGTCACATTCTGGCAAGTCGAGTTTAAACAATGTTGCCTTTCATACGACCTCTCTTACATTCATTTTCTCATAAAAGGGAGATTTCCATCAAATGTTATAATTAATGCAGTGATTTTGAAGACTCTGTGCTATGAGCTAAGATACTCAGGAAATATGGAAGATGTTTGCTGATCCAGGTCAGGAGACTTCTGCCTGGCAATCAGGGATCACGATAGTGTTTTCGCTCATGGCAAGGTTATGTACTCGTAGCTTCCTCTTCAATATGCATTCCCTTAGGCTGTTTAACTTGGTAGTGACCTTTTGGAGCATACTCGAGCGTCTTCAGCGCCAACAGCAAGATTTTCCCTCCAGTGAATTGATTAAAACAATCGTATGTGCCGTTCTGTATGCAACAAAAAGGAAAACTGACACAGGGGAGCTCATCACCGGAGAGGAAGAGTAAAGAGTCTTAATTAGTGGGGGGGAGACTGTTCCACAGTGACAGAAACATAAATAGAAATAATGAAGTCACTGTGGGGTTACGGCTGTTTTGTGGACCTTGATGCTTTGGGCCTATGGAAAATTTTGTGCACCCTCAGGCCTTTATTCAGAGACTTCATCTCCCAGCTGGAACACACAGGATGTTCCGTGGTCGGGTTTTCTAAAGAGTGGAAAACCACAAACGTCATAGCTCAGGACGGTCTCAGAGGTGCTCTTACTGTTGTGTTTCTCTTGAATACTAATGAGACATGCTGACGTGCATCTGCGCCTTGTTGTCGAAGCTAATGAATGGTTCGAACGAGTAGGATGCAGTCTAAATCAGAGTGTATTGTCTTAATTATATTCTCCATATGGGAGTTTCACAGCTGCATTGCATCATGCAGTGCAGAGACATTTGTTTAGGACAAATAAAGCTGTTTCTTCCAGTGTAAATGCCTGGTTTGTTCTCCATGTGCTCGCTCTCAGGGAATCATGTTTTTCTGTAACATTGCAGGTCTTAGAACATATCTTAGGATGACTGTCACTGTGAACTGGCACTAAATTATAAAAAAAGAAAAATGCCATAAAGTGATGCCGTGTGTTTAAAGCAGAGCTGGATGACAGCTGATGGCTTATGTTGCTCCAAAGCCCATGTGAGCTAAAGAAACCAGGAAAATACAACAAATGAATTTAGAACAAAAATACAAGGAAACTCTTGGAAAGCTTGATTATGGAAGACAGAAAGCAATGAGGCCACCGACAACAGGAAATGTTTTTACTGGGTGGAATAATTCTTTGATTGGATGTAAAACCAAAAATGAAAAAGGACCTAAAGTAGTGATGGCACAGGAACCAGTGAGAGGACACCTGATGGCTGTATTGGGCTGGGTTAGTCACGTGCTGCCATGAAACCTCCGAGGCCCAAACTAACGGACTGATCCCAAACTCATAAGAAAAGTGTTTAAAGGTGCGTTTGCAGGTATTGGCCCACCTTTTAATAAACAGGATTATAAAAGAAAACAGAACCGAAATCCCAAAATGACGAGGAGCATGTTAGCAGTGATGTACTGATAAGAGGAGATGATGGGTCATTGTTTACTAGAGCAATTATTATAAGTAGTTATGAGCTCAGTGTGAAGACACCGCTTTGATTCCTTAGCACTGTCTGTTCAGCTGTGATGCTACAAACGTGCTCCACACAACACTGAGAGTGTTTTTGTGTGTAGGATATTACTGCCTAACTTCATCAAACTGATATATCTGTGACAGGCTGCTATCTGCTGATATATCGCTGGGCTCTAATGAATGAGAATATTTCATAATTAACTGTTATGTAGGGAAAAATCACTGTAGTTGCAATACTGGCCCATGCAGAGCAAAACTATTCATACATAGCAACTTTCTCATTTATCATTAATAAGCAGTAGTTAGAAGTGATTAGAAGATACAGTACAATGTACTTCATGGCAGATGGCTCCCCTTATATGAGCTGGTTCTGGTTTCTTCCTGTTAACAGGGAGCTTTTCCTTCCCACTGTTGCCAAGTGCGAGGGGGACTGTCTGATTGTTGGAAGTTTAGGTCTTTACCTTATAATGTTGACAGGCGACTGTTCATAAAATTTAATTTAATTTCTTACTCTGGTAATTCTGAAGAAGGCCTTATAACTATTAATCTGTATGTGATACTTACTTGTATGGTTATAAGTGGGTAGTCAATAGTGAATTGAATACCTTATTAAGTGATGCTAAATATTTGATATCCATATTCTTTCAGAAGCTAATGATGTTGAATGCAGTGTAACTGTGTTCTGCAGCTCAGAGCCTCACATGATGATGGCTGTGTGATGAACACACCTGATAAAACAAAGAACATCCGAACATGGTTTCATGTTTCTAGCTGAAAGCGTTTAGAAAAGCAAAGTTGTGCGAGTGTGTGCATCTTACTGACATACATTCTTGTGGCTGTTCTGTTTCCTCCAGAAGCTTCCAGTGCCAAGCTGAGGTAACACATCTGCTTTTACCAGATGTGTGAGCCCCAGTTCCATTTGCTAATCCCTCTCGTGCTGATGTGAGTTACGCGCATGTGTAAATAAGCCAATCGTGTACCTGCTTTAACATTCAGCCACGAGGCCCCCCTCGGTGCACGACTCAAAATGAGAAAGCGGTTGCATAAATCACAACAACAGCCTGAACCCTCTCACCGCTGTTTTGATTATCGACTGCGAAGCAGCATCGCAGCGTATTTAATGACGCCTCTGCTGTGTGGCGCTCCGTAAGTGTCGGACGGTCATTTGTAGTGCAGGTCGGCGCTTCTCTGTAGTCGTGGAAAGCCGAATGATTGGCTCGTCTGATTGTGCACAACTATCCGCAGAAGCCCGGAGCTCCCTGTCAATGATCTGTCTTTTTGGTGCTTTGTTGTACTTATTGATCTGATATGTCACCTGTCTCGAATCGGTTATGACGAAGCTGACGATCAGTCATTTGAGAGGAGGAGTTGTTTGTCTGTGTTTCGATCTCCATATTTCACTCGCTCGGTTCTTGTTTGTGTCCCCTGGCGTTGTCTGGAGCAGGCTGAACGTGAGGGAGGAAAAGAAGAATGACATATCACATTGGCACTGAGAGGTTTTTGTTTTTAGCTCTGCAGGGGGAAAACACAATATCAGAACCCTTATTTTGCCCCTGGCTGCCTCAGTGGTCATTTTATCTCAGTCTCACACAGAACACCAATGATTCTTATCACTTTACATCAAATAATATGTTGAAGGATAGGAAGAAGATATTGCCCTTGGTCTATCCTAGTCAGCACTTTGTTGCTGTCGGGGCTCCTCTGGGATTTAGATTTTTATTCTTTTTATTTTTGAAGTGTGCAGTGAAAGAAGAACGTTGCTATGTCCTGGTGAAAATCTGATTCCTCACAGTAGATATGAGGTCACGTGCTGTCTCTATGATTCACATCAGAATTGTTTCAACCAGAGTCTGTCTTCTCTCACCCGCAGAGGTTTGTCGGGAATGGGAACTCGGAGACCATCGTTCAGAACAAGCTGTCCCACCCTGTGAGAACACGCTTCCTGCGATTCGTCCCTCTTGACTGGAACCCCAGTGGCTGGATGGGCCTCAGGGTGGAGGTGTACGGGTGCTCCTACAGTGAGTAAGACTCAGCCTGCAGTTAATCTCATGGTATCAAAGTCTGCACATCAGCCCTCTCTAGTCGCACTGCGTGTATCGATTCATTTATTTATACACTTGGTTTTGTAGCGTAGGGTGACACTTCAGACAAATACTGGAAAATTTATGATGCTGGATTCTTGGAGTATTTACTAGCACAAGGAGCATCATTGTAATTATTTCATTTTAAAAGCATCAGTAGTTTCAAAAAGGTGAAAACACTTTATGGAGCTTTGGGACCTGTGTACAAACCAATGATTTAAACCTTTGCCCTGTACAGCTTTGGTCTGCTGCCAATGTTAGTTCTTCTATTCACAAGTTTGACAGTTTAAATTTCTTTTTCCAAATTTGGCTTTCCTGTCACATTTTCAGAAAATGAGGAGTGTCCCATGTTTTTGTAGCTTAAATTTACAGAAGTTTCCAAGGTTTAAATGCACCACATGAAGACAGACTCGCTGTTTTTTAAACAGGACCACTATGTGGATCTATTGACTGAATGTGCATGTGTTTCGTGATAAGGTTTTGCCCTTTTGTTTAGGATTAAGAGGTTTTGGAATGCATGAATGTGAATAAATGTCATCACAAAGCCAGACAAACATACCTCGCCCTGCCAATGGGCGAGAGAAGGCAGCACTCAGAGATCTCCAATGCAGTAGTAAATCGTAAATGGAATGGTTCTTATATAGCACTTTTCTGCTCTATCTGAGCTCTCAAATCACTTTACATCACACATTCATATTGTACAAGCACTTTTTTCTATGCTTTTTCTGTGTAAGTGCTTTCTATCTAACATTCGCACACACTCACACTCCGATGGACGCAGCGCAGAGCAACTTGGTACTTAGTATCTTGCCTGAGGATATTTGGCGTGCAGACTGGAGCAGCCAATAATCGAACCACAAACCTTGGCATTAGTAGAGCATCTGATGACCTGTCAATGCACCATTCTGGACTGCTCGAACCCATAAGTGCTATAAATGTTGTATAAATGTTTGTTAGTCTTTTTAATCTCCTTGTGTGCAATAAGCAGCAGTAAGTGTGTTTTCTCCATTTCTGTGTAAATCATTGCAGTGATGTGAGATTACTCCCTGAAATGCTCTAAAGCAAAAGTGCTCATTATAAAATAGGGAAGAGGACGTAGACATATTTGGTTTCAAATGGAGGGTATAAAAGTACAAAGTTTAAGCCAGTGTGATAGTACCTTAAACCTCTGTTCTGTCTGAAGGCCAGATAGTGATAGCTTCCACTGGAACAGAGAGACCATCTGGTTTATTGCAACCAACATGGCGATGGTGGATACAGTCACTGTGTGGCTTCAAAACAGGACTTCACAAACCAATGGGTGACATGACGGTAGCTGTGTCCATCTTTCATTCTGTTACAGACAGTAACGCAATATTTGTACTTCATCACTCCTCCACTATGAGATTGAGTATTTCTTTGAAAATAAGTGCTGTGAAATTGCATATAGAATAAAAATCAGTTCTACGCCCCAAAAACGCTGGTAACAAAGAAGTACTTCAAAGTATCATCAAACCCAGTCCTGCACTTATACGGATCCACCGTAAACTCTCTGCATCTGCAACATTAAAGAACGGCCACGAAAGGAAATAAAGCCAAACAAAACATCTGTAAGAGTTCAAATATCTTACAGTTTTCAGGTTGTTGTGTCTCTCAATGTGGGCTTTATGGGACAAACGCTCTGTAACATTTAAACCTGTAACACACACTAAGTATGATATCAGGGCAGCACCACCCCTGGGAGAAGGTGTGAAACTTGGTGCTTTTAGCTGCATCAGCTTATAATATCTCATGCCAAGAAAACACTAATGAAAGCGTCTGGACAGAAAAGGCATCGTGTCTATTATTGGTGTTATTGACATATAGTCATTGTGTTAAAGCAACAGTCTTTTAAAAGCAAAGCAAGCAATAACTTGTGATTATAATAGAAGCAAAAATGAACACAGTGCATTTTATATATCTTGAACAGTCACTGAATAAAAAGCATGTAATGGGGATTCACTGGTGTACCTCGCCCACACGTTGTGAAGCAGCACTAACTAGATGAGCCAGTGAATTACTGCACAGTGGAACACCATCAGAACAGGTCATGGTGAATAGTTTTATGATACCCGACCACCTCACAGTAGTGTTGGAGAAGTGACTGCCTCATACAGCACAGTACAAATTAAAGTTGAAATCTGAAGATTTGACTCCTGCAGGTAAGTGGTTCTGGTGGAGCGGCATGCCTTGTAAACTGAAAACATGCACTTTTGGATCCAAGCCACACGTTTTGCTTGCATAATTTAGGTCTACCTTTTTCCCTTTTCACTGGATCTCAACCTTGTTCAAGACCTATGGAAGATTTTAGATCGATGTCTTAGACAACCGTAACTACCATCATCAGAACACCAATTAATGGTATGTCTTTGTAGAAATGTTCCTTTCCTCCTGCAGACCTTCAGAGAATCATTGCACAGGAAGCTGTTCATGTGGGGCATGATGATCCAACGCCTTACCAGACATTTTGTATTTCCTGCAGTTTTTCATACTGTAATACTCTGAATCATTAAAATTGGATGAGTGTAGCAGTAAGGAATTAGAGATTCCAAAAGCTACACAGGACAAGATCTCTGGAACGGGCTCACTACAGTGGAATCACATCACTATTATTAATATTATTATTTCCACCAGTTTTTACTTCTATGAAATATGGTGTGAAACTTCACTGTGCAGTTTATATATTGCATGGGTTATTCTAGTGTATTGTGGTGACATTAAATTATAATAAATTGTGCCAAATGGCACCGGTTGCTTTGTCGCATGCTTTATCATTGTCTGTGGTTCTTTATAGAAGTGCATTATTCTCCTGACACTGAGTCAGTGATCTAAGGTTTTATGTATCCAAAATAACAGAAACCATGTGCTGCTTGCCAGGTTCAGATGAACAAAACATGGCATTACACGATATTATTTAGCTGCTGGACAGATGGCTTCACATCTAACACTAGAATACTTTAGTATAAAGAGGAGTTCATGTTCAACTCAATGACAGTAAAAAAGCCCAGGTCCTGTGGGGTCAAAGCAATACCAGTTCCCACCACTCCTCCATAACTCCTCCATAAAATCTCCCTCCATGATCATGATCATGCTGGTGAGGTCGGCTGCCGTGCTGGATGCTCCGACCCTAATTTAACGTATTTTTCTTATTTTTACTATTTTCTGTTGTTATCTGCCTGATCTTGCATTATGGACATTATTGTAATTACACATTTACAATACAACAGAGATACTCTCATTTCTATCAGTCCATAATATACGTACATTTCATCGTGTTTCTCTGGACCCAACCTGGCCAAGGGAGCGTCGGCGGGAGAACAAAGGACATGACCCAAAGCGAAGGACATGAGGGAAATGAGCCAGCATCAGGAACAGGCTATGGGTTTACACACACCCTTGCTAAGTATCCTACTAGCCAATGTTCAATCCTTCGAGAACAAGCTTGACAACCTCAGGGCCAGAGTCAAGTTCCAGAGAAACATTCGGGACTGCAGCCTCCTGATGGTGAATAAAAACTGGTGCAACAATCCTGGCATTTCTCCCCTTATGTGCTCTGGCTCACCCAACCTGGAACTTTTAATCATTAAATGTCGCCCCTTCTATCTTTCTCCGCAGTCATAGCCTGCACAGTCTACATTTCGCCTCATGCAGACTCGGACACTGCCTTGTGGGAGCTACACAAGGCTCTCACACAGCATCAAACACTTCACCAGTCACGAGGGAGATCGGACACTGGACGGACCAATCAGTGGCTGCACTGTAGGACGGGCTTAATGACGTAGACTGGGAGATGTTCCGGCACAGGTCTGATGACATTGACATATTTACGGAAGTGACTGTGGGATACACTGGGAAACTAATGGATGACACAGTGGAAAAAAAACTATCATCTGTACATTTCTGAATCAGAAGGCATGGTTGGACAACCACTCCACATGCCATATCACAGCTGCTACACACAACCCTGTATCATTTGGACTCCGGCAGGGGAAACTAACTTCAACTTTTCACCAAGTTGAAGGATCTAGGTCCTCTACCAGAGGCCTGGGAGCTTGAGGGTCCTGCACAGTAATTAGCTGGTCCTAGGACTGCGCTCTTCTGGACAGAGATCTCGGATGCTGTTCCTGCGGTCTGTTTGAGCCACTTGCCTAGATTGGGAGTCACTGCACCTAGTGCTCTGATTACCACTGGGACCACTGTTACCTTCACCCCTCCACATCTTCTCGAGCTCTTCTCTGAGCCCTTGGTACTTGTCTAGCTCATTTGGAATTTCTTAAATGATCCAGAGGGTTATGGAACAAAAAGGTCAAGTGGAAGACCCAACAAATATTTCACCAGCACTAAGCCGGAGGATTCAATTGGCTGTCTGTCGAGACAGTGGACAATCCTTGACCCAAATTATGGCCGGTGCCAACTTACTGGTGCCAACTGCAGCCCCATAACCATCAGGAGCCATCTGAGACTGAAGGGCTTCAAAAATAAAAAACGTCTTCAAAGGCCTTGTCTCCTTGAATGCCACAGATCTGACTGTTTGGACTTTGCAGGAGAACACCAAACATGGGACACTGAAAGGTGGAAGAAAATTTTATTCTCTGATGAGAATAAATGTAACCTTCATGGTCCTGATGATTTCCAACATCACTGGCATGACAAGCAGGTCCCACTTGAGATGTTTTCTAGACGCCACAGTGGAGGGGGCGCCATAATGGTCTGGGGGTGCTTTTTCCTTCAGTGGAACAATGGAGCTTCAGGAGGTGCAGGGGCATCAAACAACTGCTGGCTATGTCCAGAGATGTCCAGAGACTTGCGCCGTGCCACTGCCCTGGTCTTTATTTATACATCATTGGGTGTGTGTGTATGTGTGTGTGTGTGGGGTCAGAGTGTGACCCCATAAAGACTTCCTTAAACCTGCTGGTCTGGAAGTCCAACAGTTCATCTAAACAAAATGCACTTAGCCTAAAACAGACATAGATATGTTTATCCTATCATAAAACAATAAGAGAAGGTATGACCTCTCCCATGCTCCCAGGATGTGGGTGTGAATGTCAGAACACTCTGGAATGCACACAAAGCCTTTTGCAGCCTACTAAAGATCACACATCCTATCACTACACAATCGATACACCTCTAAGCATATATGGAAACTTATATCATTAAAAGATTATACTGACTACTAAGTACAATTTTCCATTGACACAAGGGAAGTTTACAAAAAAAGAAAACAGTTCCAGAGAGTAGATGCCCTTCATGCGGCCATCTTCACCACTTGGAGAAATGTTCCCACTCATCTTAATGGACACGCTTGTGTCAAGCATGCCGCAACAAATTTTTGAAGTGATCAACAATAACGGTGGAGCTTCTCATTACTGAGTTCATGTTTGGAAGTCTGATTTCTGTGTTGGGGGGTTTATGGGATTTTTTGAAGGTGTGGTCCTAAACTTTAGATCAGCTATAAAACAGTCTGCTTCAGTTTAAATGTTTTCAATAAATTGCTCAAAAAATATTTTGTCTATCTCCCATTTCTTCTTGTTGCATGTTGAAGCTCTTCTTAGAACCTTGTTAAGATCCAACCATGTAAAATGTGATTTTTTGCCATTTTTCAAGATGTCTTAAACTTTTGATTGGGACTGTATATTTTGTCAAGTACCTCCTCTACATGGATGACATCAAGCTGTATGCCAAGAGTGTATGAGACATCGATTCACTGAACCACACCACCAGAATATACAGCAAGGCCATTGGGATGTCATTCAGCCGCATGATAACAAAAAGAGGGAAAGTAGTCAGAACTGAGGGGATCGAACTACCAGAAGGCAACATTGCAGATGTTAGGGAGAGCTACAAGTACCTGGGGATCCCACGGGCAAATGGAAACTACCTAGAGGCCGCCAGGAAAGCAGCAACCACCAAGTACCTGCAGAGGGTCAGGCAAGTCCTGAGGAGTCAGCTGAACGGTAAGAACAAGATCCGGGCCATCAACACCTACGCCCTGCCCGTGATCAGGTACCCTGCTGGGATAATAAGCTGACCAAAGGAGGAGATAGAAGCCACTGACATCAAGACCAGGAACCTCCTGGCCACGCATGGAGGGTTTCACCCCAAAGGCAGCACCCTGAGACTGTATGCTAAGTGGAAGGAAGGAGGCTGGGTACTAGTGAGTGTCAGTACCACAGTCCAGGATGAGACAACGACAGTCCTCGATGTTCGGGAGACCCCCCCTAGGGTGGTGGCGAATGGCTGAGCTAAGATCCTGTGGGACTTCAACATACAGATGGACAAAATGGTGGTGGCTAACCAACCAGACATAGTAGTGGTGGATAAGCAGAGGAAGATGGCTGCAGTGACAGACGCAGCAATACCAAATGACAGCAACATTAGGAAGAAGGAATACAAGAAGCTGGAGAAGTACCAATGCTTCAGAGAACAGCTCAAGAAGATGCAGAGGGTGAAGGTAACAGTGGTCCCAGTGGTAAAGGTTTGAATCATGTCTATCTAGTAGACTCCAGTTTACTCAAGTAAATGGGAAACCTTCACACACAAAGGTTAATTATGGAGTTCCACAGGATCCTACGTTGGGGCCAATTCTATTTACATTATATTATTCTTCCCTTAGGGAGTATTATTAGATGGCATATCATACACTTCTATTACTATGCAAATAATACCCACATGATAGCCATGATGCACAGTTTTGTCTATCTATGAGGACAAACACAAATGAGTTAAATTGCAGGAATAGCTTAAAGCAGGGGTGGGAGAACTCCAGGCCTCGAGGGCTGGTGTCCTGCAAGTTTTAGATGTGTCCTTGATCCAACACAGCTGATTCAAATGGCTAAATGACCTCCTCAACATGTCTTAAGTTCTCCAGAGGCCTGGTAATAAACTAATCATTTGATTCAGGTGTGTTGACCCAGGGTGACATCTAAAACCTGCAGGACACCGACCCTTGAGGCCTGGAGTTCCCCACCCCTGCATTAAAGTATGACCTGTATGCCCTCTGATTTTCAGCTTCTAAAATAAAACTGAGGTTATTGTATTTGGTCCTAATAACGTTATAAACATGGTGGCTAACCACATACTTACTCTGCATTTTATTACCTGGCAGCCAGTAACAATGTGAGAAATCTTGGAGTAATTTTTGACCATGCTATGTCCCTACATATCAAATATGCAGGGATGCTTTCTTATATTTACACAATTTTGTAATGTCCAATCTGGCACACTTTGAAATTCAACAGGTGGTGCCTTACCTCTAGATGTGCCGGCTTGTCACTCACTTTCGACCACTGACCAATGCCTGCCCGTCCGACTCCGTCTACACCTCCAAACACACTATCCCCCTCAATCCCGGACGAGCCCCCAAATGTTAAGGTTCATTTTGAGGACAGAGAGGTGGGGGTGATCGGAATAACACACTGACCCTGTCAGGTGGAGTCAAACAATGATTTTAATGAAACACACGCAGCGTGGGAGATGGACACTGTACGCAGACAGCATCAGATCTCATCTTAACAACGACACAGCATTCGTTTTATCCCGTCGAGGTATATTTTTACTGACGCCCTCTCTACGTCAGTCACATGCATTAGTTTCAAAACCACAAATGTTCTATTTGACAACTTGTGACACAATGAAAAGAACATCGCCTCGTCCATCCCAGGTGTCTTCCTGTTGTCACCGGATGCTCGCTTATCTCTCTGGAACATCAGGCCTACGTTCTGCAATAAACGGTACTTTTGCAGGCACACTTTGCAGTTGCAAGCAAAACATGATTAAACTCTTACCTATAAATGAACCCACTAACTGTATGTGTGTCTCGTCCTTGAATGCTCTCTCATCTCACCCGTTGCACTTCTGACCTTTCACCAGAACAGAGGCTCATCCTTACATGTAATAACCTAACTGGAACTGTAAATGTAATATGTTGAATAAATGTTTTAATCAAGAAATGGTAAATGGCCTGTATTTGTATAGCGCTTTACTAGTCCCTAAGGACCCCAAAGCGCTTTACACATCCAGTCATCCACCCATTCACACACTGGTGATGGCAAGCTACATTGTAGCCACAGCCACCCTGAGGCGCACTGACAGAGGCGAGGCTGCCGGACACTGGCGCCACCGGGCCCTCTGACCACCACCAGTAGGCAACAGGTGAAGTGTCTTGCCCAAGGACACAACGACCAAGACTGTCCAAGCCGGGGCTCGAACTGGCAACCTTCCGATTACAAGGCGAACTCTCAACTCTTGAGCCACGCTCGCTCTACTGAAAGCTTAATCAAAAGATATAAATGAATAAAATATAATACAAAATAACCTGCTCAAAATAACTTGCACTCAGACTTTGGTTTCGGTTTCACTTCTGCAGAAAGCATGCCCTGCAAACATGTAGTTTCCTGTCTTATTTCCTGTCTTATTTTGGCACAGAGTATACTTTCTTTCACAATGCAGTCTGCATATAAACATTTAAGATTATAGATTCAAAAGCATTTCGGGTTATAGATTCAACTCCACAGTTTAAAGTGGTTCTTACTGGACCTGTAATAAAGACTAATTAATTGGGTGCCAATATGTTTAAACCTATGAATACAATATCAATACTTCAATAAATGCGTCAATGCAAATGCTTGTTATATGATTATGATGCAACAGTAATAACAAAATAATAAAAATAGAATTAATAAAAATGAAATAATAAATGGAAATAATAAAAATAACAGAAAAATAATATTTCCTTCCTTACAATCCCTAAAATTAGGAACATCCTGTCATAGAGTGCTGCTAAAAACAGTTCATTAAAGTTCATTACGTCTAGATTTGTACTATTATATATAATAGAACAAGCTGATAATTTTTATCAGCTTGTTCTAACAGCTTCATGTAAAGCCTTCACAATACTGCAATAAAAGGACTGACAGGGACAGAGAAATCCAAATTATATTGCTCTCATATTAGTTTCTCTTTAGTGGTTCTCTGTTAAATCTACAATGAAATATAAAATCCTATATAAAGTACTCACATACAAGGTCTTGATTAATCAGGTCCTATCATATCTTAAAGACCTCATAGTACCGTATCACCCCCGATAGAGCAGTTTCCTTTCAGATTGCTGGCTTACTTGTAATATTTAGTATTAAGTAGAAAGGAAGGCAGCTTTGAAACCAGCTCCCAGTTTGGATTGGGGAGACAGACATCCTGTCAGCTATTAAAGTTAGGTTTAAGCGACCCTGAACCTTTCCTTCGATGCACTCCAAAAAACATTTACCTCTTTTAACTTTTTATGTGTTTATAAAGCATTTTAATCATTAGTTATTATTATTCTGTGGCTCTTTTGCACAGTGTGTCTTTTGTCATTTCTCCCTCCTCTCAACCCTGACCAATCACAGGGAGTGTTTCGTTTCTGCTGATGCCAAATACTTGCTCATAGAGGGTCCTCTGATAATTGGGATTTACTCTCTATTCTTCGAGGTCTTTACCCTACTATTTTTGTTCTCTGGTGCTGAAAGAGTTCAGTTGAACTAGATGGATGGGGCTGAGATAGCTTTTTATTGTGTGGACACATACTAAAAAACATGTTTTATTTGCAGAATGCCAAATGCCTGAACCCAAGAGAGGCTAGGTACCAGTTGCTTTTTAGTTGGTTTATCTTCATAATCACGTACTGTCCAGGTTTCCAAAATATTAACCTGAAGCTCCACAGATTTCAGCTTTTCTGAACCAAAATCCTTCCTCACTCTTGCAGTGCCATAGAATATATCTTAGCCTGTACAGTACTATCTGTGCCAGGAGTAAAACTGGCACTCAACGACTTGTTGGTCAGTTAGTAAGTAAAAGTAAGTAAAATTTTATTTGTATAGCACCTTTCACGATAACAATCACAAAGTGCTTTACAGAAGCTAAAACATAAAAACAAATATTAACCAAAGGCAAGTTTAAAAAGATGAGTTTTTAGCTGTTTTTTAAAAGAGACGACTGAGTCCACAGATCTCAGGCTCAAAGGAAGTGAGTTCCAGAGTCTGGGGGCCACAGTTACAAAAGCTCTGTGACCTTTTAGTGGCAGCCTCGTATGATGGACAACCAGCAAGCCCTGATCCCATGACCTCGGGGAACTGCTGGGGATGTATTGATTTAAAAGATCTTTGAAAACCACTCCAAGATTCCTAGTAGAGGATTTGGCAAATGTAGCAAGAGGACCTAAATTTTCCATAACTTTGGGCACAAATTTTTTAGGAGCACAAACAAGGACTTTGGTTTTCTCCTCATTAAGTTGAAGAAAGTTATCAGTCATCCAACCTCTAATGGAGTTTATGCACCTATGCAAAATCTGTAGTTTGGAAACATCTTGGGGCTTAAAGGAACCCATCCAGTGCCTCAGCCTATCTAACAAAATGTGATGATCCACAGTATCAAAGGCACAGGTCAGTCCAACATCAGCAAAACAGCATTCTCCTGCATCACATCTCATCAAGACATGACTGGACAGTCCAAGAAGTGCAGTTTCAGTAGAGTGAGCTCTATGGAAGCCGAATGGAATTTACCCAGAATGCTGTATTCATCCAGAACATTTAGCAATGAATGGTAGTTTTGAAATTCGTCTATAACTGTTAAACAGAGAACCGTCAAACTTGGGTTTTTTGTTGCAACTGTTCCTCTTTGGAACGTTTTGTCACTTATAGACCTCAGATTTTTTGTGGCCCGCGTCTATCAGATGTAACAAAGTCATACTAGCCATGATATACAGATTTCTAAGAGATCTGCTGTTGGGTCTGCGCTTCAGCAGGCCTGGTAGTTCAGAGACTTATCACCCATGAAGAAAGCGAGACAAACAGTTCAACCAGTTTTTACTTGCTAGCAAGGGGAGGATCTCAGAGCAGCACCTCTGCCCTCAGTCTCACACCACCCGAAAAAAACAGCTTCCCCTGCAGCCTTTTATTGTGTGACACACAGTTTACACAAACACCCATTGTAAAAACCCCCTGTGGTGTGTCATAAAACTCAGGCACTGAGTGTGTGTGTGTATGCATGTGCGAGCATGGGTGTGTGTGTGGATCCATGTGTGTGTATGTATGTGGACATGAGTGAGTGTGTGTGGATGTGGGTGCATTTGTGTGACTTCCTGCTGATCACAAAGGGTCATCTCCCCTCACCCTGTATATGGCTCAACCCCTTTTTTAACAGTCTCACCATGCACAAGCACAGGTGATGCCATAAAGGGCAGGAAGTAAAAGAGAAGAATGTCTTTGATCATACAGTTTGAACCAAGGCTTACAAATTTAAGTACAATAATGGCAACATGTAACAATTTCAACCTAACACCTACTTCCATTGAAACAGCCAAACTGGTTAATCATGTGTTCCAGCTTTATGGCATTCCTTGTGGCATTTAATGGAGGTCCCCTCTTTGTCTCTCAGGTCTCAAAAATCTTTGCAAGCTAAAGTTAGTTTGATCCTTAATCTAATGGACAAATGGCGTACGCAACTAGAAACAGCACTATGGTGTATGATGTTATCAGATTCATGGTCCGGGAGCTCTCATTTGGCCTGGTTAGAATATCTGCATAATACATTTACCTCCTCTGCAACTGGTCACTGCTCTTCTAAAGCCTCTAAAGCCTCTTAAAGCTTCCATTGTTCCCCATTCTGGAAGGCAGTGACTGTGCCATCGGTTTAACACTATCTTTGCCAACATATGCATGGAAGCAGGCAGCTCTTCTTCGAACTGCTGAACAAAATTGCCACCCTGCAGACAGGAGGAGAACCCTGTCTGCATAGGGTTTCCATACCAGAACAATTGGCTTCCATCGATGGACATTCCTTTGATGCGCCTTTTGAAATGGACAGAATAATAGGTTACCTGCATCCATGATAATCACCCAAACTTGCACGTTTCTTAAATAAAGTCATTATCTTCCAGTTTTCTGCCCACACTCCAATGAACCACTCGCTCTTTTTCTGGATAGCTGCTTAACTGTCTGCTGCCCGTTCAAAGCTGCTGGAAAATAACAAGCAAGGTGTCAGAAGCAAAGCTAAAATGATATAAAAAAAAAAAGGTCTAATACCTCTTTTGCCATTGTTTACATCCTCTGATGACCTCCCTGCTTGGCACCAGTTGGGAAAATGTATTCCCAAGTTAATGGCCTGTCGTATCGATTCCACTTTTTAAGTAAAACCTTTAAACCACCAAGTTGTCTGAGTCTTTCAGGTCCAGTTTATGCTAAAAATATGACAGTATCTGCACTGTGATTTGCAACATGCACATGAGCTAAGACAACCAAATAGTCATTAGACACACTTTAATTGTTCTTTACTTACAGTCACTGACGTAATACTGATTTTAGAGTTGATCCTTTTCTTGTAGAGTCATACGTGGCAGACTTTGACGGCAGAAGCTCATTGCTGTATCGGTTCAACCAGAAGTCCATGTCGACGGTCAAGGACGTGATCTCTCTGCGCTTCAAAAGCCATCAGGCCGAGGGCGTTCTACTGCATGGAGAAGGGCAGAGAGGAGATTACATCACACTAGAACTTCACAGAGGAAGACTGGACCTCTACCTCAACTTAGGTGAGCTCTGTTTTTCCAGTGTCCTTGTGATCATTGACGTGTCATTGTTAGAGATGAAGACAGAGAGTGAGTATGATCGAGGGGATATGGAGCCTTTAGAGGAGATATATTTTGGAGGATGTCTTTACGATTAAGTTATCATTTCCAGTTGTTTTTAGCAGAAAGTCTTCAAATGGCTAAACCTGAATGTATAATAAACTCACTGAATATGAAGAGTAGTGCTGTTCCAAACAAACAACTGAGCATACTGAAAGGTATGAACCAGCTTGGTTTTGTTGAGATAAGTTTGAAAACAAAAAAAAGCAGTGCCTACTTACCAATGTACTTTTTTTAACATACACAAATACAGCTTCATTACTGGAGATGTTTCTGCTCACTGTCTTCTTGGTCTTCTCGTTGTGTTTGTAAAGATGATAGCAGAGCGAGGTTCAGCAGCCATCGTGTTCCTGTCACTGTGGGCAGTCTGCTGGATGACCAGCACTGGCACTCAGTTCATATAGAGCGCTTCAACAAGCAGGTTAACCTCACAGTGGACTCCTACACACAGCGCTTCCAAACCAAAGGGGAAGGACACTCACTGGAGGTGGACTACGAGGTGAGTCCATGTGCTGATTGAATTACAGACAGTGGAGGTTAGACAGCAGTTAATGAATTTAGCTGCTGAGGATGAGATAACCCTGTCATTATTAAA
Organism: Oreochromis niloticus; assembly: GCF_001858045.2. Taxonomy (NCBI): domain Eukaryota; kingdom Metazoa; phylum Chordata; class Actinopteri; order Cichliformes; family Cichlidae; genus Oreochromis; species Oreochromis niloticus. The sequence goes on along the minus strand of NC_031987.2, from coordinate 34,547,214 downwards.
GCACTGATGAGCTGTATTAATGGTGGTAAACAGAGTCTAGTCTATGTATGTCCTGAAAGAGGCTTTATTTGAAATAATAATTTGAAAAACAGAGAGAAACAGAAATAGCAGACGGGTCATTTTTGATTTCTCAAATGAACAGCTGCCTGCCAAGAACACTGGCAGCCTCTGAAGACCTTTACACAGCATTTAACATTGTGTGACACTGCATTGTATGCTGTGGAAACATGGACATTTTGCTTTAACCCCAAAAGACCTTGAATACATTTTAGCAAAAAAAAAAAACCTAGATTCAGTCAGTAAAAGCTTCAAAACTCTGCAACCAAACTATACAACCTTGGCCTCTGGGATACGAGACAAATAGCTCCAGAAACTGTACTTCAGTCTTATTAAGATTAAAGTGTGAACAACAGCCTTATGACAGTGACCGAGAAAATATCGATGCTATTAGTGTGTTTGAAAAAAGCTCAAGTTTAGCTCTGCCAGATTTGATGGTTTAATCACAGCAGTACTAGGGGGTCTTATTATTGTAGCATATGGAGAGCTGTGCAGACTTGGTTTGGTTTGTGTATTAACAAGAGATACATCTGTGTCCCAGTACTGGGACTGGCGGACTGGAGTTGAGTGATTTTAACTTTATTTATTGTAAACCCATTCAAGTTATTGATGAACAGAAATGCAGTATGCCCCAATGCATCTCGGACAAAACCAAAAACCATACATGAGGGTGTTGGCCAGGTGGAAAACGGCTGAGACAAAACTAATCAGGAGGCTGGAGACAGAGGAGGCTGACCAGGAGGCCAGCAGCAGAGATGAAGGAACTCTTGATGGAAAAGACGTGGCCTATCCGGAGACTTGGCCAGAGACTACAGATGGCTGAAGAGATCAGACTCCTCCGGTGGCTTGGCTGGGAGCCAGAGGCGACATGGCAGGAGACGGGACTCTTATGGAGAAATGGACAGAGGCTGGCGTTGCGACGGAGACCCTCTGCTGACATGGACGGAAGCCGGCATCAGCCGCCGACACCCTCGGGTGGCTTGGATGGAGTCTGGCATCCAAGTCCATGCCAGACTGATATGTCCAGGTGACTGGACAGGACAACAGCCACAGTGAAGATAATGGAGCCACTCGGACAGGTTAATACAGTGTCTGAGGCAAGCAACTGAGCTGGAGCCCCACCTTTTGCCCAGGGCAGAATGTCGGCAACGGCATGCATGGAGGAGACTCTCTGGAAGCCAGCGGTGACAGTGATGGGACACCACGGCAGCTCCACAGGCGGCCGGCCGCCACAGCGAGGAGTTACTAGCTCAGGCTCTGGCTCAGACAGAGCAGGACTGAACACAGCAGGCTGAGTGGGACCCTGTGGCTCGGTCAGTACTGGCTTGGGACGCTCAGGGTCAGACACGGACAGATCAGGGTTGGCATGAAGAGATAAATGCTATCGAGGAATATGCAGTGAGGCAAATTCCCATGAATCCAAACATGTTCATGTGCAATTCTGCAGGTCTTAATGCTCAGTTCAGATTTTTTGATCAAATCTGATTTGTTTGTCTGTTTGTTCACACTACTAATAAAATGCGACAGCAAACGCGCTCTAGTGTGAACGCTCAAAGCGGCCCGCATGTGCAAAAGAAGACGTCACACACAACGCGCTCTGTTTAGACCCAGAGCAAACAGTATTGTTTGACTGATGACCCTTAATATAAAGACTTCAGACTTTACGTTTCCCAATTTTGCTTTAAGTTATTAAGTTATTTTGTTATTTACATATGGCCTAATAATGATCCTTATTGCTGTTTTAGAGGAGCGGTGCTTCAAAGGATAATCTGCAGATTTCTGTCAGAATCTGTTGACTTTTTCCTTTGTTACATTAACAAAGGAAAAAGTGTTCCCTAAACTGCTGTGGCAATAAGACCACGAGGGAGTCGTATACAGCATGTAATAGGTGTGATGTAGCTTTGAAGGCTGTGAGTGTTACTCTGTCACTCACTGAATACAGTATCTGCCATAGATATGAATAAATAACACACACACACACACAAACACGCACACAGATGCACACACGCACACACACACACACACATGCACACGCACACACACACGCACACACACACACGCACACACACACACGCACACACACGCACACACACACACACACACACACACGCACACACACACACACACGCACACACACACACACACGGACACACACACGCACACACACACACACGTACATATCTATTTATTTTTTGTGTTTGGTATTTTGCATATACTTTGGTTGTTGTTACGTTGGCACAATGACAATAAAAGATTCAGATTCTTAATTTAATTTCACATCATTTTTGTTAAAAACATTAATTGTTCTTCATCATGGTGGATCGGTTTCCGGTGATAAAGGTTTTTCCACTTCTGTATTTTCTTCTTTAAAGCTGAGCTTTGGAGGGATCCCGTTGCCGGGTAAGCCCGGCACCTTTCTGAGGAAGAACTTCAATGGTTGCATGGAAAACCTCTACTACAACGGGATCAATGTCATAGATCTGGCAAAGAGACGCAAGCCGCAGATACACAGCGTGGTGAGTGGCATAGATTTCCACAGTTACTGTGCTGCATGTGTTCTTAGAGAGTCTGCTGTGTATTACAGTTTTTTCTGATGGCTTAAGCAAATTTTTTGTAACTATTGGCTATTTTTGCAAAACTCTACACACAAATAAGAAAACCCTTCACCAAATCAGCAAAACATTGTAGTTTTCTTGCAAAAGCTAATAACCTTTGCTTAACTCTCCAAACCTTCGTAAAAATGGCATTTTCGTATCAAACAGTTAACACAAGTCATCACATTAATAAGCACACAATGCACCAACTACACACTGATGGTATGAATAAAAACACATCTGGCTTTTGCTTTCTCTGTGCACAAGGTAGGCTATGTCAGTTTGAGCTCATACTTTTGTCATAGATCCGTAAGCATAGAGGGATCCAAACTTCAAGTACTGGTGTTTATTCACACACATCAAAACAAACACAAGTGTTTATTTCCAAGTCCAAACAAAATAGTAATTTCACTGAGGAAAAAAAAGAAATCAGTCTACATCGTGTCGTCTCTCTGGGTCCGGTCACAAAATTTCATCTACATCACATGTAATGTCCTCTGGTCCAAGGCACCGGGGAAAATTTTTTTTTTGTATTTCCTTCTGATATCTGTACCTGAGCTGAGGTGACGCAAAAATTTCCCCGTCGTGGGATCAATAAAGTCTTATCTTATCTTATCTCTCTTAAATATCTTCATGAATGGCGTATCCAGGCCTGACATGATGCCTGGTCAATATCCCCACATGCCTCCTCCATTGCCTGTAAAAGGGCTATGCACTGATGGGGATGACGGTCATAGACCTTCCAGCGCCAGGCAGAGAAGAACTCTTCAGTTGGATTCAAGAATGGAGAGTGTGGGGGGAGGATGAGTACAGTGAAGAGTGGGTGATCTGTAAACCAGTTGCGGACCAAAGCAGCCCTATGGAAACTAACATTGTCCCATATGGTGACGTATCTGGTCTGCTCTGGTCTCTGAACAGTGAGCATGTCATGCAAGGTGTCCAGGAATGTAATAATGTTTGCAGTGTTGTATGGGCCCAGGGTTGCATGATGGGGAACAACACCATTTTGACTTATAGCTGCACACATAGTTATGTTACCACCACGTTGTCCTGGGACATTGATTATGGCACCGTGTCCAATAATGTTCCTGCCACGTCTCCTCATCTTAGTGAGGTGAAAACCAGCCTCATCCACAACAAACTGCTCATGACCCATCTGCCTCTAGCTCCATCACTCTCTGGACAAGACAAAACAAATGCAGCACAGCAGGCACAGGCACAGCACTACAGTATGCACTTCCAGGGTCATTCCATGGTTGATTACATGGTCCACTATTGTAGCTCTGATGTCATCAGTAATTCTATTTCTTACTCTTCTTGCCCTTCCTCTTCCCCCTCCTCGTCTTCCTCTTCCCCCTCCTCGTCCTCCTCTTGCTCTTCCTTGTCCTCTTCCTCTAACTTCACCTCCTTGTCCCTGTCGTCCTCTTCGTCCTACTTCTTCACCTCCACGTCCTCTTCCTCGGCCTCCTCTAATTCTCACTCTTCTCACTCTTCCTGCTCCCTCCATTGTACTCCACATGGACAGCTTACCTGTAGCTTATTTATAGTGCTTAGGCTGATTGCAAAGTGAACTAATTATCTAACACAGTTTTCACATGTGACAGTGTGCCAGACAGTTGGCAAAATAGTGTAAATAATGGCCATAAATGTGTATAGTTTTGCTAGGAGTGCGTTGATCATTTGGAAATTGAGTGTAAAGCCGTGAGTTGTGTTTACAGTTCCACAAAAAGAGTGCTGTGCAGTGGATTGTAGCTACAGTTTTGCAAAGTGTGTGTTACAAAATGGCAAACTGAGTGCAAAGCAGTGTTTGTGCTTTTAGTTTTGCAAACTCAGTGAGTGGTTTTGCTATAAGTATTAATAGTTTTAGAAATTGTGCTATAAGAATCACAGTTAGGGTTTAAGCGTTCAGAAAAAACTGTAAAAGCTCACAAAAGTGAAAAATCCTCACAGCACAGATGATCTCTATTATGGATTGAAAATGATGTAATGATATTTATAAAGGTAGGAAAAAATGCAGGAAGAGTACATCTGTAGGCGGGCAAAAGAAAGTGGGCGAGTGGAGAGAGTGAAACTGTAAAGGTCTAATTTGGTAATCATATATTGCAGTACAGTAATTCTATAGTCAGGTTTAGCAGGAGTGTGAGGCAACAGCCTGGAGCGGTATCTCCGTCAGGACTGAAGGACAACTTTATGAAAACTATCACATGTAAATAATCGTGGATTGATTGCACATTTCTGTATAAACTGGATGAAGTTTAGAGCATGTCCTCTGGGGGGAGAGATTTCAGTGGATATGTAGGTGAAGGGAACAGAGGTGATTAAGGAAGTGTTGGGTAGGTCTGGTGTTAAAGAGAGAAATGCATAAGGCCAAATGGCTGTGGTGAAGATAGGGTAACAAATAAGACTGGAGAAAGGTGCACACAGGTGGACCACATCTAATACTGATGGTGCAATCTGAAAAAGATGGTAGACTGGAAGGTGGGGTCATTGGAGAATGTAGCGAAGTGGCATCAGGTATTCTGTGGGAAGTAAGGATTACATTTGACAAAGGCAGAGTGTAAGGAGGGAAGAGGTCCAGATGACTGGGAAAGTACATCTGAAGGAAACTGGTGAATCTGGTGTGAGGTATTAGTGTTTGGAGTGAGGAATGGAGATGTGATTTTCAAGAACAAGGCTGATGAGCAGAGATACAGTAACTGCAGAGGGATAATATGGATGAGACCATGAAGCTAGTTGTTGAAGCTAGGCTAAGATGAGCGGTGGCGATCCCTGAGCAGCCATTAGGCTTCATGGTAAATGGTAAATGGCCTGCATTTGTATAGCGCTTTACTCAGTCCCTAAGGACCCCAAAGCGCTTTACACTACATTCAGTCAATTCACCCATTCACGCACACATTCACACACTGGCAATGGCAAGCTACGCTGTAGCCACAGCTGCCCTGGGGCGCACTGACAGAGGCGAGGCTGCCGGACACTGGCGCCACCGGGCCCTCTGACCACCACCAGTAGGCTTCATGCTGATAAAGAGCACTCCACACACACTGTGAGGATCACATTCCTTTCTGTCACACAGCCTTTATCTGCTCGTCCAACCACTTTGATAGAGGGAGACTCCATTCTGAGGAACATTTGCTTCTTCAGCGCACGTCACGCACGGTTTCATGGGAACCATAGTCCCTGTGATCCTGGATAAGCTCTGCTCCACTGTCTCCTTTCAAAACAGGTGCTAGTCCACGTGGGCTCAAGTGATACAGCTCGTCATGGTTGTGAGACCTATGCTATGCTGTATGATTTGGAGACATAGCAGAGGTGAAGGTGTCAGGGTTGAAGTTTTCACTGAGAGTGACCAGAATGAACCAGATTAGAAATGATTACAGGGGGACCGCTCAGGCTGAGATGGACATTGACAGAGGAGGGATAGTGGAGATGTTGAAGCTGCCAGGCAGGAGTTACAGGGTGTGATAAAGGCAGATGATCCTCAGTGATCCTGATGCTGAAAGAAGAAGGCTTTATGTTTATACGCTGCTAAACAAATCAGAGGAACACTTTGAACACACATCAGATGTTGGTTGGAAATAAAATCTTTTTGGATATCTACACTGGCATGGACTGGGTAATGTGTGAGGAATGAATGGATACCATTTAATAAATACCAAAATGATCATCCTGCACAGGGCTAAATTCAAAGTTACCCTGAAAGTCACATTAAAAATGATGCAGCAGGCTGTTACGTTTTGCCAAAAATGTCCTGCCACCAACTCAGAAATGGTACTCAGAAGTTTGTATGACCTCCACATGCTTCTGCTTGACAATGTCACGGCATGTTCCCATTGAGATGCCAGATGTTGTCCTGGGAGATCTCCCCTCCCACATCTGGACCAGGGTAGCACTGAGCTCCTAGACAGTCTAAAGTGCAGATAGACCAGCACATATCGTCCCAGACGTGTTCTACTGTATTTATGCCAGGTGAGTGTAAGGGTCAGTCAGTGGTATCAGTTCCTTCATCCTCCAGGAACTGCCACATGACAATGGGACCAAAGATTTCGCCCTAAAGGCAGTCAGGGTGCTTTTGCCTTGACTGTAGAGGTCTGTGCATCCCTCCATGGATGTGCCTTCACAGACCATCAGTGACCCACCAAACTGGTCACGCTGAATGGGAAAATCATCTGGGAAAAGCCCAACACTCCAGTGGCAGATCTGCCAATTCTGGTGTTCAATGGAACAAAGTAAAGAGCGCACAGACTTCCCCTCCTACTTTGTATGAAGAGGTTCAAAGTAAGTACAAAGAAAATAATTTTGATACTGTGAGAAAAACTGCAGTTCTACTTTGACACGGTGAGACATGTAATGTGGAAGAAACAATTTTTTTTTTCTCGTGTTGTTGTTTTTACAAGACATGCGAACAGGAGGTCCACGAATAAAAGAGAAATGAGTACAACCTTATGTATTTTCTATTGCCAATAAACATATTTGACAGAGGAATTTGAGTTTAGTGTGAATATGTGTGAATAAACACGAAGCCAAGCGATGGTGCTGTTGGAAAAGGCAGGCGCTCACTTGCGTCGTTTCCCAGTTTTCTCTCTGCTGATTTGTGAGATATTTGATTAGTCATATTTAAGCGAGTCTTGTCAGACACTGAGGAACAAGTGACAATCGTTACATCCATTGTGATTAAGCCCAAGTGCTGTTTGAGAGTCACCACCTACACCAATCACCAAGCCAGGTCTCATCTGAGACACCCCTGCCTTAACGTCTGACTGCTGCATTAAAAGGTCTTTACTGACAACAGAAGCAGAGGTGGAAAGAGGCTGGCATGATGGAAGCTGTAATGGAATTTCAATGGGACAATCTCCCCGAGGTTGATAGGAGGGAATCATATTGAAAGTCAAAGAGCTGTGATTGCTCCATGCTGCCCTGCAGGCAGCAGGACTGATAGGACTCTGACCTCAGCACACACCACTGTCTGTGTTTGCACTTATCCAGCTCTGCCATATTCCTTTACTTAATTCCATGGATGGTTTTATCAGTTTAAACTTGTGTGCTCATCTTGGATCGAGACCTTAATGTTTGTCTTTGTAACAAAGACAGAAACAGAGAAACAGTCATGTATAATCTATTCTACATAAATGTACGTGTGTGTGTGTGTGTGTGTGTGTGTGTGCGTGTGTGTGCGTGTGTGCGCGTGTGTGTGTGTGTGTGTGTGTGTGTGTGTGTGTGCGCGTGTGTGTGTGTGCGTGTGTGTGCGTGTGTGTGTGTGCGTGTGTGTGTGTGCGCGTGTGTGTGTGTGCGCGTGTGTGCGCGTGTGTGTGCGTGTGTGCGTGTGTGTGCGTGTGTGTGTGTGTGTGTGCGTGTGTGTGTGTGTGTGCGCGTGTGTGTGTGTGCGCGTGTGTGTGCGTGTGTGTGTGTGCGCGTGTGTGTGCGTGTGTGTGTGTGTGCGTGTGTGTGCGTGTGTGCGCGCGCGTGTGTGTGTGCGTGTGCGTGTGTGTGTGTGTGCGTGTGTGCATGCGTGTGTGTGTGTGCGTGTGCGTGTGTGTGTGCGTGTGTGTGTGTGTGCGTGTGTGCGTGTGTGTGCGTGCGTGTGCGTGTGTGTCCACATGTACATTTACACCACTGACCCTATTTTCAGCTGCAATAAGAGGAGACAGTGTATTAAAAATATATGTCCATTTTGCTGATTGTCTCCATGGATGGTCTGATGGTGTGTCGCTGTGTATTATGGGATGGAATAGTCTTTCAATTCTTTCCTCCCATAAAGAATGGTCCCAGTGTTTCCTCTCATAAAGGAGGTAATAAAGAACGCACTGAAACACATTTCTGTGGCATACAGAGAATTCAACCAGTTTCCAGTTCCTCTTCCTTTAATGACACGCTTTAATGGAGACTTCTGATTGGCTGTCCCCAGCCAATATAATGTTTTTAACAGCAGCTGGGTGGGGCAGGGTTGAATGAGGCCAATATTAGAGTCATCTCTTAGCAGCCAATAGGAGCCAGTAGAATAAACAACTGCTTGAAGCTTTAGCCTCCCAGACATGACTTGGATATTTGCTGACCCCATATTTAATATTTGAGATGCACTTCATGCAGAAATACTGGCAGCTATTCACCCATACTGTGAAGATAAGAGAGCCTGCTTTTTAAATGGATCATTTAATGACCATCCCTGTGGTATGAGAGTGTCCACCACTGTAACACTGTAATACTACGTATATTGCAGAAAACAGGAAAACAGTGAAAAACAAAGTAAATCCATTATGAAGAAACGCTGACATTCAGTTTTCTCTCTCAGTGTGAGGTTATTTGATTAAATTTTCATTTGACACACTGCAAAATGTGTCGGCTCTTTTACAGCGTTACTATAAATTTATATTCTGTTCCAAGTACTACAAATTGGTACTGATGAATAATTTGCTGTTGATGCCAAATAATTCAGTTTAATGAATATTGTGGTTGACACTAGAATAAGGTTCTGGTGTCAGTTCGCTTACCATTTGTTCCCTGTTTGTGCATACCAACATGACATTTATTTCCCATGACACCTAACATATTGTGCAAGATGCATGTAAATCTGCATCCTCGGCTTTTTTGTCCTCTAGGGCAATGTGACCTTCTCGTGTTCGCAGCCCCAGCTGGTGGCTTGCACCTTTGTGAGCTCCAGCAGCAGCTTCCTGTCGCTCCCATCAGCATCGCCTGGTGCGGGGGGTTTCTCCATTCGCTTCCAGTTCAGGACGTGGAACCCGGAGGGGTTACTGCTCTCCGTCCAACTCAACCCAGATCCACAGAAACTGAGGCTGCAGATCAGCAACAGCTGGCTACGCCTGACCCTCCACAGCTCGGGACGACAGAAATCAGAGGTCTCAGCTGGTGAGTCCACACAACAGACTAATGTGTCCCTGATTCTACTGTGCACTCCTGATAGTGAATACATAATAGCAACTCAAGAAACATGAAATATAGTTACAGAAATGATCCTCATGCAATGATCAGGAGCCAAAGTCCAAGCAGGAGAAACTACAGGACACCAGGAGAGGCCCTGTGGGTCATTTTTGTTCGAGCAATGCAGAAACCTGTAGAGATGAAAAATGAAGCTAACGTTCACAGCTCTGGACCTGTGCACACTCACCCTGTTTTAATACACGTAATACTACCTGGAGGATGGAACAGCTCATGTTTTTAAAGTACACTTTTAGTATTTGATTAACCCTAGAACACTATCGCCGGGTGATTTACACCCGAGCAAATACATTTACATGATTTCTCTCTCCTGCAGCTGTTTGCGTGTCGAGGAGCCTGTGCCTTCACCAGGGAAGTCTCAAATGTCCCAGGAATGGGTGGACCAAAGACCAGCTTTCCAGAGTCATTATTTTGTTTTAGGAGGGGTTTTTTTTTCATTTTGTTAGACACGGCACAGTTGAAAGTAAAAGGAGACCACTCTAATTTGTCATGTGTTGTCATATTTTGATATATTTGATTACTTTTTATTGGTTATATTATATCGGGTAAAAATCACCCGGCATTAGTGATTGTGTTACTATTTATAGCGATAGTGTTCTAGGGTTAACCTGTTAATTAGAAAATATGTATGTGTGTGTTTCACTGAGTTTTAGTCATTTTTCTTTACAGTGTGTGGTTGTAGCAGTGTGACACATTTGATTGATTTAATGTTGTTTTATTCTATTTGAGTCTACTAAGAAGTTACTACTAGCTTAGCAGAAGGACTAGATGAATTAGTTTAGCATGAACACAGACTGACACAGGGTTAGGTCAGTTTCAGCTTTTGAATCACATTTCTATTGACAGCATCATCGGAGAACACCAGCCTCAAAAAAGCCTGTTTGCACTGCTGAGTCCTCCAAGGTGCTTGTTTTGTGCTCAGCAACCAATTTAATCTCTTACTTGTATCACCTTCATCCTCAAGAAAGTCGAAAATATAATTTTTGGGGGGAGGGTTACTTGAGGGAAAATATCATCTAATTATCTGTATAGGATTCCTTAGCAAAAATAACAGAGATAAGTAAGATTGCTTGGGGGAAGTCAGGCTCTCAGCAGTTGGATGGCTGCAGGGAAATATAGATGGAGAAGAAAACCACAGCTCAGGGACTGTATTCCCTTTTATATAATTTGCCTCATGGTGCATTAAATTAAACATCTGCGCAAGGACATATCAGCCTTAGAGCTGCAGCCTATGAAGCCCATGACCTCGAGTCCTGCAGTCATGCAGAAACAATACATTTACCATAGTTAAAGGAAGGGATCTGTTTATTGTTCGTGTTATCAGAATCCCTCGTCTTTCTCGTCGATTTTTGGAGGTCAAATTGAAATTATATATAGCATATCATAGCATCTATAAGCAGCAAACAACATTATTATATTAAACGCAGTGCGAGACAATCCCCAGGTCCTCATCTCTGATGTGTGGAAACCCATCCTGTGGGAACATGCTGCACCAAGCACAGATGCAGGGTGGAGGACATTCCTCATATGGAGATGATGTGTGATGCTCTGTTAGCTGAACACCTTCTCTATGATGCCGGGACCAAAGAGACACGCAGAGAAAACTGGACTCCCCGGTGTGTAAACATGAGCGCAGCGTGCTGAGTGAGCGTCGGTTACAGCGATCGTCGGAAGCTTAAGAAATAAATCATAAACATGGAAACAGTTTTTTGTCAAACTGCAGGTTTTAATTAAAGTCAGCTACAGATTCTCACCTTTCTCACCACTTTGCTGGAACAGTGTAACAATGTCGGACACCAAGCAGCATCACTCTCAGTGTAATCATTAAACTCCAGACTTTCATTTTTCTCCAAAGTTGAACTTTTCCCTTCAGTTTCATTAGCACTGTCACATCACTGTTTCACACTGCTTCCTTGTTCAGCTGGATGATAGAAGAGCATTGGCAGGATGAAAATGGGCCCTGATTGAAAACGTGGGAGCTACGTGCACTGGGACCTTGATGTGAAAAGAATTTCGTTAAGAAGTGATCTCCATCACACTCTAGTCAGGAGACACACAACATGTGATGTTACATGAACACACAGATTGGTGTGGACACGGGGCTGCCACTGACACTTTGGAGCAGTGATTCAGTTCAATTCAGTTTTATTTACACAGCGCCAAATCACAACAACAGTCTCCTCAAGGCGCTTTATATTGTAAGGTCGACCCTACAATAATAGATACAGAGAAAAACCCAACAATCATATGACCCCCTATGAGCAAGCACTTTGGCGACAGTGGGAAGGAAAAACTCCCTTTTAACAGGAAGAAACCTCCGACAGAACCAGGCTCAGGGAGGGGCGGGGCCATCTGCTGTGATTGGTTGGGGTGAGAGAAGGAAGACAGGATAAAGACATGCTGTGGAAGAGAGACAGAGATTAATAACAGATATGATTCGATGCAGAGAGGTCTATTAACACATAGTGAGTGAGAAAGGTGACTGGAAAGGAAACACCCAATGCATCATGGGAATCCCCGGCAGCCTACGTCTATTGCAGCATAACTAAGGGAGGATTCAGGGTCACCTGGTCCAGCCCTAACTATATGCTTTAGCAAAAAGGAAAGTTTGAAGCCTAATCTTGAAAGTAGAGATAGTGTCTGTCTCCTGAATCCAAACTGGAAGCTGGTTCCACAGAAGAGGGGCCTGAAAACTGAAGGCTCTGCCTCCAAATCACATCCAAATATATTTTTTAGAGGCAGGACTGAGGATAAGAGTTGACCTGTTTTTACAATTTAAACAAATGCATGCATCAATGCGATCTGCTGTTCCTACCCAGCGTATCAGGTCATTGTTGTGGAAGTCCTCAGAGTCATTTAGTTGTTCAGAGTCTTGTCCTGCTGTCAGACTCCAGCTCCTCCATCTTGGACTGATTATGATCCTTATTCTGCTGAGGAGATGCTGTGAGCCGCCACGGTGGCTCTGACTAGAACACTGGTGCTGTAGCACTCGAACACAATCAGCCCCGGGTTGGATGTGAAAACGATAAGAGCGTTGTGAGGATATCAGCTGACATGAAACACAAACACAAGCTGCCTCGACCTGAATGTTTAAAGGAGGCTCAACTCTGAGCTCACAGGGAGCATTAGCTGTACATACAGGGACTCTTTGGCCATGTTTAGTGTGAGTCTTCGCCACTCTAACACTTTAAAAGATGAGCAGCAGCCACACAAACTGACTAGCCAGCAACGAGACAGCAAACACATGGCGAGATTTATATATCTGACCTGAAAGGAGGGAAGGAAACTCAGATTAATGTTGTCTGTTGTTGTGAACGGAGAGAAGGAAACAAAACTGCCCGCAGCCCTCAGGCTCTTCTGGGATGCAGGGATCTGCTGCAAGTCACAGGCACTGTTGGACTAACTGAGTGTGAGTGGAACAGAGGCGTGGGTCAGTCAGTCCTCCTGAAGCCTCCAGCTTTGTGATGATCTGTCACAGCCACTTTTATTTTGGTGAAGCGCTTGGTGGCTTACAGGTTAAAGGTTTGGGTTAGGCAGTGTAGGCAGCAGTCGCTGTAGTAACCTTCTCAGTCATCATCAACAGACTCAGCAACAAGGGAACAAAGAATCTGACTGACACATATCAGAAGATATTCCAGATGTTGGTCTGCAGAGTCGTACTAACATTTTTCAGCTAATCAGAGTAGAGTGTGTATGCTCATATGTCTGCAAACAGCCTTCTAACTGTAGGTGATAAACTGTAACAAAGATGCTGGTGTCATCTTTAAGTGAAGAATGGAGAAGGATCGACTGCGGTACAGTGCTTACTTCACATTAGTGGAGGTAATGCACCCACGTTATTTGTTGACAATAATAAAGAACCAGGAAGAAGCTGACGTTAGTAATTTCTCCACATTTCCATATTCACTTCATCTAAATGATAAAATATGCGCTGAGTGACACGGCGGAGGAGGCAGACTTTTTGTTTGGAGGCTCAGAGTGATGGAAGAGGCTGGAAGCTCTGCAGCTCCCGTGGTGTCCGTGAAAACAAGCGTGTGTGTGCACAGGAAATTTACTGGCAGCTCTCAAAAGTCTATTTTTAACTAAAGTAAAATAAATAAATATTGTTGTCATTTAAACTTCCAAACTGAACCGTTCTTCATCAGGCAGGAGAGTCAGCGATGGACTGTGGCACTCTGTGAGCCTCGACGCCAGGAACCTACAGATCACTCTGACTGTGGATAATGAGCCCTCCTCCACTATTGAACTTTGGGAACAAGTGCAATCAAGAGGCAGCTTTTACTTTGGAGGTTAGTGGATTTACACACCATGCTTCCAATATTAACATAGCTTAAGGCGTTCTCCTTTACACTCTAACCGAATGTTTCTTGGGAATAAAAGCTAAAGGTTGTACCATGTGTTATTTCCATCCAGGCTGTCCTGCGACTGCTCCAGACTGCCAGGGCTTTGCTCCAGCCTTCCAGGGTTGCATGCAGCTCATATTCATCAACAGCCAGCTGATGAATCTCAGTCATGTACAGCAAGGACTGCTGGGGAATTATAACGAGCTTCAGTTTGACACGTGCAATATAAAAGACAGGTAAAGTAGCCTGAATGTGTTTGAATAAGAGCATGGCTCAGACGTATAGCTGCTAAAAGCATGCACACACGTGATTGTTGAATGTCAAACATTATCCAAGATGGCACCACAGACTCATCCATGCCCACGCTGTTAATTTGTGGATGACAGCGTGCTGCCTGCAGCACAGCCTGAATGTCACTGACATCTTGTCCTATAGAGACAAACTGACAGGATCGTCCAATTAAAGTGCAACAGAAAACTTGCGAGTAGCTTCTCTGGCAGAGGACTATGCTAACAAGCTGCCTCCCTACTGTCCTGTGTGCCGTGCTCTCCCTCATTACCCTGCACAGCTGTGGGTCCTGTGAGCACCTTCATGTGGATCATGTACAGGATTGAAGTAAACATGCAAACTGCTTTTTTCTTCAGTTTCACATGTCTGCTGTCTAAGCCAGCGTTTGCAAACACAGGAGTGACGGGAGTCTCCCGTGTCAGTAAGGCGAACGGCGCGCTGTAAGAAGTGACCGAATGAAGGAAGGAGATGCAGCAGGCACCTCCAGGAGCATGCTTTTGGTGATCTTCCATGTAATTTCATTTATTGTAGGGCGTCGGTCAAGAAGCAAACTGACAGGTCAGCGTGTGACGCGTCATTGGTCTGCTAGTAGGATTACACAAACACCGTCAGGCTGTATTTGATGAAACATGGCTGAAACCTTGGTGCAGATACTGCAGTGGTGTACAAGTTCACCCAAATGAGTTCAGCCATCCTCTGTTTTCTTTAAGCGAGCTGTTCTAAGCAGCCATTTCTACTGCTTAGCTGGGCACAGGGACAGCAGTCTCAGCCTAGTCCAAACATCCCTCTCCCAGCCACCTCCTCTGGCTCTTCTGTTTGGACACTGAATTGGAGATGTTCTCAAATGAGCTGGAAAACATTTCCTTCATGTTCTGGGCCTCCTCTTGGATGGACGAATTACTCAGCTTAGATGCATCCAGGAGGCATCCTCACAGGAAGCCTGAACCATCACTGAGGGAACAGCAGCTCTACTCTGAATCACTCAGATCCTCATTCAGCCTCTGCTGTCACTTTATTATAGAGGCCAACCATTGGTACATCTCTAAAGCTGAGCCAGGACACCCTTTAGTTTTTGGTTGGAACCTGTTCTTATTCAAATGATGACACATACAGCAGTACCACTGGTTACATTGTGCCATGTGGGCCAGAGGGCTGCACTGTGTACAGTCACTGTTATCATCCAGTGCACACACTTCACAGCATGCCAGCCTGTACTCCCGCCTTTATGCTTGAACTCTAATTTAGGCTCCAGCAGCTCCTTGGGGAAACTCCTTCATCTTCATCTACATGCTGACTGTGTTTGTCTTTCCTTTGGTGTTGGGTTGGTTACATATTTTACACTGAATAACCATTTACTTCCTGAAAAAGATGAATTTATCAGGCTTATGTTTATTATTATTATAAAATTAAAAAACCCCAAATGTCATGAACCTGCATCTCTAAGGACAATCAGGATCTGTGTCTTTGTATAGTGAACCTTACCGTCCTGATGGGTTTATGGTGTCAGTCACTCGTTTCAAGTCCTTTTATGATTCTCGTTTGTCCTGGAAATCTCTTGGAGAGATGGCTCCTTGGAATCAAAACTGATAAACGAAAGTGGATAAAGCGTGCTGTGCTTCAGGGCTAGCTTACGCCATCGAGTTGCTATGATACGAGAGTGGGATGCCTCGGGGTTTCTTAGTGAGATCCACCTTCACCCGTGACATCTGATTTCTCACCAGTATGATGAGAGCTTGGTCCTGGGACATATTTACTGGGTGAATGAGATCAAATGGAAAATTAACTGGTAATAAAAATCATTTGAAAACATGAGGGAGGTGAACATATGAACACCTTCCTCTTTTCTGTTCTGAGCCTTAAGCTGTCGTGAGATTTAAACTTTTCTTTGACGATACGAGGAAATGAACTCCATCAGACTGAATCTTCTTTGCTTTCGCTCTAATTACACTTTGTGACTCACTTTATTGTTCGTGTGCACCTGGGTGTGCCAGCTGCTGTCATTTCTTGACCTGTAAGGTCAACCGTGCACACAACATCAGAAAATAGCCAGACGGTAATTAAACCGATGGCTGCAACCTTATCCGTGTTGCGGCCGGCCCGTGCCGCTGCAGTTAATAGGTGAGAGATAAAAGTGCATGAAATTATAGATGCATGCTTGAAAGGCTGGCAATTATGTGAAACTGAAGGAGGCTCGAGGACGGGACTATTAATCAGAAGAGTGCAGTTTAAAATTTTCCCTGAAACACGTTTTGTGGTGAAATCCTATTAACGGGCATTCTTGTCTGAAGGTGACAGAGATGCATTTATTTTTAGAGAAACGCTGCCACGGCTCCACTTTTTCAAATTCAGACAAGGGCACAGTGTGAGAAAGCGTCAGTTCACACTTGTTTTTATTTTTACTTTGCACAACATGAATCAACAGCAAATGAGTCTTTTGGGGGACTTCAAAGCTGGTGTTCATGACAGCACAGGAGCGAATAAAGGGGAACGTGAGCACGGCTCTTTCTTACCTGCTGGATAAAAGATCGGCTTTGTAAACACCAACAAAACAACTGGTTCTGTTAGTCGCTAATGCAGATGCCTGGAAGCCGCCTATTTATGTGGGTTTGTTTGTTTTCCTTCTTTGTGGTCGGAAGTAAAGTGTTATCATCCTGAGCAGCTCCTAAAGCCTCAGTTGTTCTGAAAGCTTGAAAGAACTCGGCACATTAGGAGGTAACTACAGATTTTTCAATTAGTCAGCGGACGGGAAAGTTAATTAGCAAACATTTTGATAATCAATTAATTACAAGCAGTCAAAAGACAGAAAATCTCTGCCTGCAGCTTTTTCAATGAGATAACTTTTGTTCTGTGTTGTTTCTGACATGATGGCATGTTGCATGTCCTTCACTTTGAAATCGCTGCTTACAGTCTGAAGAGAAATGAGCTGATCAATCATAGATATATGCATCAATATACCCCTTTGGTAGCAGTGACAGAGGGCTGATCTGCTCAGCTCAGCTCTGTGTGAGCATTTGAGCTAACATAGCATGGCAGACGCTAACAGCAGCAGCATTTTTTCTTTGCCTGTGAACCTGTGAAGTCAGTGTCATTACTGAAAAGACTGTCAGGTCTGTGACAAACCTCTCCTTGTATGTGTGTATATACACATAAAGCTGTGCCTCACTGAACAGAGAATGACAGACTGTCCATAGATGTCGAAGGAGACTGAAAGGAAGAAGAGAAGGAGGGGGGGGGCATGAAAATGAGAACAGCAGCTATTGATGAAGGGGGCATATATAGCCTGAGGCTGGAAGGGGTGTGAATGAGGTCCCGCTCCTGAGATTCAGATAATATCGCCACTTAAATGTTTGCTCATGTAAAAATAGCATAACATACTAAATCATTATTTATTATTAGTAGAAATAAATTAACAGAGTAGAGTTTTTAATTTTCTGAGGTGGGTTCACCGTTCGTTCATGTGCATAGTCTGAAGTTAAGCACACGCTAATGAGTCACCAGATTGTGAAACGTTGGTGCTGTTGGTGAACGAGCCCAATGTGTGCACATTATGACTTATTATCGACAGAGTCAACCCAACAACATACAGTCAAGTATACAGTGTGACGAAATATCGTCGTGCTGGATCAAAGGTTCAAACTGTGAAAATAAAGTGAAGAAATTCAAATGTCCATATATACAGGTTCAATCACTAAGTAAATGAGTGGATTCCTAAACTGTGCTTTCCTTTGCAGATGCCTTCCTAACCTGTGTGAACACGGAGCGCGCTGTTCTCAGATGTGGAGCTCTTTCTCCTGTGACTGCTCAGGGACGGGTTATGCTGGAGCGACATGTCACAACTGTGAGCACTTTGTCTCACTTTCATTTCTTCACCTCCTCTCAAAGCCGCCATTACACCCGCTGCACCGCCCCATTTATTCCCGGTCTGCCGAGTTGTGTCATTCGATTCGGCACACATCCACCAGCCTCGCTCATACCTTTCTTCACCTGTGCAGAGCAAAAAAAGCTGTCCTGCTTCAACCTGACAAGACCTTTACAACCGATGCTGCTATTCTCGCTTTCAAAATTCTGAGAATCTTTTTTCGTTACACCCTAAATAGTGTTAGACTGGCTGACTTTAGACTGACTCTGCATGTAGGAGTTTTTCCTTACGGCTGTCATTTTATGACATCGCCTTGATATTTGCTGTGGAGACGGCTGTTGGAAAGTATGTGTGAAATTCCCCTGCCCCAGAATACTGATATCTTGTTTATATGCAGCCAAACACAGTCGTGTTTGGCTGATGGAGGGAACATGGCAGATAAGATCATCTGCTGAATTAAAAATAGGGCCTTTCATCAACTTCCCCGTAAACACGTGAAATCAACTTTTCTGTCTGGACTCAAAACCTGAAACCTGACAGAGTCTGAAAACACTCAGCAGATTCAATGTGATTCAAAAATGTCTGGCTTCATCTGTGGAGTTTGCACACACACACACACACACACACACACACACACACACACACACACACACACACACACACACACACACACACTTCTCTTGCTGAGTTCAAACTGCATGACTGTGACAAAAAGCTCTCATTTTGCCCTCTGGGTGGTTTTAGAAAACAGTCCACTGGACAACACCTTACCATCCTGGTTATGCTGGCTGGCACTAGCATCATAACTGAGACTTGTTGGCTTTGACAGTTTCAGTGGCTGGAAACATTCATTAGTAAACTTGAGACTTAATTTTTAGCTCATGTGGCCAAAGGACTGATGAGGTATTTGTCATCTTTCCTTCCAAAATCCACAGAATCACTGATCCTCCTGCAGTGTTTGTGTGTGTCTGAGTCTTTGCCCAAAGTGTTCCCCAGGTCAGTTTCAATCAGACTGTGTAGCTGTGAACTGAGTTTTGTTTGTGCATCTATAGATGAGAATTTGTGTCTTTCTAAAAGCTAATTACAGAGTTTTTTGCAGCTTATGTATGAATTCTGGTTGTGCTTACTGACCTCGAACCGATTTTATGTGGTACACGGCGCTCAAAAATCTGTCAAAAATGTTTTAGTACGACTTTGGTAAGCTACGAAGCCGCACCGCTTGATGGATTGTTGGAGCATTACGGCTGCGTCCTCTAAATTTGTGACACGCCATTTCCTCTCCAGCTTACGAGTTATCTGCTTTAGGCTACGTGTTTGAGAATTATACCACGGAGTCAGGTACTTCGGATTTGAGGCCTTAGTTTTCACAGGAGCTACAGTATCCAGAGTCGTACGTAGTGAGGAGGTAAAATTATTAACAAGATAATCGACCTCTGTTGGAGTAGCGTTCAGATAGCTGCTCTGCTCTATGTTGGTACAGGGCATTGAAGATGATAACAGTGGGTGGATTATATTCTTAAACTTAGTTACAGCACTTTCAGAAAGACATCTACTTTGATAAAGTCTACTCTCCACTGCTGTGTAATCAATTATTGTAAATGTAAATGTTATCAGGAAATGATCAGACAGCAGAGGGTTTTCAGGAAACACTGTTAAATGTTCAGTTTCTATGCCATATGTTAAAACAGGATCTAGAGTGTGATTAAAGTGGTGGGTGGGTTCTTTTACAGTTTGAGAGAAGCCAATTGAGTCTAATAACAGATTAAATGCCATGTTGAGGCTGTCATTTTTAGCATCTACATGGATGTTAAAATCACCCACAATAATTATTTTATCTGAGCTGAGCACTAAATCAGATAAAAAGTCTGAGAAATCAGAGAGAAACTCTGTGTAAGGCCCAGGTGGACGATAGATGATAACAAGTAAGACTGGTTTCTGAGTTTTACAGCTGGGGTGGACGAGGCTAAGCATCAGGCTTTCAAATGAATTAAAAGTCTGTCTGGGTCTTTCGTTAATTAATAGACTGGTGTGAAAAATTGCTGCCACACCGCCCCCTCGGCCTGTGCTTCGGGATTTCTGGTAGTTAGAATGACTCGGGGGTGTTGATTCATTTAAACTAACATAATCATCCTGCTGCAACCAGGTTTCTGTAAGGCAGAGTAAATCGATTTGTTGATCAATTATTAAGTCATGTACTAACAGAGACTTGGAGGAGAGAGACCTAATATTTAATAATCCACATTTCACTGTTTTACTCTTTGGTTCAGATGTGGATACTGTATTGTTCTTTCTTTGTGATTTTTTATGTTTAAGTTGTTTATTGCTGGTTTTTAGTTTGTTTTTTGTCTGTTTGGGAGCTGACACAGTCTCTATGGAGATGGGTTTTTGGGGGGGTAGCAGGAGGAGAGAAGCTGCAGAGAGGCGTGTAAGACTGCAACTCTGCTTCCTGGTCCCAACTCTGGATAGTCATATGCTGAGTCATATGCTAATATGACAACTCTGCTGTCATATTAGTCTTTCACACAGCACCGTTTCAGCTCATCTGGGCTCTTGAAAGCAGATCCTGTTGTATCTAGAGAAGCTCACAAAGGACTGTGCTGTCATGTAGTGTTAATTGTTCTCCTTGAGTTTTTTTTCTTTTCTGTATTTGAATGCTTTGTGATGTCTCTGCCGTTTATCTCAGTTTGTTACGTCAACTTCTATTTTTGAAAAACATGGCGTACAAATAGGCTGACTTAACTTAATTATTTTCATCAAATAACAGAAGTTATTATCAAGCCAGCAGCAGACAGTAACGTTTGTTTGCTGTCGTTGTCCTTTCATCCCATTAAAATGACAGTCACTGCCACAAACAAAGGCCTCTGTTAGTCTGTATCTTTGTGAAGGCCTGTTGTTTAAGATGTTCCTCGATGTGAATCGGTTTGTGTGGAGGACATTGGTTCAGGATGTTGGTGCCATAATTAGCATAAAGAAAAAAACCCAAAACCAAAGCATGGGCGTACTTTACTTCTATAATACAGCACAGAGTTCATACATTTAGATAGGTTTTGTGTATTCATGACTCATCCAATCGAGAGCCGTCAGAGCGTGGGCTGATTCTTGGACGAATGACTGATTTCTGTCCCACTCTGCATCTTGCAGCCATTTACGAGTCTTCCTGTGAGGCCTACAAGCTGAGTGGCAGCTCATCGGGCTTCTACTTCATTGATCCAGATGGGAGTGGTCCTTTGGGGCCCACACAGGTATACTGCAACATGACAGGTGAGATCATTGTAGACCTCGTGTTGTCACCTTTTACTCCATTCAACATCACCCGAGAACACGGAGAAAGCTCAGAGTAAAGAGTGCACTGGCTTACAGATTAGCCTGCATTGATCCAGAGCCCAGCAGCAGTCTAGGTGACCTCCTGAGGGTTTTTAAATGCATGTTCAGTGTGTGTTAAACACAGATTTAATCTTTCATTTGTTTCCAATCTTTTGGTTCTTTATGTATATGCAGCACGCTGCCTTTTGTTGCCTTGATCTTTAATTAAAGGGAAAAGTTTTCATGGTGTCTTCATCGAATAATGCTTCAATTAAAAGGTCATTTTGTCCACTCTAGTACGGCTGAGAGCAGAAATGTGGGATTTGTTGCTTCTCAAATCAAAAAGATTACAACTTGGCACCGGGTTAGTTCAGTCGGATGAGCGGGCGACCGGCTGGGGTCGAGTCCGACCCGTGGCCGCATGTCTGCCCCTCTCGCTTCCCTGTATCCGTCCAATAAAGCCAGTTAAAAAAAATATTAAAAAAAGATTACAACTTGACAGGCTTAGAGATCTTAAGCCCCCTCCCCGTGGCCTCCAGAGGCTCGGGGTCATTAACGTCAACAAGGGTTAATCCCCTCGGGAGCATTAGTGTGCACAGTGCATTTCATGACAGGGTCGCAGTAATTCTGGATGTTTTGGATGCAGGGCGAGTAATGGTGCCGCGAAAACATTTAAACTGTTAAGTCGTTTGAAGGAATGCATAAATCTGCGCATTTCTTGGGTAAAAGTTTTGGTTTTGACCTGATCCCAGCTCAAAGTCACGTCTGCACCACTCGCCGTGCTGCAAACAGGAATATCCACATTCATTTTCACAGAAATTTGCCCATTGATTTCTGAAATCCTGGCAGTTATCTGTTGCTCGTGGAGAAACAAGGAAAGTGACGTCAAGGCAGAGGAGTCGATAACTCGATAATTACAAATGTGGCTGTTGGCAGCACAGATATCGACAGTGATCGCGTGGCACCAGGTTGCATTTGGGAGAGGGTTAGTGTTAGTGTTTGGGAGCTGTGGGAGCAGACTGATGTCACCAGTGTGGGTGTTTTGATTTGGGAGACATCGCCCAGCAGACAAGCCAGAAAGAGCTTTTGATGGCACAAACACAATATGCTCTGTGTCACCTGAGATGTGACTTTTGACAGACAGGCAGAGGGACACGAGCTGATCCACAGTCTGCATGACATATAGGACAAAACATATTGAGTTTTGACACTCTGGAGGCCGTGCTCGTCACCGCGCTGTCACAACTTTCCCAGCTGCTTCGTCCCTGCAAGGTTAATGTAGCAGTGATGACATTACAGAGCGAAGCATTCTCTGCTGCTCTCGTCCAGCGTTTGTTTTTTCAGTCGTCTCCTTGAAAATCTCAATCGTTCTGCAGCAAATATGTCTCAACTTGACCTCAATTAAGGAATCCATTAGAGATGTAAATAACTCTAAGCCTGGCAACCTGATGAGAATAATCATGAAGTAGGACACATCGTCTGATTTTATCCAAAATATTCTGTGTTCGTATTTGGATACGAATAAAATCAGGTTGTTTTTCAAAGTGTAGGGTTTGAAGTGACGTGTTGTCTTTGGTCACGTACTATAGGACACGTTAGGATAAACCTAATATGACAGGATCACTCCACCCTGTCAGATTTATTTATATTGCATCAAACCACGACAGCAGTCGCTTTAACATGCTTTATACTGTAAAGTGAAGAGCCGTCAATGACAAATGATGTCACATCTTTGTTTGTTTGCTTTTTACTTCAGAGTTTTGCCAATCAAGTCATTTTCAGTTAGCCATTTAAGACCGGTCGGAGTGGGCACGCTCCGTTTTGCGTAACTATTTTTAAATCCCGGTGGAACTGCAACCACACAAACTAGCACAAATATTTTGGTTGCATATGAAACCAGACGAGTTGTACTTACATCTTATGCATTCAGCTTGTCCTAGGTCATGGTTTCCTTCCACATGTGGCTTTGCAACAAATGCGTAAAAAGCATTTGTAGCAACAAAAACATGATATTCCAGAAACAGGCTTTGCCGATCTGATCAGCTGTTCATAACACTTCCTACTTGGAACAGACGTCAGCGCGATCTATCTGATGTCCGCCATTACCGTCCCGAAACGCAGAAACGTGGTAGTTTTTCCTCTGGGGCATTTATATGCTGGTGTTTTTAAAATTCATGTCCGAGCTTATGCCTTTCTGTATCGTTTCTGGGATGATTAGAACTTAAATTACACTGTTGGAAATAGTTTATTTTGATGCACATGCTGTTTTTTTGCAAATTTGCATTATAAAATTTATTTTTGTTTTTCTTACAGTATATAAAAAAATCGTGTATCTCAAAAATAAAACTATGAAGACACTCTAAATAAATTTCCTGTGGTTGGAAACTATTTTGTGCAACTTTTTTGTATTTACAGTTTTAAGGGATAAACCTCTGAAATTTCTCTAACTAGAAATATGTGTAGAAAAAAAAACATATTTATTTGTACTTTATTCCACTTTTTTGCAATTTATGTAGTTATGGACTTAATGCATACATATTATTAAAATTTGGGATATAACAGTTGTATTGATGTATAGCAACTTGAAATAATCCCAAACATGGCACTACAGCATGTAAAAATATAAAGATAAGCTCTGGCGTTCTGTGGTAGGTCTTAAAGGGTTAATATAACTGTGAGTTTATTTTATATATAATATAGCAGAGTGTTCACGTTCATGTGTCCAAATCTGTGTTTAACGATGACCTTGTGTTGCACACAGACACATTGTGGGTGAGATCTTGGTGCAGGAGGTCCAAATGTTGGCTTCACAGTAACAGGGGAACATTTTTCTTGCAGAGAAGAAGGTGTGGACCGTGTTGTCCCACAACAGCACAGCTCCGGTCACAGTTCAGACCTCTTCCCTTCAGAAACCTCACGTCATGATTTTCAACTACAGCGCTTCGGCCGAACAACTACGTGCCATCGTATCTGGGTCAGAACAGTGCCAACAGGAAGTGGTTTACAACTGCAGGAAGTCCCGTCTTTTTAACACAAAAGGTCAGTGGCTGTCCTAAAACATGTCCTGTCATTTCTAAGGTCACCAGTACAACATCACTGAGAACAGCTACACTGTATGCAAACGAGTAGACACTGGACACGTGCGTCAGCAGAAATACGGGGCAAACCTGTTTGCCAGGAATATGCTCTTACATGCATTTGCTTGCTGACCCCACGCCTGGCTCCCCCCCACTGTGGGACTGAGTGGTCTCATCCAAATGAAGCAGTTGAACGTTGTGTTTTTGTAGTGTTGCATTGTCAGGCTGTCAGCCCGGGGCCACGTTGGTACCTGCTGCCCCCTTCAACATCCCCTCGCCCACTGCTTCCCTGCTCTTGTTATAGTTTAACAATAACCTGAAAGGCTGTGTCCAATCTTTTGGTGTACATTCATCTCAAATCTCTGGCACCTATGGTGTTCCAAACATCCGAGCACTCGCGCTTAAATCATGAAAGATTCATGAAGTCCCAGATTCTGCTGTTCCCTGGGTAGCATGTGTGCACAAACAAACAAGTTCATTATCACCCCAGACATCAAACAGAGAGCCAGAACAGCGTATTTCATAGCTGCGTGAACACTCGAAGAAACAGTCTGAGTTTTGTAACGGCCGTCTTTGTTGTTTGGACGCTCGTATCTCCCGTGGAAAAAAGGTCAAATGTCTTTTTGTAATCCACTTCTCTGAGCGTGCAGGTATAAACAGCATCCATTTAACCAACAGTGTTACTCAACAGAATATGCAAATCGCTCTTAGACGAGATGCCACTCATCCTGCTAATTTAGCAGAAAAAAACAACAGCAGTAGCTGTTCAAAGGGTCCGCTGGGTTTTCTGGTGCAGCGCGTGCCAAAAACATCTGAAGTTCACCTCCAGTTGTGGCGTTTTGCTGTGTAGCATGTCCTCTGACTGCCATCGTTCCTGCCAGTCTGAACACAGATGTTCAGTCATGTAATGTCCTCGTACTGAAACCATTCAGCTCTGGTGTGATTTGCATTTTAAACATGTTGTTTTTTCCTTATTAAATACTCATAATGAACTCAGTTTGCTTTGAGGCAACTGTGGCTTTTAACGTGACAGTGAATTAATATTAAACATTCACAACAGCACTTTAATTACTCGTCTTTTTGATGTCCTATTCTGCAGTCTTCTTTGTTCTTTTCACATTTTCTTTTTTATCTAGCAAGATTTTCCCGTGGATACATCCTTTATGAACTTACCCTGGAATTTCCATCAGACAGCTCGCTTTTTTAAACACTTGTTTTTAAAGCTGCGCTAAAGTGGCTCATAGAAAATAGAAAACAGCACCAAGTGAAAGTTGGTTTGCCAGCTGGTTCACCGTCATAACTTTATATTGGGACATATTTTGTCTTATATTTGACACAAAAAAAATTTCATTATGCAGAAAATCAAATTAATTAAAATGATGTCATCACCCGTTGATTCCAGTGTGGCTCTCAGCACCACCTGCAGCATTACAGCTAAGCACACAGTGAATGCACTCAGGCGTTGTGAAGAGAGATCATGCCAGACTGAAGGAGACAACATGTCCTCCGTCCATGCGTCCGCTTATGCTTAACAGGACTGCGGGCAGGATGGACGATAGGGGCAGCGCCACCTGTTGCCCGGTGTGTGTAAAACATGTGGGGCAGAATATTTGAGCTGTAACAGCAGAAGCTTTGTTTCTATGTGTCCTCCAGCTGTCCTGTTGTCTTCCCATGTCCTCCTTGTCCACCCCAAAGAGGACATAGTTTTGAAAGAAATAGCACAACAGCCACGTGTCTCTGCAGCATCAGGTACAACCATCAGACAGTTTACATGACTAAGACTGATGGTGAACAGTGTGAAGTTGCAGTGAACCTGTAAGATTACTAAAATGGTAAAAGGTAACTGCAGGTGCAAACATAGACACATAATATGGACAGAAGTGTGTCTGTTCTCTTATTTTGACTAGAGGACAAACTGAGACCTAAAAGTTAATTGAAATTAAACAGGCTGTGTACTTGGTTTGAATATAATCCAGAGTAACTGAGAGCTGACCGCTTAGAGAATGTTGTAGTTCAACAAAACAAAGTTGTCAGGCTGTTAAGGTGCAAAACTTAATGAAGCCTGAAGCATGTTCACATAGGAGTTGTCTTTTTCTGGGATAATTGCTGCCAGTAGTTTACAGTGACAGAGGTCAGTGTATTGAATTTTTTTATCTTAAAATCTGCATCCACTGCAAAACGCAGCATCACCCAAGCTCTACTCTCAGTTTCTCTGCTTCACTGCTGCTGAACGATCTCTGCAGGAAGTGGATGATACTGACCTCTCTGACCCAGAGCTGTGGTCTTCTTTTCATTCACTCATTCATTAATCATCTATTTCTATATACACACACTGGAAATATGTTACTTTGTTATTAAGTGTTAGTCAGACTCTAATTTAATTAATTATTAAACCTTTGACTTGAAGTCAATCTTTACTTAAGGACAAATTTATCTGACATGTTAAGTTAGATAAACATTTTCAAACCACAAAAACTAAGTTTCCATTGCAACAATACAAAATTTCAGTTTGACTAAATGACACAGAAGAATAATGCTGTCCTGTAGTACAATAGGTACTACAGGACAGGAGTGGGAAGAAGTAGTACTGATGTATTCCCTCCCCCTCACATATTTATAGCTCAGTGTATATACCTGAGTATATTTAATGAGCTGAATGCTGCCCCTCATCTCTGCACTGCATACAAACCTTTACACACTGATTTAAATGTAGGGCTATTTGTGTTTAGCCCACAGTTTGACCCCACACACAGACACACAACCACATTTCCTAGTAGTTCCCACCGTGTGCACTTTAAAATTGTCATTCCCCCTTAAATAGCAGCCCTCAGCTCTGCGGGTGCAAAGATTGTGAATATTAATCCTGTCAGACCCAAACCGTCAAAGAAGATGGAACTGAGATGTTTATTAACCCTTATAACAAAATCCTCATTTGTTTTTGCTGTATCCTGTTGTATATGATATATTTTTATTCTATATTTATTCTATACATGTGATACATTGGGCATTCAGTCATTTCAGTGAAGGACACAAGAAACATTTTTTCCTGTCAGGAAGTGATTAGAGAGACCTCTCCTGCAGGATGTATTGATTGTAGCCTGTTCTGGTTTGTGTTCCTGTTTGATGTCTCAGGACTATTTTAAAATGTGCAGCGGACAGCGATGAATACACAGGATAAAGATGTGGATTATTTCCATCCTTTGTAATGCAAATGTTGGTGCATACTCATTGTTCCTGTAGCTCCTCACTTATGCATACAATTAACATTTGTGTCACCAGTTTTGCCAAAGTGATGGATGATGTTAAAGTGAATTTCACAGCGATGGTTCCTGCCTCTGACCCCACTGCTCACTGCTGTGACATGTATCCATACATAAATCTTTGCCTGTAATGTATGCTGCAGGATGAGAGCCCCACAGCATGTAACACTGATTATGCATTGTGACATGTGTCTTAATGGGCTTCTCCATGCCAGCTGGCCTCTGTGTAGTGCAGGGTCACATTGATTGAAGCTGTTTAACCCTTCAGTTATGTTTTTGGTTTCAAGTAGTTTGGCGTCATTTCACTGTTTATATCACGTATATCATCATAGCATTTAAAATAAACAATAATAATAATAATATCTTATCTTATTTTATTTCATACTTCTTTTCGATGGTGTTGTTGTAAATTAAAATAAAGAAACTGTCTCTGGGTTTCATGTTTTTTTTAAAGCCAGTGGTTTTATTTGTGACTTGTATTTGCTGTACTGTGTGAGTCCTTTGCAGCAGCTTGCTGACTGTGGTTTTGTTGCAGATGGCAGTCCGCTTTCTTGGTGGCTGGACCGGGAAGGAGAAAAGAGGAGCTACTGGGGAGGCTTCCTGCCTGGGGTTCAGCAGTGCTCCTGCAGCCTGGAGGAGAACTGCATTGACATGAACTACTTCTGCAACTGTGATGCTGATACAGACACATGGTACAGACAGTGCACATATGGCTGCTTTTATTCACATCATGAACACCATTCTCTATCCTGTAGGTGAATTACAAAACTGCTACTGCAAAAACGTTTAAACAGCTACCAAAAGTTAAAGCTAACACAATCAAAAATGATGATAAATCATTTAAACCTCACGTTGATTTAAAAGAGTCCAGTGCAGCGTTCTAGATTTAGGAAGTGAGACGTTCTGCTTCTTAATTACATCATTTGCATCGTTGCTTCTTTCTGACCAACACTGAATGTGTTTCACATCACTGCTCTGGCTTTGAAAGCTGTTTGACCCTCCCTGGTTTTCTGATAAAGGACTTACTGCAACAGGCTTCTTTGTTGACTGCAGACGGGCCAGTCGAACTCCCAGACCCCTCTCTGCAGCTGGAGTGTGTGTGTGTGTGTTTTCAGTCAGGAACAGAAGTTGTCATCTGGAGTGTAAACTTGTATATATATCAACATGAAAAAGAAAGTATCCACAGAAGTATGGCCTTACTGCTTCATAGGAATGGAAACAGTAAGCAGCAGGTAGTTGCTGCTAATCAAAAATGCGCATGATTTATTGTTCATCAGCAAGTGTGACCACCTCTTTAAAAACAGGTGTTTGGGCAGCTTCCTGCTCTGTGTGTTAACACAGCATCAGAAACAATCAAGATTTAAAGTGTTACGGTGGCCCAGTCACAATTCAGACCTCAGCCTGACTGAAATCAGGACCTTAAGAGAGCTGTGCAATAATGAATCAACACAAACCCCGATGAAAGTATAACTGACGAAGTCATGCAAAAAAAGTTCAATGCAAGTTAGAACTGCCAAGGTTTATTCTACAAGTTAGTGAATATTAGTGTTTTACAGGACTATTTCATTTAGTATAATTAAAGATTTTGAGCTATGAGTTAATCCGGCCTTTAAGTCTTACATCATCAGCTGTTTCCAGGTCCAAACTCGGCTGCAGGTCCCAAACTCAAAAAAACACTGCGGCATCACTGAGAGTTACAAACTGTCTGAATTCTTTCATCTTTAATAAAATGATCAGCGTTGCTGCTTTACCAGCTGTAACTATTAAGTTTAACATCCAGGCATCCATGAAAACAGAATTTATTAAATTTAACAGAGTTAGAAGTTAGCAGGAAGTTAGCTCGCTAGCTTCCACCTAAACATGATATAGTATGTTCTGACTGAGAGATTACTGAAAGATTAAAATGTACCTATCACTTTCAACAGAAAACTAAACAGCAGTGACGTTTGTAGAGTTACTGAAGTTGGGCTAGCTGGTATATAATGATGTGCTATGTGGAGTATAGCTACACAGCTATGGTTAGCACGACAAAAACAGTGAAGCTGGAGGATGAACGCTAACTTTTTTCCACTCTATAAAAGTTAACGTGAGGGTTCCTGATGGATAGGGACAAACGTAACTGCAACAGCTTCAATAAACGCAGTGTAGTCTGGACCCTGAAGCAGGGTCATACGTCATCACTTAAAGACCGGAGAACGAGCCACATGGTCGCTCTTCTCTAATCCAGCGGATCCGCTTTCATGACTTCTCCTTAATTATCCCCATCACCTGATTCTTTCTGAAATGATCTGAAGAATCATTCCTGGATCTAGTTAGTGTGTTTGGTTTGGCAGAGGCTGGACAGTGAACTGCATTTGTTGACAGTGGCACGAAGAAGCCTTCCTGAGTCTGTGCAGTGATTTTATCACATAGTTTCCACAATCATGTTTATTCTTAATGCAGGGTTGAAGACCGCAGCATTTGATATTGGTTTTCAGGCTCTGTCCAGTGTGTATCAATATGATGTAACATTCATATATTCTCTGCATTTTTCTCATAGAAAGCTGAATTTTTGGCAGTATTTCACAGAAGCTGCCCGTCTTTGTATCTAGCAGCTTCTCCATCATACAACATTTATTTTCTTATTGCACGTTTCTCAGCTTGTTTGGGTTTAAATCTCACTTTTAACATTGGATATGTTGTCTCTTTAGCTGATGTCAGACGTACGAGTTTTACAAAGAAGCCGCTTTTTTGTAGGAGCCAGTAATAATCTGATACACACTGATGTGAGACCACAGCCGTGTATAGGAAACAGAAGAACACAACAGTTTGAATGAAATAATGATAAATGGATGGTTTATCCATGAACTGAGATAATCCACAGGATGACTGTGAGACAGACCATGTGACTAACGAGTCGCCGTTGTGCTCCTTTCAGAGGGAACGCTAACACCACGAGCAGCTCAGGCTCCAGCATGTTGTCGAAATTTGTCTCCTAAAAATGAAAAGAGTAGATCATACACTGTTCAGTGTCATTTTCACACTCCAATTTCTGCAGCTCATTATCTGTTTGGGATTGTGTGAAAATGCCTTTGACAATTTCGTATAGCACAGTTTAATCCAAAATGATTAATTACAGCTCATACATAATATTTCACTTTTGATTAAACTCATCATCGTTTCTGAGCCATGAATGAAGAAACAAAGGCTGTGTTGGAGTTTAAACATTCTCAATGGCTTTGTTTATGGTGCGTTAATCCACTCCAAAGCCTTCCTGGTTTCAGCTCCGTTTGCATGTTTTCACAGGCAAATGTGTGCTCTGTGATAGATGGTTCCCTTTATGGGGTGTTTACCGCGCGCTCTGTGCTAACGGAGCTGAAAGTCAGCCTTTATCTGGACCCCCATGAAAGAATCCAGCCCCTGAGGATTTGTGTATTACTATTTATTTGGTTCTTTTCTCTGTTCTGTCACAGGGCTAATGACACAGGAGTCCTCTCCTACAAAGACCACCTACCAGTGAGCCAGATAGTGATCGGAGACACCGACAGAATGGGCTCGCAGGCTGTCTACCACATCGGCCCTCTGCGTTGTTATGGAGACAGTAGGTGATCACCTCACTGTTGAAGCTACTGTTCCAGATTTGGCTGCAGATGGAGGCTGATTAGAGACACAAAATGTTCACACAATGTCTTTGCGAATGTGCTTTCATGTTTGTCGCTGGATCGACAGTTAAAACCTCATCTGTGGTGCAGGCAGGATCACAGAAATTTCAGTTCGTTTTTAGTAAATATCTGCAGGTGTTGCAGAGGGCTGGGGTTTGATTTTGTGCTACTTGTCTTAGAATTTAAGCGTGCCAGCTTCCCCCATCCCCCGCCCCTCCAAATAAGTCTATTTTAAGTCTAATAGCAGCTATCAAAGCTTCTTAAACACATCAAACGTCTGGCTGATGATGCATAATGCATGTAATGTATAAATTATTTAGAGGATAGCTACAGTGTTTCAGAAGCCTGTGATGTCACCTATTGTTCGTAATGTGTGCCACGAACGGTCGCTGCACGTTCACCGATATCTTATATTTACTTTTCGATCTTCTCTGCAGAACCAAAGTATCTTTTAAAAGAAACTGATTTTCTTTCACAGGAATTTTTGATCTCAGTATTTCAGCAGCACAGCATCACACGGCAATGAACTCTCCTAACAAGAGTTATTGAGTTTTTTTATGTGCTCCAGTTGACTGAAAACCTGCTGCCTGGTGGAAATAACGCTCCACAAAAGTCACAGGTTTTACATTCATGAACAAAAACGTCCTCCAGATGCAGCGTGACACAACATCTCCACAAACGACGCTCACCTCATTGGGCGCGCAGCCTCCTCCCTTCACTTTGTTTGTCATCTTTACTTTCTTTTCGCTTCCATCTGTCCTTCCAGGGTCGATATGGAACGCAGCCTCTTTCTACCAGGAGTCGTCATACCTGTACTTCCCCACCCTACAGGCAGAGCTGGCATCTGACATCTCCTTTTACTTCAAGACCAGCGCTCCCTCTGGAGTGTTTCTGGAGAACCAGGGCCTCAAGGACTTCATCAGAGTCGAGCTTAGCTGTGAGTGCACGTTGTGTCTACAGTAAGAGAGGTGCAATACACACAAACTACAAACAAGAGCAGTTCAGTCATAACTGGGAAATATTATATTAAGTTAAGGTTTATTGACTGGCTCGGCTGTTGCCTTGTATAAACGTATTGAAGGAGCAGATTAAGAACACAAAACAACATTTAGACAGTGGAATAAATCAGAGGGTACGCACGTGGACATGAGGACATGCATGTACACATACACATGCATGTGTATGTGTACATGCATGTACACATACACATGCATGTGTACATAGCTGTTATGAATGTCTTGTTTTTCATAATGAAAATAATACTGCTGTTTTTAACGACACCTTAAAGCATAAAACTGCAGCCTGCAGGTTATTACCATAGGCAGAGCACTGTGATGACACGTGTAGGTTTGTGAAGTCATGCCTCACTGTGTAGTCATCATATGGACTTTAAGTGTGTAGAACAAAGTGCAGTATGAGTGTACAGTTAAAATGGGACTATGAGCGGTAAGACTACAAAAGCACCGTATACATGCAGGATGGAGTGCTGCATAACGAGCTGATCCAAGTGGGCCAAATATGGCTCCAGGGTTCAGAAGAGGCCATGTTTTCTTTTTAAGATGTAACAGATATTTAATAAGAGGGAAAACTAAAAGAAACGAATAAATGTGATCAAAACCAGAAGTAGAAAACTCATTATTGGAATAGTTTGATTAGCAGTCTGCATCCATAAATACACAGCTAACACCTCGTTTGTGCTAATAAGTGTAGCCGGGGTAAGTAGATCATTTTGAAAATAAACTACAGCAAACAGCAGCAGTGTCTGAAACTGCTAATGATTTAGAAATGTGTGACTTTGTAGAAATGTAAAATGATTTAATTTGTGAAATTAACAACTTGTTAACATGACATGACCAACTTGGTATTATTTATAAACCACCCTGGTTACTAATCAGTCTGTGATTACAACAGTATTATACCCACGTATTACCACAGAGCGCCTCCTAAAGCCTGCTGATCAGTCCTCTCTCAGGTAGACATGCTAGCTCGTGCTGACAGTTTAATTTCCCAGAGAAGCACCGTGTGAGGACTCCACTGAATGATGTAATCCTAATGACACACTCAACAGTAATGTCATGCTGTCACAAAGCAGTCTCTTTATGACCTGTGCAGTGACGCCTGATGAATTCACTGAAGCAGGAAAGAATCAGATTAACTGTGGAAAATAAAAGAAAAAAGGTTTCCATTAAAAAATCAGGAATATTAGTTTACCTTAGTAAGCAGTGCATATCCAGCCATCACATGTAGCTCAACAGCACTTTGTCATTAGTTAAAGGTAAGGTTGTTGATTGCAGTGTGTTGCGTTCACATCCTATCTGGAGGAATGGTGAGGATATTTGGAGCCATTATGTATGAATGCAGCATCAGAGACACTGTGAAATATTGACGAACTGTCAGCTGAGCCCCTCATAAATCTATGCAGGTCATCAGGTTTTCCCGGCAGCATTGTATCAGATTGCATCAGAAAGGCAGGATAGAGAAGAACATAAAAACCTAATATTGCATTCAGTCTGACCTGAATGTCATGTTTGTGTGCGTCTGTGTGTGTGTGTGTGTGTGTGTGTGTGTGTGTGTGTGTGTGTGTGCGCGTGCGTGCGTGCGTGGCTCCCAGCTCCCTCAGTGGTGACTTTCTCCTTTGATGTGGGAAACGGTCCGGCGGTCCTGTCCGTAAAGTCCCACGTCCCTCTGAATGACAGGCAGTGGCACTACGTGAGGGCGGAGCGCAACGCCAAGGAGGCCTCCGTGCAGGTCGACCAGCTCCCCCTCCGCTTCCTGGAGGCTCCGGCCGACGGACACCTCCGCTTACGGCTCAGCAGCCAGCTGTTCGTAGGTAGGCTGACATCACACCCAGTCCACCTACTCAGGTCTGCATTAAAGGACTTTTTAACAGGCAGTGCAGAAACATGTAAACACTGAACCAGCAGTCACACAGACTCACATCAGCATGCCTTTGTAGTCCCTTCACACACACACCCAGAGAAATGCTCTCCCTGGGAGCTTTATTATGAATACATGTTAACTTCTCATACATGCAATTATCCAATCAGCCTGCAGCAGTGCAGCAGTGACCCCTGTGGTTTCAGGTCAGCAGGTTCAGGTAAAGCTGTGGTACGAAGTCATTTTTGGCTCTCGCTGGTCAAACTTTGGGCATATCGTTATTCAAAGAGTCTGAGAGGAAACACGGCGTTCACACCTTCTTGTTTCATAGAACTACGCTGCCGTCAGAGGCTTCATGTCACTTGTTTTGCTTATTTGTTTTAATGCTTTGCTAATATCAACATGGAATAACTGGTCCATAAGCAGGTTCTGTGTAAAGATGGGATTTTCTGGGATGAACAGCAAACTGGGAGAACTCTGGGAGATGGAAAAACAGGAGAAAGGGAAGTTTCACTTTATAAAAACTGTGTTGTGCTGTGGTGTTCAGCTGTTCTTGACCTAAGCCAGCAGTGTCAAGCTCCAGTCCTTGAGAGCCGGCGTCCCTGCTGCAGCACACCTGAATATCATTAGTGAGACCTGACTGCATGCTGAGGAGGCAACCCGTAACCCTACTCAAGTAAATTTCAATAAATCTTAAGTGTTTGGAAGAAAGTGCTTGTGTTTACCGTGTTCATTCACTCATGAGCTGCTGTAACATGAATCACATGGCTGGACTGCCTCCTCAGCATGCAGTCAAGGCTTGCTAATGATATTCAGGTGTGTTGCAGCAGGGACGCCGGCCCTCGAGGACTGGAGCTTTACACCTCTGACCTAAGCTTAGTAATAAGCCTGAATTCATTTTGCCATTGTTCAGTCTTTATTTTTATTTCTTGAGGTCTTAAATGTCTTAAAAAGCATTTGATTTAGGATTTTTCAAATCCTGCACAAATCCTGCAGAGGGAGATTGTTCCTGCTGGCTGTTCTACAAGTGCAGCTGTGAAGGTGGGAAACCTGGTTTAGTGGCAGCAAATCATGTTATTGCGACGTGGCAACAGATATTGTCTCTGGCTGTAGAAGGCACGACATGCGAGCTGTCAGACAGAAAGTTGCATCGTTAGAGAGACAAGTGTGATAAAACATGTCGCTAGTGCTGTGGCACACTCAGAGAACTTGACTTTACGTCTATTCATTTCTATATTCTGAGCTCACAAATGTTAACTTTTGCCAATAATTTAGCTTTTTGCTGAAGAATCACTTCAGCTTGATGTTTATGGACTGCAGTATATGAAGTGTGCATATCAGTGCTTCAGTGTGTGAGGGGATTAGGACAGAGAGGGCAGAGCTGCCTCTGATGCTGACAGTAAACGCTGCATTCATCATGTTAGTTTTATTTTTTACTTTGACCTGACTGGGCTGAGTGTTGGTGAAACTGGTAGTCTTCACCCCGTCTCCAGGGCTGCAGCCAGGCAGCATGGTGGTGTAATGGTGACGTTCTCTTTAATGTTTGTGTGCTGTTCCTGATCAAGAGTGTGTGCAAGCACAGCTAGTAGCTGCTGAGCATTTTTTTAATGCATATTAAAAATATATATGTAATTAAACACACTTTTGGATAAATATGTTTTATATCTGCTCATTTATTTATTTTTCTAAAACTGTTGATTGACTTGCTCGTGTGTCATTTCTCCATCGTTATCGTCCATGTTGCTTGTTAGCGTCATGGTTTGGCGTTTCTGTTAACTTCCTGTTTTATTTTGAAATCTCTTGCTTCATTCCCGTTCCTGTCCCTGTGTGTATACTCTGCCGTGGATCTTGCTCTACTTGAAGTGTCGTTCTAGCCGTTTCCTTGTCAGTTCTTCCTGTTCACAGAGTTTTTCCAAGTCCTGCCTCGCTCCTTGTTTTCACAGCTCAGGTCCTCAGCCTTTCCACTACCTGGAAATCCGTCCTTGTCACTCTCTAGTGGTCACCTACAGCAGCGGTCCCCAACCTTTTTTGCACCACGGACCGGTTTATGCCCAACAATATTTTCACGGACCGGCCTTTAAGGTGTCGCGGATAAATACAACAAAATAAAACTAGTACCAGTACCGAAAAAAAGAAGATTTATTCATAACACACGTGAAAGGACCCAGGAAAACCGAGTTAACGATAAAAACGATAAAAATATAATGCTAAAAACCGATAAAAACCCTGAAAACCATACATTTCACACCTCAGCCTCAACTCTCGCGGCCCGGTACCAAACGACTCACGGACCGGTACCGGTCCGAGGCCCGGGAGTTGGGGACCGCTGACCTACAGGCTCTGCTGCTCACAGCTGCAGACATTGCCCTCCACCCAGCCAACTTCATTTAGACCTTTTGAACATTTTTGATGGGTGTCTGGACTCTAGTCTGACTGTGCAATCACACAATCTTATCTTTAACTTGTTTTTGCATTATTGTGAAAATTATCCGCTTGCTGGAGTGTCCCTTGTTTTTGCTTTTCTGTAAATTCTTTGATTTTTTTTCCCCTGCTGCCATCAATGAATCATTTTTTCCAAAGCAGATACGCCCTCAGTTCCCTTTGTCACGTTCCACTTTATCTTAGCAGTGCCTGGCATTGAGCTTTCCTTGGATTCCTTGTGTTTTGCATGTGTTTCCTTGTGTTTTGCTTGTGTTTCCTTGTGTTTTGCTTGTGTTTCCTTGTGTTTTGCATGTGTTTCCTTGTGTTTTGCATGTGTTTCCTTGTGTTTTGCTTGTGTTTCCTTGTGTTTTGCATGTGTTTCCTTGTGTTTTGCTTGTGTTTCCTTGTGTTTTGCTTGTGTTTCCTTGTGTTTTGCATGTGTTTCCTTGTGTTTTGCATGTGTTTCCTTGTGTTTTGCATGTGTTTCCTTGTGTTTTGCTTGTGTTTCCTTGTGTTTTGCTTGTGTTTCCTTGTGTTTTGCTAGTGTTTCCTTGTGTTTTGCTTGTGTTTCCTTGTGTTTTGCTTGTGTTTCCTTGTGTTTTGCTTGTGTTTTCTAGTGAAATCTTTGCAAAAAGGATTTCATCCTTGCAAATCAGCCCCTTGCCATTTTTCTCCCCTGTCTGAGTCAGACAGATGTTAATGCATTTTGCGCTGTGTCTCGTGTCCTGTACTTGGGCCCGCACCCTGTGGATCGTTACAGTTTTAGGCCCAAAATTCATTCATGAAGTTGAGCTGAAGTGAACATGAAGCTCGGCGTGGGGGGGCGGGGGGGTGATCTTCTGCAGCAGCGTCACTGTGTTTCCTCTTGATGTCCACTCTGAGCAGTCACAGAAGGGATTTATCTGTTCATAGCCAGGATGGAGAGGAAATGTAATTACAGCAACAAAACCTCTTTAAATACACATACATCATCTGAGTATTATATTAAGATCTGCATTGCTCTGGTGTTAAGCCAATTTCAAATGTATTTTATTGTTTTTTCATGATTGGTCCTGGTCAGGGAGCGTGTCTGCTCTCTTCCTCTCATATTTCTGCAGCAGCCTTTCACACTCTGACATTTTAATCTCTCTGCTTAATAATAAAGAGAGAGATCCCATTAAAGTCTGTTTTTTCCTCACCTAATGGATCTTTCACCTTATGAAATCATTTATTAGTGAAAGGACAATCGATCTTCTGTGGATCTCACAAGAAAAACATTATCTTTTGAAGATTTAATTTTCATAAGGCACAGGAGTGATGTTCAGTTTGGTCTCGTGCTAACATGTGAATGTGTCTGTGAAATGTCGTTTCCTGCTCTTGTAGGAGAAGAGGAGATAATAAAACTTCACAGTGACAATATTGGAATGAATATTAAAAACAGCAGCGTTGATGTTTCCAGACAAAAATAACAGCCTTGATTAGAAGCTTTGTAAATATAATGACAGTGTGTATGTAATCATAAAGAAACAATGTAGCCTGTTTAAAACATCAGTGTGTGATTCTCTGTTTTACTGCTGAAAGAGTTGAATGTGGCATCGCAGGAACATCTGTGAGCTTCCACTGCACGTCGTGGACTTTCCTGGAAAAGAACTCATGTGAAAACTTTGATTGACTCAGTTCATGGACCTGCAAAATCCCCAAAGCTCGACTCCAAACACTTTTTAAAGTTTGGCCCAGAGTTGGCTCAGAGCTCACTCTTTTCACTGGCTGAA
This sequence comes from Oreochromis niloticus, assembly GCF_001858045.2. Taxonomy (NCBI): domain Eukaryota; kingdom Metazoa; phylum Chordata; class Actinopteri; order Cichliformes; family Cichlidae; genus Oreochromis; species Oreochromis niloticus. The sequence goes on along the minus strand of NC_031987.2, from coordinate 34,508,792 downwards.
TGTTACAAAGACCTGAAGCTGGTGCTAATGTTTTTGTCAGATGAAGCTGATAATCACTTTTCTTTAGTTATTTGTGTAAAGTGTGGCTGTAGTTGTGCTCTGCATAAAACATGTGTGCCAAAGTTTTTGCTGAATTTAGCTTCAAAGCTGAAAATCCAACTGTGGATATTTTGACTTTATATTTTCCCAAGATGGACGGTTTTAATCCCACGGAGAAGCGACCGCAGTTATAGTTGATATAAAGATGAGTTTATATTACACTGTCCATGTAATCATTCTTTTCCATTATTTTATCCATTCAGCAGCTTTAAAGGTAGATGTTTGTGCAGTGTTGCCTTCAAGGTTCAAACATGTCAAATTTATGTTACCAATGAAAAATTGACCCCAAGTTTCACACACAGATAGAAAAATGAAAAAATGAAGGCATGGCTTAGAGGGAGGAAAGTATTTATATGCACCTGATACTCGTCATACGTTTGTTAAAGAACCTGAGATCCATAGAGTCGATTCAGAACACTCAAATATTGTTGCTCTGTTTTGTAGTCATGTGCTAAACTCACTGAACATTTGTCATGTCCGTTGCTCCACAGAGGCTGTACTTTACATACTAGTACTATTTTTATGTTATCATGTTCAGATTACACTTTTATTAAACTGTATGCAAACAAAATCCCTGTAAGGGACTTGGCAGCTTCTAAAATTGTATTTATTTCAGATGCTGTTGCTCACTGGTGAGCTGGCACGTGTAAATAAGACAAAGCATCCAGAAGTGTAACAGTTACACTGTTGCCAATTTAAGGTTTGAATCCTGTGGTCAGCCGTGTGCCAAACACACAGAGTGCGAGGTCCCACGATGTCAGCGTGTGCACAAAAGCTCACACAGCTCCCACTATCACAAACATGCGTTATTTCACCAGAGCCTGCTATATATAAATATAGGCAGAGCCTCACTCGATGTGGAACAATACAGGATTTAACAAGTATCATCTGTCAGCCTCGGGGGATCGTGAAAGGAGATTATATTCACACATTTGTATTTTTATTTCTCAGATAAATTATTTTCAATCTCAAGTCATCCGTCTTCCACCTTCAGAAAGGAGAAATTTGTCACGAGTCATATTTCTTCTTTCTTGTTTCCCCCACAACGTCTCGTCCATCAAATTATATGTTTATATATCAGTTTGGTGATGTTTCCTGAACGCGCACAGGAACAAACCTTTGAATATGCACCAGATCAACAGTGACCCATTTATGAGTAAGGTTTGTGTCCACCTCATTCATATTTCTGTCTGGGTGTAGCGACCTAGCATATCCACGTAGGAACAGCCGAGCTATTTCAAAGGTCATTTTTTCTGCTTTCTGAAACCGTACTTCTTTAGCATGTGGCTAAAAGACAAGCTCATCTTAACTTTATCCCTGCATAGCTCACTGGCGATGTGGATTTAAGATTCATCTTTCAAATGAACCCTGATTATAAAGTTGCTGCGGGGCGTTATACCACCACATCACCTGTGCATCCTAAATATGTGTCTCAGGAGGAACGGCGTCCCAGCAGAGAGGTTTCCTGGGCTGTATCAGGTCTCTGACCGTCAATGGTGTCAGCTTCGATCTGGAGGAGAGGGCCAAGATGACACCGGGAGTGAGCGCCGGCTGTCCCGGCTACTGCACCGGATCCAGCAGCCTCTGCCACAACCGAGGGAGGTGCGTGGAGAAAAGCAACGGCTACATCTGTGACTGCTCACAGTCTGCCTACGGAGGAACCACCTGCAACCAAGGTGAGTCCTTGGAAAAAAACGTGCAGGCTGTGTAATTCATTTAATTGAATGATGTTGATTCTAACAAACAGATGATCGATCACCGTCGAGGTTATTCCATTACAGGGAACCAATAACAAATGCAAGTAATGCAGAAGGCAATTAATACCTGTCCTGACTCCAGCTCCAAGAACATTTCAAATGCATTAGAACAAATTATCTCATGCAGTATGTGAGCAGAGAAGAGAGCAGACACAAACACAACAAAAACCCATCAACAGCCTGCACAAATAGCAGAGGAGCAGGCTGTGAAAACAAGCATATGGATGCAGTACAAAGAAACAAATTGAATATACATTCTGTGGGAAAAGAGATGAAAAGCCTGGCTGCAAATATGCCTAATCACAGAGTACAATTTACGCTTCTTCTTCCTGTCTGGAATGTTAAATATGAAGGTGGAACCTGTTCACTTCAAAGATGTTGCTGGTTTCTTACAGCGAGCCGTGGTTTGGTTTGTTTCTGTGGTAGACTGCAGGCTTGGTCTGAGCTTCATCTCGCTCTGCGTGGGAGTACGAGCCTTTTGAAGGCAGATTTTAAAGCACTGTATATTCAAAGTTTTGTCTGTTTAAACACAGTACTATGAATGTTGCATCTGAAAGGATCATTCCCGATTATTTAATGTTGCCGTGTTTCCATTGTGTCTCTATTGCTGTATAAGTCACACTAACGTGTGCTGCAGACGTTCATGAGAACAAAGTCACACTAACAGTTTATCACTGAAAGCTTTTTCCTTTCTGCAGTGTGAGTGAAAGCAAACAAAGAGCAGACATTTAGCTAACTGCACCGGGATCTCCATGTGCTCGCCAGCTGACTGACATATTCATCTGCACATGCCCGTCTGTTCTCAGTGATAGTGATACTTTCAGTGCGTGCTGGAGACGCTCTAACCAATAGGTTCTTCTCCTGGCTGTAACAGCTTTTACCGATCACATGGAAGTATTTGCTTTGGCCAGTTTTGAGTAGTGACTACAGCAGCTTGAGTTTTGTGCTCTCTCAGGATGTCCTGTTGTCTCTCTCCCACTACATTTAGCTCCTTATCTGTCCTGGTAATGGCCCACTGTGTAATCCCACAGATAGATGTGGTGACAGTGACCCATCGCTTAGTGAAGTTCTGTCTTCAAGCCTCAAGCAGATCATTTTGGTGTGTTAAAACAGGAAGTGACACGGAGCAGATCTGACTGTGAACCAAAGTGACGCTGCCCTCTCCTCACAGCTCGTCACTTACATGGTCAACAGAGCACACTGACTCCAGGGTCCATCAGTTACAAAGTGACGTTCGTGTTGTATTAAGTAAGACTTTAAACCAGAAGCTGAGAATATTTACATGTATAAATCAGGTTTTTGGAGAATTGTTTATTTCCCTGAGCCTCTACAACACATGATCCCTAAAGATATGACACTGGGAATCAAAACTAAACTACTGCAAAATCGCCACAGTTACATAAATCAGAACTAGCCCTAAAGCACAAAGACTGATGGAATACAAAGTAGCAATATTGATTAATCTTATATATACATATCTAACCTGTCTACCATAGAGTGCATGTTGCATTCGTGTTCATGAGTTGCAGAGATTTAAATTAAAGTGCTTTTGCTTTTACTTCATGCTGTTGTTATGTGACAGAACGGAGCAAGTTTCATCTTCTGCTCTTTACTTGGTGTATATGCTTTTGTTAAAAGCCAGGCACCCAGCAATGACATGCAGCTGAGCTGCCGCTGACTACAGATTATCTGCTTCAGTGGTGTGTGCTAGCAGCAGAGCCTGTAGCACTGCTGACACGCTCACTGCTAACGTGTCGTTGCAGCAGCAGCAGCACACTGAGATGGTGGGTAGACACAACGCGGCTCTCATCCCATCCACTCTCCGACACATCAAATCCGCATTTCATTTGAACGTTAAATTATCTTTTGGTTTGGTTTTTTAACCCAGACAGTAAACAAGTGACCAGCGTAGCATCTGCACCTGTTCAGGTGGCCTCAGCACCAGAAACAGCACCAGCTGCTGCAGTCAGGTCCAAAGAATCAGCTGAACACACACACTGGCATTCAAATATGGATTTTAAAGCCAATACTCTATGTGATTTGATTATTAGTTAAGTGTAAATGACAGTTAATGGAAGCTTAATTGAGCTTAATTTGATTAATATTTAAAAACAAGTCTGGTGTTCAGTTCATTCATGCGTTTGCTGCAGCATATCAAACACACAGTCATGAATAAACACAGGTTTAAAATGAAACTTGGACACTATATATACATATATATACAATGAAGAAGGTGCCTAAGAAGTACAGCAAGCTGTCCATACCTGAGCAAGCAACGACTCACAGCCTTGGCCAGCTGCTTGAGGAGGTACAGCAGAGAGATAGAAGGCAGGAGAATAAACCAACTGTTCTCCACAGAACCAGCAAAGGTGTACTCTCAGTGGCAAGGGAACAATAAGAGAACAGCACCAGCTGGAGACGGAGCAATACTGGAAGAGCATATGGGAGAAGGACGCAACCCATAACGGCAATGCTCAGTGGCTAGTGGATCTGAGGGCAGACCATAGCACCACCAAAGGCTCCGTTCCCAACCATCCTTTCCCATACTCCAACTGCTGAACTGAGGCTGGAGCCACACACTCTGGCTGAAACAGGAAGTGACAGACAATCGAAGAATAGGGTCCAGTAACCATCACGGTGGCAGACATCCACGAAAGGGTCTCCAGTATGAAGAGTTGGACAGCACTAGGCCCCGACATGGTTCACGCCTACTGGCTGAAGAAGCTGACTGCACTCCACGAGCGTCTGGCAGCACAAATGAACCAGCTGCTAGTTAACGAGAGACACCCGGAATGGCTAACCGCAGGTCAGACTGTCCTGATCCCCAAGGACCCCAAGAAGGGACCGGTCCCATCCAACTACCGACCAATAACCTGCCTCAGTACTACATGGAAGCTCCTGTCAGGCATCACATCGGCTAAGATGAACAGGCACATGGGTCAATACATGAGCGGGGCACAGAAAGGGATTGGCAAGAATACCAGAGGCGCAAAACACCAGCTACTGGTAGACAGAACAATCAGCCGAGACTGCAAGACCAGACTGACCAACCTGTGCACAGCCTGGATTGATTACAAGAAGGCCTATGACTCAATGCCCCACAGCTGGATACTGGAATGCCTAGAATTGTACAAGATCAACAGGACCCTAAGAGCCTTCATCAGGAACTCAATGGGGATGTGGCGTACAACACTAGAGGCCAACTCCAAGCCCATAGCACAAGTCACCATCAAGTGCGGGATCTACCAAGGAGATGCTCTGTCCCCACTGCTGTTCTGCATAGGCCTGAACCCCCTCAGTGAGATCATTAACAAGACTGACTACGGATACCGACTACGGAACGGAGCGGTTGTCAGCCACCTCCTGTACATGGATGACATCAAGCTGTATGCCAAGAGTGAACGAGACATCGATTCACTGATACACACTACCAGGCTATACAGCAATGACATTGGAATGTCATTCGGGCTGGAGAAGCTTAGTCGGATGGTAACAAAGAGAGGGAAGGTAGTCAGAACTGAGGGGATCGAACTACCAGAAGGCAACATTGCAGACATAGAGGACAGTTACAAGTACCTGGGGATCCCGCAGGCGAATGGGAACCATGAAGAGGCAGCTAGGAAAGCTGCAACCACCAAGTACCTGCAGAGGGTCAGGCAAGTCCTGAGGAGTCAGCTGAACGGTAAGAACAAGATCCGGGCTATCAACACCTACGCCCTGCCTGTGATCAGGTACCCTGCTGGGGTAATAGGCTGGCCAAAGGAGGAGATAGAAGCCACTGACATAAAGACAAGAAAGCTCCTTACCATGCATGGAGGGTTTCACCCCAAGTCCAGCACCCTGAGGCTGTACGCTAAGCGGAAGGAAGGGGGCCGGGGACTGGTGAGTGTCAGCACCACAGTCCAGGATGAGACAACGAACATCCAAGAATACATTGGGAAGATGGCCCCAACTGACCGAGTGCTCAGTGAATACCTCAGGCAGCAGAAACCCAAGAAAGAGGAGGGAAACGAGGAACCATCATGGAAGGACAGGCCCCTGCACGGTATGTACCACCAGCAGATAGAGGAGGTGGCTGATATCCAGAAATCCTACCAGTGGCTGGACAAAGCTGGACTGAAAGACAGCACAGAGGCACTAATCATGGCAGCACAGGAACAAGCTCTGAGCACAAGATCCATAGAGGCTGGGGTCTATCACACCAGGCAAGACCCCAGGTGCAGGCTGTGTAAAGATGCCCCAGAGACAATCCAGCACATAACAGCAGGGTGCAAGATGCTAGCAGGCAAGGCATACATGGAACGCCATAACCAAGTGGCCGGCATAGTGTACAGGAACATCTGTGCCGAGTATAACCTGGAAGTCCCGAGGTCAAAATGGGAGATGCCCCCAAGGGTGATGGAGAATGACCGAGCTAAGATCCTGTGGGACTTCCAGATACAGACGGACAAAATGGTGGTGGCTAACCAACCGGACATAGTGGTGGTAGACAAACAGAAGAAGACGGCCGTAGTGATCGATGTAGCGGTTCCGAATGACAGCAACATCAGGAAGAAGGAACACGAGAAGCTGGAGAAATACCAAGGGCTCAGAGAAGAGCTCGAGAGGATGTGGAGGGTGAAGGTAACGGTGGTCCCCGTGGTAATCGGAGCACTAGGTGTGGTGACTCCCAAGCTAGGCGAGTGGCTCCAGCAGATCCCGGGAACAACATCGGAGATCTCTGTCCAGAAGAGCGCAGTCCTGGGAACAGCTAAGATACTGCGCAGGACCCTCAAGCTCCCAGGCCTCTGGTAGAGGACCCGAGCTTGAAGGATAAACCGCCCGCAGGGGCGTGCTGGGTGGTTTTTTGTATATAAAAAACAAAACAAAAAACCCCCCATATATATATATATATATATATATGTATACACACACACACACTATATTGAAATGTAGGCAGTTTTCATAGAGCATGAAGGTATTTAGGAAACTGTTAAATTGCAAATGTGATCATAAACAGCTTTTTTGGAACCTGCTCAAATTCCAGATTTCCTGCAACAATAAAAGTTCAGTGAAGCTTTGATGAAGTTAATGCAAACAGTTCCTCAGGTAATGACCCGCACACTGGTGTAGAGGAACCAGATGGTTCTTCGAGTGATGGAAGAGAAACATAGTTTGAGGAATAAAACCACTTCCAGCTGGTCTGAGGTGAACTGGGCAGACCTGTGTATAATAAGTGTAACACAGATATGAGCTGTTACCCAGTGACCATACTATGACTACATTTAAAGCTGAGCTGCTGAATATACTGAATGAAAATCAAATAATACTGTAAGTGAACATTTAGTATTAATAATGCAAATGCAGTTACACTGCAAATGAAAATTCATATAAATGAAAATATGATAATAATGAAAGTGTACTTATTAGCTACCTGCTAGCATTGCGTCACTGTGAAATTTACAGCAGCCTTTATACTGTTATTGTAAGTCTGCAGCTTGTAGCTTTAATAAAGTCAGCATGGGGAAGGACGCTGTTGACCCTCCTCACGGTGCTTCGCAGGCTTGTTTTACGATTGTATGGTCGAGTGTGAGAACCGCAACAGTTTTACACATCAGAGTTGTTTATCGGTCTCTGGGAGTACGGCTGCATTTGTGGGAGAAAAAAAATATTTGTGGGCACGGAGGGGAGCCGTGTGAAGTCTGATAAATTGCCCCGAGTGGTGAAAACAGCACGAATATCATGAAATACTAGAATGAGTTTTGCTGCAGCCTTGCTGTGCTGGATGGACACTAAAGCTGGGCTATTTTTAGGTAAGCAAAGAAATCCAGTTGATACTGAATAAACCACTCCACATCTGAAGGAGCTCGCTGATTTTGTCTCGGTGATTATTTATGTATTTATCTTTAATTAAAGGTTGAATCAGCTCCTAAAAGCATCTCTTCTCTTTTCCCGTGTCTGCACAGAGGTGTCTGTGTCCTTTGACAGAGAGTCCTCAGTCACCTACACCTTCCAGGAGCCCTTCTCAGTGATGCAGAACAGAAGCTCTCAGGCCTCCACCTCCTCCACGGACAGCAGAGCCAGAGAGGACGTGGCCTTGAGCTTCGTCACCTCCCAGAGACCAGCCATGCTGCTCACTGTCAGCACCTTCAGCCAGCAATACATCGCTGTCATCCTGGCCACAAATGGTACGTGTAACACGCAAATATCTACAGTAATTATATATGGTAATGTTGTTGTAGTTGTGTAATCATGTTCTTCTTTGAATGCAAACGTTAAAAACATGAAACATGCTTCTCCTAGACAAAGAAGCCACGCTGAATAACATTTACATCCTTCTCTCTTAAGAAAAACAGCAGTTCTTTCACAGTATGAGAGGAAATATTTATCAGAAACAAACTCATTTTCTTTGTTTTGATTCTGTTTATATCAGGATGGCAGCTGTGAATCAGAGTTGGTCCTGGCTCCGTAGCCCTCTGACTTGCATTCCCTGTGTAATTATTTTAAGTATTTGTTGACCACAGAGCATCCTGGGGTTCTTACAGTTAGTGGATTAAGAAAGTTCAGTAAATGTTTCTTTTACAGTCCAGGTGGTGAATTTGGAGACATAAATGAAGGGTGAGTTCAGTGTTCAGGTGAATTTCTCTAGATTTCACTGTATAACTGTCACATGGTTCATTTCTTGTTTTCAGACAACAGCTGGTTTGCCAGAGTTAACGAGGGGATCAGCTGTAGTAATGGAGGGAGAGGAGGCTACAGTGAAAACAACCTGTTTTCCAAAAGTGCAGCACTTGTGCTGACACAAAGCCTCTTCTGTCTTGGTGCCTCCCAGAGAAGCATTGCACTTTGAATAGGCCTGAGAGTCGAGCGTTATGTAGTGTTACTAATGGGAGTGAGAAGAAAACCATGGTGCCATGCTGGGGCAGGCTTTTTGGGCCCTTTATTGATGAAACCAGTTCTGAATTGAGCGCTGCCACCAGGTCACTGTGTGGAAAACAGGGAGGACAGTAAAGCACAGCTTGAGGCAGGAAAATGGTGGTGGAGCTGTTGGAGTGGAAGGTTTGCACACTTTCTTTGTGAAATGTGTGCAAACATGGGGACAAGAAACACCGTACCACTGTGCTCGGCAACAAGGCTTTCTCCTCCTTTATTTCCTCCTGAGCTGTTAAAGAGGAGGAGGAGGCAGGAGATCAGCTGTGGGACCCCTAAAGGGAGAACTCAAAAGAAGAAGAAGTAGAAATAATACTGAATAGCAAACGACTGTTCTAATACTGCACATTATATATCTGTGTACTGTAGTGTGTGTGTGTGTGTGTGTGTGTGTGTGGGCAGGTTTGGGTCCTAGCAGGCTGAAGGAAACAGTATAAACCTGTCAGTGCTGTTGATCTCACGCAGCAGCATGAAGAACAATAACTGTGATAACAAAATTACATTTATTTATTTATTTGGTACATTTTAGCTGTATCTGTCAAAGCCTACTCACTTTCTCGTGTCCGCTTGGCCACAGATGTATCCACCATCATGTCACCCACTGGTGTTGGACACTGCTATATTATTAAGCATATATGAATGACAGGGTGGAGTGCTAAGCAATCAGCTTGTATATATGGGCAGAATATTCCCCGGGGGGCTGGCACAGACCCACAGACCACCTCAGTCTGGGGTCCAACTGTAAGGGAAACTCAACAACTGCCACCAAAAAGCTGTTTTAGTTAGAAAACTGAATCCATAAACTGAACGGGGACAATACACACACAACTGCTAATTAGTGGTAAGTAACACAGTAATCAGATTACAGCTGGAATTTCATAAAAACTGTATCTTATTGGATGGCCTGTAGTTCATAGCAGGCCGTATTATATGTCAGATTATTCCATTAAAAATGCTCCAAAAGGCTCAAATGGCATAAACACAGTGGTGAGGTCCAGTTCACTGACTCCAATTAACGGAGGCGAAGCCTAGCAGGCAGCTAGCAGCTACAGCTCCCATGGGTGGCAAACCTGTCAGTCAAAGCAAGCACCAGCTAACTTTAAACACTGTCAGTATCCAAATGGAGCTATGAGAAAGTAATCAGCCATACATGAAGTGGAGAAGTGTTCATAGAGGCCAAAACAGCTTTTTGTACCCGTCTGTAAACATGTGTTTAATGTTGTTAACATGGGAGTCAGAGCTGGCTTCTCCCACAGCCCAAAGACATGCTAATTACTCATTAAGTACAAATTGTTTAACAAATGAAATTAAACTGGCTGCAACTGTGGCTGTTTGTGTGGCTCTGGGATTTATTGCTGACCAGTCCAGGGTGCACATCCCTGTTTGCAGCTCCCCACAAACATAAATTCGATAAGCAGTTCAAAGATTTATGGGTGGATGCTTGTTTGTCTGTAACTTTTGCTTTCTAACCCACGTCGTGTATTTGAGCACAGAAATACTTTACTGATGATTTAAGTGTCATCACTGATGAGAAAGGAGGGAAAAGGTCCCACACAGAGTTCAGATACTGGAAAGTCTTTTGTTTCCAGGTTTTAAAAAATGAGTCACTATGCAAAGTACCATCAGATTTATCAAACATGTGTAACCATCTTTGTTTCTCACCAACCTGCACCAATATGTTGGTAAATCAGAATTATTCAACAGCCTTTTAGATTCAGTTTGCATACTATGTGCATACTGCCCTGATTTTTCTATAAAAGCAAACATGTTTCCCTCCAAGCGACGCAAAGAAAGTAGTGACAGTGTCGCGAGAGAGAAATCTGCACCATCCAGGCAAAAAATAAGGACGAAGTCTGGCTACAGAAAATTAAATGATCACGTCTGACGTCCAAGGAAGAAGTCAGAACAAGTGCAGTGTTGCAGTACAAATATGACAACAATGATTATTATTTTAAAGTCTTGTGTATAAATTCTTGAGTCAGCCAGGCTGTCGTTTGTACCCATGGTCCAAGGAACTTTACACTACGACCACATTCAGGTAGGAAAATATGGATAACTCCCAGAATTTTCCATGAATGTACTCGTGATTTGCACACAGCTGTGTGTGTAGGCAGTGTTAGTACACGAGGCCCGTTCTTACAGTATCGTATGTTTTTAAAGTAGAATCCTTATGTATCCACATTGCTTTGACTTCCTGTTCTACGCTGTATTGTTATGGTCTCCATTTGTGTTTGTTTCATGTGTCTCGCTCACTCGTAACCAAAATCTGTATCTGCTGTGGAACTTAATTTGAGTCCGTCAGGAATCTGAAGAAGGATGGCCGGGTGGGGAGGATGGGTGTTTGCTGGTAACAGTAAAGGAGGCGGTGTCAACCACAGCGAAAACTGCTGAAGCTTTGCAAAAGTAGACATGATAGTAGGGGCGTTATAGAAAAAGGATCTGGAGAAATGCATGGATTTATGGAGCAGGACATCAGCTCACCACACCTGTGTTTAAACACAAGCACGCAAAAAATAATGAGGTAGGAAGACTTATGTGATAACACAGGGTTTATCCCACAAGTGGATACGATGGTTCTCTGCTCTCTGCAGCTCAGTTATTGTGACGCTTGTTGGGGTTAAGCACGCCTACCCACAGCATTGGAGGGTGTTAGTTACACAACACCTGTTTTCCTTTCTTTTAACCCCTTTCTGGTATCAGGGAGAACTCCTACATCCCTGTTACCATGGTTACCAAATGATATAATGCATAATTACACAGCAGATTGCTCCCTTGACGGTGAACTGGTTCCAAGTTCACTCAGAGGCTGAGAGCGATTGTGTAAAAAATAGAATCTGCCTAAAGTAGAATGATTTAGTCATATTTCCAGGGCTCTTCAGTTTAGTGCACAGCAACAGTTCACTGCATGAATGTGTGAAGGTCTGTTTGTTGAATGTTGTGTAGATTATGCCGTTGACGCTTGGTGCTTTTGATGAAAGATCAGAGCATGAGAACAGAAAGTCGAGCACATAATTAGTTTCTGCAGGTCACAAAGTTAAATGCAGTCGCGGCAGATCAGCAGGCATCAGCGCCGGCCAACCAGCTGATGGATCGCCCGATACTCTTCTGCAGAGCCAGGCCGGTCACATACAGCATGCACACGAGGGGTGGGCAATATACGCAAATATGCAGTAACAATATCTGTGAAGATATAGAAAAACCTTTGTGATGCCTGCAGCTTGTAGGCAGCAAATGCAGAAACCAGATTTCCCAGTTAGCTGCTGTCACTGGTCACACACTCCCTGACTGTCTGCAGCAGCAGTATAGTTTAACAGTGGCGCCACAGCGGTGACACAAGTATAAAGTAACTGCTGAACACTTTAGTTTAACAATAACTAAAGTCACTCAACCCTGTAACTCATCAGGAGTCTGTAAAATCGTGTCACATAATAAAAAGCTTATGTGGGAAGTTGTATCTTTGTTAAATCTTGGGTCCAACTTTTGAAGCAGCTGTTTAAAGTACTGCTTTTCTATTATATGTAACTGCATCCTTAATTTCCATCCCCCATTTCACTTCCTGTCATATGGAGTGCAGCTAGCGAGCGCTCCACTGACACTCTGAGGAGTCATTTGTTTACATTTGGGTGGCACATCAGCAGCTGCTGGGATCTCCTCCCTGTGAGTCTGGTTCTCCTCAGCTGAGTGTTGGAGCGTTCTTTCCACCTTTAGTAGGAACAATATTTTGCAAATGAGGTTGTTGGAATGATTGTCCGAGGCTGACGTGCAGCTCTTTCTTGCATTAGGGAATGTAAACAAATGGCACTGCGGTGACAGCTCTATGTGACATTTTCACATCATGTTCAAATGTATTCTCATCATATTCCAGATGATATGATTGTGAAGTTGGACCCTTTACACATGTACAAGACACGGACGTGGTGACAGCACTTCTTTATTTTGACATTTGGTTTACTGATATTTTACAATGGGACACAGACACTCCCGCTCCGCTGTCACGTCCGCTCTCCTCCCTCTCCGACTGTCACTGTGAACATATAAAGAGTCACAATCACATTCACATCCCAGCATACCTGTTCACCCCGCCCCTGCGCCGCCCCGGGCGCTCACTGCGTCACCCCTCCTCTGAAGCCGGCCAGAGACCACACCCACACCCACGCCACAATGATATAATGTTATATGATGGTCTGTCTCTCTTCCATTGTTAATCGCCTTTTTCTCACACCACACTACTTTCTGCAGTACAGTACTGTTCAGCTGATGCTCTCCAGAGTATGGTACCACAGTGTGTCCAGCACTGCTTTGATGCAGACAGAGGGGGCTGTACCTGTAGGAGTTAGCAGCAGCAGCTTTATAGGCTGATCAGCCTCCATTACTGCAGAACAGCTTTAAACTCTTAACCCGTGTTGTGTTCCCTGAAAAAGGCCTTTGTGTATAATTCTGAAATGTACATTATTTTACAGTTTGGGGTAACCTTACCTTTTTTTTAACCGCTGGCTGTTCAACACTTTGTACCATTTCAAGCTGTTCATTGGACTTGCACAACTTGAATTGCAATAAATAACTGGGAGAATTGGGGTGTTGTAAAGCATTTGACCAGTAGTGTTTATGGCAGGGCCGGTAGGTCCATCGTCTTTCTTTAAAACCAGAGTTTAATTTGAAATGTTTCTCCTCACATAAAAGGTCTTGAGTAATCAGCCCCATCTTATCTTAAAGACCTCATAGTACCATATAAACCCAGCAGAGCACCTAACTCTCAGACTGCTGGTTTACTCCTGGTTCCTGGGATATCTACAAGTAGAAGGGAGGCAGAGTCTCCAGCTTTCAGGCCCCTCTTCTGTGAAATCCCAGATTGGAGTCAGGAAACAGACAGCCTCTCTACTTTTAAGATTAAGCTTAAAACTTTCAGTTTACTTAACTGTATCCTTCCTTACACTGCAATAGGCCTACAGGCTGCTGGGGGCTTCCCATGTCACCAGTTTGCCCAGCTGTTTCTGGAAGTCCCACAGGATCTCCTAACATCTACTGTAGCAGTGCTATTTATCACGTACAACTTTAATTCACTTTAAATAAATTGTGGGACTGAAATAAACGCTGTCTGGACACAGACTGAAATTTAGGATGGTTACTGTTAACCTACTAATGTTACTATCCGGTATAACATTCATCACATGATGTTAGCTTAAGCTTTAGATAATATTAGACATTGCTCATATTTTAGCCTGAGAACAGTCATTTCAGCGACACCAGCTGAGCTCCACTGTTTGACTTGGTTCCTGGAGGAAAAGGTCCTTGCATACGTTACAGCGTATCACCTCAGAGTCTCCGATTTTCAGATTCAGACACAACAAAGACCTCAGAGCTTTAAGCTAACAGCCACGCTACATCCTAACCTGCAAGTGCCACATTGAGTGGCATGAGTGACACCTCTGTGCAGTTTTTAGCCAGAGCCCTAATCTGCTCTTGTGTGTTAAACCTGAGCAGCCAAATTGCATGGGTCTCTGTAAACAGTGAAGGGCAGGGGAGACACTTTATCCACAGTGACCTTCCTCTGTTGGAGCACTCTCAGGATCTGAAATGAATCACAACACAAAGCCCTTCACTTACAGACTGGGAATTGTAATATTGACCTAGCTCCACTTGACAATGCATAGCTTTCTGACTCTTTGATCTGGCAGCGAGTGAGTGTGTGTGTGTGTGTGTGCGTGTGTGTGTGTGTGTGCGTGCGTGCGTGCGTGTGTGTGTGCGTGCGTGCGTGTGTGTGTGTGTGCGCGTGTGTGTGTGTGTGTGTGTGTGTGTGTGCGTGTGTGTGTGCCTGGCCCGGGGAGGGGGGCTGAGCACATATTGACTTGCTCAGTTTTCGGAGCAAAGAGCTATGAGATAAATATTTGCAGACTCTCGAGAGTAACTGAAGAAGCTTGGATATAGTGGTGTATTTATAAATAGGCAGTCCCATTCTTGCAGCAGACAGGTGTATTCTCTTATCTTATCACCCATTAGAATGCAGTGTACACATATTTGAATCCTGGTAATGTTATATGTACAAGATTACAGGATTTAGACCTGTAGATTCCAAGTTTTCATCAAACACTGAGCACAAGATGAAGCGTCGTATTGCTCTGTGACATTTTATGCTTTGTTTTCCAGGGAGTGTGCAGATCTGGTATCACCTGCAGACAGACAAGAAACCGGACGTGTTCACTCCCACCCCGAGTAATCTGGCAGATGGACGTCTTCATCGAATCAGAATCCACCGAGTCGGCAAAAACCTCTACGTACAGGTCAGTAACACTGGTACAGGACGTCCTGCATATGGACGTGCTGTCTCATAGAGCATGGTTGCATAGTAGAGAGTACAAATAAAGCACACAGTATGATTAAAGTGAGCTTTCCAAACCTTACAATGAGTTATTAAATCCTGTGTGTGGAACCATACGGAATAACCAGGTGAGTTCTCACGTGCTGCAGCCAGGTGTTCCTTCAACCTGTTCACACTGAGATACTCAACAACTTAGGAACTAATGACTCTCCACTATCTGGCCTGCACAGTCCTCACTTTACTCCATGCTTATCTCTGTCAAGCCTTCATGGACACTTACAGATTTAGTATTTATCTGTCATTCATGCAACACAGGTATGACACGGAACTGGAAGAGTCACAACAAAAAGCTTGGTGGAGTTTGGATGTTCTCCCTGCTCCTGTGCAGGCTCTCTGTGGGCACTCCAACCTACACTCCAAAGACACACATATTAGATTAAGAGGTTAGACAGTGGCTGTGATGTATGTAAAGTGCTTGCAGTGTATAAGCATGATGTGAGTATAGGGCTAAGGGTGATTTGTGTTAGGTGCTTTGAGTGGTCATTAAAAGTAGAATAGCATTGCATAAATGGTAGTAATCATTTTCTGTTCAATCACATATCACAGTCTGTCTGCTAGATAAAGGTACAGTGACTCCTTATCCTAAAACGTTTTAGATTATCTGGGTTTTTTATATATTGTGACCTATTTTCTACAATAAATTACTAAATTTTGTGTTATTCAAAGTTAACATGAGGATAAGATGCACAGCAGTCTGTTGTATCCATGCTAGCTGTTCTGTTACATCAAGAGTAGCATTCATCAAATGGCATTTAAGCTGATGATGCTCGTTAGTATCACTTACCAAATTCAGTGTATCCTGACTTGGCTAAATGCACAAAGGGCAGCAAACCTCAGAGCTGCAGCAGTGCAGGTTAGCTGATCACAACTTGTCCAGAGAGAAAACTAATCCACTGGACTCATATAACTCTGTGAGTAATTCCCCCCACTGCACTGAATCTTCTCCCAGTTTGACTCATAAGTGTGAGGAGTGAAATACAATATTCTTTGGGAGAGGTTTTTTGATAATACACATTAAATTTACCCGGGGAGGCCTTAAACCAGAGCAGGTGACCTGGATCCCATGAAATACAATATGACCCCAAAATGAAAAAGACTAAACCTAACTAACTTCAAAGAGCAGCAACATCCACCATACACCATCTTTATGTGAACTCAACACTGTTTATTTGCATCCAGTGGCAATTTTATTTATACAGCACATTTCATTGTGATAAACATTTCATAGAAGATAAACACACATGTAGGTTTTGTCTTTAAAATACCAGTTAAACATGTGCATGTGCACGCACACATCCAGAGTTACTGAGTGGAGACCTGTGAGGACAGAAAGGGTGGAGTATGTTTTTGAGTATATGCACAGATGTAATTTACACAGGTCAGCAGGTGCTCGTCCAAGAAGGGGCCCTGAAAGCACCCTCAGCACACTTGGATCTAATCCTGGGAACAGGTAAAAGACCTGCAGCTGATGACCTGAGAGGTCTGACTGCAGGTCCATAATGTGCTGAGGCCACACCGATGGAAGCTTCATCAACTAATACATGGATTTCAAAGTTAACTCTCTGACTTCAGTATCAGGGTGATGTGGTCAGATTTCCTTGTATGAGTAAGAAAAGTTGTCTTAGGCGAGTAGAGTAACCTGCTTGGCACGAAGGCATGAAAACATTTGTAGGTCAGTTTGAAATTACATTTTCTAACTTTTGATATATTTGTATTGATTCCAAAGTTGCTCACTGTGTTTAAGAGACAGGGATGGTAAATATGTGATAAACAATAATATCTTAAAGGTTTCTAGACATCCAACAGTTAATATTATTGATACAACTGATGAGTCTTTGAACAGAGGTTAGATTACCAGAGGAATATGATGTGTTTTTTAACTGCCTAAGGATATAATATATAATTTGAATTCTGTATGATAGTGCTGTACCAAGCAGACACATGTGAAGGTTAGAAAGTAATGGACCAAGGACTGACTGACTGAGGAGCCCTCATTGAATTTTTGTTTGTGCAAATCTAAAGCTAATAATTGAAATATATAAACTTCTACACTTCAGCTGTGATGAGAACCAATCAATAACCAGACTGAATAAAACAACTGAACCATCAGGTCATCTTAATGCGTGCTCACTCATCCAGGTAAGTAAATCCTAAAAGGTTCTGTTCATCTGGACGGGCCGTTTTCACTCATCCAGGTGACGTCTTCAGTCTCAGCTGACTGCAGGTTTCCAACCTTAGAAACAGGACATTTGTACAATGACTGAAACCAGCACCACTGAGGGGACAATGGGCTGTTTCGTTAATATGCAAATTGTCATGACCATTGTTCAACAACCACTGATCAAAGCCCATTGATCATTGGTCAGCCACATTTAGACCATACACAGAGTTCCTGCAGACATCAACACAAGACGTTCAGTATCTGTCGCCTGCTGTTACAAACGACCCGTTCAGTGGAACAAAATTGAACATCCAAAAATTCTGTTCTGTAGGGCAGCGGTGCCCAACCTTTTTTGCGCCACAGACCAGTTTATGTCCAACAATATATTTATGGTGTTGCAGATAAATACAACAAAATAAAACCAGTACTGGTACCAAAAAAAAAAAAGTAGAAGATCTATTCATAACACACGGGAAAAGACCCAGGGAAACTGAGTTAGCGATATAAACGATTTAAAAAAAAACAACGATAAAAACCCTGAAAATCATAATTTCACACCCAAACCTGAACTCTCGCGGCCCGGTACCAAACCACTCATCCGTGGCCCGGGGGTTGGGGGCTGCTGCTGTAGGGAATCCTTTCAGTTTCCTCTGACTCCTCCTTTCTGGTAATTCTAAAATGGTAATTGATGTGAGGTAGATAAAGTGTCGTACATATGTTGCAGGTATTTCTCTTCTTTGTTGCATTGGCAGTTTTCACTTTACCATCGCACTCTCGTTCTTTTCTGCAATAAAAAGTAAAGTCCATGCCTTGCTGCGCCACTGTTTTCCTGCTTGAAAGGGATTCAGCTGATTGTAGTTCAAGTGCAAGCGGAACCAGTGAGATGAAGTGACAGGCAACCAGACGGACAATCCCAAGGAATCGAACTAATGTCCCGTGGAACATTCCCATCCCAATTATCCTTCAGGATTTTCTAGTACAGAGCAGATTCATGGTTCCATAACTTGCGTCATGGTGCTGGTCCTGGCTGGGGCGTCTGTTTGAGTCTTAGTCAGGTTTTAAATAACTTTTTCACATAGGTCCGGTAGGTGTGGATAGCTCTCTTCACCTAATAAATGAAATCATCATTTAACCGTGTTGTGTATTTACTCAGATGATCTTAGTCTAATGTTTAAAGTTATTTGATGATCAAGAACACCTAAGTGTGACAAACATGCAAAAGAAAATTAAGAAATGAGGAAGTGGGCAGATACTTTTTACAGCACTGTAGCTATTTGAGTGAAACAATGTAACCAACATGACTGGATTGTTTGACAAATGGACGAGACAGCAGGATTGAACTATTCAGCATCTTCATGTAAAGAGGAAAGGTGTGCACATCAGTTTGCATATGTGCTTCTGCAGGCACTTTTCATGCAATAGTAAACTGAAATCCTACACTTTTATTGCACTTCACCATGTTAAGCGATTAATCTGAGTCAGCATGATGGCACAGGGGTACAAGGTCAAATTCACTTCAGAGCTACCTGTAGGGAGAGCTGGTTTCATGTGAGGCTGCAGTGAACACAGAGATCGCTCTTGCACTGAGCTGCATTTGCAGCTGCTGGGTTGAATTTCTTGTAATCACCTTGTTATCTGATTTCTTTCTATCCAACCAGATCAACCAGGACATCCACAGGAAGTACACGCTGTCATCTGATGCAGAGCTGATCCTCATACGATCGCTAACGTTAGGCAAAGTCGCCAGTAAGTCACTGTGCAGCTGTAATCAATAATTCTCATTCGGCATTTACCAAATGAAGCCGAGCGAGAAGCATTTCTCACTTCTCGGCTGTGTCTTTGTAGGAATGGAGCATTTTGATGAGGAAGTGATACAAGGAGCTTCTAAAGGATTCATTGGCTGCCTTTCCTCAGTCCAGTTTAATCATGTGGCACCACTGAAGGTAGCGCTGACCAATCGCGGAAGCTCATTGGTCACCATCCGTGGTCCGCTGGTCCAATCAAATTGTGGCGCGCTAGCTGAGTCACATACTCTGCAAGGTAAGACATCCACATCCATGACACTGATGATCTATTTATTTAGACTCACAAACACACGAGCTGATTGTTTCTCTCTGTTAATGCTGAGTCTTTACAGCCCTTTGAGGAAATTGTTGCTGTGATTTGTTTCTATATAAATAAAATCAAACTAAAGTGATTTGAGAAAGGTTTGGATAGCTTTTTCCCTTAATTAATGAAACTATCAGCTGTGCAATTATTCGTAAATGGAATAAAAGTAAAAGGACCATCTATTGTCCTCGGTCTGGAGCTCAGAATCAACATCTTGTCTCGTGGGCTGAGACTGAACATGTGAATCGTAGTGGATCAGCCCAAAATCACACAGAAGTAATGATCTAAAGCCAGCTGGGACCGCAGTCACCACCGTTGGCAACACTACGGCGTCATGGATGGAAATATTGCAGCCCCCACAAAGTCCCCTTCCTCAAGAAGCCACAGCGTAAGTTTGCCAGTGAACATCTAAAATGTTCAGAGAAGGCTTGGAACAAAAGTATTGTGAAACCAAAACCGAGCTCTGCTGAGTGTGAGCCAAACAACACCATCGTCCCCAGAGTCCCGATCCATCCTACGGTGTGTCAGAGATGTGTTACTCTCCAACAAGTGTTTCTACCACAGACCAAGTCGTGTTTTTCTTGGGGATCACATACTCGTTTCTCTCAGTGACGTGCAAACCAATTTATAACTTGAGTAGCTGATGTCCTAGTGTTCTTCACCACCAGTATGTCACCTGTTGTGGGCAGTTTATTCCCATCTGTAGCCTTTTACAGTCCCGTGCATAGCCTACAAATAACAATTAAATCATTATGCAGAGCGATACTGTGACAATCCTGATACAGCCATCGTGCTATAAAGCAAAGGAGGAACTGCAACAACTAAATCAAATCCCTCGTAACTTCTTCTGTCAGCGTTTCTCAGACACGAGCAAAGCACTGCAAGTGTTCTGACACTGGATGCAGGAAAACCTCTGCTTTATATGCGCCTCAGGTCAGAGCTAAAGAGTTACTGTTTCATTTTGTGATCGTTAGGATCATATTTCCATAACAATCTGGTTAATTTTATTCACAATGTGGTTAGCATTAGCATTGGATTTGATCTTATGGACCCTCTCTGTAGGGTTTGTTAACTTTAAGAGCAGTATAGTAGCACTGGTTTCCATATTTGCTTTTTTCCTGAGCCGGCTTTTTGCTCACACTGATCAGTTTTAAAGAAAATGACCCAGACCCACATGTAAAATAGTTTCTCGTTTGCCTGAAGTTCAGACAGAAGTGCACAAAGACAGCTGTTCTTTTCACTGGACTGGATGTGTTACACAAACGTTGGCTGATGTTACAGCGGTCCAACAAGCCAAAGAGCTATAAACCAAACAGAACATGATCACAGTAAGAAAGCTCACTAACTGGATTGTGTAAATTAGGAATTCCAGGGTAGTACTGCGGTTTAAAATCATTTTCAGAAGCAGAGAAATTTAAATAGACTGTGTTTGTCTTTGCCTCTCATGAGAATCAAGGGGCAGGAACCTGAAATGAACCAAATATAATCATCACGTCATGGACTGTACTGCAGCACACCTCACTTCACAGGAGAAGACGACAGCTAGTCATTAAAGAGAAGTCGACATGTATGAAAATGATGATGTTTCTCTTTGTTTCTGCTCTGCAGATCAGGCTGTAAATGCAAATAAAGACAAAGAGCAGCGTGCCGGCAGCACCCAGAAGGATTTGGCTGTAATAGCAGGTCTGTGCTGTGCTCGTGTTTTTCCTTTGCTTAATTGAAAATGAGTCCCAGCTGTTTGCCATTTGTCATTCTCTCCATTTGGCTCCGTCTTAATGCCTTTTCCTTATCTCTCGATAACTCGGCCCCAGCTCGAGCTTATTGTCATGATCGTGTCTTAAACCTTGTTTTTATTTGAAAGGAAACTTGATGCTGTAATGTGTGCTTTCTGAACAAGAAAGCATTTCAAATCCATATCTACATGTCTCCAGATGATATTACTTATAAAGCCTATCAGAGGCCCTATAACTGTGATTATCTTTAAGTAATTAGCAGGATCACAAAGTGTTCAGTCTCTGAGGCACTGTGCCTGTTTCAGATAACACCTCTGTCATTTGCTTGTTTGCTTCATATGCATCTGTTCTGCTATCTGTAAGGTAAATATGAAGACAGAACAACATAAAGGCTGGAATAAGGACAATTTAATTTAAACTTTGTTAATTAACCTGTTTTATCTGATCTGTTAAATTACAACCAACAAAGAGTGAAGGAAGCAGTCTCCCGGGGTGAACGTGAGACAGTTTCTTGGCCCAGACCAGTTTCCAGGCAACCATCAGAGACTCCAAGGTGTTACTGAGCCCTCAGATTCACCACAGACACATGACAGTGTTGCAGTCTTTTCATCAGGCTCTTGACAAGAAGACAAATCAGTACATTTCCCAACTAAAGTCACATTATTCAATCGCAGTCAGAGGATTATATCAAGGTAAAGTCAGCTCCAATCAATAAATGATACGATAGCTTTATTGTTAAGAACATTTATTTCATTCAACTTTAAATCTTTAGTTTAGTTTAGCTCTTTTGAAATTTGACATCATCTCTTTCTTGTGGCTGCAGATTAAATTATGATGCATCCTGTTTTCTTTAATTATCTTTGTAAATCATGTCTAATCAGTGTAGTTTGTCACAGGAGGACTGCAGTCTCATTTGGTTCTCATTTCAAAGGCACAAAGGGGATTCTACAATCCTGAATGAATTGTCTGGCTACTTATTTTGAGTTATAATTCATTCATTTAAAATTTCACTCACAAAATGTGTGAAAGAGTGACTCGTTTTCAAATATCTTCATGATCAAACTCATTGTCAGACCAGGTGGACTCACCTAAAGCTTATTTTACAGTTTTAGGGAAAGTAATTTAGTAATTTCACCATCGTTTGTAAAATGTGTCTGGATCGTTTTTACCAAACTTGCTGAGAAATAAACAGATAATAGCTTTGGTCAGATGGGGGGGGCTCTTATCCACACAGTTTGTATTTATGCAGACTATACATACAGGCTCAAATATATACATATATCCGTTCGCAAGGTAGCGTTAGCTTAGATTAACCGTCTACAAGCTCCTGGGATCATTGTGACATTTAACCACTCTTCTTATTTATATTGTCTTGGTCTTCTGGCACAGACCCAGCTTTTAAGCACAAAATGAGGTCACAGCCAGGGTTTGGGGAAGGCCTACAGTAGCTAGTTGGTTTGAGGTGGGTTAGTTAGTCCCACCACTTTGTACCAGTGGTAGCAAAGCAGTCCTACAGCGTGATGTATCAGCATCACGCTGTAGGACTTGGCAGTTGGTACAGTGTCACTGCGTATGAAAATGATCATCTTTATCTTGTTTGACTCCAGAAGGCTTTTGGCTCGTCCGTGTGGGCAGCTGTAAATTCCAGTCAGATTCAAAGTTGTTGATTTTGGAGCAGGCTTCTCTCTCTGTCAGCGCCCTCTTGGTGTAAAACTCACTGTGGACAGGGATGCTGTTCCAGCAGTCCTTCGCAGTCTTGGTGGTTCTTTGGTTTTTCCTGAATATTCTAACCAGTTTGTGTGTTCTCCCAGACCTGTGGGGACACATCCAAATAAGTTGTACTTGTGTGAAGTCATTTTAACTAATGATGCTGGAAACTGAAGTCCTGAAGATGCAGAAAGAATCTGAAGAAACAGCCTTTGTCCTTATGTATTCACTGAGTTACCTTTGGGATCAATCCAGTGTCAAACTAGTCCTTTTTATGCTGCCATAATAAACATAGATGAACTACCAGCTGTACAATAGTCAGTCGAGATCACTAACAAGTCATTAGACCTTGG
Organism: Oreochromis niloticus; assembly: GCF_001858045.2. Lineage (NCBI taxonomy): Eukaryota > Metazoa > Chordata > Actinopteri > Cichliformes > Cichlidae > Oreochromis > Oreochromis niloticus. Next base: position 34,485,588 of record NC_031987.2, on the reverse strand, counting down.
CCTTGTGTTCACACACTGGAACCTTCAGCATCACTTATTCGGATATTTGAGTGTACGCATACGTCTGTGTAGAGAAAATCTTGTGCTCTCAATACTTTAAAGTCATTAAATGTTAATGCGGTTTAATTATTCCATCCTTGGAAGGAACTGTTCAAAGAAATCATTAAATCAGAAACCAAACGTGCAGTAAACCACCCTTTAAAGTGGCTCATGGTGGCCGGGCTGTGTTCCTCTGTCCACATGTGTGCAGGACTAAACATGTGAATACTGCTAACACTCCTACACTACTTAAATCTGAGACCACCAACACCGCCATCATCTAATGTCCCTTCCCTGCGTCGTTTCCAGGTGTGGTCACTGCAGTGGTCTTCATAACCGTGTGCGCACTGGCTGTGGTGATCCGCCTGGTCTACCAGCAGCGGCGGGCCCAGAGGAGCAGCGGCAGCATCAAAGAGGAGCACAGACACAGCATGTACACAGACTACAGGACTGAGCTGCACCTCCACAACCCAGTCAGAGACAGCGTGAAGGAATACTACATCTGACTGAGGCGTGCAGCCGATGTCACAAACTTACCTCTTTCTTCTAAAGGACTCACAGGTGGACGTGCTGCCGCAGGATTTCTTACAACACTGCATATCTCCGCCCTGGAAGTTCCCCAGGGACACTGCAAAAGTCAGCAGACTCCAATCCACTCTCAATGCTCCTGTAAAAGCAAGTGGCTGAATCTTTGCAGCTCTTAGTGTATTTGATGTTGGTGAAATTGTCAGAATCAAGCTGCTGTGGTTTCCGTCATTGCGAAATGTGTAAAGCAAAAGTCGATTCGTTCTGAGGGGTGAAAGTGGGGGCGTGGACGAGCGGCGAGCGTGAAGCTCCCGACTGTCCTGAATGTGCACAACAATATTTCCACATTTCAGTGGGACTCACTAAATTGTATTTGTTAGTCAGGAAATGTAGGCAAGGCCTGTAAGATATGCATCCATCCGCTGCTCTCTATTTGTTTTTCCACTGGGGGTGAATGTCGCAGAAGCAAAGGGACAATACTGCCTACACTGTATGAGTGCCTAATTTGCATATTTGTTTTGATTTGAACAAAGTTCTTCGTGTGACCCTCACAGACGCAGGCACATTTTCCTAGAAAAGAGCTCATTGTCATTCCGAGCCACGCTGCAGGAAACAGAAGAAAATGGGAATTTCACAGAATTTCATCGTCTCTAGAGCGCGGCCGTTAGCGATGGGTGACCATCGCTAACATTTCTTTCACCAGGCTGTTTACCACTACACTGTTGTTAGCAGCGTGGAAACTGACAGATAGAACAGTCCCACAGATTTAGAGTCTTTGTTGATGAGTGAGGGCCTCATTTATCTGCAGAAAGAAAATAATAATAATACTGACCATGATAATAAAAACTGATAGTGTGCCCACGCGCTGTCTTTACCACAGTACAGCGTTCAACAAATCATGAAGTTACCCTCAGCACATAGACGGGGGTCTACACACCCACATGGGTGAAAGAAGTGACCACAATAATCCCTGTTTGTATTCTGTTATGTTGTAAACTTTCCCAGATTCATATCGAGGAGCCTCTCAGCTCATTTCTGTCTCAGACGAGCTGCTCGAGCTCCTTTAACCCATTTTCACACACACAGGTGTGACCAGCACAGAGTGAGGCTGCTGTGCTCACAGCCACAGCCGTCCTACTTCTCACACAGACGTGTCACATATGTAAGGGATGGATGTAGCCACCATGGCATCCTTTTGGATAGCCTCATGCTGAGCACTGAGCAATCAATCACACTGTAAACCCTGTTTTATTCTTTGTTTGATTCAACTTCAGTCTTCTAGTTTCTCTCTGCAGCCAGGCCCCGAGGACCAGCCCCCTGCTGGCCAACAATGAACATCTTCCTTTGCGTGACTCTTCAGTCTTTTATATAAACATGACCACAACATGACCACACTACATGTTATGTGGATAAATGAACACTTGGCTCGGTGGAATTTGGGATCTTTATCTGACGTTTTTACTTTCATGTGACAACAACAAATCTTACAAACTTGATATTAACAAGGATGCAAAAAAAGCTGATAGATGAGGCCCCGACTGTCAACAGCGAGTGTTGCAAGTGTTTTTGTTCATAATGAAGGAGATGCAATATGTAAAAAAGGTGTGAATTGTGTCATAAAAGTAGCAGAAATAAGAAAATAACTGAGAGAAATGTATTATTTAAAGCAGTTATTTATGCCAAGACTAAAGGGTATAATTATCAAGCAGAGGGTCCATGTGAAACACCACAGGCAGCCAGAAGCAGCAGTTACAACCCTGGGAGCTTGTGTTCTGTAACATACAGACAGTAGTTTACTTCATACGACAAGTTTTGGGTTTACAGAAATCAAAGTAACCGAGAGCAAAATCACAGCAGCACGTTTGCGAGGTTTCGTCCCGTGGAGGAGAACGTCCGAATTTTGCTGGGAAATGTCTGGAAATTTTTTCATAGCAGCATCACTTGTGGAGCATCAAACCTGTAGTGCAGAAGTTTAATCTGGCTTGTATTTTAGAGCACTAACCGGCAGTGCTTAGAGCTTTTTGCATAAAAGAAGACGGCCAATATCATACCAGATGGAATTAATTTATTTTCAGATTTACTGGGAGTGAAATGGTACGTTTCTGTGTCTCAAATGGAAATGTGAAAAAGGAAAATTAAAGGATGGATGAAAATGGAGACTACTTTGCTTTTTTAGATCCTTGCTTCTAGTGGGCACGAAGGAGATGCCAGAGAAAACAAATCACGTTATCTAAATTTCAAAAGCAGCCTTTTGAGCCAGTTCTGCATTATCATACTGATCTCATTATCCGCTGGGCTCAGCTGCTCTCTGGCTGCATACCTGTCTTTGTCACCATCAGTTATGCTTTGAACTTAACGGGCTAAACGTAAAGGTTAAGTCCAAAGAAAAGCTGACAGGAACACGGCCGTTTATTTAGCATCTTGTCATGAACTAAAGTGTTCATTCTCCTGGGATCTAAATGTCAGAATAAAATGTTTAAAAAACAAAGCAGTGAGATTTCCCTCACGTAAAAATGTTTGGACCAATGCAATGATGAATACAAAGACTGGAGCTCCAGCTGCAACAGCTAAAGATGACTGAACGTGATGAAGGACAGCGGTGTGGCTGAGCCCGTGTACCCTCTCTGTGCATGTCCTCCAAATATGCCTGAAGATGATTCCCATATTTGTGAATGAATACATACCTCTCAGAGAGTTTCAGTTACACTGCAATGGGTAATATCATGTGGTCACTTCTTAATGATTTGTATAGCTGCGGTTTTATTAAGAATCTATTGTATAGATGTATAATTTAATAATAAAAGTCAATATATTGTTATGTTTTGTTGTAAAATGGCTTCACTTCTCAACCTTAAAGGTAATGTTTGTCACTTCCTGTGTGGTAGTTTAACACCTCGCTTTAACTTAATGCCCAAAACATCTGCATTAAACCGATATCCACAGAGGATCAAACAGGGCTGGGCAGCACTAACACACTGTGCAGTGAGTCAGTCTGAGTTTGGTTTTAGGTCATTACTGTTACATCCTCATTTACAAAGGGGCCTGGAAAATGCCTCGTAAGGAAACGGGATGAGGCTAGAAAGGACGGCACACATCTGGACGTCTTAACTGAAAGTTTCAGTCAAGACGTTACAGAAGCCAATGTTAACGTACAGTTACATTGTAACCTTGGTTCTCTGAGTGAGAGACTATCTCTCCACTCGTAGTGGAGTGGAGAGATAGTCTTGATGTGATAGAGAACAGGCTTTTTGTTTGATTATTGAGCTGTTTATGCTTCTGTACCTTTGGCTAACAAGGACAAAGTTCAGTCACAGTTTTAGTATTGATCAAGATGAGCGACAGATTACAGGCAGTAGGATGTACAGCATGGCATCATCTCTCTGTCTGTGCCCAACCACACAAGGTCAATTTATTGGAGGCCTCCATCTCTCACAGTGTGAAGAAAGATCAGGTCTGAATAGAGAACTGTTCCAGAAAAACACACCGATCAAAGCTGAATAGTCATCACTATAGTGTTTGTTTGTTTGTTTTATGAAAATGTTTAATGACAGTTGTTGATTGTTACAGCTTTCAAAAAACAAAATTAAGAGAGTGTTTTCTTGGAAGAACTTTCTCATACTGGTGTGGTTTCTCTTATAACTTTGTTCTTCAAGCGATTCCCAGTTGGGTTCAGACGAGGACTCTGGGATAATGCTTTGATTATCTCAGCATTCTCAGCTTCAAGGAAGAGCTTTAGCAGTTTTGCAGTGTGGCTTGGTGCACTGTGTCGCTTGCTGTTTGGAAGTTGATGTTCGGGAAGGAACAGTAAAGGAGGTTCTCAGAAACAGTGAGTACATACAAACTCACTACAGTGATAGTTGGATCAGTTCTGTCCACAGTATGTGCTCCTCAGAGAAGGATGAAAGCTTTCAGTCACTCTGTTGATGAACTGGCACTAGGTTTCAACAGATATTACACACAGGCTTTCCTTATCTCAATTTTTTCTTATTAGCATTTTGAAGTTTATGAAGTATATTTATATGTCTGGACACTGGCAACAAAAGTGTAACATTTGAGTAATGTTGCACAAAATAGCTGTTGGAAGACTGATAATCAATTAGGTCAATTAGTAACAAGCTTGTGTATAAAAGAGCAGAAAGTCTTTCAGACTTGAGGATGGAGAGGGGCTCAGCCCTCTGTGAGACCCTGCATCAGCAGCACAGATGGCTACAATCTTCAGGCCCTGAGGGAGCATTAGAGGGACTCTATACTGGATTTCTTATTTCAGAAAAAACATTGCAAATGACATTGTGTACTGCTTTCCAGACCCGTGGCACACTGAAAAAAATGGGTGTATTACGAAACAACAAATGAGACAGCGAACTGCAGCTGAAATCTGATATCAAGCATCAGTGGGAAACCACTGGATGTTCAAAAGTACAGCAATTTCTTTCCTCAGTTCTCACATACTTGGAGTGATGTTGAAATAAGAGGTGATGCAACACAGTGTGAAGCGTGCCCCTGTTCCAAATTCTGAAAATTGTTCCTGCCATCAAATTAAAAATGAGCATTTATCTTTCAGCACAGTTACATGTTAGAAAACAAATAGAAATGCACAATCTATCACCGACTGCTGCACCTGGAGAACAAAAACTAAGAAAATACACAGATATATGAATCAACAATCTTCTTATAGTGTGTATGAGCGAGTGTATGAGTGCCTGTGTCTTTCTCACAAATGTACTTGATAATGATGGTGGGAAGCTGCAGCGATGTTGAAGCCTGGAGGCAGACAGAGATGGGACCAGGACAACGGCACCATCCGAAGCCCCAAAGAGGACCGAAGGGTGGAAGCCAAAGGGTGAGAGGACCAGAGACAAGGGCCAGCTGACCCTGCTAGAGGCTGGCCCCCCTGCTATGAGTTGATAAGCCCAGGACTACACCCGGCACCCAGCACTGTTTGTACCTTATTAAAATGTAAGATATAAATGTCTGTAACTATATTTTAGACATGCAAATTTTGAAGGGGGGCAGTATTTTTTGAGAATATTCACTGAAGGCATCCTCAGAGGGGATTAAACACCTCTATATTAAAAACTGGTGATAAAAAGCAATGAATCAGCTCAATAACTCCTGGAGGCTGCTGTTCACTTAGTTGGCACCTTTACTGGTGAAAAATGGCACACAGGATCAGGGTAGGAGCTGCATTTACTTCCTCTCGTCATTGGAATTATATAAGCCCAAGTTTGCAAATGTCTGGAGTTTTATTCACAATTATACACAAACAGTATTAAAAATGTATTCATTTACTGCAATGGTCAGTATAATTGGAGCAGTACACAAAATACATTTCCTCTACTAACGTATACAATTAGTGTAAGTGGCCATTACAAGAAAACCAACTGACTCTCTGAGTGAAGCAACTAAACTTATGCAAATAAATTTATGCTTATTGATTCAAAACTGCCACTAAAAATATTTTATATAAACTGTCTGGTATATGTTGTTCCTGCCACTCCAGGTGCCCGTGTCGTGTGCACAGGCAAAAGCAAATACAACTTACAAGAGTACAAAAGTGTTCATAGCAAGAAAATAGGAAAGTGTCAACTTTGCTGTGCTCCCCAGTATTTTGATAATGGCTGTGCAAAGTTTAGATCAATAAGATCTTCAGGCACCGGGCTGCAATTATAAATGAAACACTCTTGGAGCAAAGCCGTGTACGCATCTGACCTTCTTCTCACAATTATGTCTCAAATATTTCTATATGTACAGTGTTCTAATAAAGAAAAGTTGAATAATAATGAAATGTGCCATCCTGGTGTTTTCACAGTTTAGTGTTGCTTTGTGCAAAAGAAGAAACTGCTGAGAAACAGTGTGGTAAATACCCACACCTCTATGACTTCTCCCCTGACACTGTGGGTGTGTCAACACTTGCAAGTTAGCCGCTAGCATGCTCATTAGTGAGCACTGTGTAAATAAACAGCTTACACTTTCTCCAACGATCTATATGTGCCAACGATAGTTTTTTGTGCAAAAAGTGGGAAACTATAACAATATTGATGTTCTCAGCACATAAAGATCCCACAGCTCGTAGGGACGTAGATCGATCAGTAAATTGAGAGCTTAACTTTTACACTCAGCTCTCTCTTCACCACAACAGACCGGTACAGTGTCCACATTGCTGCGGCCACAGCACCAATCCGTCTGTCAATCTCCCGTTCCCTTCTCCCGTCACTCATGAACAAGACCCCAAGATACTTAAACTCCTCCACTCGGGGCAGGAGCTCGTTCCTGACCCGGAGTGGGCACTCCACTCTTTTCATGGCCTCAGATTTGGAGGTGCTGATTCTCATTCCCACCGCTTCAGACTCAGCTGCGAACCATTTCAGTGCGAGCTGGAGGCCATCACCCGATGAAGCCAACAGAACCACATCATCTGCAAAAAGCAGAGATGAGATCCTGAGACCACCCAAGTGAAAGCCTTCTGCCACTTGGCTAAACCTAGAGATTCTGTCTATAAAAATTACGAACAGAATCTGTGACAAAGGGCAGCCTTGGCGGAGTCCATCACCCAAACGAGTCCGACTTATTGCCGGCCATGCGGACCAAACTCTTACAACAGCTGTATAAGGATCAAATGGCCTGTAGCAATGGGCCAGACACCCCATACTCCCGAACCACCTCCCATAGCACACTCTAAGGGACACGGTCGAATGCCTTCTCCAAGTCCACAAAATACATGTAGACTGGTTGGGCAAACTCCCATGCACCCTCAAATATCATTGAGTGGGTAAAGAGCTGGTCCAGTGTTCCACGACCTGGACGAAAACCACATTGTTCCTCCTGCATCCGAGGTTTGACTAATGGATGAACTTTCCTTTCCAGCACCCTGGCATAGACTTTCCAAGGGAGGCTGAGGAGTGTGATCCCCCTACAGTTGGAACACACCCCCAAGTCCCCCTTCTTAAGAATGGAAACCACCACCCCGGTCTGCCAATCTAGAGGTACCGCCCCTGATCTCCACGCAACATTGTGGAGGTGTGTCCCCCTCATCCCCAGAAACTGCCTCCTCCATGGAAGACGTGCCAGTGGGATAAAGGAGGTCCTCTAAGTATTCCTTCCACCGCCCGACAATATAGTCCATTCAGACTCAATGTTCCCAGTCTCCCTTGGAATGCTGTTGAAGCTCTGTTGGAGGTGTGCGTTGAAGATCTTACAGACAGGGGCCTCTGCCAGGCGTTCCCAGCACATCCTCACTATTCGTGCCTGTCCAGCGTCCTCCCCTGCCACCTGATCCAACTGTTGACAGCTCAGCCCCTCTCATTACCCGAGTGTCCAGAACATATGGCCGCAGGTCTGGTGATACGATTACAAAATCAGTCATCGAGCATAAAGTCATCAGTTTAAAGTCATGAAATCAAATCTACTGACTGACTGATTGACGTTTTTTTCTAGTCATAATTCTTAACTTTAGAATGCAAAGACAGTGGATGACTGCTGAATGATCAAAATATCATTATGTGCATACATTTTCTTTTAACTCACTGTTACTACTGGTTGTTTTGTTAGGCTTAGGCAACAAATTAATGTGGCTTAAAACAGCTGCACACGGGACTCAAACCCTGTTCTTCTGGGTCCAACTCTATGCTGACAGTTTCCTCCTCCACTAAACCTTTACTCAATAACATAACTGTCCTTCCAAAAGACAATATCCCTTAAATACAAAAAAAAATTAAAGCTTAACTCATGAAAACCTCATTTTTAATTGTTTCTGCACACAGACCTTGTTGCTTTACATTAAGTTCACCTCACCTGGTACACCCTGGACAGGTTTGCCAGTCAGTCGCAGGACTAACAAATAGAGGTAGACAACCGTTCGCACCTGTGGGCAATTTAGAATCACCAGTGAACCTATCCCCAATAACTGCATGCCTTTGGACTGTAGGAGGAGCCCGGAGTACCCATGCGAACATGGGGAGAACATGCAAACTCCACACAGAAAGACCCCGGCCTGACGGTAGAATCAAACTCAAAGCCTTCTTGCTGTGAGGCAATGGAGCTTTAAAGTTACATGTAAAAGCTGTTTATTTGATTTTTGCTGTTGAGAATTTTTAGATTGCTAGAGTCTGGATTTAAGTCAGTCATTATTTTTCTACTGGCATGCATACATCTGTTTTCATTCACACATGAACCTTTTTCATTGCAAGTCTGGAACTAGCAAAGATTTCACATTCGGTTTCCTGGCCACTTTTGACATGAGCTCTTAAAATATTTAGTGTTTGTCGCTTTGCCTGCAATATGAAGAGTACTTGATAACTCAGCAGGGATAAAAGCTACCACAGATATGCTTTTAATGTGCTGCATTCATTTGTGTGTCAGAAGGAAATGTGCTTCTGAACCAGTTCTGATCAGCTAGCAGCTAATGGTTTGATTGCAAGAGGCTGCTCCATAAAACACACTGATCCAAGAAAACGATGAACAGAGAAATATCAATTAACTTCAATGCAAATTAACAATATGGTTTCTGTGCTGTTATAACAACATAAATCACTCACTTTGTTAATGAGGACTTGTTCATAAATGGATACTAAATAAATTCTCTCAGGTGAGTGAAAGGATTGCTGCTACTTTGGTCTACAGCACAAAAAGTAGTGTGAGCTCAAGAAGTTTCATGAGACACATGCAGGGATGCTTCACGCTGACTTTTGTCATGTTGAAGGACATCCCTTTACCGCTGCATTGGCAGAAGGTTTGGGACAGTAAGTGTAAAGCCAAACACCTGCCAGCTGACAGTTAATTAGTTAAGCTAGCTGTGTCAAAACTGACTTTACTCCAGGAAACAGTGTCTCATTTTGCATGATCTCATTTTCCTTGCATATCTACCTGCTGACTTCAAAGACCAAAAAAGCCCAGCCCACCTGAACCTTGTGCAGCAAAAACTGCATCAGGATAGAGTGATGCTGAGGTTAGCTCCTCGTACAACAAATCAGATAAAGCAAGAACTGTTGATCAGATTATTGCTGTGGAGAAATAAATGCATGTGTTGTTTCTTTGGACCAGCAAAATTTGACTGATAACTAATTTGGTTATGAAACCATCATACAACGTTTTATAAACAACACTTTGAATCCATTTACATTGACCTATATGTAAATTTTATTTCATTCATTTTATGGTAAACCTAAAATGTGTCTAGACTGTTGAAGCCTCTCTGGCCCCTGATGTCATCATTTTAAACCAGTGGTCAGAATTTCTCAGTGGGATGAGAAACAGTCTCCATAGTTGCTCTTGCTGTCGATTCATCCTCTTGCAGAGGGTAACTTTAAGTGGTAACGTTAGTTAGTTCATGGCTAAAGACGACGCATGGCAGACCCGACCACATTTCACTCTTTATTACAGTTGCTGTTTCAAACCCTCTCGGCTGCAGCTCTTCAGCTGCCAGTACCAACAACAACAAACTCAGGACTCAGTCCAGACTTAAATGCAGGGAGGCGTGATGAGCTGATGCCGCTGCAGTGTGTCAGCCTCCCCGCAGCGGCGCCACAGACCACGCCCCGCCACAAGGGTGTAAAGAAACGTGCACAGATATGTGTTAAACATTGTTACTCTGTTGTATTAGCATAGTTTGGAACATTTGATGCACATGATTAGTTTTGTTATAAAACCCTCCGATTTCCCTGGATAACAGCTATTTCATCTCGCACATTAATTAAACATGACTGTTCATGAACGATGAAAAGGTGGAGTTTGAAGATGTATTTCAGTACAGTATCAGTAATTATAATGAACAGTTGTAATCAAGAGAGAACTGAGTGAAAATGTGGAGTTTTTCATGGACCAGTCCAGCTGTACATTAACCCCGACCTATGGTCATGAGCTCTGGGCAGTGACCCAAGAAAAGAATAAGATCACAGATACAAGCAGCTGAAATGAGTTTGCTCCAAAGAGTGGTGGGCTCAGTCTCAGAGACAGGCTGAGAAGCTCCCGAGGGATCAGGACTCACTGCTCCCTCCTGTGAAAACCAGCCGAGGTGGTCAGGGCGTCTGATCTGTGTCCACTCTGGGCATTTTTTCTCTTGTGCTTTTTCCTCAGTGCGGTCAATGCATTCGTTTTTCTGTCCAATCAGCATAGCATCATGTTAAGGGAAAAATCCCAAACAGAAATCTGCCAATTGTAAACAGAAACACAGTGAGACAAAATACTTAAACACATGTACATGGGTGAAGTCTCAAGTGAGAATCACACAGTGTACTTCTTTATTCGTGCATTTATAGTCACTGGTGACAACAGTGAATACGTCTATTCATAGGCAGAGGAATGTTAGTGCGTAGGGAGTGAAGATAAGAGTGGTTGAGGTGTATGTGTGTGTGTTGTGAGATTCAGAAGGACGCAGCCCTTCTTCTTGTTAGAGAGCGCAGATAAAAGTGTCCAGCTCTCCTCTTCCTGCTTGTTCAGCTATTATCGCTGTGAGAAAGAATTTATAAAACAGTCTTGTAGTGGACAACAGTCTAAGTCATCAAAAGGTCAACATACAGTATTCTATCATATGCAAACTTATATCATTAAAAGCTTATACTGACTACTAAGTACAATTTTCCATTGACACATCATTAACGTCACAATATTCACCAAGGACTGCAAGCAAGCATATCAGTGCATAGGTTGCATACTGACTGTCACATAATCACACCTCTTCACCGTTGCTGTTGTCCTCTTTTTGTACTTCTACAGTTTATTCTCCTTTGACCTGTTAACTTTATTTTGCAGGAACTTAAACTGTTCCTGTCTCCATTCCTGCTCTCATATTATTACATATATTAAAAAATAAGCTTTTCAAGGCAAATGGCCAGTTCATAGCTGCATATCAAAGGGGCTTATCATAGAACCTCAGCCGAACTTTACAGAGCTCCATCTGTGTTTATAGAGGTTTCTATTGGTAATTATCCATACTAATTATGCTAAATTGGGCAGAAAATATACAGTACCAGACACATTTTGAAAAGTGAATCTCTGTCAGTGTGATACAAAGTAACAATGCCCTGCTGGGAAGAGTCTCACAGCTGGTACTCATTTGAAATCATCCCAGATGAGATCACATGTGTCCCATTCACCAACTGTTATCCGAGATGTATTTGAAATTCATGCTACTAACACACACACACACACACACACACACACACACACACACACTTGTCCCTAACAAACCTGAGAAATACAATGAAGTCGTTAAAATCCCCTCCACTGCTTCATTATTAGATTCAGCAGCTTTAGATTCTGGGCCACCTACACACACTCCTGGGAGCACAGGTGCTGTTTTTAACATAAATAAGGCAGACAGACTCCTTTCCACCAAACTTCAGAGTTAATGAGCTGTGGCACAATGAATGCGCTTTCATGCACACTTTTGACTTCCAGTGTGAGAGCTACTTGACTGAGACTGCAAGCAAAGTTATTAGTGTCTTCAATGTAAAGATGGGTATAATGACAGCAGTGCTGCTGTATTTTCACAGCATGAGCCTCCCCATGAGCCAGCACACATACAACACAGCTATACTACTGTGTGTGTGTGTGTGTGTGTGTGTGTGTGTGTGTGTGTGTGTGTGTGTGTGTGACTCACACAGGTGAGCAGGCTCTCAGAAATGCAGGGATGCTCCTCGTCGGCAATTATTTCAGGTACTCATTGTACATCTAATGACAGCCGACAGGCGATGACCCAGCAGAGCTGAGGGTGAGGCAGACTTTTAAAACTAATTATAGTATATTAAAAAACATGTAACAGAAGGAAGAGCTGATTCATTTAAAACCCCAAATATTAGACAAATACAGGAGAATAAAGCTATTTGAACAGAGTCTCAACACGAGCGATAAAGGGAGCCGTCACACAGCTACACTGTGACACAGATGGCAGTGAGTGTAGGCTAGTGCCAGGAAGCTCCTCGCTGCTTTCAGAAGGAAATGTTTCCAGGGTAGAAAATACAAAAACCAAACTGAACCTCCAACAACTCTCAAACTTGGCTGCCTGTGGGCAGATGCAACAAGCTGTCAATGCAAATGTAGTTTACTGCTTCTTCCACTTTTGTAATCTCACATATGCAGTCTGGAAAAGTTTGCCCCCAGGGCTTAATGCCAGGAAGACCTTCTAATGTGGCGAACACAATAAAAGGGTCCAATGTAGCTCAAAGAATGATGTTTCCTTAAACTAATTAACTCTGTTGCTTAAATTCGAAAATATTGGTATAAGAAATTAATCAAGTCTAAACATAATAACAATATAATAAGACTCTCAGGCCAGTCTCCTTGGTGAAAGCCACGTGCCTGTTTGTATATGTTTGGATGGGACACTGTATATGGAGTAAGGCAGGCGCTTCTAGTGATGGAGTTACGTAAAGGGCAAAACACGGAGCTGCAAATGACATTCATTAATAGTATAACATGAATCTTTGGACTACACTGTGCAGCTTTACTCTGAGCTAAACAGTCTTCTTTTTAATTAATTTGTACATTGTAGTTCTAAATGGAAGTGTGGGACGACAAATCCAAACCACGGAGATAAGAAAATACAAAAGATGAATTAACAGCAACAGCAGACAAAAGGGTACAATAAAAATAATTAGGAGAGTAACGAGGGAGTTCATAAAAGATTATACTCTTTCAACTTAGTTGCTTTGCTCTTCACTAGTAAAAATGAACCCCTTCAGCCCAATGCCCCTTTAAAACGATTACCACCCAAGAAAACTGCCATATTTGCAAATAATCAAATAAAGCGGACCCAAGTGCCGATGAACAGCCTCCAATATGAAAGAAAGTCAACATACAAGGATACAGCATGGGAGATCCAGGGACATCAGAAATGTTACTCCAGTTAACTCTGAAGCAGAGCTGCTCCCTCACCACAAAGGGTCACACAGGGAGAGCCCGGCACGCTTGACAGGACAGTTTTACACCGGCTGCCCCAAAGGGCATTTGTGTCTAAGCAAATGTGTTAACCACTGTTTTAGAATCTGAAATGTTACTCAAAATGTAACTAAGCACATACTTATTTATGTAGGTAAGAAGTCTCATTGAAATAAAAATGAGCCTGACCAGGAGGGCAGCAGAGACTGTCTCAAATATTCTAAACTCAGGCAAAAGTAACAAAAAACCTCAAACATATTTTGTAAAAATGAAAGTAAAAATAGAAAATGATTTCTAGAGAAGCCAATCCATAGCTGATTGTGTTCACTGTGTGTTTATCTCCAGGCATGTTTTTATTGCAGTGTAGCAATGTGTTTGGGGTCACTATCATATCAAAAAATAAACCAGGTCCAATCAGACGTTCAAGAAGCTATTGCATGGTGGATCAATATCTGACAGTACTTTTCTGCATTCATAATTCCATAACTTTGATAAGCCACTGGCTGAAATGCAGCAATAGATCATGACAGAAGCTTCATTCACACTCACTGTTGGGATCTTCTCCTGACCTCCTCGGTTTAATCACTTCATGAAACCAGTTGCAAATGATTTTTAGTCCATTTCTTGTGTAATTAGTAGATGGACTGGTACTTAAAGAATGCTTTTCTACTCTGAGTGCTCGGAGCACTTTGCATGACAAACCTCATGAACCCAGTCACACATGGAAGCACTTTTTTCCCCATGCATGCGTCTACCTTCAAGTGCATATGAACTTGAGAGGCATTTCATTCTTAATCTATAGGGTTTAATATGATGTTGACCCCCGAAGTCAGACACAGATGTTGGATGAGAAGGCCTGGCTTCCACTCTCTACTCTTATTCATCCTTATTAGGGCTGAGGTCAGGACTCTGTCAACCTCCTCCACTCCAAACTCTTTATGGAACTTCGCTGTGCACTGGTCTGCAGTCATTTTGAGTGCCATCCCCAAACTGCTTCCACAAAGTTGAGAGCATGAAATTGTCCAAAATGCCTTAGTATGCTAAAGCATTAACAGTTCCTTTTACTAGAAATAAGGGGCTGAACCTAACTCTCAAAACACACATAATCCTCCCTCAACCAAACTTTCCACTTGGCACAATGCAGTCAGACAAATACCGTTCTCATAGGAACCGCCAAACCCAGGCTCATCCATCGGATTGCCAGCCAGAGAAGTGTGATTCATCCCTCCAGAAAACAAATCTCCTCTACTCTAGAGTCCAGTAGCATCGTGCTTTACAACACTGCATGTGGTGCTTTGTGCTTTGTCCCGATCAAAAGTTTAGGACCAGAGCTGAAAAATGGCAAAAAATCATATTTTGCATGGTTGGATTTTAACAAGTTTCCAAGTAGAGCTTCAACATGCAACAAGAAGAAATGTTAGTGAGATGAAACATTTCTTTGAACGTGCAGTTTATTGGAAACAATGCTTCCACTTTGTTGTAATAACATTAACCGCTGACTGTAGAATATTTACAAACATTTAATGGGAGAGGTAAAATTCCAATTTGGAAATTTTCATTAAAGAGGTTTAACCATTCCTGAGCTGTAGTTCTCCTGGCTTCAGCCCACACAGCATCCCTTTCCTGAAGGAGACTGGACATCTGAGGACTAAGGACTGTTGCAGAATTTATCATTTTTATCTATAATTTTGATAAAAGCTTCATAAAACCATTCATGCTACTTCCACACTGGTAATGAGGTTGATTCTATTCCAGTCACAGTTCCATAAATGAAAGAAAGCACAGTTACAGAGTTATTTAGGGTTTTAAATTTCAGAGGTTCACCTGTCTAACAGACACAATGGTCATTAATACCATCTGAAAAAAAAACAGTAATATAGGAATGATAATTTGTGTATGCTGAATATAAATCAATGAGGGACATTTTTCTGCCATTTAAAATTTGGACGAGTCAGATTGTTAATTAGTTGTGTGAGATGAAATCACATGTAGATTTAAAATTGAATCAGAAAACAACCAGTCTTTAATATCACTGAGTGACAAACAGTCTACACTAGATTTTAAAGTCTCACTGCTTCTTGAGGGGTCTTTAACAAGTTTGGACATGAATGTACAGAATGGTGTACGTCAAGTTAATGGTGGGTGGTGCTGCAATAGTAACTATCCTCGGTCAGAAGGAGAGGCTGACATCCAGGGATTAGATTACCACGGGTGGAGTTTATTGGCAGTCAGATGGATGGTACAGGGAGTTATGGCATAAAGTAGGAGGATGTGGAGGGGTGATATGGTGTGGTTTCTGTGATTAAGAACCGGGTATACATTACAACATGAATACGGATTAAAGATTAAGGAAACTGGCAACAAATTCCTCCACCACAAATCAGTCTGATACCACTTCTTACAGTGTTCACATTTACTAAGGCACTACCCAAAAGCCGCCACAAGAGGGCACTCCAACACAAGAGATGACCTATTTACACTGATGCACTTAGTAAACAGTCAGCCCCCTACTTAGCCACTACGTAATACAGCGATATTACAGTGTACAAATTCACATAAATTGGCACAGGGAACAAACAAAGATGTAACAAGCCCAAACTAATCAAATAACTGGGTTGCCATAGCTATCGCTAACTAGCACATATGCTAAAGGTAACTAAAACCAATACACACAAGTAGCAGGGTAAACATCTTAAGCATGGAACATTAACTCACGTTTATGTGACGCACACCATCACCAACAAATACAGGATGGGCGATTTGCTTTCCTTCCCAGCAGCTCTCTCCTCGATTGTTAGCCCATGAACGAACTAAGACCATCTAGCTCAGAAGTCCCATGAATCCCATCACTGCCGAGAGGCTGCTGGGTAATGTAGTTCACACTAACCCAGGCTTTTCTACAGCCGCCCCTGTATTTGTGTAACAAATACACATCATTGCAAAAAGTCTGTGTTGTACTATGCGGTGGTCTCTTCCTCTGGCGTCTGAGGCAGGGTGACCAGCTTAACCACTGGTCATATGTAAGTATGATCCTTTACTTGCACCTCCGCCGATCGCACTATACCATCTGCTCCGGGAAAGACCTTTGAAATCTTCCCAACTCATCATAGAGAAACCTTCCTGTAACTCTCAAGCACCCCCTCGGAAATTAGTGCCCTGATCCGACCATATCTCGAATGGGGTACCCCGACGACAGACGAATCTTCGCACGGCCATGAGGAAAGCGTCTGAGTCCAGGCTTGGTAGCAAATCCAGGTGTACACATCGGGTGGTTTGGCACTTAAAGATTATGCCCCAACACTTCTCATGCCTCCGGCCTATCTTGATGCTGTAGGGACCAAAGCAATCAACTCCAGTTGACCAGAAAGCAGGTTTGTGGATCCAGAGTCTCGCTGCCGGCAAATCAGCCATTTTGGTGGGAACAGGCCTCCCCCGCCATTTCTGGCACTCTGCACATTGTCTTTCATGTCTCCGGATTACTTGTCGACTTCTGATGATCCAATAAGTGCGCCGTATCTCTGCAAAGACGCGCTCCGGACCAGGGTGCAACAGAATCGTGTCAAAGTGTTTGACAAGGAGCTTAGTGTGTTCAGGAGGTAGCACAATAGGGTGTATGGTGTCTGAGTCCAGACCTTCGGCACGTCTCAGGCGTCCTCCAACCCTTATCAGGCCAGTAACCGGATCGTACTCAGGGCAGAGCGAACAAAGTTGACTATTTAGGGCCAGAGTTCCTCCCTTCATCAGAGCCATCACCTCCTCCGGAAAACTGTCATACTGAGCTGACTTTAAAATGGCTATCTCTGCTTCCACACGATCAGTGGCGGTCACTGGAGGAGAAGCCGCCCCGTGACGCGCATGGTAAGTAGCTTTCACAAGCTCCTCCCAAGATGTGAAGTTGCCAGGGTCTGGAGTAGGAGACTGTGCCACTGTAACAAGCCCACATAGCATCCCCTTGCACAGCTCATCTGTAGTCTCAGCCCTACCAGTAGGTTGGGAGGGCCAATGTGCCGAACTTTGTTGCAAGAAGTTGGGGCCCTGAGCCCAACGGCTGGCTGGTGAAAGACTAAAGAGTTCCTTCCCCCTTGTCATGTCATCAGCCAGATTTTCTGCTGACGTGACATACCTCCACTGATGAGAACTGGTGAGCTCCTGGATTTCAGCAATTCAAGTCCTGACTAAGACCTTGTACCGGCAGGAATCCGACTGCAACCAACTCAGCACAGTAGTAGAGTCAGTCCACAAGATGATTTTCTGCAGTGGTAGGGTAAGCTCAGTTTGGAGGGTCTTAGCAAGCTGCGCTCCAGTGAGAGCAGCACTGAGCTCGAGACAAGGCATGGACAATCTCTTCCGAGGAGCAACTCGGGATCTGGCCAACGGGAATGAAGTGCTGACATGTCCGTGGCAATATGTGGTCTTCAAATAAGCTACAGATCCATACGCTTTCTCTGAGGCATCACAGAACACGTGCAGCTCAAAGGTGTAACTCGGAGAGTCTGTAGCAGGTGGCACATAACACCTCAGTAAGGTAATGTTCTGCAGGTACGGTAGCTCCTTTTCCCATTCTGCCCAGGCGGCACGAAGGACACCGGTGATAGGTTCATCCCAGCCCATCTCCTTTTGCCACATCGATTGTACGAGAATCTTCCCTCTAGTGGTATAGGGAATGATAAACCCTAGAGGGTCAAATTGGCTGGCAAGCACCTTGTACACATTGCAAAGAGTTGGTGTTGCGTGGCAGACTGGGCAATGCTTGTACCCCAAGGTATCGGTGGGGCAATGCCAACGTAACCCAAGCATCGACTCTTGTGGATCAGCTTGGTTAAAGGTCAGCCAGAGCTCACAGCTGTCAGAACGGGCAGCAGTAGGCAGGTGGGACACCACCTCTGGCACATTACTGGCCCTCTGCCATATCTCAAATCCTCCCGTGGCCAGTAGCTGTCTCATTTTGTCCAGTAGCTGTTTAGCTTGGCAGGGAGTTGGAAGAGACTGGAGATAATTGTTTACATAAAAGGCTGTGTGGATGGACTCATACACATCTTCATTCCCCTCTCGGCTGTCTCGCACATGCCGCTGTAAAGCGTAAGTGGCACAGCAGGGGCTGCAGGTCGTACCAAATGGTAACACTCGCCATTCATACACATCAGGTGGGCGCGCCTGTTGTCCATCCCTCCAAAGAAAGTGAAGCAGAGGCTGATCTTCGGGAAGCAGGCACACCTGATGAAACATGGCCTTTATGTCACCGCTTATGGCGACAGCATGCTGGCGGAATCGGATTAACACGCCAAGGAGTCAGGGACTAAGCGTGGGGCCTGGCAGCAGGAGATCATTCAGGGCAGTTTGCTGGTACAGGAAGGAGCAGTTGAAGACTAGGCAGGCTTTGTTGTTGTGATGCACAAGATGGTGTGGAATGTACCAGGATTCAGTGGAACCATGCACCTCCTCCGGAGTCAACTTTACCACATAGCCTGCCTTCTCCAGTTTTTTGATCTTCTCGTTGTATGTCTGTGCTCTGCTGGGGTCCTTGCATAGCTGACGCTAATTGGCTCTCAGAAGAGCCAATGGGGTCCTTGCATAGCCGACGCTCATTGGCTCTCAGAAGAGCCATGACAGCCTCTTGAGGTGCCTTCACCTGAGGAAATTCTGTGCGGCGAAACAAGGGAGTAGCATATCGGTGGACTCCCTCTACCCGTACTCGGACTGTCCTTGATTCAAGGATGTCGATTGCCTGCTGGTCCTCCTTTGACCTGGTGACCTCCTTTTCATTCCTAAACGGGAGGACGTCAATCTGCCACAGCCTCTCAACATCTTTGGAGAGCTCTGATGTCTGTGGGATGAATGATGAGTGCAAGCATGCCTGTCCAGCCGCTGAATGTGGAAGACTCTTGGCAGGTCCCTGCAGTGCCCACCCCAGCTTCAGGATCATAGGTTTCACCTTGCTGAAACCTGTGAGGGGAAGTCTTTGTAGATGACTGTACTTCCTTTTGAGTGTTTCCACTGGGCAAGATTGCTCCGCCAGAGCCAGTTGTTCTGCTGTGAATGCATTTAGTATTTGATGCCTCACCTTTGGCTTAGCTTTAGTGGACACCTCCAATGATATGCTTCCCCCATGCAGCTGCAGGACATCCTGTTTGATGGTTCGGAGGGCCAGAGCCTCGTCTGTCGGGGCAAGGACGAGGAACTTCACAGCAGCAGGCAATATTATGGTTCTCTCTGAACCGTCATCCAACACAGCTCAGGTGTCCATGGTTTTCTTCCCATTGTGGAGTTGAACTCTTACCACCTTCAACATCACTCTCCCAGAGTGACTGGGATGGTCAACATAGATGACACTGGATGCCGTGCACATGGTCAAGATACTGGGGTTCTGCTCTTTAGCCTTGGCGAGGCCATGTAATACAAGGAGGTGTTGCTCACCACAGGTGCTGCAGGGTTTCTTGAGCGTGCAGTTGTCAGCAGAATGGTTCCGGCCACACCTCCAACATTTATTCCTATCTCTGATCCAGTCCACAACTGCAGCCACATCCAGCCGGGAGAACTCATTACATCCACTCAAGTAATGCTCTGTCCCTTCACAGAAAGGGCAGTAAGGCTTGAAACGTTCTCTTTTCTTCTGCATCGCAACAGCCTTTGGACCTGGATGGGCCACAGCAGGTGGTTTTATGGCTGTGGGTTCAGGTCCATAATAAACAGAGGCCAACTTGGGTTTGTGTTTTGTTTCCAAGTGCCTACTGACTTTCCCCTCCAACCAGGGCTTCTCTGAGGCATACAGGTCCGTGGCCCGTCGGGAGACTTGCATTGCTTGGGTCTTGCGCTCCAACCACTCAGCTAGATCGTAGAGGGTATAAGTGCGATTTGAACCAGGCCGCAGGATCCCTTGGTTAAGGCAGTACTCTGCAAAGTTATCCCGATAACTCAGAGGGAGTTTGGTGAGTAATCGGTCTACGTGGGATCCACAGTGGAGTTCACTCTCTGCCACCCCATCCACCGTGGTAAGCATCCCCACTAGACTGGCAACTGACAGGTAAAAAGCTTCAAAGGCTTGTGAGTCACCTGGTTTTATGGGTGGTGTACACAGGATGGCACTGAGTTCACTCTGTACCAGTTGTCTTGGCTGACCGTACTTCTGCTCAAGAGCCCTCATTGCACTATTATATGGAGTTGGGTCATGGATGTAGCGTTTAGCCACTTGGAATGCACTTGGGAACTTCAAGTGATCTAGCAAGATCTGATACTTATAATCCTCGGATAAGTGCTTGTGAGGCCCAAGAACACTATCCAGTCCTTTCTTCAGTAAGGCAAAGTCACTCTCCTTCCCAGAACTGAAAACAGTGAGCTTGGGCTTAGGGAGGCCAGAGGAGGATGCAATCACCATTTCCAACGTACTGGGTTCTGAACTCGTGTGGTTTGCTGCTGGGGGCCTACCTGCCTGAGGCCTAAGCTCCTGTGCAGATGGCACAGGTTGGAATGAAGCATATTGAGGCTGTTGAGGCAGAGGGCGAAGTGGTGGGATCCAGGGCTGGAAACCCCGAGTGAAGTCCTCCTTTGCCGTAGAAGGTTGCATAGTGGCCAGCTGAGCCACTAAGGGAGGGTCTGGTTGAGGTGTCTGCGATGGCATGGGAGGCCCAGACATCTGTATTGCCTGTGGAGCTACAGCGCTGGCTACAGCAGGTGGAGCAGGAGTTGCTGGATGCACCGGTCTGAGAAGATAGTCAGGGCATGGTGAAGCGTCGGGGCAGACGCTGATCTATCCATAGAGAGCACTGTGGGTGGCCCAACGTGTGCAGTGGAAGTGCCAGGGGCTAGGGCTAATGGAGCTGACATCACACGGACGGGCTCTGTAATTCTCTCCCCCTCCTGAATTGATTTCGGCTCCCTGGCTGTAGGATTTGGTGTGGGGACAGCTGAAGCCATTGGTTCCACTTCCATTAATGTCCCCTTTGGCACTGGAGAGGTGAGCTGCTCTAGTCGCTGCACACGTTTGTTAAGGTCGCGGGACTCTGCTACAGTCACTTGCAGAGATCACATCTGATGCTGGATATTAATCAGACAATCCTCCATTCTTCGCCATCTTATCTCCTCCACATCCGGCCTCCTTGTGTAGTGGGAGTCTGACGGTGCCATCATAACCTCGTCTGTTAGATTGGGTGACAGCCTTGGCCCACGGGTATGGTAGGACAACTCATAGTCCTCCAGAAGTCCCGGGATTCGATGGATCCTGCTAGGACGGGGACTTCGTGCATCATCCTGATCTCTGGAGTCAGCCATGTCATGCAGGTGCAGCACATCCGGCTCGAAGGATGGCATAAAGTAGGAGGATGTGGAGGGGTGATATGGTGTGGTTTCTGTGATTAAGAACCGGGTATACATTACAACATGAATACGGATTAAAGATTAAGGAAACTGGCAACAAATTCCTCCACCACAAATCAGTCTGATACCACTTCTTACAGTGTTCACATTTACTAAGGCACTACCCAAAAGCCGCCACAAGAGGGCACTCCAACACAAGAGATGACCTATTTACACTGATGCACTTAGTAAACAGTCAGCCCCCTACTTAGCCACTACGTAATACAGCGATATTACAGTGTACAAATTCACATAAATTGGCACAGGGAACAAACAAAGATGTAACAAGCCCAAACTAATCAAATAACTGGGCTGCCATAGCTATCGCTAACTAGCACATATGCTAAAGGTAACTAAAACCAATACACACAAGTAGCAGGGTAAACATCTTAAGCATGGAACATTAACTCACGTTTATGTGACGCACACCATCCCCAACAAATACAGGATGGGCGATTTGCTTTCCTTCCCAGCAGCTCTCTCCTCGATTGTTAGCCCATGAACGAACTAAGACCATCTAGCTCAGAAGTCCCATGAATCCCATCACTGCCGAGAGGCTGCTGGGTAATGTAGTTCACACTAACCCAGGCTTTTCTACAAAGAAATTGAAATACTTTACTATTTATTTAGTATAGGTGTACTCTCAGTGGCAGGGGAACAATTTGAGAACAGGCTGGAGCCATACTGGAAGACCATATGGGAGAAGGACTCAGCACATAACGGCAATGCTCAGTGGCTAGTGCATCTGAGGGCAGACCACAGCAACATCCCTGAACAGGGTCCAGTAACCATCACCGTGGCAAACATCTAAGAAAGGGTCTCCAGTATGAAGAGTTGGACAGCACCAGGCCCCGACATCGTTCACGCCTACTGGCTGAAGAAGCTGACTGCACTCCATGAGCGTCTGGTAGCACAAATGAACCAGCTGCTAGAGACACGCAGAATGGCTAGGGGGCGTCTCCCATTTTGACCTCTGGACTTCCAGGCAGTGTTCGGCACAGATGTTCCTGTATACTATGCCGGCCAGTTGGTTATGGTGTTCCATGTATGCCTTGCCTGCTAGCATCTTACACCCTGCTGTGCTGGATTTTCTCAGGGGCATCTTCATACAGCCTGCACCTGGGGTCTTGCCTGGTGTGATAGACCCCAGCCTCTATGGATCTTGTGCTCAGAGCTTGTTCCTGTGCTGCCATGATTAGTGCCTCTGTGCTGTCTTTCAGTCCGGCTTTGTCCAGCCACTGGTAGGATTTCTGGATATCAGCCACCTCTGCCATCTGTCGGTGGTACATACCGTGCAGGGGCCTGTCCTTCCATGATGGTTCCTCGTCTTCCTCCTCTTTCCTGGGTTTCTGCTGCCTGAGGTATTCACTGAGCACACGGTCGGTTGGGGCCATCTTACTGATGTATTCTTGGATGTTTGTTGTCTCATCCTGGACTGTGGTGCTGACACTCACCAGTCCCCGGCCTCCTTCCTTCCGCTTAGCGTACAGGCTCAGGGTGCTGGACTTGGGGTGAAACCCTCCATGCATGGTAAGGAGCTTTCTTGTCTTTATGTCAGTGGCTTCTGTCTCCTCCTTTGGCCAACTTATTATACCAGCTGGGTAACTGATCATGCAGCTTTTCTAGCAACCTCTTCATGGTTTCCATTTGCCTGTGAGATCCCCAGGTACTTGTAACTGTCCTCTATGTCTGCAATGTATACGTTCTGGTAGCTCGATCCCCTCAGTTCTGACTACCTTCCCTCTCTTCGTTACCATCCGACTACACTTCTCCAGTCCGAATGACATTAGGATATCATTGCTGTATAGCCTGGTAGTGTGGATCAGTGAATCAATGTCTCGTTCACTCTTGGCAAACAGCTTGATGTCATCCATGTACAGGAGGAGGCTGACAACTGCTCCATTCCATAGTCGGTATCCATAGCCAGTCTTGTCAATGATCTCACTGAGGGGGTTCAAGCCTATGCAGAACAGCAGTGGGGACTGTTGGATTTCACTGAACTAAAGAATGTGGTTTGGTGATGGTTTACATGCTTTCCAAATAGAAGTTTTTCCTTTTAGCAAGGAAATACAGGTGCAGCAGTCAGAGTATTGCTGAAAGGAATCTCCTGAGAAATCTTCAGAGGCCCAGTGAGAAACAAGAACCATTCCAGGCATAGCTGACAGCCCAGGCAGTGGTTGAGGTCAAAGGTCGAGCTGTTTGGGGCCCATCATGAGATCAGATTCCGGAGCCACAGCAAGGACCATGAAGCTGCGTTGGAATGAGAGCTGTGCCAAGGGGGCTTTCCAGAGGCCAATAGAGGAGATTGTGGACAACAGATGGGCACCTGAAGGATGAGGGGAGCGTGCCACGCTCCATCGTCAGCGCAGAGGGAGTTCGAGGATGGCATCATGATTCTTTGAAAAGCACAGGAACCAGAAGCTATTGTGGTGATGACAGTAGTTTCCTATGACCATCACCTAATGCTGTGTCACTGTACTGTGCATACGATGACACTCTGAAGACTGCTGGGATCATAACATCAGTAAGATAACTGGATCCAGCACCCTTTCCTGCAGAGGATGGACAATGGAGGAGTTATGAGTATCCCCCACAGGACGAAGGCCTGAAGTGAGGTGATAGGGGTTGGTAGAGGCCATAAAACTAGAGTGCTGACGAGGCCTGCAGCTTTCAACATAGCTGAGACCCATGTTGACAAACAACAAAACCAACTGGTATGTTTGAATGTTTATTCTACATACATTTGGACTCTGGTTCTATGGACAGTGATGGAAACAACTGGAAGAGACATTTATGACGCCCTGCAGAACTTAAACCACTCTGCAGAGAGACGTGTGATTTACATGTCGAGAGGAAGAGCACCACCAAGCTGGGATGTTTTTGAAAATGTTAATTTCTCTTTTGACCATTAACAATTCATTTGTTTGCTTGTAGGATGCAGTTTACCATTGAATGAGATTAATGAGAAATTGGATAACTGCTAATACAATTGTCAAACTGTGTACGTTTACGGTAATTTAGGGTGATTGACATATGCTGAGTATAAAAATGTTTGCATTGACACTGTCAGACATGAGGTGATCATAACTGGGGACTTTTCTAGCATAACTGTCAAAGGGGAGAATTGTTGGATTTGTATTGTTGATTGTCATTTATGCTTAGAAATATCTACTCATATATGCTTAGAGTTGTATAATCAATGTCATGTTGGTAGAGGTTTGATCCTTAATAGTGTGCAAAGACTTTGTGTGCATTCCAGAGTGTTCTGGCATTCACACCCACATCCTGGGAGCATGGGAGAGGTCGTACCTTCTCTTATTGTTTTATGGTAGGATAAACATATGTCTGTTTTAGTCTAAGTGCCTTTTGTTTAGATGAACTGCTGGACTTCCAGACCAGCAGGTTTAGGGAAGTCTTTATGGGGTCACACTCTGACCCCACACACACACACACACACACACACACACACACACGCATGCTTACACAACGCACAGGCAAGGTACTCTTTGTGTGTATGTATACGTCATATGTTAATGAACCTATGCATATTCATGTGACCTCAATAAAAGAGCAGTGTTACGGGAGAGCGGACGAGAGCAACTGGGGTCAAGCGAAGGGACGGCGTTTGTCCAGTTCTCTCCCGTGCACGAGAAACATAAAGAACTTTGCCTACTCGTGTCTTGCTTTGCTGTGTAATTACATTGTCTTCAATGTTCCAGCGAATAGGTTTAAGCTACAAACCTATCAGGGACAGAGCATCTCCTTGGTAGATCCCGCACTTGATGGTGACTTGTGCTATGTCTTTCAGACAAGAACATCAATGCTTTCAACCAGACTGTCACTAAATTTAAGTTCAGGATGTTTAGGAAGAAAAATTCTGACATTTAGATCAATATTAAGAAGAAGAAGACTAAACCTAGTTTTACTGGGTTGTGCACTTTCACATGAAAGATACTGGAGAACAATAAAGCAATTTCTTGAACCCATGATTCCCTTGGGAGACGAGAGTCGAGGGAAATAAATCACTCACATGGAATATGAGTAAATCAGATAAAGATGAGATCTCCACTGATATGTGTGATCAAATCTGAAGAGCGTTACACAGATTCCAAATGCCAGAATGTGCCTTTGAAAGAAATACAAAAACATGAGTCATTTTGTTTTCTGGACTGCTTCTGCATTTCACATTTCACAAAAAATAGACAGTGAAGGAAAAAGACGTGCTGAAAGAAGCCTGCTGATGGGCATTTAGCAGGAAGAAGAGAACTGATATTGATTGAAGTCCAATACAGTGTAGCTTTTTAAAAGAGAACCTTGGCCAATATGTGTGATGTAGAGAAGATGGAGTCTGAAAAAATGTTAATAAATTATTTAAAACATTATGAAGAAAAGCTGACCAGGATGGAGTGGGGATGGCTCTGACCATGTCCGGTCTAATGAAACAGGGAAGCTGAGCAGCTGTAGGCTCAGCAGCACTTTCACATTAGCATCCATGAGAGTGTCTGAGTGTGACAGCTGTAAACTGCTGTCTTCATTTTCCTTCATATTTGAATCCCCCTGTAGATATGACAGAAATGTCTGCTTAAGTCTTTTAATTCTGCTAATTTTTTATTATTAATATATGTCAATATACTTTTAAAATCAAGGCCTGAGCTCGTCATAGAAGCCTGGTCTTCACAGAACGCCCATCACAAACATGTGATTTATAGAATATGATACTGAATATTAAACAAAATATAAAGTATTTAAAATGAGCTCAACCTTACAAATGTATAACAGTGATATTCTTATTATTTAACACTGATAGGGAGCATTTGTCTTCAGAAAAAAAATCATTTTTACTTCTGATATTTTATCCACAATTGTCCAGTAATAGTGTTATGTGTTCTGAGGTGTTTTAATCGTGTTTTATTGCTTCTTTTCTAAAGGAATGGTTTGAAAAATGCCTCCAGCACTTGTTATTTTTAGCTACTAATAAATCATTTTTGTTAATATAATCCATATTTATTTACCTATAGAAGTAATATTATTATTAATAATAATAATAATAATAATAATAATAATGATAATAATAAATTTTATTTAATAAAGCGCCTTTCAAAACACTCAAGGACACTGTACACAAGCAATAAGAACAACAAACATAACAATTTACAAAATAATGAGGATAAAATGTTGAACAAATAAATAAAATAAAGTACCAGGATGGAAAAGTTTCTGTGGAATAGGTTAATGTGAACAGGTGAGTTTTGAGTCTGGACTTAAAAAGAGGGAGGAAGTGATGTTTCTTATCTCAGGAGGAAGGGAGTTCCAAAGACGGGGGCAGAGCAGCAGAAAGCCCTGCGCCCCACGGTGACCAGCCGGGGGGAGGGATGGAAAGAGAAAGAGAGGAGGAGGATCTCAGACACCGAGAAGGAACGGTGATCTGAACCAGGTCAGAGAGGTATGAAGGCGAGAGATGATGGGTAGCCTTGAATGTGTACAAAAGTATCTTGAAATTGATGCAGTATTTAACCGGAAGCCAGTGAAGCTGCTGCAGAGCAGGGGTGATGTGGTGCATAGAAGGGGTCCTGGTGATGATACGAGCAGCAGAGTTCTGGACACGTTGGAGCTGATGGATAGATTTTTGACTAAGACCAAAAAGAAGAGAGTTGCAGTAATCAATCCGTGAAGTGACCAGGCTATGAACAGTGGCAGTGGCATGTGGGGAGAGAAAAGGATGGAGACGATTAATGTTACGGAGTTGGAAATATGCAGACCGAGTGATGTTATTGATGTGTGAGTTAAAAGATAGAGTACCATCAAGGATGACACCCAGACTTTTCACACATGGGGAAACGGAGAACGGCGAGTTATTGATTGTAATAGAAAAGCTATTAGTTATTGATAGTGTTTGTTTAGTGCCGACCAGGAGAAGCTCAGATTTGTTACTGTTGAGTTTGAGAAAATTGGAAGAGAACCATGAATTTAGTTCAGCTAATCAGAGGGTGAGGGAGGAGAGCAGAATCAGGTTTAGTGGATAAATAAAGCTGGGTGTCCTCAGCATAACAGTGAAACTGAATATTGTACTTACGAAAAATGTGTCCAAGCGGAAGTAGGTAGATAATGAAATGAAGGGGCCCCAGGACAGATCCCTGGGGCACGCCTGCAACCAGAGGAAAGGGCTGAGAAGTGAAGGATTTAAGTTGAATAAACCGAGTGCGATCAGACAAGTATGATTTAAACCAGGCTAGTGGGATATGGGAGAGACTGATGGAGGCTAGCCTACTGAGGAGAATTGAGTGAGAGATAGTGTCCAAAGCAGCAGTCAGATCAAGAAGAATAAGAATGGAGAGTAAACCATTGTCAGCAGCCATGAGAAGATCATTGGTTGTTTTTATTAGTGCAGTTTCAGTGGTATGGAAGGGGCGAAAACCAGACTGGAACTGTTCATACAGATTATTATTGGTTAAGTATGAGTGGAGTTGTGTGGCGACTATCTTTTCAAGAATTTTTGATAGAAATGGTAAATTGGACATAGGATGGAAATGATCAAAATTCTTGATCTAAGCCTGTTTTTTTCAGTATTTGACATGATTACCGTAACTTTATTAATTCTTCAGCTAGGAACGAGTGCAGAAAGGTGAAGCCATCCATGCAGAGTGCAGACAGGCAGCACATGTTTGAATCTGAACTAATGTATCTAGATTTGCTAAATAGTGAGGGGAGGCGTTTTTGGTTATGTGTGTATAGTGCAGTCACCACACGCCACTGATCCCAGCAGTGATAGAAAGTTGGGCAGCTCCAAAGAACTCGACGCTGGTGATGGTGAAGATAAGATGGAGGCTTGGATGGAGTGACCTGTGAAGGAGGTGAGTTGCATGAAGGACTCTGTGAGGGAAACTGAAACATGAGCAGTGTGATTTAAAGTATGCAGAGTGGAGGCTGGTTGGCTTGAAGAAGGAAAGCAAAAAGATGATTGGACCACAGCGATGATGCCAACATTGAGTTTTACAGTGTCGAAGGTGGAAGTGATGGAAAGGAATACACTAGCAGCCTGGGAAAGCAGACAGAACTTCCATATTGAACTTTGTTTAATCTTTAAAAAGGCGCAGCAGAAAAACACACTGTGGTCATTTTAAGTAAAAGTCACACATTTAAACCTTACAACTAAAGCGTGATTTAGACTTCTGCTATGTGGTAATTGGAGACCCCTGTTGGCCCTGTGTGCCCTGTCTGTATGGAATATCTGAAGCTTAGTATTTCAGTATCCAAGGACAGTCAAACATGCCGTACAGACTGAAAAGCTGGGAAAGCTGTGGCGGGGTGTGGGTTGTGGGTTGTGGCTTAGATGTAGGAGAGGGGTGGAGCAGTGTGTCAGTGGAGGCTGACTCACACACCTGACCTCCATTATCTAATCATGTCTCCACTTTGAGGATGCTGCTGGGACCAGAGAGGAGCAGCTGCCTAACCAGAATCACTGAAACACTATGAATAAACAGTTCAGTGTTTGCAGTGCTGTGTGCCGGGGGTCCCTCATGTCACACAAGACACCTTTTATAATAACAGCTCAAAGGTCTTCAGTGCTGTCCACCTGGTTTTGAGAACTTTAAATTAGCAGAGTTAGAAGTTAGCAGGGAGTTAGCTGCTAGCGGCTAATGACCAGCACTACGTGTGCAGGTAATAAAAGGACAGGTAATGTTTGTCGTGCTGTTGCACACACATTCGTTTCAGTTCGACCAACATGTACATAATAAGCTCATACTCCTGTATTCTATAGACTACAGTGTACACTGTACACCTACTTACTGGTTTTAGTTGCATCAGTCTGCGTCTCCCAATTAATTTGAGTGTTTCTTCCACAACTCTTTGTGAGCTTGTTCCCGGCTCATAACCAGCGCGCTCTGCTGTGAAGGGCGATCATTGGTTAATGGTAACCATGTGACTGATGTAAGTCAGATCCTTTATTTAGCTAAATTGTTATTAATAAATGTTATTGTTGAGGGGAACAGGCAGGACTCCACATGCACACGCACAGTGATCACTGACTGTTTTTAGGGGCTTGTTCAGATTAAACAGAACAAGATACAAAACATTAAAACACATTAAAGAGAGCCTTAATAAACGCAGGGTCACTTGGACCTGGAAGCAGACTCCATATGTCATCACTTAACAACCGGATAGTACGTGGTCTAAGTTAATAAGTACATGAGACAAGGTCCTAAATATAACTTAAGTAAAAAATAAAGGTTTTACTTAAGTTGCAGTTGTACAGCAGGAGCTAGAATGTGGATTTGAATGTGTTATAACTGACTGGTTTATGCAAGCATGGATCTATGAGGCAAGCCAGACGTCATCATACTGTTTCTTTATCCAGGGATAAAAGAGAAAGTGCAGCACTCTGCCACCTGCTGGCAGTGGCAATAACTTCTGCTTTGTTACCCTACTATTACTACTTTATTACTGACTGTGCTACCAAAATATCTCAAAACATGATCAAACTGTAAATTAGAAAGCATTACTGTTGATACTGATCACAAACAGCAACGTTATCTTATAATCAGAGTAGTCACATGGTGCCTCTTCAGAGAATGTACCATACTCACTAACAGCAGTTCCACACAGCTGCTTACATACTTACATAATTATTACATAGTACAACAAAATTATTTATGTCAGCAGCTATACAGTCATCCACAGAAATCAAACCCAACATTTCATATGTCTACAAAACTATCAGCTGACACAGAGATACTAAATGCTTCACCCTCATGCTCCCCACAGCCCAGTCAGGTGTGAACACCTCTGCTTACCTTTCTGTAAGAGTCACCCCTGATGCATCCCTACTCTGGTTAATGTGCAGTGGACACTGACCTCCACATTTTCTTTTAGTACATTTTTTAAATATTCTTTCATACGTACCAGCTGCAGAGACAGATACGTATGGGCAGAAATCTGTGCCATCAGAAACTGAATTTGAGTAAGTTAAATTTGAATTTGAATTGCTCGGATTGAATCTGAATTGTAACTTGAATAAGTGCTTTTAAAAACTGAATATGAATTAGCCTAATTTGAAATTCAGTTTATTGGTTTGAAAATGATCATCACTAAATTGAAATTGAATTTTATTTTTGAAAATGAATTCATTTAGTTTGAAACTGTATTTTATCCTTTAAAAATTTAGCTCTCGAATAATTTCAGATTCACTTCTCACCATTCAGTTTCAGTTCCAAAATTCAGTTTTTTGGGACTTATATCCGGTTCCGGTTCAAGAGTAAACGAGCGCAGATTAATAGAACTATGTTTAACTAGTGGACCGAAAGTGTTACTGACGGGAATCTACAGCGTTCTGAGCTGAATTAAGACATCAGAAGTCATTCGTCATGTCGAATGACCAGCGGATAAACTCTCAGGTTGTTATGACAAATGCAGATGGACCCAGGAAGCAGAACGCACGGAGGCAGAGTTGCAGTGAAGATAGTTTATTTACAGTGAGGGGGGGAGGTATTTACAAGGACAACATATATACAACAGTGTATGAATGGGGACGCGGAGCCAGGACGTGCTGGTGACGAAAACACACATAGGTAGTGCACTCGATCTAAAAAAGGAGAGGGACAAGAATTAGGAGGGTCTTGCCTGTTAACCGAGAAAAGCTTAAAACTTTACAGAGAGTTGGAGAGCTTACTTGGCACTGTTTAAAGCCCAGAACCTCCAGGCAAGGCAAAACAGTCGAGGCAAAATCCTAGGGAGGAAACAAAACTCCTTACAGTCACCAAAAAGTAATCCAAGGGCTCCAACAGGCAGGGGCAGAATTTCAGCTCTCCAAAAATGCCAATACTCCGACACTAGTCTTCTGTCAGGTAGCTCCTAAAGAACACTTCTGAAGAAAGCATCTGATGAGTAACAGGTGTGCCAGGTTCAGTGACTCACTGCCCCGCCTACCTATACAAAAAGGGAGGCACCAAAAACACATACAGACAAAAACACCACATAACCAAAACCCAACTCCTAACACAGGTTGGTAATAAATGTATTCCATGTATAAGAACAAGCGTCATGTTAACAA